>NC_140582.1:362095895-362746237 GCF_964204655.1 Triturus cristatus
GGTGCTGTCATCTAGACCTTCATCAAATAGGGATAAAGCCTCATTCCTTCTTAGTGTCTCCCACTCATTCATAATTAGATAGATAGAAAGTCAATATTAAACGTGTCCTACGGCATCCAAGGCGATATATCCACGTGGGTGCTGCGTCTGCTTCCAATTAGTCACTATTCAGGTAGCGTAAGCACAATCAGGGAAAACAGGACAGGGAAACTATCACAAGACCCACCCTCCGGTGCGAATTATCGATGCCTCCCCGCCTGTTCCCACAGATGCTCGCTTACCCTTAGTAACGCGATGATTCTCGAAGCGGCGGGAGCAGTTCCAATTCAGTTTTTTACACAAGGATTGTTGCGAACTTCCGCTCTCCCTCCTATCGACGCCGGTGCCTGCCTCAGTCGCAACTCCGTTTTAAATATTTCAATGTGGATCAATCCAAGCCATCTCAATGAATAATCCAGCGGCACACCCAGGACAAAACAATAAGTTTTATTATTGTTTCAAAAGAACAGAACTACGCGTTTCGGCGAAGCCTTTGTCAAGTTGTTGACCCCTGCCCAAATTCCCTTAGAAATACAGGTCAAGGTTGATGGATAGTGAGAAAATACTATCGCGATCCAACACTTACATTTAGTACATTATCCTCATATTGATCAAAATAACGCATTGTAATATTCATGATCGTATTCAAAAATCCAACAATTAAAGGAAAATAATCAATTACCCTTTTCAAATACTCTCTCACTCAGAACTCGAACTCATATACCCCGAATGTACTAAATGATAGATAGTGAAAAAATACTTCCGAATTCGACAATTTCACTATTACAGTTGTGTGTGTTTACAATATTCACAATAATTCTGTAATTTCTAAAACATGTTGCTGATTATAAAACTAGGCATTGAATGATATTTCCTAAACTAATCCAACAATGAGAAATTCGTAATATTGTCAATTGATCATATTATACCATGTCTCGCTAGTGGCTCAATTTTATGCATACAACTAGGACGAGGAAAACCAAATACATGCCCATGACGTATATCTAATATATTATGTAGACATTCATCGTGAATCCTATACATATAGAATTAAATCGGACATGTCAAAATATCGATAATCCCTGCTAGATAAAGTGGGCATGGGTCCAAACTCAACCTGGTGTTAAGTGCATAAATAGGCATATTTGTCATCATAATGAAATTGTCTCAAATATTGTGGGGGTACATTACCCGTTAAATATTTATGCACTTAACACCAGGTTGAGTTTGGACCCATGCCCACTTTATCTAGCAGGGATTATCGATATTTTGACATGTCCGATTTAATTCTATATGTATAGGATTCACGATGAATGTCTACATAATATATTAGATATACGTCATGGGCATGTATTTGGTTTTCCTCGTCCTAGTTGTATGCATAAAATTGAGCCACTAGCGAGACATGGTATAATATGATCAATTGACAATATTACGAATTTCTCATTGTTGGATTAGTTTAGGAAATATCATTCAATGCCTAGTTTTATAATCAGCAACATGTTTTAGAAATTACAGAATTATTGTGAATATTGTAAACACACACAACTGTAATAGTGAAATTGTCGAATTCGGAAGTATTTTTTCACTATCTATCATTTAGTACATTCGGGGTATATGAGTTCGAGTTCTGAGTGAGAGAGTATTTGAAAAGGGTAATTGATTATTTTCCTTTAATTGTTGGATTTTTGAATACGATCATGAATATTACAATGCGTTATTTTGATCAATATGAGGATAATGTACTAAATGTAAGTGTTGGATCGCGATAGTATTTTCTCACTATCCATCAACCTTGACCTGTATTTCTAAGGGAATTTGGGCAGGGGTCAACAACTTGACAAAGGCTTCGCCGAAACGCGTAGTTCTGTTCGCTTGAAACAATAATAAAACTTATTGTTTTGTCCTGGGTGTGCCGCTGGATTATTCATTGAGATGGCTTGGATTGATCCACATTGAAATATTTAAAACGGAGTTGCGACTGAGGCAGGCACCGGCGTCGATAGGAGGGAGAGCGGAAGTTCGCAACAATCCTTGTGTAAAAAAAAAAAATATATATATATATATATATATATATATATATATATATATATATATATATATATATATATATATATATATATATATATATATAAAACTGTAATGCCGATTTCCAACTTCCACACGGGCGATGAAAAGACAGCACAAACTCCTCTTTTTGGTATGGCGAGATTCTTTATTGCTCACATTGTAGTCATAACGCATTTCGACTGACACAGCAGCCTTGATCACATGAGGAAATGTGTTTGCCATTGTTTTTTAAATACCACCTACTAGTGTCACATGATCCCTATAAACATAGAAGACATACTATGCGTATACACCATCTAATGTGCAAAATAATGCTACATTTATTGCATTGGAATATTATTTGATATAGCAATAAAAAGGTGACAATTCTAAAATTGAATAAATAGAATATTATGACCAATAAATTATAAATAAGAGATATAAATCACATTATGTCATTGAGAGGTATTTCTAAAACGGCGTAAATGCACAGTTTTTGCAGTATATCTATTGGCATGAGAATATATTAAATAGTCAACATGAATCTAGCACTGTATAGAGAGCACAATATCTTAAATTGGCATATATGTTGTCAGAGAGTTATACTTGTTTCTAAAATAAAGTAAGATCATAACAATTGTGTGTATGGTCTTGGGAAACGAAACATGGATATACAAATAACAAACATAAAACGTGTATTTGTAAAGCGCACGTTCACCACTACGGGTATCTTGGTGCTGAATAACAGATGTTTATTGTTACCCAACTCAATGGTACTCATTTTATCGACCTCAGATGGATGAAAGGCTGAGTGGACCCGCCGGTATTTGAACCTGTGACCATGAGGTCGAACACAGGCCCCTGCAGCAGACGCATTAGTCCACTGAGCCACCAGACCCGGCTTAATACACTAATGTACCAAATAATTACCATAAATGCAATGGCATTGTATGGTAAACATTACTGCTCATAGCTGATTCTTTTATCCCCGATGCAAGAAAATACTCAAAACAACTAGTATGAAGGAAACACGGCTAAACTATGTGTAATACTAATACTGCCAATAGAATCGTGCCAAGTATAAAGAAGGCTTATGTACTATGGAGCTCTAATTGTTAACTGTATATCTCTAGATTACTATGACATTATATTCATTTCAAGTTAATACATTGCAGCCCTATATGTTGTGCAAATAACGAACTAGAGAGACCTACTCTCAAGTCTAAAGTGCAAATGATGTGCAAATAACGAACTAGAGAGACCTACTCTCGAGTCTAAAGTGCAAATGATGTGCTGAATAAATACCAGTGTTATGAAAGATAATATTAAAATTAATATATATCTAAAAAACACTTCTAAAAAATACACTTCTAACTAGGTTTCATTTTTATGGGATTTTTTTTATACAAATTTTTTTTTTCATGTAAAAACAATCTGTGTGATTATAAGATGGTAATTGAACAGGGTGATGAATAAGACCTGAAGCCTACTCGTTCACAAACTACCAATTAAAATGGATATGTGTCTCGATAGTTCATCTGGTTATAATGATTACATACGTTGTACCAAATAACGATGGGAACATAATCTTCAGAAATTTTACAGATAATAATGCAGGTCTTCTGTAGTATTAAGTCCATTCGGGGCCTTGCTGTCAAATTCCATAATCAAATGTGTTTCAATTTTCCTAAGCATGAGCTCTCTGTTACCACCTCGTGAAGGTACCGGGATGGCAGCTACTACATAGTATTTAAGGCAACTAAGATCATTGTGGTGTATTGCCTTAAAATGACGTGCTACAGGGTAATTGATATCATTGTTCACAATAGCACGAAGGTGCTGTAGGATACGCATATGCACTGCAAGTTTAGTGCTTCCTATATAGTTTAAACCGCAGGTACAAGTAAGAACATATATCGCAAATTCAGTGCGGCAAGTAAAATGGCCTCTTATCTCTCTTTGATGAGGACTTAAGGGAACAGTATAGTGAGTAGTGTTTTTACCAAATTTACAGGCTCTACATGTACAGCCCTTGTAGAAGCCTAATTTAGGATTCAACCATATTGTGTTGGTAACTGTTTCTGGACTATTTTTAACAAGTTCTGTCCTCATCGATTTTGCTTTTCTAAAAGTGAGAGTGGGTGCTGTAGGTAGAAAAGGTGCCAGTACCCCATCAGTTAATAAAATGGGCCAATTCTTACTTATAATTTCCTTTACTTGCCTCTGTTGTTGGCTATATGTAGTAATTAACCTTGGTGCGTCTAGTTTTTCATTGGTTTCCTTGCTCATCCCTTGTATGGCACCACTTTTGTTCAGAAGAGAGTCCCTGGATCTAAGTGTTGCTTTATGGGTTGCTTCCTTAAGTGTTTTTTTCGCTATACCCTCTTTGTCTGAACCTTTCCAGGGAATCTGATGTGCAATTTGTTAAATTCTTCTTCAGTGCTACAGATCCTTTTCAATCTCAAAAGTTCACCATATGGGATACTTGCAATGAAATGTATATATATATATATATATATATATATATATATATATATATATATATATATATATATATATATATATATATATATATATATATATATGTAGTTGGGTACATTCAAGATGCATATTAGGCATTCCTTGTAAAGTCACGTTTGATTATGTGCACGTATTGAGCATCAAATAATGGATCATGTTATACTCAACAAGTATGTCGGACATGCAGTATTGTGTTGGAATTTAAACATATAACTGGCCCTTTTGTTCGCATGTTTTGCAAGCATTATGCTTATGTCATGATTTTGGTGGCAACATCATCGCATAGTCTGTCTTCATGCTCTATGGTTCACTAACACTGTATAAAAAAAGAAAAAAAGCCACAGGCATGTCATGTGATCAAGGGCTTACAGGCCCGAAACGCGTCATGGCGGCATCTACTGCGGGTAATAAAAGTAATTAAGCACAAGTTGGTGTCCGTTTCCTGCTTTCGGAAGGTCCAGCAGCACGATTCTTCCGAATTAGTTGGATTTCGAGGAGATATATATATATATATATATATATATATATATATATATATATATATATATATATGCCTTAGAGTCTTCCGTATATGAAGTGCCTCCACCTGAGCGAGAGTTGCTTCGTTGCCAATGGACCGCACGGAAGCCGGTCTCTATCAAATAAAGAAAGTCTTCTCCCCTGTATACGGAAGAAAAACGAAGCCGTGTGCGGTTGGATAAATGCTTTTATTCCTCAGTCAGCCGTTCGTCAAACACGTTTCGAGTGCGCAGCACCCTTGTTCACTGACCAAGGGTGCTGCGCACTCGAAACGCGTTTCGAGGGAGAAGACTTTCTTTATAGATATATATATATATATATATATATATATATACATATATATATATATATATTCACAGAAAAAAACCATAGGTTTTAGGGGCGTTATAGTTAGCTGGACATTTCCCTCGTACAAAACCCTAGAAATTCCCCCGTTATAGTTAGTTCAGCTAACTATAACTCGCGCCCCCGCAATGCACTGCTGATGATGTCACATATTACATCACTCATGACATGGTCAGTGACATCACTCATGACATCACTGATGACATCTCAAATGACATCACTCATGACATCATCCAGTGAGTATGTGTTTCTGTACAGTTTTAATATGTTTAATATATATAGGGAAAGGTCTGTTGAAGAATGAGTGGGTGTACAAGTGTGTGAATTAATGCTTTTCTAGGTGCGATTCGCACACCCTATGCGCACCGTTCTCGATCCCTACGTGAAAGCATCCGCGCACGGTATGCGTTGGGTACGTGTTTCCAATGCGACAGGTACATGACTCCAAGCCTATACGCGACACGGACGATGTACGTAACGCGATGCATGCGCGCTTCTGCGTTGCGTCATATGCGTGTATGACGCGATGGGTGCGCGGATCCGGCAAAATATTTAACATTTAAAAAAATATATATATATATGTATTTCATGTGAATATTAATTGAAGACAAACTCTAAACTAGTCTTAAAAGTAATATATTTTTACATCTAATCCTATATTTCTTTTTAATTGAATTTCGCCAATGCATGCTGGGTGCGTGATGCGTAAGCGTAGGGTGCGCGGATCCCATGTGACCTGCAAAAAAAGAGATTTGATTGGTTCATTACACTTCCTATTCTAACTATTGAAAGACCCCACCTGTTTCAATCATTCTTCTTTGAGCTTCTTTGGAGGAACATCTCACACCTTAGAACTAGAAGAAACTTTTTTGGGAAGATTTCCACAGCTGCAATTTTTCTGAAGACAATGGCTTCTGCACAGCAGCCACAATCAGAATCAGACCATTCGTCCGATGAGGAATTTGTTGTGGAACCTCCACGCACAGAAAGATACACCTCTGTGGTGTGTAAACTTTTTACCTTCCCAGAAGGACAAAATAAAACTAATTCAACTAAAGTGACATGTAAAATATGTCAAAGAGTGCTTTCCAGAGAAGATCCATCAAAAAAATACTCTTGTGGGACTGCGAGTATTATAAAACACCTGAAGACTCTGCATCCCATGAACCTGGCCAAGCAGGAATGCAAAAGACTCCGACAGCAGCCTCAGCCAGCAGTGGCAAGCACTTCTGCAGCATCACCATCGAGCACTCACCCGGACATACGTCCAGAATTTGGAAAACTAAAAATGAGTTGCATTAAATGCAACAAACTACTGTTACGGTGAGCAGTCAATTGAACTAATCTGCCTAGCGCAGCAAAACCACAAGTGCTAAACTTGTGTTTTTTGTTTTTTTGCAGAAGTTGACTGTTTTGTTCCTCCTGTTGTCTTTTTTTCATTTTGAAAAAAACAAAAAAATAACAAAATTGTTCCAAAAAGTACAAAAAATTTAAAAAACAAAAAAGAAGAAAAAAAAAGTTCTTCTAAGAACTAACTTTCCTGGTTTAAAAAAAGAGCTATATTTTTTTGTTTGTCTGTGAAAGTTTAGATGAATGTATGTGTAGTACGTAATTGACTGAACTAATGCATTAGTAGCCTATGGTGAATGTATGAGTGCAGAACTATGAGGAAGTGCTGCAGCATCACACAGTAACCTCATTAACTACAGTGAGCTGTAGTAGTTCCGATGCACAGGGATGCAACATATGTACATAAATATGTTGCAAATCTATGCTTCTCTCTGCATGGCTGCTTTAACTGCAGCCATGTGGTGACACAGGCACCCTTGCACCATAGTGCAAGGATATCTGTGTCATGTGCTGTTTGTTTTCGTGCAGGAAGACACATCTTCCTGCACAAAAACAATCAGTAAAGACATTTTTCTCCTTCAATGTATGCTGAGCATTTTAGCATGCATTGAAGATGTAAAAATGTGGAGAAATGAAAACAATTCTCCTTGTTGTGCTTTCCTACACCAATTTTAGAATGGTGCAGCATTCACAAACAAATCGAGTTTTATGATTTCTGACAAATCCAGACATGTGTCTTGTTCTATGAGTATTCAGTGCAATCATGCACAATAACACTTATAGAACACCCTTTCAACGCAAACTGGTGTGCATGATGAGGTTGTATTTACATGGAGTATAAAAAGTGCATAGAGTGCCTTTTCCTCTCTTTGTAAATATGAAAGAGTGTTTTGCGCAATAACTATGTTACAACAAGTGACAAATTTCCAGTTTAAAAATTCCTTGCGAATGATAGAAGGTAAGCACAGAGTTTTGTCTGCAAAGATGTTCAAAGAAGAATGATTGAAATAATTGCGGTCCTTCAATAGCTACAATGGGAAATATTATGAACCCCTCAAATCTCTTTTTTTGCAGGTTACATGATATCTGATTATGGTCAGATTTCAAAACTACATAGGTATAAACAGATTATTTTTAGAAACGTGTTTCAACTTTGTAGCTTCTTGCAGACCTCCTCATTCTGCATATTGAGACTTAGTTAAACTTACCTTCACAGTAATAGCAATAAAAAATGGTATACATTTTTTCAGATTTTCATTGCAATCTAAATTCATATAAATTGCTTATTTTTAAATTTGGATCTGTGAAAGCAAAGAAAAAAAAATTATAACATGTAATAATACATTTTTTGCAACATAGCATAATTTCCACAAAGTAATTTGTTTGCCTTTTTTGCTGTTCTCAGAATATATTAAATTTCACTAAAAATAGTGATTTCAATCGTACTCATCACTTAACAGCGGGCAAAAAAAAAAACAATCAAAAAGATTGTTAAAAAAAACTCAACATGCTATTCTCAACAAAATACCACAAGATACAAATCACAGATATATAAAATCCTTACAGCTAACAACATTTTATAAGTTTAACTTACAAAAACTCTAAATGTTGTCGCTTTAAAATATTCCCTGAATCTAAGGATGAATTTTTGGAGGACGCACCACGCCCACAACGTTTTCCTTCAGTGGTGTGGAAATTTTTTACTTTTCCCGAGGGGCAAACAAAGATCATTGCCACCTTGGTCACGTGCAAGATATGTAAAAGAGTTCTGTTGCAAGGGGATCCTAACAAGAAATACTCGTACGGCACGGCAAGTATGATGAAACACCGAAGGACCCTTCATCCAAACAATCTTGCACGAGAAGAGTGCAAACAGATAAGAAACACTCCTGTTCTGTATCTGTAAAAAAGAATCACAAATAAATGTATATTAATAACTTTCAAGTGTATACTATTCCATTACTGTACAAACACATTTGATATAAAAACTGACTAAGAAACTATAGCCCTGAACCACAAGTGTGACGATGGTTAAAACACTACATGCATAGTGCATACTACTTTGAAGCAGTTCATGCCCTAAAGCCTACCTCACTAAAAGACTACATGCTAACTGACTGAATGATTACAGTACTATAAGGAGACACGCTGGGTGAGTGACAGGGTGTTTGCTAGAAGTGTATGAATACTGACTGGGGAATTGAAGGTGTGAAAGACAACTGTGTAGGTGGTTAGAGGCCTGCATGCATAGTGAATAGGCATTGGAATCAGTCTATGTGTGTCTGGCTCACTGCATAAGTACTTGGGAACTGACAGAAAAGAGTTATCTGCCAGAAAATACACAATGTTACCAAATGCTTCTCTCACAGTGGTTCCCAAATGCACACAGACTCACAGTGTGATTCTGGACAACAACCACTATACCTAGGAGTTTACCAAAAATCATTCACTACTGTGGAAGTGATAAGGGAACTGCACACAATCTACATATTAAAGTACAGCACATTAGTGTAAAAGCATGAATCATTTTATCAATGCATAAGCAAAGACTGGCTTCTAATGCTACTAAAACTTGACAACATGACAGGTTTTAAAAGAGTTATCTGTCACCAAATACACAATGTTACCAAATGCTTCTCTCACAGTGGTTCCCAAATGCACACAGACTCACAGTGTAATTCTAGACAACAACCACTATACCTAGGAGTTTACCAAAAATCATTCACTACTGTGGAAGTGGTAAGGGAACTGCACACAATCTACATATTTCAGGACTGCACTTTTGTGTCAAAGCCTAACTCATTTAATCAACGCATAAGCAAAAACTGCCTTCTAATGCTACTAAAACTTGACAACAAGACAGGTTTTAAAACAGTTATCTGTCAGCAAATACACGATATTACCACATACTTCTCTCACAGTGGTTCCCAAATGCACACAGACTCACAGTGTGATTCTAGACAAGCAACACTATCCCTAGCAGCTTACCAAAACTCATTCACTACTGTGCAAGGGGTAAGGAGACTACACAAAATCTACATATGAAAGTACAGCACATTAGTGTCAAAGCATGACTTATGTTATCAATGCATAAGCAAAGACTGGCTTCTAATGCTACTAAAACTTGACAACATGACAGGTTTTAAAACAGTTATCTGTCAGCAAATACACAATGTTAACAAATGCTTCTCTCACAGTGGTTCCCAAGTGCACACATACTCACTGTGTGATTCTAGACAAACAACACTATCCCTTGCACTATACCAAAACACATTTCTTCATCTAGAAGGAGTACTACATTTTAATATAGAAACATAACTCATTTCACAAATTCATAAATAATGACTGGTTTCTAATTCTACCAAAATATAAAAACAGCACAGTTATCTGTCTGCAAACACATGAAAAACACAAATGCTTATCACAGAATGGTTTCTACATGCACACACACTGTCAATACGATTGTAGAGAAAAAAAGTACTCCCTACAAATTAGCAGGAGAAATACATCAGTCTGATTAAAATCAAAATAATCTGCATACATCCCCTCACAATTAAATAACTCACCTTTCAAGTTGTTTTGTAGATTAAGAAGTATATCAGTCACACACCAGATTTTCTTTTACAGAATCTCTGCACTGTGCACCTCTCAGCAAAAACAAAGAATGAAAAAGTTTCCCTTTCATTTTCCACACACAAACATGCAAACATCAAATCACAATCCTTCACACATAAATTCAAAAGCAAACACACATTTCTATTGGTTAAACATTTCAACCCTTTCCAAATGAAATACATTTCAACCCTTCCCCCAATCTGCCTTCTGCCTGTTACCATAGAAACAGATCATGGAACACTGCACTGAGCACACAGGTCACAAGTTCAGCACACAATGTTGCTAAACAAGATAGCAAGTGTGCTTGACTTTTCAACATATCAGCTTATCATATATAATGTTCCTTACAATCAGTTTTTGTTAACCAATAAGAATCATGCCTTTAAAAAACAGAAATATACACCCTACATTTCAGTGTAGAAAGTTGTCATACAACCAATGATTTCTTGTCATTTTTCAAATTTTTTTCCTTGGATCCGCGCACCCAACGCCGGAGGATCCGTGCACCAAACGCGGTAGAATGGGTGCACCATGCTCGCATTCCGCTGTTTTTTTTTTTAAACGGGGCCCCAGGGGTCCTTCTGGGACCCCCTAAACACCTCTAGAGGATCAGAGTATTTCCACTCTGCCCCCTTTATATGTTTTACACACTTATTCCCCTTGCTTCTTCAGCCTCGCTTCTACCGAGACAGAAAATGGCTGCGAACAGTTCCTGGTTTCGGATGTAGACAGACACTCGACAGCCAATTAGCATTCAGCGCGCGATCGGGAGGGTGCGCGCTCGGTTCGGGGAGGGTGCGTTTACGGTGCGGTTAGGGTCCGCGGATCCTCGCCGGCCATAGATATACTGGTAATTTTAACTCTAATTTTCTCAGGAACTACTGAACGGATTCACACCATTTATGCAACAGTCACGAGTCTGAACTGAGGACTACTTCTTTGCCAAATTTGGTGTAATTCTGTTCAGCGGTTCGGGCTGTAGCTGCAACAACAGATCCTATGGGAAATTGCATGGGGAAAACGCGTTTTGGGACCCCCTTTTTTCTCATCTCTTGCTTGACGAATCAACACGAAACTTTAAGGGTAGGAGTGGAGCGGAGCTGGCCAAAAGTTTGGAAAATTTCGCGAAGATTCGTCAACCGGTGCCAGACTTATTGGGAATAGAATGTTGCGGATTTCCTATGGAAAATAGGTCCTAACTATAATTATCTACTGGCGACCGCGTTGGAGTGAACCATCTCTAACCATATGAGAAGCCGAGGTGGGAACGATTCCTCACCGTTGCGGCACTACTGTTGTGGCTTAACATGGCCAGGGACACATCCGGAGCCCTACTCAGGGTATAAAATTTACATTTGTCAAGAAGTTATCGGAGCCCACTTAGGGTCTGAACTACGAGTTCCAGCATGCTCCTGGGCACCAGCCACACCCACTAAGGGCGGGATACTAATTTAAGGCATGCTGGACTTTCCGTCATAACTTCAATGCATTTGCCCATGAAGAAGAGATGTAATTTCTCGAAACGCGTCGGCATAGAGACTATAATGCCGGAATGAAACTGCTGGCCGCCATGAACTGAAAATAAAACCTCCGGTTTTCACAACAGCAGCTGAGTGCTTCCAGGTATGCTTGGGCAATTTGGAGAATAATATATATATATATATATACATGTATATGTATATATATATATATATATATATATATATATATTACCTACTGGCGGTCGCCAGTAGGTAGTTATAGTTAGGACCACGTTTCCATAGGAAAACCTCAACATTCTATTTTGAATAACTTTGGCGCCGGTCGACGAATCCTCGCGAATTTCTCAAAATAGGTGGGGCGCTACGCTCCGCTCCTACCCTGAAAGTCTCGGGGGGATCCGTCAAGCGGGGGCTGAGATAAAAGGGGGGTCCCAAAACGCGTTTTTCCCATGCATTTTTCCATAGGACCTTTAGAACGAGCTACAGCCCGAACGGCTGAACAGAATTACTCAAAATTTTGCAGAGAGGTAGTCCCTAGGTCAAGGAAGTGCCTTTTGTAGGTTTGGTGTAAATCTGTTCAGTAGATTCTGAGAAAATAGCCTTTAAATCAATATATATATCTGAGCCCGCTTACGGTACGCTTACCGTACGCTTACGGTAAGCGTACGGTGGCGTGCGCGAGCGCGATTCTGATTGGCTCTTAGATCTTAGTAAACATTCGAATCGGCCGAAACCAGGAAGCGGCGGCCGCCATTTTGTGTATTTCACTCTGAAAAAAAAGAGTGAAAACAAGGAAAGGGGGCAATGAGGAGAGTTACAGACCCCCTAACAATTGTAAGGGGGTCAAAGAAGGTCAGAAAAGTACAAAAAAAACATTTATTGATTTTAAAAAAAATCACGGGGTACGCGTATGGTAAGCTTACGGTAAGCGTACGGTAAAAAAAATAAAAATAAATAAATGAAAAGCAGATTTAAGAGTTTAGAAATTAGGGAGCTCTAAAAAGAGCTGTTGTGTTTATGAAGTCATTTTTTTAGTGGTACCTACAAGTAAGTACCGATGCAGAGTCTAAGGTTCAAGAGGAAGACTCTGTTCCCTTCATCATTGAAGTGCACACCATCTCCTCTATAAATGTCTTGCATGTCATAACGCAAGTTGTTGTGGTAAATGGCACCCATACCATAGTCACGGAGGAAAGCAGAAACAGATTTGTTGACGTGCTTTCTTGCTTTGTCAATCTGTGGACAGAAATGATTGGACCAGTTCCATTTTTGCCTTTGGCATATGTTGGAAAACACAAAGGCAGTTTTAGGGAAAAGTGTAAACAGTTGTGCAAAGGTGTCCTTCATAAGCATTTCCAGACCTACCCCAGTCAAAGTGCCTAGGTCATTGCCACCACAGTGCACTATTATGAGGTCAGGGTGTTGGATTTGAATGAAGGATTTCACCAATGGCATCAATTGGTGCCACTTTAACCCTCTCTGACCAATCCATTTAATGTCTACATTTGGCAAAGCAAGGTCTCTCACCATATCTGTTTTCTCTGCAAACTTTTCACTCCAGAAGACATAGCTGTGCCCTACAATCCACACTGTGAACATCTTCAAAGGAGAACTGGATGCACTCAGGAGGTGTCTTTCAGTAGAATGGCAATATGAAAAGAAAGACAGTTTGGAAATGGAGGCATACATATTTTTTTAAAACAAAAAGAACTGATTGGCTGTTTCATACCATTCCAGAATAAAAACTAGGCTGTATGTGAAAATTAATAGAAGCATGTTTTGTATTGGTACAAAAAAATGTGTAACCAAAGAACAGTACTATGGATTTGCTGTTAGGTTTGAAAAGTCAAGCACTCTTGCTCTGTGGAATTGAAACATTGTGTGTCGAACTTCTGACCTAACTGAACACAGCAGTGTTCCATGAGCTGTTGCTATGGTAGCAGGCAGAAGTCAAGTTGGGGGAAGGGTACTAGGCAGAAGTCAAGTTGGGGGAAGGGTACTTTTGGAAAAGGGTTCGTTTTCAACCAATAGAAATGTGTGAATACATGTGAAAAAAAGGGGGAAGCACTGAGATTTGAAACTTACATGTATATGTGTGGAAAAATAGAGGGAAAGTTTGCCATTATCTGGTTCTGCTGAGAGGAGAGAGGTGAACACAACAGAGATCCTGGCTCTGATAATCTGCTGTTTGAGTGTCACATTTCTTTCACAACTAACTAATTTTAAAGGTGAGTTTACAGTTTGAGAGGGGATGTATGTGGTAACTTAAGAAATGAATAATAGAAATGGGAATTGTTTTTGTTGTAGTTACACATGGTGGTTTCATAATGTGTCAGTGTGTAAAAGTGATTTACACTTGCCCCGAAAAAAAAAAAGAGCAGTAAGTGTGCTTTGAAATTGGCAAAGAAATTTCGTTTTGGCACTAATGTGAAAACATGACTCTGTGTGCATAGAAGAATTATAGGCAGAGATTTATTGCGTCTTGCTCTGGTGATTTCACAGTTGCATTAGATGGAAAGGGGGAGCGAATTATTGGGGGAAGAAGCAGAGGCTTAGCACACACCCATGTCCTTGCCGTGTATAGTCATGCACAGTATTTACAAGCCAGTGGGGTTTTCAGGTTTAAGTCTGTAATGCAAATACATTCAGCATCACTAAGGCTGGTTGCCCTTGCTGGAGTGTAGGCAGTCACAGAGAATGCACATGGTGGTGGTCTGAAAAAAAAACAGCTTGGACACGTGCAATTAAATAAATCAAAAATAGTGGTTTCATAATGTGTCAGTCTGTAAAAGTGATTTCAAA
Organism: Triturus cristatus; assembly: GCF_964204655.1. Lineage (NCBI taxonomy): Eukaryota > Metazoa > Chordata > Amphibia > Caudata > Salamandridae > Triturus > Triturus cristatus. The sequence goes on from NC_140582.1 coordinate 362,110,616, forward strand.
TTGTAAAAAGAGATTTTCACTTGGCCCGAAAAAAAAAGAGCAGTAAGTGTGCTTTGAAATTGGCAAAGAAATTTCGTTTTGGCACTAATGTGAAAACATGACTCTGTGTGCATAGAAGAATTATAGGCAGAGATTTATTGCGTCTTGCTCTGGTGATTTCACAGTTGCATTAGATGGAAAGGGGGAGCGAATTATTGGGGGAAGAAGCAGAGGCTTAGCACACACCCATGTCCTTGCCGTGTATAGTCATGCACAGTATTTACAAGCCAGTGGGGTTTTCAGGTTTAAGTCTGTAATGCAAATACATTCAGCATCACTAAGGCTGGTTGCCCTTGCTGGAGTGTAGGCAGTCACAGAGAATGCACATGGTGGTGGTCTGAAAAAAAAACAGCTTGGACACGTGCAATTAAATAAATCAAAAATAGTGGTTTCATAATGTGTCAGTCTGTAAAAGTGATTTCAAATTGTAAAAAGAGATTTTCACTTGGCCCGAAAAAAAAAGAGCAGTAAGTGTGCTTTGAAATTGGCAAAGAAATTTCGTTTTGGCACTAATGTGAAAACATGACTCTGTGTGCATAGAAGAATTATAGGCAGAGATTTATTGCGTCTTGCTCTGGTGATTTCACAGTTGCATTAGATGGAAAGGGGGAGCGAATTATTGGGGGAAGAAGCAGAGGCTTAGCACACACCCATGTCCTTGCCGTGTATAGTCATGCACAGTATTTACAAGCCAGTGGGGTTTTCAGGTTTAAGTCTGTAATGCAAATACATTCAGCATCACTAAGGCTGGTTGCCCTTGCTGGAGTGTAGGCAGTCACAGAGAATGCACATGGTGGTGGTCTGAAAAAAAAACAGCTTGGACACGTGCAATTAAATAAATCAAAAATAGTGGTTTCATAATGTGTCAGTCTGTAAAAGTGATTTCAAATTGTAAAAAGAGATTTTCACTTGGCCCGAAAAAAAAAGAGCAGTAAGTGTGCTTTGAAATTGGCAAAGAAATTTCGTTTTGGCACTAATGTGAAAACATGACTCTGTGTGCATAGAAGAATTATAGGCAGAGATTTATTGCGTCTTGCTCTGGTGATTTCACAGTTGCATTAGATGGAAAGGGGGAGCGAATTATTGGGGGAAGAAGCAGAGGCTTAGCACACACCCATGTCCTTGCCGTGTATAGTCATGCACAGTATTTACAAGCCAGTGGGGTTTTCAGGTTTAAGTCTGTAATGCAAATACATTCAGCATCACTAAGGCTGGTTGCCCTTGCTGGAGTGTAGGCAGTCACAGAGAATGCACATGGTGGTGGTCTGAAAAAAAAACAGCTTGGACACGTGCAATTAAATAAATCAAAAATAGTGGTTTCATAATGTGTCAGTCTGTAAAAGTGATTTCAAATTGTAAAAAGAGATTTTCACTTGGCCCGAAAAAAAAAGAGCAGTAAGTGTGCTTTGAAATTGGCAAAGAAATTTCGTTTTGGCACTAATGTGAAAACATGACTCTGTGTGCATAGAAGAATTATAGGCAGAGATTTATTGCGTCTTGCTCTGGTGATTTCACAGTTGCATTAGATGGAAAGGGGGAGCGAATTATTGGGGGAAGAAGCAGAGGCTTAGCACACACCCATGTCCTTGCCGTGTATAGTCATGCACAGTATTTACAAGCCAGTGGGGTTTTCAGGTTTAAGTCTGTAATGCAAATACATTCAGCATCACTAAGGCTGGTTGCCCTTGCTGGAGTGTAGGCAGTCACAGAGAATGCACATGGTGGTGGTCTGAAAAAAAAACAGCTTGGACACGTGCAATTAAATAAATCAAAAATAGTGGTTTCATAATGTGTCAGTCTGTAAAAGTGATTTCAAATTGTAAAAAGAGATTTTCACTTGGCCCGAAAAAAAAAGAGCAGTAAGTGTGCTTTGAATTTGGCAAAGAAATTTCGTTTTGGCACTAATGTGAAAACATGACTCTGTGTGCATAGAAGAATTATAGGCAGAGATTTATTGCGTCTTGCTCTGGTGATTTCACAGTTGCATTAGATGGAAAGGGGGAGCGAATTATTGGGGGAAGAAGCAGAGGCTTAGCACACACCCATGTCCTTGCCGTGTATAGTCATGCACAGTATTTACAAGCCAGTGGGGTTTTCAGGTTTAAGTCTGTAATGCAAATACATTCAGCATCACTAAGGCTGGTTGCCCTTGCTGGAGTGTAGGCAGTCACAGAGAATGCACATGGTGGTGGTCTGAAAAAAAAACAGCTTGGACACGTGCAATTAAATAAATCAAAAATAGTGGTTTCATAATGTGTCAGTCTGTAAAAGTGATTTCAAATTGTAAAAAGAGATTTTCACTTGGCCCGAAAAAAAAAGAGCAGTAAGTGTGCTTTGAAATTGGCAAAGAAATTTCGTTTTGGCACTAATGTGAAAACATGACTCTGTGTGCATAGAAGAATTATAGGCAGAGATTTATTGCGTCTTGCTCTGGTGATTTCACAGTTGCATTAGATGGAAAGGGGGAGCGAATTATTGGGGGAAGAAGCAGAGGCTTAGCACACACCCATGTCCTTGCCGTGTATAGTCATGCACAGTATTTACAAGCCAGTGGGGTTTTCAGGTTTAAGTCTGTAATGCAAATACATTCAGCATCACTAAGGCTGGTTGCCCTTGCTGGAGTGTAGGCAGTCACAGAGAATGCACATGGTGGTGGTCTGAAAAAAAAACAGCTTGGACACGTGCAATTAAATAAATCAAAAATAGTGGTTTCATAATGTGTCAGTCTGTAAAAGTGATTTCAAATTGTAAAAAGAGATTTTCACTTGGCCCGAAAAAAAAAGAGCAGTAAGTGTGCTTTGAAATTGGCAAAGAAATTTCGTTTTGGCACTAATGTGAAAACATGACTCTGTGTGCATAGAAGAATTATAGGCAGAGATTTATTGCGTCTTGCTCTGGTGATTTCACAGTTGCATTAGATGGAAAGGGGGAGCGAATTATTGGGGGAAGAAGCAGAGGCTTAGCACACACCCATGTCCTTGCCGTGTATAGTCATGCACAGTATTTACAAGCCAGTGGGGTTTTCTGGTTTAAGTCTGTAATGCAAATACATTCAGCATCACTAAGGCTGGTTGCCCTTGGTGGAGTGTAGCACTGTGGACATGGGCTTTTTATAAAATCTGAAAAGTGGTTTCATAATGTGACAGTTTGTAAAAGAGATTTTCACTTGCCCAAAAAAAAGAGCAGTTTGTGTGCATTCAAATTGGCAAAGAAATTTCGTTTTGTGACTATTGTGAAAAGAAATGTAGTAATATATTTAAATACAATAACAGATTTTTTTTTTAGTTTTTTTCAGGTATTGCTGAAGAACAGTGAACAAAATTTAAGATGCCTACAAAATCTCGAGTTCAAAAAACGCTAAAAAAAAAACTATATTTGAAGACAACTGGAGGACCAAAGTTAGTAGAAGATGCTGATGTTGGGAAAAAGAAAAAATCTTCTGGTAAGCAAAAAAAACAATTTCTAAACAAAATATTCAAAACAAAGAAAAATGTACAAAATATCTGTTCTCGGAAAAATGTAACAAAACATAGAGAACAGCAAAAAATAGAGAATTTTGTTAATGCAAATATACCTTCTGCAATTGAAAAGTTTAACATAAACAGAAAAACAGCATTTAAAGAGATACGTAGAAAAATGTTTCAGAGAAGAGTTATGTCCAATTTGATAAAGGATATAAAGAAATATAAGCAAAAGGCTAAATATTACAAGAGAAAAAAAGAAATTGAAGCCATTGCAGCAAAAGCATTAGAATTAAAAAGGAAACTATTCATATTAATTTTGAATAGGATGCGTACATTAGATAAAATGGTTAATGTACTGAAATCACAAAGCAAAAGCAAAAGAGTAGTGAATAGAACAAACTTTTGTAAAGTGTTTTTAGGAAAGTGGATGCATAGTTCAAGTAGTGAACCTTTTTTTAATGAAGAGAGCTATTTTCAAAGTAATAGTTTGCTGCATGCAGTTGACACCAGAGGTCGTTCATACGAAGTAAAAAATGGTTGCATAATGGAGAAGGAGATAATGGTTCCAAGAGATGAGGTACAAGTGATGGCAGATGAGGCAATGGGGAGACGTCCTAAAGCCCCAGTGTACACTTGGAATTGTAGTAGTATTTGCACTGTGCGTCAGGAATCTATTGACAGATTTCGAGAGTTTCTAAGAGAATATAGTAAAAAAAGTGTAAAACAAAAGATTAAGGTGCTTCAAAGTCTGGATCCATGCAGAGTGAGAGAGAATACTGGTTTGCAGGGTCATTCTCTTGCTTGTCTATCTAGAAAAGTGTGCAATAGTGTTTTCCATCATTTTAGGATGCTGGCTGTTCATCATACTGGAATGAGAAAGTTTGTGAGACAGTTGTATTTTGCCAAAAGTCCAGCAATAAAGTTAAATGAATTGAATAGGGCTCTGTTCCGAGGAACGGTATCAGATGTAGAGAAGGTTGTTGATGAAATTCAGTTTTGTTACTTTGGTCCTGAACAAAACAGTGCAGAGAAGGACACAGTAAATGAGGCAGAAGTGGAAGACAATGTAGAACCCTCTGTAAGTAACACATTTAATGATCACATAACAAAATTTGCAATAGTCTCTAATGAAAGACCAAATTTTACTTGTATTTGTTGCCGCAGAACTCATTATAGAAAACAAACTAGGAATGTTGATCTCTACAGAAAGAGTGAAAATGAAGATAATTATAAGTGGAAGGATTTTGCCACATATATATTTCTAGAAAATTGTTTTGAATTGGGTGAAGATCAGCGTATTTGTAAATACTGTTATAACAAGTTAGAGGAAAATAGAATGCCGACCAGAGCTGTACATAATAATTTAGAATTGGATGCTATTCCTGCTGAACTTTCTGAATTAAATACATATGAGTCTATACTCATTCAATGTGTTCATCCGTTCCAGACCATAGTACGTATGGAGCCCAAAACTGGTAAATTACCTCCTTCAGATTTACTGAGAGGTTTAAAAGGTAGAGTGGTGTATTTGCCCTTGGATTTGAAAAAAAATATGGAAACTATTGATGCGGATACTTTGGAAACTGAACCATTAATTATTCTGGTTAATGGTGTACCTACAAAGAATAAGAAGATTTGGCAGGAGCTGGTAGATGTGCGGAAAGTACAAAGAGCAAATTTGTATTTGAAAAAAAATAACAAATGGTATGAATCAATTTATATAGAAGAAGAAGAAGAAGAAGAAGATTTACAAGGAGACACAGAAACACCAACTGGACAAATTGAAAAAGTGGACAAGTCAAAGGAAGAAGAAATTTATGAACATTTTAGCATACATCCTCTCCATTCGAAAGAAGTTATGGGAGACAATTTTGATCTCTTTCAGATGAAGAAAGCAAAAGGAAATCCCGTGAGTGTATGGGAGGAGAGCTTGGAAGCTCGATGTTTTCCCCAGCTGTTTCCTAAAGGAAAAGGAGGACGATACGATGAACGTCCAGAACAGATTCCAGCTTCAGAGTATCGAACTACAAGACTATATGCTGAAGATCCCAGATTTCGACAAAGTATTCCTTATTTGTTCCATCTTTTATTTGAAAGCGACTTGTCTGCACTGTCTTATGCAGTAAATCACATTTTAAAAAGTGGAGTACATTTACAAAATGTGTCTGCTAAGGATTTTATGGAGAAAGTGCAGCACCGAGATGATCATTTGGAAACACAACTGATCAATCTGATGGCTTGTCAGCGTGGGACAAATGAATATTGGTACCGACGCCATGGTGAACTAAAATGCATGTTACGCAATTTAGGAACACCAACATGGTTCCTTACCCTAAGCTGTGCCGAGTACGCTTGGGATGATTTACTGGATTTTCTACGAGAGGCCAATTCAAACATTAAAAACATCGAATACAAGACAGCAGGAGAACTGTGCTCATTGGATCCGGTTAATGTTTGCAGATATTTCAATCATAGATTCGAGGCTATGATGTCCTTCATCTGCAATAAAAAAAATCCACCCCTTGGAGAAGTAGTGGATTTCTTTTGGAGAAAAGAGTACCAGGCAAGAGGTGCTCCTCATATTCATATGCTGCTGTGGATCAAGGATGCCCCAAAGTTTGGAACAGATACTGATGAAGCAGTGTTATCTTACATTGAAGAATATGCAACATGTGCTATACCTAAAAGCACAGAAGAGAACAAGTTAAAGGAGCAAGTTCTACGTTTCCAAAGTCATCGGTGTGGAAAATACTGTCGACGGAAATACAAGAGCAAAGAAAAATACTACACTAAATGTCGATTTGGATTTCCTAGACCTGTTCTTTCAAATGGAAGAGTCAACAGTTTTATGTCAGCTGTGAGACATAGTATCACAAGAAAATCACCTAAGAATACCTACAACCTTAAAAGAAAAGAAGAATCAAAAAATATAAATGACTACAACCCAGTCATTTTATCCATGTGGAACGCTAACATGGATATACAGTATGTTGCTGACAATTCCATTGCTGTTGCTCGATATGTAACGTCTTACATTACGAAATCAGAAAAAACAGAATTGAAGGAAATGTGGGAAGAGATTTCTCACGAGAAGACTGTCAGTAAGAAGCTGTACAGTTTCAGTTTGAAGATGTTATCGCATCGAGAAATTGGATCCTACGAATGTTCAGATAGGTTATCTTCTGCAAGTCTCTACTCGAAGTCAAGAAGAATAATTTGGGCAAGTTTAGGCCTTGCAGCAATGAGAAATCGGGTACTGAAATCTGTTGGAGAAATTGAATATTTGGCTGAGAATGACCCAGAAAGTACAGATATATTGAAAACAAACATGTTGGACACATATTATCCCAAGAGAAGTCATCATCTGGAGAACATGTGTCTGTATGAAGTGTTACAGAACTACATTTATTCACGGAAAGCTGCAGAAGACATCAACAGTGGAAAATATAAAGTTGTTGGTGAAGAAGGATGTTTGGTGAAGCAAACCAAAGGAAGTTTGATAAATCACCGGAAGCTGAGTTGCGACACTACCGACAAGAAAGAATTTTACTACTTGGCTCTTTTACAGTTGTTTAAACCATGGCGTACAGAGGATGAACTACTGGGAGAATTCCAGAGCTATGAAGATTCTTTTAATGCTTGCAAAGACAGCATACAATGCAGTACATTCTCAACTTATCTGCAAATGTTAAATGAAGAAATTGAACAGGAAACTACAATTGCAGCAGAAATAGCTAGAGACAGTTCTCAGGACAGCCAAAGTTCAGGAACATACAGTCAAGATCCCCTAGGACAACCAATCGTTGAAAATGAAGCATCAATAGCCATGAATGAAGTGGAAACGGCTATGAATCAAGGTCAAGAAGAATTTATAGACTTAGAAAATTTGGAAAGACAACTGAATCAAGAGCAGCAACAAATTTATGAAGAGATCAAAAACAAAATTGATCACGGATTTCTACATATCAAAAAAGAGTGCTCATGCACATCATTTCATCCAATCAGGATGTATGTAAGCGGACAAGCTGGCACTGGAAAAAGTTTCCTAATTAAAGTCATCAGAAGCTACCTAAAGCAAAAAACGGATTCTACTTTGTCTTGTGTGGTTACTGCTCCAACTGGGTTAGCAGCATATAACATAAAAGGAATCACCTTACATCGTTTGCTAATGTTACCAGTGGAGCATGAGAACAAAATACAATTCAACAAGCTAACTGGAGAAGCATCCTTGGAAGTTTCAAGAGTATTGAAGAAGATGCAAGTTCTCATTATTGATGAGGTGAGCATGGTATCAAACTTAATGCTTGCCTTTGTGCATTTAAGAATGCAGCAAATTTTGAAGACAGACTATGACGTGTTATTTGGTGGAAAACACGTCATAGTTTTTGGGGATCTTTTGCAACTTACTCCAGTTAAAGGACAACCAGTGTTTAATACTGTGACACATGAAGACACGAAGAAGTCATTGGGAAGCATTGGAAATACAAATATTTGGTCCTTCTTTGAGTACAAGGAACTTACAACTAATATGAGGCAAGCAAACGATGAAGAATATGGAAGTATTCTGAAAGATATCAGGATTGGACTACTCACAGAAGTTGGGAAAAAAGCATTACAGAGTCGGCTGCTACATAATTTATTTCCAAAGGAAGAAATAGTTGCAGAGAAAATATACAAGAATATTGCAGAAAACAAAAGTGTCATCTGCTTAATGCCAACTCTACGTGAATGCTCAATATTTAATGAGGAGCTTTTGAAATTGGAAAAGGAAGACATCAGGAAATTGGAAGCAGTGGACAAAATTGAGGATGGAAGAATTACTGTCACAGTAACAGGCAAACTGAAAAATAAATTGGACTCACTAGAGAAGAACATCTCCAAAACAGCAGGATTAGAAAAAAATCTATACGTTTGCATGAACTGTAGAGTGTTTTTAAGGAGAAATTTGGATGTTGAGAAAGGCTTAGTGAATGGAGCGATGGGAAGAGTTGTGGGTTTTATTAATTATCAGAAAAAAGAAGGAATTGAATGTTTACAGATAAAATTTGATCAGATAGATGAAGTTAAAGATATTTGTCGTTGTACAGTTCGTTTTATGCTTGTGAAAGACTTATATGTACGTAGGAAGCAGTTTCCGTTTTCACTAGCATATGCTGTAACTATCCACAAGTCTCAAGGATTGACTGTAGATTGTGCATTTGTGAACATTGGTTCAACTGTGTTCAAAGAAGGTATGGCATATGTAGCTTTGTCACGAGTCAAAACATTATCAGGTTTATTCATGATAGACTTTGATGACTCAAAAGTTAGTGCTGATACAAACTGTGTAAAGGAGTATAATAGATTAAGAAGAAGCTATGCTCCTCATTTAGGTCAGTATCCTGTGTTGGAGAAACGTGTAGTTTCTCGTAAAAGGAGAAATGAGAATATCTGTAATGAAGATGTAGAGAAGAGGAAAAAAAAGAGGAGTGATGTAATTGCAAGCAAAAAGAAAAAGGAAAATGAAGAACAGGTTGTAGGATGTCATTTTGAAAATAGCTCTGGTGTCAACTGCTACGCAAATGTAGTGCTGAATGTTGCATTTTATCTGGAAAGTTTGCAAGAGCAGATAATAGTAAATCAGGGAAAAAGATTCTGTTCAGAGCTGAGTCTCCTTTTTCAAAAGCTGAGTAAAGATAAAACTCAAATAGAAAGTGCTACTGACATTAGAAAACTTTTAGATGTATGTTCAGGACGAACACAGTTTTCACAAAATGAACAGCAAGATGCACACGAATTTTTGATGTATTTTCTTCAGGTAGTGGAAGAAGAAGGAGTTCCCATTGACATTTTTTTTGGTCTCTCTTATAAATGGGAACATAGTTGTGATAATTGTTATAATATATGTGGCTCTATTGTTGATAATGAAAGGTTTATTTATTTGACATTGCCAGAGAGTAAAACAGTCACTTTTGCAAAATTAGTTAAAGATGCTAATCATAGCATGAAATGTGGTGAGTGTAATTCTGACATGTTTTCATCATTAATTTTAAGGGAATACGGACAGTATGTAATTTTAATGATGCAACGATGTAGAGCTGATGGTTCAAAATTGGATACTTTAATAAAGAAGTTTACAGGACAGCAATTATCAATTTCAGGAAAAACTTTTGTAACTGTTGCAATAATTTTCCATGATGGACCTACTGTTACTTCTGGACATTACACAGTTTATCTAAAATGTGAAAAGGCTGGACACTGTGTAATGATTCCCAATTGATTTTCAAACAACGTTTGCCTTTTGATTTAGCAAATTCCTATCTAATCTTCCTGAAACCTAAATTTTAGAGAGACTTGGCAAGATCTGGACAAAATAATTTTACCATTTTACTGGATTACCATTGCAATTTTGTAGAAAAAATATTTTTATAATTATCATTTGGCCTAAAGGAAAGATAACCAATTGTAATGTGGACTTTTTAAATTTTTAATGCAATTTTGAAAAACCAATAATTTATAGATAATCGGTAACTTCTGCACATTTTAAATTTTGGAATGCTATTGGACTGCCATTGGAAATTTTTTCAAAAATGATTTAAAAAATTACTATTTGGCCATGTGGAAAAGTAAGCAATTCTATTGTGGACTAAATAAATTATTCAAAAAATTTTCGTGAACCAAAATGTTACAGAGAATCGGTGAGATCTGGACAGATTAAACTTTAGAATTTTAATGGATTTCCCTTGGAAATTTATTCCAAAAAAAAAAAAAAAAATACTATTTGGCCTAAAGGAAATGAAATCAGATGTATTTTGGAGTTATTTGAGATATAATATTGTGATTATACTTCTGAAACAAACATATCAGACGGTATTTTAAAGAAATAAGTATTGTTTTTAGATGATATTTTTTTAGAATAATATGCATTTCTGTAATGATAAGTTTAAGTGAGAAGAGATTCTGGGCTTTTTTAATACAATCTTTGAGATTGTTATTTTTTTTTGCCCGCTGTAAAATGATGAATGCAATTGCTTTCACAATTTATAGTGAAATGCAATATATTCTGAAAACAGCAAAAATAAGGCAAAAATATTTTTTTGAAAAAAATGTAAATATGTATACTGTATTATAAATTGTTAAAAAAATATTAATACTTTTTTCTTTTTTTTCAGATCGATATAGAAAATTTTCGAAAACTACAACCATTTTTAAAACTATTTTTTAAAAAAACAAATGAATAAATATTTTTTGGAGTGAGTATGGTAAGTCAATAATAATAATTGTAGTCTCTCAAGGACCTTGTAATGTGATAATTGATTTTTAGTGTTTTTTTTAAAAAATAAAAAAAAGGTACGCGCACCGTACGCGTACGGTAAAAAAAAAAAAAAAAGGTTTTAAAAAACATATGTAAAAAAAAGATGAAAGATAAGGTTGGCTCTTAAAAGAACCGTTGTGTTCATGCAGGGACAGAGGAAAGGAAGCATGGGAAAATCATTCAAAGCTACAAATGTGCTGATCTATTTTGTTGTTCACTAGGGAAACACTGGTCTCCCTATGACAAATTAGACCTTTACAAAATGTGCAATGAATATCAACCTTCCGAAATCGAAGGTTCATTTCCAGAGGGCCAGCAAAAGGAGATTCTCCCCCCACAGATGAAGGGCTCACCTGACCTGCAGAAGAAGGAGTCAGCCCTGCAGATGATGGTCCAGGCTGAGCTGCTGTGGATGTACTGGCTCGTCTTTCTGAAGAGTTACCTCCAAAAAGATGACCATGTGTCCTTCCGTGTACATCCTGGAGGTGCCTCTTCATGGTGTGATTCCCAAAGGAATACTTCCTGTTAGGATTACCTCTAGAAAGTACACGCTTACACAGACAGCAAGTAACTAAGGGTGCATTCACCTTTTGCTGGCCTTCTGGAAAAGTAAAATAATCCCAAACATAAGAAGGCTTTTGTTTCCTCGATCTCTGCCTCAAGACAGTGCTGCTGGTGCTAGGCTCACTCTCAGAAGAGCTCTGCTGTTCTGCCATCGTATCCCAAAGACAAACCAGCTCCTTCTCCCAAGGGATCACAAGCAGAAATGAGGGGAATGGGTGTGGTGTAGGAGAGTTCTAGAACTGAAAGTAGTTTCAACCAATCAAAAGTTGTGTTTCAAGATCACATGACCTACCGTACGCTTACGGTACGCTTACGGTACGCTTACGGCAAAAAGTACGCGTGCGCGTAAAAAAGACACGCGCTTGCGCGCATGCGCATAACAGTCACTCCCAGGCACTTCCGCGTAACGTGCGCGTGTGGCATAAGCGCGCACGCGTCCCACGCGCAGTACGTGCGGCTACGCAAATTGCGTAACTATACGCAAGCAGCGTAGATAGATTACGGACGTTGCGTAAACCGTACGCTTACCGTGAGCTTACCGTACGCGTACTAAAAAAAAAAAAAAAAAAAAAAAAAAAAAAAATCTGGTAATAAATTTTACGTTTATTTTAAAAAATATATTAAAAAAAAATATTGAAGGATTTTAAAAATTTAAGCATAGTCTTTATATAATGAAAGAAAATTAAATTAAAAATATGTTTGAAAAAAATGAAGAATAAAAAAAAAAATTAGCATTTAAAGAACCTTGCAAATTCACTGAAAAAACCATGGGTTACACACACGTTATAGTAAGGAATTAGCATTTAAAAAACCTTGCAAATTCACTGAAAAAGCCATGGGTTTCACACACGTTATAGTTAGGAATTAGCATTTAAAAAACCTTAGAAATTCACTGAAAAAACCATAGGTTTCACACACGTTATAGTTAGGAATTAGCATTTAAAAAACCTTAGAAATTCAGTGAAAAAACCATAGGTTTCACACATGTTATAGTTAGCTGGACATTTTACTCGTAAAAAACCAATGAAATTGCCCCGTTATAGTTAGTTCAGCTAACTATAACTCACGCGCCCGCAATGCACTGCTGATGACGTCACATATTACATCACTCATGACATGGTCAGTGACATCACTCATGACATCACTGATGACATCTCAAATGACATCACTGATGACCTCACTGATGACATCATCCTTGTGATAGAGTGGCAGACCTCCTCTCACCTTAATATAAGCTTTGATACACACATTCAAAAATAGAGACTAAAATTTTCAAAACAATGGACATACCAATACCAGTTACAACAACCTCTTCAGTAATTCTAAGATCCACATACACATCCACTCATTCACCAACAGTCCTATACAGTCACTCATACATGTACTCACTCATCATATGTACTCATACACCTATACATCCTGTTACATAATGCCACTCATCCATAGAGTTACTCACACACATAGTCACTCATGCTAATAAAGAATCAAACATACATTCACCTGCATATACAGTTATACACACACCACCACACTTACTTCTACGGAAACTTACACATACTTAGTCTTTTAAACAATCACTTATAGAAACACATACTTATTCATACAGGAACTCTTTCAATCTGTCCCTCTCACATATACTCACATATATACACCAATAGTCACATATACTAGTTTAAAACATATGTAGTTACTCCTGAAGACACTATTGGGACAGTCATTCACTCACTAACACACCCATACACACACTCATCCACCCATACAGTCCTGCACACATGCTGTCTTCAACACATACAAACAGTGAGTCACTCATTCATGCACCTATGCACTACGTAATACCCCCCACCGAACCATACAGACACTCAGACTGATACTCAAAAAAACAACTACTAACCTATATAGACACCCATGTAGCTACTCACCAACCCATGCAGCCACTTATACACAAAGTGAGAGATACACTTAATCAGTCAGTTACACAATCAATTTTTTAAAAACAAATCATCCATTTAGACCATTATATACCCATTTATTCTTCCATCGACCTTGAGATATACATATATAAAACATATTTAATTTTCAGAAAAACACACATTCACTGGATGATGTCATCAGTGAGGTCATCAGTGATGTCATTTGAGATGTCATCAGTGATGTCATGAGTGATGTCACTGACCATGTCATGAGTGATGTAATATGTGACGTCATCAGCAGTGCATTGCGGGCGCGTGAGTTATAGTTAGCTGAACTAACTATAACGGGGCAATTTCATTGGTTTTTTACGAGTAAAATGTCCAGCTAACTATAACATGTGTGAAACCTATGGTTTTTTCACTGAATTTCTAAGGTTTTTTAAATGCTAATTCCTAACTATAACGTGTGTGAAACCTATGGTTTTTTCAGTGAATTTCTAAGGTTTTTTAAATGCTAATTCCTAACTATAACGTGTGTGAAACCCATGGTTTTTTCAGTGAATATATATATATATATATATAATCTACTGGCGGTCGCCAGTAGATAGTTATAGTTACAACCTAGTTTCCATATGAAATCTCAAAATTCTATTTTGAATAACTTTGGCGCTGGTTGACGAATCCTCGCGAAATTTTCAAAACTAATGGGGCGCTCCGTTCAGCTCCTACCCTGAAAGTCTCGGGGTGATTCGTCAAGCGGGAACCAAGAAAAAGGGGGGACCCAAAACGCGTTTTCCCCATGCATTTTTCCATAGGACCTTTAGTCGCAGCTACAGCCCGAACGGCTGAACAGAATTACGTGAAATTTGGCAGAGCGGTAGCCATAAGGTCAAGGAAGTGCCTTTTGCAGGTCTGGTGTAAATCTGTTCAGTATTTCCTGAGAAAATAGCATTTAAAAGCATATCAATATCTACACGCGCGCACCGTGCGCGCACTGTGCGCGCACCCTGCCGTGCGCGAGTGCAATTCTGATTGGTTGTTAGATGTCGGTAAACATTCGAATCGGTCGAAACCAGGAAGTGTCGACCGCCATTTTGTCTCTCGCAGTCTGAGGGAGTGAAAAAAAAAGGTGGAGAACGTGAAAAGGGGGCAGAGTGGACAGTTCCTGACCCCCTAGCCTTGGTCAGGGGGTCACAGAAGGACCCCCAAGGGCGAAAAAAACAATTTTTTGTCTTTTTTAAAAACTCACGAGGTGCGCGCACGGAGCGCGCACGCCGAACTGTGGGTGGTCGAGCGCCCACAGCGCGCGCACGGTGCGCGAAGGGCACCGTGCGCGCACGGTGCACGCACGGTGAAAAACCTGAAAAAAAAATAATAATAAATACATAACTTAGCATTTAAAAAAACTTACAAATTCACTGAAAAAAACATAGGTTTCACACACGTTATAGTTATGAATTAGTATTTAAAAAACCTTGCAAATTCACTTAAAAAACCATAGGTTTCACACATGTTATAGTTAGCTGGACATTTCACTCGTAAAACCAATGAAATTCCCCCGTTATAGTTATTGCAGGCAACTATAACTCACGCGACCGCAATCCTCTGCTGATGACGTCAGATATTACATCACTGATGACATATGTGTCTTTATGAAAAATAAATATTTGTAATATATGTATAGCTAAACATTAATGGAAGAAGACATGGGTAAATAAGTGTCTAAATACAGTGATGTAATATCTGACGTCATCAGCAGAGGATTGCGGTCACGTGAGTTATAGTTGCCTGCACTAACTATAACGGGGGAATTTCATTGGTTTTTTACGAGTGAAATGTCCAGCTAACTATAACATGTGTGAAACCTATGGTTTTTTAAGTGAATTTGCAAGGTTTTTTAAATACTAATCCGTAACTATAACGTGTGTGAAACCTATGGTTTTTTCATTGAATATATATATATATATATATATATATATATATATATATTACCTACTGGCGGTCGCCAGTAGGTAGTTATAGTTAGGACCACGTTTCCATAGGAAAACCTCAACATTCTATTTTGAATAACTTTGGCGCCGGTCGACGAATCCTCGCAAATTTCTCAAAATAGGTGGGGCGCTACGCTCCGCTCCTACCCTGAAAGTCTCGGGGGGATCCGTCAAGCGGGGGCTGAGATAAAAGGGGGGTCCCAAAACGCGTTTTCCCCATGCATTTTTCCATAGGACCTTTAGAACGAGCTACAGCCCGAACGGCTGAACAGAATTACTCAAAATTTGGCAGAGAGGTAGTCCCTAGGTCAAGGAAGTGCCTTTTGTAGTTTGGTGTAAATCTGTTCAGTAGATTCTGAGAAAATAGCCTTTAAATCAATATATATATCTGAGCCCGCTTACGGTACGCTTACCGTACGCTTACGGTAAGCGTACGGCGGCGTGCGCGAGCGCGATTCTGATTGGCTGTTAGATCTTAGTAAACATTCGAATCGGCCGAAACCAGGAAGCGGCGGCCGCCATTTTGTGTATTTCACTCTGAAAAAAAAGAGTGAAAACAAGGAAAGGGGGCAATGAGGAGAGTTACAGACCCCCTAACATTTGTAAGGGGGTCAAAGAAGGACAGAAAAGTACAAAAAAAACATTTATTGATTTTAAAAAAAATCACGGGGTACGCGTACGGTAAGCTTACGGTAAGCGTACGGTAAAAAAATAAAAATAGATAAATGAAAAGCAGATTTAAGAGTTTAGAAATTAGGGAGCTCTAAAAAGAGCTGTTGTGTTTATGAAGTCATTTTTTTAGTGGTACCTACAAGTAAGTACCGATGCAGAGTCTAAGGTTCAAGAGGAAGACTCTGTTCCCTTCATCATTGAAGTGCACACCATCTCCTCTATAAATGTCTTGCATGTCATAACGCAAGTTGTTGTGGTAAATGGCACCCATACCATAGTCACGGAGGAAAGCAGAAACAGATTTGTTGACGTGCTTTCTTGCTTTGTCAATCTGCAGACAAAAATGATTGGACCAGTTCCATTTTTGCCTTTGGCATATGTTAGAAAAGACAAAGGCAGTTTTAGGGAAAAGTGAAAACAGTTGTGCAAAGGTGTCCTTCATAAGCATTTCCAGACCTACCCCAGTCAAAGTGCCTAGGTCATTGCCACCACAGTGCACTATTATGAGGTCAGGGTGTTGGATTTGCATGAAGGATTTCACCAATGGCATCAATTGGTGCCACTTTAACCCTCTCTGACCAATCCATTTAATGTCTACATTTGGCAAAGCAAGGTCTCTCACCATATCTGTTTTCTCTGCATACTTTTCACTCCAGAAGACATAGCTGTGCCCTACAATCCACACTGTGAACATCTTCAAAGGAGAAATGGATGCACTCAGGAGGTGAAATTCAGTAGAATGGTAAAAAGAAATGAAAGACAGTTTGGAAATGGAGGCAAACATATTTTTTTTATAAAAAAAAGAACTGATTGGCTGTTTCATACCATTCTAGAATAAAAACTAGGCTGTATGTGTAAATTAATAGAAGCATGTTTTGTATTGGTACAGAAAAATGTGTTACCAAAGAACAGTACTATGGATTTGCTGTTAGGTTTGAAAAGTCAAGCACTCTTGCTCTGTGGAATTGAAACATTGTTTGGCGAACTTCTGACCTAACTCAACACAGCAGTGTTCCATGAGCTGTTGCTATGGTAGCAGGCAGAAGTCAAGTTGGGGGAAGGGTACTAGGCAGAAGTCAAGTTGGGGGAAGGGTACTTTTGGAAAAGGGTTGGTTTTCAACCAATAGAAATGTGTGATTACATTTGAAAAAAAGGGGGAAGCACTGAGATTTGAAACTTACAAGTATATGTGTGGAAAAATAGAGGGAAAGTTTGCCATTATCTGGTTCTGCTGAGAGGAGAGAGGTGAACACAACAGAGATCCTGGCTCTGATAATCTGCTGTTTGAGTGTCACATTTCTTTCACAACTAACTAATTTTAAAGGTGAGTTTACAGTTTGAGAGGGGATGTATGTGGTAACTTAAGAAATGAATAATAGAAATGGAAATTGTTTTTGTTGTAGTTACACATGGTGGTTTCATAATGTGTCAGTCTGTAAAAGTGATTTTCACTTGCCCCGAAAAAAAAAAGAGCAGTAAGTGTGCTTTCAAATTGGCAAAGAAATTTCGTTTTGGGACTAATGTGAAAACATGACTCTGTGTGCAGAGAGGAATTATAGGCAGAGATTTATTGCGTCTTGCTCTGGTGATTTCACAGTTGCATTAGATGGAAAGGGGGAGCGAATTTTTGGGGGAAGAAGCAGAGTCTTAGCACACACCCATGTGCTTGCCATGTATAGTCATGCACAGTATTTACAAGCGAGTGGGGTTTTCAGGTTTCAGTCTGTAATGCAAATACATTCAGCATCACTAAGGCTGGTTGCCCTTGCTGTAGTGTAGCAGTCTGGACATGGGCTTTTTAAAAAATCTGAAAAGTGGTTTCATAATGTGACAGTTTGTAAAAGTGATTTTCACTTGCCCAAAAAAAAGAGCAGTTAGTGTGCATTCAAATTGGCATAGAAATTTCGTTTTGTGACTATTGTGAAAAGAAATGTAGTAATATATTTAAATACAATAAAGGAATTGTTACAGAGAATCGGTGAGATCTGTACAAATAAAACTTTAGAATTTTATTGGATTACCATTGGAAATTTAATCAAAAAAGAATTTTAAAATTACTATTTGGTCTAAAGGAAATGAAATCAGATGTATTTTGGAGTTATTTGAGATATAATATTGTGATTATACTTCTGAAACAAACATATCAGACGGTATTTTAAAGAAATAAGTATTGGTATTAGATGATATTTTTTTAGAATATTATGCATTTCTATAATGTTAAGTTTAAGTAAAAAAAGAATCAGGGCTTTTTTAATACAATCTTTGTGATTGTTATTTTTTTTTGCCCGCTGTAAAATGATGAATGCAATTGCTTTCACAATTTATAGTGAAATGCAATATATTCTGAAAACAGCAAAAATAAGGCAAAAATATTTTATGGAAAAAAATGTAAATATGTGTACTGTATTATAAAATGTTTTAAAAATATTAATACTTTTTTCTTTTTTTCCAGATAGATATAGAAAATTTTCGAAAACTACAAACATTTTTAAAACTATTTTTAAAAAAAACAAATGAATAAATATTTTTTCAGTGAGTATGGTAAGTCAATAATAATAATTGTAGTCTCTCAAGGACCTTGTAATGTGTTTATTGATTTTTAGTGTTTTTTTTTAAAAAAAAAAAAAAAAGTACGCGCACCGTACGCGTACGGTAAAAAAAAATAAAAAAAAGTTTTTAAAAACATATGTAAAAAAAAAGATGAAAGATAAGGTTGGCTCTTAAAAGAACCGTTGTGTTCATGCAGGGACAGAGGAAAGGAAGCATGGGAAAATTATTCAAAGCGACAAATGTGTTGATCTATTTTGTTGTTCACTAGGGAAACACTGGTCTCCCTATAGCAAATTAGATCTTGACAAAATGTGCATCGAATATCAACCTTCCGAAATCGAGGGTTGATTTCCAGAGGGCCAGCAAAAGGAGATTCTCCCCCCACAGATGAAGGGCTCACCTGACCTGCAGAAGAAGGAGTCAGCCCTGCAGATGATGGTTCAGGATGAGCTGCTGTGGATGTACTGGCTTGTCTTTCTGAAGAGTTACCTCCAAAAAGATGACCATGTGTCCTTCTGTGTACATCCTGGAGGTGTCTCTTCATGGTGTGATTCCCAAAGGAATACTTCCTGTTAGGATTACCTCTAGAAAGTACACGCTTACACAGCTTACAAGTCACTAAGGGTGCATTTACCTTTTGCTGGCCTTCAGGAAAAGTAAAATAATCCCATACATAAGAGGGCTTTTGTTTCCTCGATCTCTGCCTCAAGACAGTGCTGCTAGTGCTAGCCTCACTCTCAGAAGAGCTCTGCTCTTCTGCCATCGTATCCCAAAGACAAACCAGCTCCTTCTCCCAAGGGATCACAAGCAGAAATGAGGGGAATGGGTGTGGTGTAGGAGAGTTCTAGAACTGAAAGTAGTTTCAACCAATCAAAAGTTGTGTTTCATGATCACATGACCTACCGTACGCTTACGGTACGCTTACGGTACGCTTACGGCAAAAGTGCGCATGCGCGTAAAAAAGACACGCGCTTGCGCGCATGCGCATAACAGTCACTCCCGGCACTTCCGCGTAACGTGCGCGTGTAGCGTACACGCGTACGCGTCCCACGCGGAGTACGCGCGGCTACGCAAATTGCGTAACTATACGCAAGCAGCGTAGGAAAATTACGGACGTTGCGTATACCGTACGCTTACCGTGAGCTTACGGTACGCGTACTAAAAAAATAAAAAAAAAAATAGAAAAAAAGTACTGCAAATAAATTTTACATGTTTATTTTAAAAAATATATTAAAAAAAACATATTTAAGAATTTTAAAAATTTAATCATAGTCTTTATAAAAGGTAAGAAAATTAAAATAAAAATATGTTAGAAAAAATAGAAGAAAAAAAAAAATTAGCATTTAAAAAACCTTGCAAATTCACTGAAAAAACCATGGGTTTCACACACGTTATAGTTAGGAATTAGCATTTAAAAAACCTTGCAAATTCACTGAAAAAACCATGGGTTTCACACACGTTATAGTTAGGAATTAGCATTTAAAAAACCTTAGAAATTCAGTGAAAAAACCAAAGGTTTCACACACGTTATAGTTAGGAATTAGCATTTAAAAAACCTTAGAAATTCAGTGAAAAAACCATAGGTTTCACACATGTTATAGTTAGCTGGACATTTTACTCGTAAAAAACCAATGAAATTCCCCCGTTATAGTTAGTTCAGCTAACTATAACTCGCGCGCCCGCAATGAACTGCTGATGACGTCACATATTACATCACTCATGACATGGTCAGTGACATCACTCATGACATCACTGATGACATCTCAAATGACATCACTGATGACCTCACTGATGACATCATCCTTGTGATAGAGTGGCAGACCTCCTCTTCCCCTAATAAAACCTTTGATACACACATTCAAAAATAGAGACTAAAATTTACAAAACAATGGACATACCAATAACAGTTACAACAACCTCTTCAGTAATTCTAAGATCCACATACACATCCACTCATTCACCAACAGTCCAATACAGTCACTCATACATGTACTCACTTATCATATGTACTCATACACCTATACATCCTGTAACACAATGCCACTCATCCATAGAGCTACTCACACACATAGTCACTCATGCTAATAAAGAATCAAACATACATTTACTTGCATATACAGTTATACACACACCACCACACTTACTTCTACGGAAACTTACACATACTTAGTCTTTTAAACAATCACTTATGGAAATACATACTTATTCATACAGGAACTCTTTCAATCTCTCACTCTCACATATACTCACATATATAAACCAATAGTCACATATACTAGTTTTAAACATATGTAGTTACTCATAAAGACACTATTGAGACAGTCATTCACTCACTAACACACCCATACACACACTCATCCACCCATGCAGTCCTGCACACATGCTCTGTTCAACACATACAAACAGTGAGTCACTCATTCATGCACCTATGCACTACGTCATACCCCCCACCGAACCATGCAGACACTCAGACTGATACTCAAAAAACCAACTAATAACCTATATAGACACCCATGTAGCTACTCACCAACCCATGCAGCCACTTATACACAAAGTGAAAAAATGATACAGATATTTATATATTTAAACATTACTCACTAAGCCATGTATTCACTATGATACACTTAATCAGTCAGTTACATAATCAATTTTTCAAAAAGAAATCATCCATTTAGACAGTAATATACCCATTTATTCTTCCATCAACCTTGAGATATACATATATAAAACATATTTAATTTTCAGAAAAACACACATTCACTGGATGATGTCATCAGTGAGGTCATCAGTGATGTCATTTGAGATGTCATCAGTGATGTCATGAGTGATGTCACTGACCATGTCATGAGTGATGTAATATGTGACGTCATCAGCAGTTCATTGCGGGCGCGCGAGTTATAGTTAGCTGAACTAACTATAACGGGGGAATTTCATTGGTTTTTTACGAGTAAAATGTCCAGCTAACTATAACATGTGTGAAACCTATGGCTTTTTCACTGAATTTCTAAGGTTTTTTAAATGCTAATTCCTAACTATAACGTGTGTGAAACCTTTGGTTTTTTCACTGAATATATATATATATATATATATATATATATATATATATATATATATATATATATATATATATATATATATATATATATATATATATATATATATATATATATATATATATATATATATATATATATATATATATATATATATATATATATATATATATGTAGAGCTATTACCTACTGGCAGTTGCCAATAGGTAGTTATAGTTAGGACCTAGTTTCCATAGGAAAAGTGTTTTTTATTTTCCCAATAACTTTGGTGCCGGTTGACGAATCTTTGCGAAATTTTCTAAACTCGTGAGGCGCTCCGGTCAGCTCCTATCTTGAAAGCTTCGGGGTGATTCGGCAAGCGGGGGCCGTGAAAAAAGGGGGGTTCCAAAACGTGTTTTCTCCATGTCATTTTCCATAGGAAACTTTAGACACGGCTACAGCCCGAACTGCTGAATGGAATTACACCAAATTTGTCAAAAAGGTAGCCCTTGTTTCAGAAAGAACTCTTTGTGTTAAATGGTGTAAATCTGTTCAGTAGTTCCTGAGAAATTTTAAAAAAAGAGGTCGGAAAATCAATTTCCCATAGGAAACTTTAGACCCGGCTACAGCCCGAACTGCTGAACGGATTTACACCAAATTTGGCAAAAAGGTAGCCCTTGTTTGAGAAAGAACTCTTTTTGTTAAATGGTGTAAATCCATTCAGTAGTTGCTGAGAAAATCAACAAATAAAAGTTTCGATATCTATGGCCGCGGTGGATCGGCGGACCCTCCCGACCACGAGCTTTATTCCAATTGGCTGTCAACACTCCAAACCAGAAAATGTTGGTAGCCATCTTGTGACTCGGTAGAACCACCACCTCCCCAGGGCTGTGCATTGGATGGGCTCCTGGAGCCCATGATGGCCCTGAGGACCGCCACCCCCAGGGCCAGCTCCTGCAGTGTCCCGGGGAGCCCACCCCTGGGACACTGCTGTTTGCTATGGCAGGGGCGGGAGCCTCGCACCTCCTGCCCTGCCATAGCAAACTGTGGTTTGGATTTTGGAAGAGAGAGCAGGAAACCTGCTCTCTCTTCCAAACTCCAAACCAGATTGCTTTTCCACACGGGGAGCTGCATGTCAGCAGCTCCCCGTGTGAAAAAGCAATGCCGGCCCCCCCCATGGTCCCCAACGAGAGGCCAGGCCCCGGGAATTGGGTCCCCAGGGCAAGGAGAGACCCGGGAGGGAGGCCACATGGCCCACTCCCCAATAATAAACATTTTTTTAAAAAAACACGCAAAGAACGGCCCCGGGGTTGGGGTCCCAGGGGCCATAAATGGCCTGAGGAGGGGGGCCACCCAGCCCCCTTCCATTTTGGAAAAAAAATAAAAAGATAAGGGTCAGGCCCTGGATATGTGGTCCCCAGGGCCCAAAAAATAGGAAAGGAAGGGGGGCCACACAGCTCCCCTTCTTAAAAAAAAAAATTAAGAAAAAGACGCGCCCTGTGGCAGGTTTTCAGTTGGGGATTTAATTCCGCTTCAATACTGGGGGTCCCAGGTAACTCCAGTAAGCGCCACAGGCCTGCGTTGAAGAGAGGTGGTCCAGGCCACGCCCCTTTTTATACCTCTCTGCAATGCAGCTCTGTGGCGCTTACTGGAGGTACCTCATGGGCTAGTTGGACCCCAGGGACCCTCAGGATTCAAGGGGTCTTTATCCCCTAACTTAAAACGTGCCACGGGGCGTGTTTGCACAGTGGTGAAGGGAGGGGGCGGGGCCTGAGGGGACATGTGTGCAAACACGCCCTGTGGCGCATTTTAATTTGGGGAATTAATTCCCTTTCACTCCGGAGGACCCCTGAGGGCCAACTAGCCCACCAGGTGCTTCCAGTAAGCGCCACTGCGCTGCGTTGCAGAGAGGTGGTCCAGGCCACGCCCCTTTTTACACCTCTTTGCAATGCAGCTCTGTGGCACTTACTAGAGGTACCTAGTGGGCTAGTTGGACCCCAGGGACCCTCAGGATTCAAGGGGACGTAATCCCCCAACTTAAAATGCACCACGGGGTGCGTTTGCACAGTGGTGAAGGGAGGGGGAAAGGCCTGAGGTGACATGTGTGCAAACACGCCCTGTGGAGCGTTTGAAGTTGGGGACGTAATTCCTTTTCAATCCTGAGAGTCCCTGGGGGCCAACTAGCCCACCAGGTACCTCCAGTAAGCGCCACTGTGCTGCGTTGCAGAGAGGTGGTCCAGGCCACGTCCCTTTTTACACTTCTCTGCAACGCAGCTCTGTGGCATTTACTGGAGGTACCTGGTGGTCTAGTTGGACCCCAGGGTCCCTTAGGATTCAAGGGGACTTTATCCCCCAACTTAAAACGCGCCACAGGGTGCGTTTGCACAGTGGTGAAGGCAGGGGGCGGGGCCTGAGGTGACTTGAGTGGAAACACGCCCTGTGGCGCATTTTCAGTTAGGAAATTAATTCCCATTTCAATCCTGAGGGCCCCTGGGGGCCAACTATCCCACCAGGTACCTCCAGTAAGCACCACAGGCCTGCACTGCAGAGAGGTGGTCCAGGCCACACCCCTTTTTACACCTCTTTCCAACACAGCTCTGTGGCACTTACTGGAGGTACCTAATGGGCTGGTTGGGCCCCAGCGACCCTCAGGATTCCAATGGACTTAATTCCCCAACTTAAAATGCGCCACCGGGTGCGTTTGCACAGTGGTGAAGGGAGGGGCCTGAGGTGACATGTGTGCAAACACGCCCTGGGGCGCGTTTAAAGTTGGGGAATTAATTCCTCTTCAATCCTGAGAGTCCCTGGGGGCCAACTAGCCCACCAGGTGCTTCCAGTAAGCGCCACTGCGCTGCGTTGCAGAGAGGTGGTCCAGGCCACGCCCCTTTTTATACCTCTCTGCAATGCAGCTCTGTGGCGCTTACTGGAGGTACCTCATGTGCTAGTTGGACCCCAGGGACCCTCAGGATTCAAGGGGACTTTATCCCCCAACTTAAAATGCCCCACGGGATGCGTTGGCACAGTGGTGAAGGGAGGGGGTGGGGCCTGAGGTGACGTGTGCAAACACGCCCTGTGGCGCATTTTAAGTTGGGGAATTAATTCCCCTTCAATCTAGAGGGCCCCTGGGGGCCCACTAGCCCACCAGGTACCTTCAGTAAGCGCCACAGGCCTGTGTTGCAGAGAGGTTGTCCAGGTCACGCCCCTTTTTACACCTCTCTGCAACACAGCTCTGTGGTGCTTACTGGAGGTACCTAGTGGGCTAGTTGGCCCCCAGGGACCCTCAGGATTCAAGGGGACTTTATCCCCTAACTTAAAACGTGCCACGGGGCGTGTTTGCACAGTGGTGAAGGGAGGGGGCGGGGCCTGAGGTGACATGTGTGCAAACACGCCCTGGGGCGCGTTATAAAGTTGGGGAATTAATTCCTCTTCAATCCTGAGAGTCCCTGGGGGCCAACTAGCCCACCAGGTGCTTCCAGTAAGCGCCACTGCGCTGCGTTGCAGAGAGGTGGTCCAGGCCACGCCCCTTTTTACACCTCTTTGCAATGCAGCTCTGTGGCACTTACTAGAGGTACCTAGTGGGCTAGTTGGACCCCAGGGACCCTCAGGATTCAAGGGGACATAATCCCCTAACTTAAAATGGGCCACGGGGTGTGTTTGCACAGTGGTAAAGGGAGGGGGGGCAAGGCCTGAGGTGACATGTGTGCAAACACGCCCTGTGGAGCGTTTGAAGTTGGGGACTTAATTCCTCTTCAATCCTGAGAGTCCCTGGGGGCCAACTAGCCCACCAGGTACCTTCAGTAAGCGCCACTGTGCTGCGTTGCAGAGAGGTGGTCCAGGCCACGTCCCTTTTTACACCTCTCTCCAACACAGCTCTGTGGCACTTACTGGAGGTACCTAATGGGCTGGTTGGTCCCCAGGGACCCTCAGGATTCCAAGGGACTTAATTCTCCAACTTAAAATGCGCCACCGGGTGCGTTTGCACAGTGGTGAAGGGAGGGGGAGGGGTCTGAGGTGACATGTGTGCAAACACGCCCTGGGGTGCGTTTAAAGTTGGGGAAGTAATTCCTCTTCAATCCTGAGAGTCCCTGGGGGCCAACTAGCCCACCAGGTGCTCCCAGTAAGTGCCACTGCGCTGCGTTGCAGAGAGGTGGTCCATGCCACGCCCCTTTTTACACCTCTTTGCAATGCAGCTCTGTGGCACTTACTAGAGGTACCTAGTGGGCTAGTTAGACCCCAGGGACCCTCAGGATTCAAGGGGACGTAATCCCCCAACTTAAAATGCGCCATGGGATGCGTTTGCACAGTGGTGAAGGGAGGGGGCAAGGCCTGAGGTGACATGTGTGCAAACACGCCCTGTGGAGCGTTTGAAGTTGTGGACTTAATTCCTCTTCAATCCTGAGAATCCCTGGGGGGCAACTAGCCCACCAGGTACCTCCAGTAAGCGCCACTGTGCTGCGTGGCAGAGAGGTGGTCCAGGCCACGTCCCTTTTTACACTTCTCTGCAGCACAGCTCTGTGGCATTTACTGGAGGTACCTGGTGGTCTAGTTGGACCCCAGGGTCCCTCAGGATTCAAGGGGACGTAATCCCCCAACTTAAAATGCGCCACAGGGTGCGTTTGCACAGTGGTGAAGGGAGGGGGCAATGCCTGAGGTGACATGTGTGGAAACACGCCCTGTGGCGCGTTTTCAGTTAGGAAATTAATTCCCATTTCAATCCTGAGGGCCCCTGTGGCCAACTAGCCCACCAGGTACCTCCAGTAAGCGCCACAAGCCTGCGCTGCAGAGAGGTGGTCCAGGCCATGCCCCGTTTTACACCTCTCTCCAACACAGCTCTGTGGCACTTACTGGAGGTACCTAATGGGCTGAATGGACCCCAGGGACCCTCAGGATTCCAAGGGACTTAATTCCCCAACTTAAAATGCGCCACCGGGTGCGTTTGCACAGTGGTGAAGGGAGGGGGAGGGGCCTGAGGTGACATGTGTGCAAACACGCCCTGGGGCGCGTTTAAAGTTGGGGAATTAATTCCTCTTCAATCCTGAGGGTCCCTGGGGGCCAACTAGCCCACCAGGTACCTCCAGTAAGCGCCACAGGGCTGCGTTGCAGAGAGGTGGTCCAGGCCACGCTCCTTTTTACACCTCTCTGCAACGCAGCTCTGTGGCACTTACTGGAGGTACCTAGTGGGCTAGTTGGAACCCAGGGACCCTCAGGATTGAAGAGGAATTAATTCCCCAACTTTAACGCGCCCCAGGGCGTGTTTGCACACATGTCACCTCAGGCCCCTCCCCCTCCCTTCACCACTGTGCAAACGCACCCGGTGGCGCATTTTAAGTTGGGGAATTAAGTCCCTTGGAATCCTGAGGGTCCCTGTGGAGAAGTGTGGCTCAATGATTAGAGCGGCAGACCCTGATGCAGAGTTCTAGCCCGGGACCAGGGTTCAATTCCCCGCCTCGGCGGGTCTTGGGCTCCAAAATTCCACGGACCTAATAATTCTCGCCTTGGTACCTATTCCAATCATGGAGTCCCACTCTGCAACTCTGGGCAATAGCTTGCTTATTCACCACAACGGCCCCCACAATTCTAAGGATGCCTGGCCTCCACCTTGGGGGTGCCCAGGAGTGGACGCCTCACAGGGAAAGCCAGGATGGGTTCCACAGTGGTATTCGTACAAGCGCCGTGAGACCCTTGCGGGTGAGTAGTGCGCTATACAAGTATCAATTTACATTACATTTACAGGGACCCTCAGGATTCAAGGGGACTTAATCCCCCAACTTAAGACGTGCCAGGAGGCGTGTTTGCAGAGTGGTGAAGAAAGCGGGCATGGCCTTTGTCTACCTCTCACCAATCCCACTGCGTGGGGCTTACTGGAGGTAAAAGGTAGGCTAGTTGGCCCCTAAAGGACGCCCAGCAGTGAAGGGGACTTCAATGCATTTCTTTTGCTTCTTTCTGTACATTTTTTCCTTCTTTCTTCACATGTCCTACCTCTGTAGGCATGGTTAGAAACTAGCATTTAAAAAACCTTTAAAATTCAGTTATAAAGCCATAGGTTTCAGGCACGTTATAGTTAGCTGAACTAACTATAATGGGGGAATTTCTCTGGTTTTGTACGAGTGAAATATCCAACTAACTATACCTTTCCCTAAAACCCATGGTCTTTTCAGTGAATTTCTAAGGTTTTTTAAATGCTAATTTCTAACTATAACGTGCCTGAAACCTATGTTTTTTTCAGTGAATATATATATAGACATATGTATTCAAACGTCATACCTGTAGATGTCTTCTTTCTCCGAATGTTTCTTTTTTTAATGGTTTCTTGTACCTTTACTTAAAAGTAACCCACTTCAAAAATCCACAATCTAAGAAGCAAATCATTCAAAATCCAAAAAGTGATATCTTTGAAAGGGAGCTTCTAGAAAACCTGAAAAAAATTGCTTTTTAACAAGAAAGCTTGTTTTATCTACATTTTTAAAGGTGCCATAAAATAGTGACTACAATCCATTGACAAGTTATCCGCTAAGTAAACACTTCAAATACCAGAAAACAAGTGTCGGTGAAAAGTGCTTCATTAACAAAAGGCTCCAATACAAATGGGAAAAAAGTAGTGGGGAAATCAATTCAGGCTTTACACCAACCTACAATCCAATCCAACTTCATCCCAAAACCAGCAGTGTGCCAGGAGATGCTTTTGCAGAGTGGTGGAGAAAGAGGGTGTGTCCTCCAAACACCTCTCAGCAAACCCACTGGTTGGAACTTGTTGGAGCTAACAGGAGGGCTAGTTGGCCCCCAAGGACCCTCAATAGCCAAGGAGACTTCATCCCCCTACTAGTAGTGTGCCAGGAGGCTCATTTTCATGGTGGTGGAGAAAGGGGGAATGGCCTCCTACCTGTTCTCAGCAATCCGACAATGTGGGACTTATTGGAGGTAACAGGAGGGGTAGTTGGCCACAAGGACATCTTTGGAGGCCAGCTACCCCTCCTGTTTTCTCCAGTAAGCCCCACACATTGGGATTGCCAAGGAGTCTTCTAAAGCCATGCCCCCTTTCTCCACAACTCTGCAAACGCTGCTCGTGGTGCCCTACTGGTTGGTGCATGAAGTCCACTTAATTCCTGAAGGATCTTGGGGGCCAAAAAGCTCTCCTGGTACCACCTGTAAGTCCTACACAGCAGGATTTCTGAAATCTGGGCGGAAGCCCAGCTCCCTTTCTCCACCACTCTTCAAACGTGACTACTAGTTAAACAAGCATTTGCAATGCAAAAGGTCTTGCATTTACACAAGTTTAAGCTATTGGCATTTGAAATAACAATGCGTTTTATTTATGTCTTAAGAACCAAAACAGAAATAAAAGGCATTATCATTTACAATGCCAATTAGCTCAAACTCTCGTAAATGCGAGACCTATTGCATTGCAAATGCTTGTTATAGTGCGTTGATGCAGCACGAGCAATGTGGGGCTTGAAAAACAAAATGCAAATACAAAACTTGAGCAAATGCCAGATCTTATAACCTGCATAAAACCATAAACAATAATAAGCAAAGCAAAGAAAAGAGACTATACAGGTAGAGGGAACGACAAGTAGATCTAAATCTAGGGGAATACATGTAGGCCAACCCACGGGAAAGGAAAGATGAATAAGAAAATGGGGAAGGTAATGAATGGATTGCGTCTGGAAGAGGACATGGTGTGTGAACGGAAATCTGCTCGATTACAAGTAACTGGTTTAACCTTTTGATAAGTGCGCCACATGATGAGAGGTAAGGGATGCGGAGATCTGGCCAAGATCAAAGGATGTCCTCTAGTAGGAAAGCCAGGATTAGACCTGGAGTATTCGGGGTGCACAGGCACAGCCCCCTCACCTGGGAAGACGACAGCTTTGTCCCCACGTGTCCTCCTGTCACAGCCAAGGGTGTTACTGTTCACACTTTAGAAACACTGCCGTGTTCTCAGCTAAGGAAAGGTTCCCTTAAGAATTAGGGGCATATTATCAAGGATGGCGTTGAAATTATCGCCGCTTTAGCGGCAGGAAACTGCCGCTAGAGCGGCGATAATGGCCTTGATAATATGCCCTTATGAATTCATATAGAAGCCCAGGTTCCGGTGTGAACATGGGCTTCTATGGGAATTCTCCAGGGCATATTATCAAGGCCATTATCAGCGCTTTAGCGGCAGTTTTCAGCCGCTAAAGCGGCGATAATTTTAACGACGTCCTTGATAATATGCCACTTAATCTTTACTCAGTAACAGCAAGCACGAGGCAGGCTGGCGACCGGTAAATGGCTGGTGTGGCAGGTGCACAGACAAGGCAGTATTTACAGTGTACACAATGCAGACACAAAACATGAAGGGCCACCCTGACACCTCCACCCATAAGAAGAGAAATATTTACTGCTGGGAACACTTACACATTTAGAATTGTGTGTTTTTGCCTTGATATTTGGCATTGGTTAGTCTATTTTCACACAAATTGTCCGTCGACGTGGAAGCCCCGAAAGGAGTGAGTTCTCTCACCTGGGAATTTTAACCTTTTGGGCTGTTCCTAAATATTTATATCTTTCGAGATAATGATGAATCCTCAACCTGAATTCGGTTTTTATTTGTACCACGGAGAGGCCACAATTCAAATGCCAGTTGTCAATTACTAACAAGGTAGAATAATTGAAGATAAGCCTTATTTACAAAGTTAGAACATCTGTATTATTCAAATTCAATTCAAACCTATGGCAAAATTTAAATAGTCATTTTATCGTCCCATATGCACACTTTTTGAAAATGTATACAGTGTTGAGCTACATAGATCCTGACACCACAGGTTCACAATAATGCTTCCCATTCACACCTTTATATTTCTTTCTGGCCCGAGTTCACCTTCATGCAGCTTTTGTATGCAGTAAATAGAAATATATGTTTTGGCGTGTTCTGTATCTCGGTTCTCTGTATTCCCCCGTAAAGCCCCTTCATAGGCTTAGGTTTTTGGATAACTGCCTTAGTTAGAACTTATACCTGTCTTACAGAACAGAACCGTCCTTTGTGTGCTAGAACCCGCAGCCAGAGGCCCGGACTGAGCAAGCCCCTCTGGCGACAAGGCAAGATGGCCGGCCTGAGGAGGGCCGCTGCCGGCCCTAGACAGGCTCGTCCTCTCTATCGTTCGAGGCGCAGGAAATCGATAGTACAAGTCCCTGTTGCTGTTCTGTGACAGTAGCTTTCATGTTGGTGTTTGCTCGCGATCTGCGTTGCTATGTAATTATCTCCATTTCTCTTGTTACGTGGAGTAACCAGGAGTTTCCTGGTAATTGCAGGTAACTTGCAGATAAGTAATTGCGGAAGCAAGATTGGGGACGAGTTAGTGATGGATATTAGTAAAAAGGGAGGGCCATGTAAGTTGGAATTTGTGCCCTGCCTGCTTTGAGGCTCCCTTCACCAACTGCTATAAGCACAGCCCAGAGATATATTTAGAACACAAGAGGCTCCCGGCCCGCCCGACTCACCTGTGTTCCTTGGAGGCAGTACCCTGGGCCTCCCTGCGCACGATATGGGTATTTTTCAATTTAGGTTTTAATTTAGGCCGTGCACGGTTCCCTGGCTCCACGGGGCATGAGGGACTGTCCTCCTACATGGAGATAGCCATCAACCCCACCTCGTTTTATTGGTGAGCCAATCAGCTTCGGCCTTCTATACTTATCAACAGCAGACGGAGAGACGGTTTGTGTACCGTAACAGGAGCTGTGCCTAAGTGTTTGGAAGAGTCTGTAAGGACTTGCAAAGAGCAGTTACCGTGGTCTGGTGGTGGCTTCAGTGAACAGGTACCGAGCAGAGGCACACTGCTGTCGAGTTCCATAGTGTTTGAAGAGGTTTAAGGGAACGGCAGACACTCCAAGGCGCATCTCCCAGACTGCTCTGTAAACAAGCAGCAGCTGAGATCACCAGAGAAGAGACACCGTGCTCATTCACATCTGCTTTCTTGGCAGGCACGGCAAACAGGAGACAGGGAGGCAACAAAACATGCCTCCCTTCCAATGAAAATCATGCATTTTGGACCCACGCCAATCAGCAGCATGGGTGGAGCTTCCACCCCGCTTCCGAAGCTAAGGCGACGACAATAGATCTCGCAAGCGAGCAGCACATGCGCTGCATCGCTAGGCGAGACCTAAAAATGATAGAAATGAACTGAAAAAACCAAAGGTTACAGGGATATTATAATTAGGAATTAGCATTTAAAAAAACCTTAGAAGTTCAGTGAAAAAAAGAACTAACCTTACAGGGATGATATAGTTAGGTATTAGCATTTAAAAGAACCTTAAAAATTGTCAGAATTATAGTTAGTGAGCTAACTATAACTCGTGCCGCCGCAATGCACTGCTTATGACCTCACATATTACATCCCTCATGACATAGTCAATGTCATCACTGATGACATCTCAAATGACTAATTCTTGGTCAAAAAAGAGTACTTTTTAGGTCTCATCTGGCGTTAGCAGCGCATCGTTGCTTTCGCCATGCGAGAGCCTTTTGTAATCGATTCAGCCAAAACTGAATATGCACGCGTACCGATGGACAGAGATGTGCACGCCGATGTGGATGCACACGCCAATGTGGACAGGCCGACTCCATTTTGTTTAAATTCCGGCACAGAATTTACGCTTAACTTATGATGTGCTGCCCTCTAGTGGATAAGCGTGCAAAGTTTTTATCTCACTCAACTCTATGAACATTGGGACTGGTCATAAACAACGTTATTTACGTAATGTTTATGGTTGGAATGCTGGAACTATATTGATATTTTGCACCTTGTATAATTCGCACTTTTTGATATTGCACTAATAGATTTCTAAACTTAAAGCACTTAGATGACTCTGCACTTTAGTATCTCAGGATTGGTTCTTGTTTTTCGATTTATTGTCTAGCTGGTGTAAACATATATTGTTTTATTCTACAATGTGTAAATTTAACTTGTTTTTAGTCGTAAAAAGTAACCAGCCTATGAAAACTTGACCAGATTGATAAAGAATAGCTTGTTGAGGCCTACGAGTAGTCTCTTTGCAATGTTAGTATTAGCAACCACATTTTTTAAATTCTTTATTATGTGATTATTTTACAATGTGATATATATGTGTATTTTACTTACTTGTGTATGCTTTGATGCTTATGATAACCAAATAATGTACTTTTGAGACGGTGTTCACTTATCTCTGGTAATGCACATGGGCTTGGGATCGATTATCAAATAGTTTTTTTCTCTGCTGTCTGGTTCCGACGTGTCTGTGAACTTCAGTTAGATGCAGTGTGGTGTTTTGCCTGGCCCTCCAATCTGTTTTCTCGGCGTTTGTATCAACAGTCCTGCATACTTGTTGGTCCCCACCGCTTCATACTCATTAGACTCCGTCCCGCAGTCAACGGCTCTTACAATATGGGGCTCAGTCCCTCAGACCACCATCTCTTCGACCGAGAATATGCAAGTGATGGAAAGGACTTGCATTTTGAAGCAAGAAGATGGTTTGGAATTGACGGTGCATCGTTTTGGCTTCCATGCCGCATCACCGGTAGGAAGAAGATATTCCAGAGTTCCTTGGAGAACGGGATGAAGATCTGTAGCTGCCAGGCGTTTCCGGTGTCGAGATAGAGGATATGTTCTCGTAGGAAAGCACTGATTCAGATGCTGATGTTGAAGTAGAGTGGCTTCCACTGGCTCAGCTTCCACAGCTGAAGGTTATACCAATGAGTACTACTCTCCCGCATACCACTCACGCCTGGGAGGAACTAGTTTCCAGTTCCCATGCCTTATCAGAGGCCTCTGGTCCACCACTGCCTCACCTCCTTGGTCAGAGCACAACATTTGAACCGGACGAGACGCCCTCCTCCCTCTCTGGACACAAGTCCTCCTTGATCCCATGTGCATCGATGTCAACCACGGCACCAGCCCAGACATGGCCTCTCAGACTTCGTAGGAGCCAAGATCCAAAGTGCTGGGAGGAGAGACACTCTGAACCAAACACTTCATAATTGAGACCTACCGAGCCGCAGCACTTGGAACCAAAGCACTCCTCAATGGCCTCAAGCCATCGCCCATCCTCTTCTCTCTCCAGACCGCCGTCTGTGACATCATCCTCTGCTGCCTCTCAGGATTTTGACTAGCCAATCCTCCAATGGCTCCAAGAACACCTTGATGTCAGGCAACAACACGTCCACATACAGCCAGGCACCAGTCAAATCCTGGCCAAGCCTCCTAAGCATTCAAGAACTCTGTTGCTCAGAAGAAGAAATTGGCTTTCAAAGAGACCCTCAACCCTCCTGTGCAGCCTATATCCTCGGTTTCTTTCTGTCCTTCTGCTCCAACTCCCCCTGTCTCTATCTCCCCTCTGTTGACTGTCGATCCCTACAGGGTTTCTCAATTGAGGGGGCAGGGGACAGCCCAGGATCACCTTATGACCCTCATGACCCGCAATATAATACCTAGTCCCCTGGGATGATTATAACACCGCGGTCCTCTTATCACACGGTCTTGCATAGGGTGGCCAACTTCTATAAAGTGGAAATACATATACAACCCGAGGAAGACTACTTTTTCATAGAAATCCTCTCCTTCACACAGCGTTCCCTCCAATATCTCCCAATGCTCAAGGGGATGCTTAAGCCCACTGGAGACATCTTTAGGGAGCCCATGAAAGCGTGCATTGTCACGCCTTAGGTAGACAAGAAGTACAAGGCCCCTCAGACCTGCCCTTTATCAGGAACCAGTCACACCCTTAGTTGTGCACACAGCCAGGAAGTGTGCGAACTCCCAGAGTACAGGAGATGTGCCTCCTATGGACCAAGCAACTAAGAAGATTGATGTGGATGGCAAGTGTGTTGCAGCACAGTCTGTCACCCATTGGCATTGCCAATTGCTTGGTCCTCCTCTCTCAGTACAACCAAGCCCACTGTGATCAGATGGAGGAACTTGTCCAACATCTCACAGACAAATATAAATAGGAATTACTGTTATAGATGATTTTGCTTTCGCCCACTAACATCAGCTGGGCTTTAGATGCTGCAGACACAGCTACCAGTGGCCTAAACACTAGTGCCCTTTGCCGCCGCCACGCATGGCTGCTCCTTTCTGGGTTTAAGCTGGAGGTACAACAGCACCTACTCAGTGTGCCCTTTAGTGGAGAACATCTCTTTGGCCCCCAGGTCGATGAGCTGCAAGCAAAAATTAAGAAGGATACCGATGCAGCTAAAGCAGTGGGCGCCCTATAAACAAACTGCCCACAGGTCCTTTTGCCACTCCCAGTATTGTGGCATGTCCAAAGCTCCCACCCCTGAGTATTCCACAGCCCTCTCAGACACAGCAGACACCCCTCAAGGGGCTTCTACAGGGAAGGCTCTAAAGGGAATAATACAGTGGTAGAGGACCTAATTCTGCTCTTTTTAAGTCTCGCCTGGCGTTAGCAGCGCATCGCTGCGTTCACCATGCGAGAGCCTTTTGTAATCGATTCTGCCAAAGTTGAATATGCACGCTTACCGATGGACAGAGATGTGCACGAGCACGCCGATGTGGACAGGCCAACTCTATTTTGTTTAAATTCCAGCCCAGAATTTATGCTTAACTTATGATGTGCTGCCCTCTAGTGGACTCATCACAATCTTCAGGGCAGCAGCAGCACCTGACTTAATCAACATTTTCAATGCTTGTCTTCGCCCTGTCTCTTCCTTCTTGTCTGTCTCCCTGTTCTCGTTATCTGCCTCTTTCTCGTATCCCTTGCCTCCCAATCTTCCTATCTACTCTCCCTTTCAACAGCTGTCAATGTCTCCCTTCTTTCCCTGCCCTTTCGTATCCGGGTCACTTCCCTTCACCCTTTCTCTACTCTTGCTTGAAGTCGCATCTTTCCCTCTCCCTTAGACTCTCTCTTCCGTGGTCTCCTGTCCCCCCCCCCACCCCTTCGGGATCTCAGCGTTCCCAAGTCTCTGTCTCCCTCTCTCCATAACAACTCCATGCTTGTTATAAAAGTTAACGTAGAGGAACACATGAATAATTCAGAAAGTTCAGTGGCCAAT
Organism: Triturus cristatus; assembly: GCF_964204655.1. Lineage (NCBI taxonomy): Eukaryota > Metazoa > Chordata > Amphibia > Caudata > Salamandridae > Triturus > Triturus cristatus. Next base: position 362,146,158 of record NC_140582.1, read on the forward strand.
CTTCATATCTGGCTAAAAATTTACAGCTGGTGCATGGTGGGTTTTAGTATAACTTAAAACAATTCATCGTCTAGTTCAGCTGTTTTGCATCTGTTGATAATTTACAGATCTTTGTCATATATTTTTTATAAACCTGGTATTACAAATTCTGTCGATACCCTTTGCAGATGCCATTCATTCCTTTGGAAAATATTTGGCCAGATGGCTAGCACACTTTGTTGTACAATCAAGAGAACCTGTGTACCGTGAACCCGAACATTTCGCATTAAAGTAACCTTCTTAAAAGATTAAGCTAGCGAAGCTGGAAGTAATAACTAACGCTGTGTTTCACCTGACAGCAACTTGTAAAGTAAAAACAAAGGATCTACCGGAACTCGGCGACCCTCCAGTTTTGTAAGACAGTAGTAGACGGACACAAACACACACACACACACTTCCTTAAACACACACACACACAAACACACATCCTTACACACACACACCTCCTTACACACACACACCTCCTTACACACACACCCCTCCTCACACACACACACCCCTCCTCACACACACACCCCTCCTCACACACACACCTCCTTACACCTCCTTACACACACCTCCTCACACACGAAAACTCCACACACCTCCTCACACACAACTCCACACACTTCACTCAGACAACTCTCTCTCTCACATACACACACCCCACTCCACATATCGCACACACACAGCTCTCTCTCTTTCTCTCTCTCTCTATCACACACACCCTCCCCCTTCCACATATCTCACACCCATACCTTACGCTTCCTTTTTTATCTGGAAAACAAAAATATATTATCACATAATTGATTTTGGCAGCATTTATCAAGAAGTGGGCTAGGGACACAAGATAGTGAAAAAACAAAATATTGAATCTGTGGCTTTTAGTATTTCTGTATAAGAGGCTGCCACAACTTTGCTCAATATCTTATTAGACACAATTGAGTATTTTTCTGTGGCTTCTGTACCACTGTCTTGGAGGTTTATACTGAGATTCATGTGCTTGAAACCACTTCCTTCGCCGTTGTTTGAGTATCACACTGAAACAAAGGAGGCCATCCTGGATGAAACAATTTTGTTGTATATTAGAGGAACCTATCTTGTCTGCCTATTATACTCGTTGCTCTAGGACAGGGGTCTCCAACCTTTTCTGTAGCGAGAGCTACTTGTGTTCAATGAAAATCCTCCTGAGCTACTTATATTTTTAGAGATGTAGTAGTAACCACATCAGACAAGATTACTGGCCACCATATGCAAGATTACTAGCAGTGATGATCTTCGTGCTTTAGGCATGGTTGCCAGCATGAATGTAAACAAGCATTGAAAATGCAACAGGTCTCGCCTTTGGTTAAGTTAAAGCCATTTGCTTTGCTAATGGTATTGTATAGCAAAGCAAATGGCTTTAACTTAATAAAAAGGCGAGACCTATTGCATTTTTAATGCTTGTTGTAATTTGGTTTTAATCGGTTGAGTAGTTTTGGAGGTATTAAAGAAAAAGATTTACATCTATCTAAATCCAACTTGGAGGATCTGCGGATCCACACACCAACTGCATTTGCCATTTTGTGACTGGGGAAGAAGAAATAGGATGTAAAGGATCAGGAAAGAGGAATCCTGACCCCATGGGAATGATGGAGGGGGTCTGTGACGGACCCTTCTTTGGGAAGAAATGATGGGTAAATGTTTTTTTAGGTGTGTGAGGCTCCGAGGATCCCCAGATCCACCTCGGCGCTCATCGCAGCCAACATGTGAATCCAAGACAGATCCATGGATCCAGACCCTAATAAAAAAAACACATACACCACCTCACAGACTCACTCACCCACCTACTTACACACCCACTTACACACCAACTCACACGTCCATACAGTCACTTACACACCTATTCAGAGACCCGGAAAACCACTCACACACCCACTCACGCACCCAGTTAGAGACCCAGAAACCACTCACACACCCATGTACACACTCATACAGTTAGTGACACACCCACTTACAAACTGACAGTCAGTTACACACCCACTAACACACCCACTCACAGACTCATAGAACCACTTAAATACCCACACAACCACTCACCCACCTACTCACACACCCATACAGCCATTTACACACACACTCCAGATTCAGAAAACAACTCACATACCACACAGGCACTAGACAGCTATGCACACACCCACACAGACAATCTCTCACCCAGTTACACATCTACACAGCTATTAACACAGCCACTAACACACCCGTATAGCCCCTCACACTCCCCCACTGTTAGTTACATAGCTACTCACACACCGACACACAGGCAGTGATACAGTTATATAAATTGTATTAGGATATGTTTGTATTGAATGTGTTGTTGTTTTGTATCGAATTTGTTCTTTTGATTTGGAACAGATCAGCGGATTCGTTGCGGATCCACTTGCAATATAGCTGTCATACCCCTTATTTGGCTGAGGATCTATGGCAGATCTGCGGATCCGATTGAGCCATTTACACAACCACTCACAGATTCAGCAATCCACTCACATACCACACATGCACTATACAGCTATGCGCACACCTACACAGTCACTATCACAGCCAGTTACACATCCACACAGCCACTAACACACCCACTAACACACCCTTATAGGCTGTCAACCTCAACACAGTTACTTACACAGCTACTCACACACCCACACACAGGCAGTGATACAGTTATATAAATTGTAATAGGATATGTTTGTATTACATGTGTTGTTGTTTTGTATTGAAATTGTACTTTTGGTTGGGAACAGATCAGCGGATCCATCGTGAATCCGCTTGCAACAAAGCTGTTAAACCCCTTATTTGGCCCAGCGTCCATGGCGGATCTAATGAGAAATGAGAAAAAGGGATTTGAAGACAAAAAGAACCAGAGTTTGGGAAAAGGGTTGGCTCTGGAAAGAGCCTTTGTGTTTATTGTGTGTAGATGAGAATTACACATAGAACAGGACGCAGTGTTTTAATTGTTTGAGGAACACCCTGTTGCCTGTGTCTTGGAAATGGACTCTGTCTATATATTCTATCCATGTTGAAGCATACGTTTTTATGGTATATAGAGCCTGTGGTGTTGGAGAAGTGCAGAAATGCAGAAACAGTGTTATTGACATGTTTCCTGGTGTTCTCTATCTGCAAATAAAATTCAGTTGCCCACTAAAACTTGTCTTTAGCAAACGTTGGAGAACACCAAGGCAGTATGTTGGAAAAGCTGCATTAATTTAGGAAATGTATCCTTCATTAGGATTTCCAGTACTACCCCAATAATTGTGCCTAGGTCATTGCCACCACAATGCACAGTCATGAGGTCTGGATATTGGCATTTTGGACAATTTTTGCAAGAACTTTCTACTCCTAAAGGGATGGAGAAATATTTCCAAACGTCGGAGGACCTCTTTGGAGGTGGTAATTCTTCTTCTTCATCCTGCTCTTCTCTGTCTTTTCTATCCATAGCAGAAGACATTCTGACTTTAAAACTCTGTACTTTTGAAGGAAAACAAAAAAGTATGGAGCTGTGGTTTTCAGTCTGTCTCCAGAAGGATATAAAACCAAAATAACAGATTTAGGGTGTGGTTTGCTATGTGCAGTGGTGGAGACTTACTGTATACAATGAGAAGTTGAGGTTTGGGTGTGTTCTTGGAATCATGGTGTATCCGTGGTGGATCTGTGGATTCACCAAACTCGTTAAATAAGTATGTTGTGAAACACAGCTAGGCTTTCAAATATTAATGTATGGCTATGCTTTCTATAATGCAAATGTTAAAATTTGTGGGACCTGTATATTATATTTATATATATTGTTTAACATTCTATTGAATCCACTAAGATTTAATCATAGGAACTAGTAACCATAGAGTACCTGCATGGGCTCCCTTCTCGAAGTTGCGGCTGGTCCACGGATCCATAAAATAAACAAAAAAAGAGAAAAAGTTGGTGTATTGCTTTTATCAGACTACATAAGTTACCTTACCTTGATTTTTTAATTGTTACTTTTAAACTGTATACTGAAAATAGATATGTGGATAAAGTGTATTTATAAGCTTGTAAAAATGTGTATTACAAAATTGAACTAATAGGTGAAATTGTAGTACAATTTATATTAAAAGAAACCCCTGAAATTCACTAAGAAACCAAAGGTTACAGGGATGTTTGGTTAAGGAATGGCATTAAAAAACTGTAGAAATTAATTGAAAAAAACAAAGATTACAGGGACTTTACAGTAAGAAAATAGAATTAGAAAAGCCTTACATATTCACTGAACAAAACAAAGATTACAGGGATGTAATAGTTAGGCTTAAATTTTACACACATACAACCATATAAATTCAGCAGTTATAGTTACCTTAACTAACTATATATTTCTACCCCACAATGCACTGCTTCTGACCTCACATATTAGATCACTCATGGCATAGTCAGTGACATCACTCATGACATCAATGATGACATTTCAAATGACAGTCTCTATTGAATAGACTGGCTTCAATGTGCTAGCTGAGTGCTCCCATGCCTTAGTTCATAAAGGCCAGACCTTTTTGCTTTGCCAGTGCTTGCTCATGAATATTTTCTGGCTATTCAGAATAGCCATCGAGCATTTAGTAAAACACCACTCGTTATCATTATATAAAGATGAGTGCTCCAAGCATTCACTTCCAGGTTGGATGATACCAGGCGTGCAACGCCCATTGGGCTGAAAGGGCTTTAGCCCCTCCCCCCAATTGTATGCCGTAGCCGGGTCTATGGAATGCACAGGCAGTTCTTGAACTGTTCTGGGCTAGGGCAGGGCAAAAGCTGATGTCTACACCACAAATCTTTGTGTATTATTATTGCTACTGTCTCCCTTCTGTCCCCACTCTTGTTATGGTCTCTTGCTGCCAGAGTTAGAGAAAGGATTTTATGAAGAATACAAAGGAGGACAAGCAGCACAGTAAAGGGAGTGCCGAGCCAGAGTCTATCAACTTTTCTGGTTTGGCTCCAAGTTCCAAAACAGGAACTGATCCTTTGGTGTGGTATACAATTCGTCATTTAGTTGGGGGGGGGGGGGAAATACTGCTCAAGAGGCACTTGTTGACCCTGCACTGAGTTCCATTGGCCCTTATAACAGCTGGTGTGAAGAAAGGTGGGGCCGGTCACCCTTGGCCAGACATTCTTGTTTGCCGCTTCCGAAGCCATTATGTAGCCCACAATCTGAGCCCTATTGGCCTGCACAGCAGTAGCACTCTGAAGGGGCTGGGATCGGAGGGGAGAGTGTCCTTTGGCTGCAGCTGCTGTTTGAGAGGAAAGGAAGCCGAGGGGAGTAGGTGAAGTTGGAGAGAGTGAACTGAGGCTGTATGTTGGTGTAGGAGGAGGTACTGGCATGAGACTGTTGCAACACAGGCTAAGGCTGCAGAGCAACACTTCTGGGTTGTCAGGAAGAATGGGCAAAACATACTTTTTGTTCTGAATGTCACTAATGCAAATGGAGAAGAAAAAACAAACAGACTCAGATGCCAGTGCGTCATCATGGTGGACATAGCAACCATTTTGGATGGGGGAATCCCTTATTAGGAAGCTCTTTTCAGTTTGACCAATTATACTGGTGCTTGCTCACAGACCAATATACTTAGCCAGTACAATCACATCATTGTAGAGGGTCTTTTTCTCGCACACTGTCACTTAATTGTGTTTTAATGGGGCAGCCATACAAGGAGAGGGAATACCACTCAGTCATCAATAGGAGTGCAAGAAGCACTGCAATCTTTCTCTGCAGCACCACACAAGTTCTGCTCAATCAATTGCTGTGATCAAGAAAGACATGTGGGCGGAGCCAAAGTCTCTCTGACAGTTGTGCTTCTTGTAGTTTTTTTCTGTTGATCACACAAGGTACGGCGGGAGCCGCGCTGTCAAGCAAGACCTAAAAAGAACATCTCAGAGGTGTTGAAACACATCAGTAAGGTGCTTAAAAACACAAATTGTCATCGAAAGATCCTGCCCCCCCCTTAGCATCACTAAATTGCATAGAGGGGTAGAGTGGTGCACGGCACAAGAGAAGCCCATATACAAAGCGAGAGGCTGTCCCGACAAACACGGCAGTGTGTGGGGGAAGTGGTTGGGACTACTGACTTAATTGGGGATAAAAAGACATTGAGAAATGGAATGAGGATGAACATGTGTAAGGTAATCTCATACCGAATGTATACCAATAGTCCTGCGACAACACTCACTGCAAATTATATTGGTATGTTTTTAAGGAAACCAATAAAACTTGTTATAAAAAAAACACACAACTCATACCACTACACATTAACTAAAGTACAGTAACGTTTCAAGAATAATCAATGGATTTATGTTGTGTTGTAGCGTACAGGTGATTATCCAAAAGTAGTAAAGTGGTTTTTATAATGGTATACTTTTATTCAAAACACCCTGTTTCCATTCTTTTACTTTAATGCATTTAGTGCCAAGACTTTTGCACCATTCCTACCTGCATCCATTGTGCTCTTGGAAACTTAGTAATAAGTGAACGACACTGACTACATAGACTTAGGTGGCATACGGTGTGTAGTTGGACACTCTGAATACATAGCCTTTCTGGCAGACCGCATGTATCAGATCCAGTTCAGAGTGCATGGGGAAAGCAGGAAATACTGGGCCTCAGCCGTGGGGGCAGGGGTGATTTGCCTCAGATGACTCAGAGTCTTTCCTACTATGGCTTCACAAACTGGGCCACGTACAACCCCTTCAGCACTTGACTCTCAGTGGTGGCACTTTGGAGTAGTCACATGCTACTCATGGTGGTAGTGTAGGGGTATGAAAACTCAGATCACCCAGTAGAGCAATATCTGTTTGTCCAAACCAATGCTTTACTTGGATAAGAATCTTTCTTTAATAGACACAATTAAAACGGTATACTGCAGCAGGTACAATAATATGCACAGTCACTTGGGCTAATGAATACTGTCTTTACTATCTTCCTCTTCTCTCGTTTGAGTCCCTGTTAGGTTAGTTTTGTGAGATATTAGTCAAGGCTCAGGTGCAGGTACCCTAGTTCAATTATGGTTGCGCTCAGTTCAGTACAGTCTCCTGGATAGAGTTCCACCACAATCCAGGTCTCTGTGTGTTTCAGCATCAATTGTCTCCAATGGTGCTCTCCTCTAGAAGAAGACAGCATGGTTGCAGGAGTGGCTGTTAATCTGGGTAGGCCACAGAACAATGTGGGTGCCAGAGCTGCAGGTATGAGTCCTTCAGTGACTGAGCACCAGCCCCAACTGCCAAGCCATGTCTTCCCTGGACCGGAAACAAGCATGAGGGTTATGAACCAGAAACCGGTCCCAGGATGCTTGATACTGGTCCAGGGAAGACATGGCTTGGCAGTTCGGGCTGACTGTTCCCATGAGGCACAGGGTCAGAATGATTTGCACATGGCCATGTTTGAACTGGGGTGATGGAGTGAGCTAAAGAATGATGATGGATTTAACCCAGATCAGTTGACAGGGGGTGAGTGGTTGCAATGTTTAACACTCCGTCCATCATCCCCTTTGGTTTTGCTTTATTCACCCTATGTTGGCAGGGTATGCACAGACGTGGGTCCCTTGCTCACTTTGCCACTGGATTCAAGCTAGCCTGGCTGATGACGGCTGATTAGCCAGAAACCGGTCCCAGGATGCTTGTTTCCGGTCCAGGGAAGACATAGCTTGGCAGTTCGGGTTGGACTGTTCCCATGAGGCACAGGGTCAAAATGATTTGCATATGGCCATGTCTGAATTGGGTTGGTAGAGTGAGTTAAAGAATGATGTCGGATTAAACCCAGATCAGTTGACGGGGGGTGAGTGCTTGCAATGTTTAACACTCCGTCCATCATCCCCTTTGGATTTGATACATTCACCATGGGCACAGCTCTTGATTTAAACTGTGAGGTCAACTGATTGTTGTTATTGCATAGCGGCAAGGCTCGCTGTTCGCCAGCGAGTCCCTATTGGAACTGCACTCTGGAGAGACTGCAGCAACCCTCTTCAGACTCGCAGATCACTGTCTGCTGACAGTAATACTCTTCCACTGCCTGTGAAAACAATCTCAAAGCTAGCGCACAAGAGCAGGCTAGGTGCTTCCAAAATGGAACCTCAGGCCTCCAATACTCTGGCTCACTCATGCACATACTGCATGCACTACACAAGCCACAAACACATACAATCTAATTGGGATGTTACTACTAGGATATAGGTTACACACTTATGCAGAACTTTCCATAAGTGGGGTCAGCAACACAAGTAGAAGGTCTGGTCACGACTGTGGATTTAGAAAACACGGCATTTTGTCATCACTAATGTACATGCTAAACACTTGATATGGGTGGTAGTCCACTGTCAGCAAAATGAGGGCACTCTTGGTGCACTCCTCCACATCACAGGACAGTTCCAGAACTTCATTTGTGTCAAGAACGTAAGCCTCAGCACCTTCTATATAGGAGTGAGCGTAGAAACAAAAGCAAAAGCCGGGACACAAAATAGTCGCAGTCGGGCACTCAGAACATGGTACCATGACTGCACACCTCACAGTGAACATTCCCAGTCCAACAGCATGTTCATGCAATTTTATGTTTTTCCTAAATAAAATGGCTTATCATTTGGTCTTTTCACTACATATATGTTTAGTTGACTCCAGAAAATATGCTATTTTGTGGATACTAAACAAGTGCAAATTTGTGTCTCAATGTATAATCATTGGTGTGAATATACATTATTTCCAATCATTGCCATGCGTACACAGTGCACACGGTCAGGAGAAGATGCTCCTCACCCTCTAAATGGTGAGTACAGTGGACGTTTTCTTTTTTTTTCTTCACAAGACTGATGAGGTGGTAGCAAGGAAAATTGACAGCAGCCAGTAAAGTGAATGATCCTTGCGACTTAGTGCACGATTCCGAGTCTGGCGGCCCACAGACTGCCAGACTCATAGGTGGGCAATGGTGGCGGTCTCCTGACTGCCCTATTCTGATTCTGGTAGTCAGACCACCACAGCCCACCACCAGGAAACTGCAGTACCCTTGCAGTGTTGCAGCAGTCAGGAGGCTGATATATGCTTCCTGGGACTGCCGCCCTCCCGCCAGGCATAAGAGTTTCCTCTCCACCAGAGGTGTCATTGAGGTTCCTCCTCCATGAACACCATGGTGGAGAGGAAATGAAGGAGACCTTGCATGGCTATCTGCGCCTCCTCTGCGTGTGGATGCAAACAGGGGGTACAACATGCCATGTGTTCCCACCTGTGTCCATAGCAAGTTCATGCCACACAGAAACTGTTTTTGGCATACCCATTGTGGTGCCCATTTTCAGGACACTGCTGTGGGAAAGTAAAAAAAAAAAAACCTGCTAGACAGGAGGAAATTCCTAATCTGGCAGGCGGTCTGGCCACAGCTTTGGCAGTGTGGCAGCAGGGTGGACCCAGCGCTGCACCACCAAAATCTTATCAGGCCCTTGGTGTCTGCCTTGCTCTAAGGTGACCTGCCCTATGTTGTGCAGAGCTTACCTACTCCCTGAAGTGGACAAAACCCCTGAACATGGGGCAGAAGATTTGATTATAGAGAGTTGGTGAGGGTCTGCAGACCTGATGAGATGCCCCAAGGTCACAAACAACAGCCCTGCTGGATGATTTCAGAGGAAAAAAGGTCCGCCAGCCACAATATCTGAAGTGATAGTACCTTAGGACATTCTGATTCCTTGGCAGTACTGCTGAAGGCCTCCTCACCACTGGCCCTTGCTGTTTGAAGGGCAAACCTGCATTACTTCCCAGCCACCAATTTCACTCTTTTTGCATCCCTTCCCACTTTTCAACCACAATTCCAGAAGTTCAGTACAGTTCACCATATAACAAAACACAAAACCATCTACATTCCCTCATCTTTAATCTCATCAAGGCCTAATCAATCATTCCTCAATTTCGCAAATGCCAGTGGGCCAGCAAAATCACCTGCAAACCCCTGGGTCCAGCAGAAACACCTGCAAACCCCTGGGTCCAGCAGAATTAGCTGCAAACCCATGTTCTCGTGACTTTCTCTGCAGCTAATCCAACCAGAACTGCCAGTAACGTATTTAATATTGGTATTTTGCCAAAGGAACTCCAAATGCCTTACATAACCCCCCCCCCAAACCAAACAGACATTGAGCCAATGAAGCCTTCTAACCGCTGGCTAATAACAGACTGATTTTTGTCAAAAAGGTAGAACAACTGAAAGATGTACCTCAAAACATATACCTACATTCAAAGGAAATGGCCAGCTTTCAGACTACCAATAAAGATTCTCGTATGGCTGACGCACGGAAGCAGCAGTGATTTCCATGTCGGATAATTTTAAAACTACAGTGGCTTAATAATGGAGTGCCATCACACCTATTACTAGCACTCTCATTTGCCTTTGATACTGTAACCTGTTTGGGACTGCAAAGCATAACAGAAGAAAGTCAGTCTCTTCTACAGATACTTGACAACTTCAGAGTGCACTGTGCATAACTGAAGCAGATTGCACATGTTCTATCAGAATGATCCTCATCACACTCCTCTCTTCAGGGCAGCTCCATTCAGTTCACAACTAATGTACGAAACATCCTTACCGCTTCTTTCACATTTACCTTAGCTCGCTATTGTATCCAATCTCCTCCTTCAATCTCAAGTGTTACTGTTAAGCAGATAATAAACAAATCATACTTTATTATGAAAACCCGTCTGACTTTGACTCATACTTAATCAGACAATGTGTCAGTCAATTAATAGATGATCTCTAACCAGAGCAATATACATTTCACAAATCAAAATTTTCCATATGCAGTAAATGGATCAAACACCACCCATCAACAATATGGCCTCAGCAAGAAGGCCCACTGCCAAACAACTGAGCACAAGCAAGGAATCTAGGGATAAATACAGACTCCAGCCTGTCAATCATTATGGGATTGTGTATGCCCAATACGTTTAAACTTGTTTGGCACTTCTTTCCCTCATATTGGCTATAAAGATATCTCCGGCTACATTGCTTGAAATGCCCCCCGCAGTCGAGTCTAGTTGTGCCCCCTGAAAAATGTGAATCAGCAAGTAGAGATCACGGGCCCGATTCACAGAATTAACTTAAGACAAAATCCTAAACTTACTACTTTTGGTATTCACAGAATGCACTTACTACTTTTGGTATTCACAGAATGCACTTACTACTTTTGGTATTCACAGAATGGATTTACGACTACTAGCTTTACGTCCGCACTCGGGCCGGAAATTCCGGCCCGGAGGTGGAGCTTCCGGGCCGGAGGCAGAGCTTCCGGCCCAGAGGCGGGGATTCTGGGCCAGAGGCGGAGCTTCCGGCCTGGAGGTGGAGATTTTGGCCATGGCTAAATCTCCGCCACTGGCCGGAATCCCCACCTCCAGGCCGGAAGCTCCACCTCCGGCCCGGAAGCCCCGCCTCCGGGCCGGAAGCTCGCCTCCGGCCCGGAAGCTCCGAGTGCGGACGTAAAGTTAGTAGTCGTAAATCCATTCTGTGAATACCAAAAGTAGTAAGTGCATTCTGTGAATACCAAAAGTAGTAAGTGCATTCTGTGAATACCAAAAGTGGTAGGTTTAGGATTTTGTCTTAAATTAATTCTGTGAATCGGGCCCCACCTGTTTGTATCCAATAAGTTTGAGAGGTGTGTGCAGCCTACTATCTACAGTGGAGTTGAATGCCTAATAGGTGCCTTTGAGAGAGAATGTTTTCAAAACTCTCAACAGCAATTCACATACTGTAAATTGATCAACACAATAAATCAGTGGAATGGAATGAAATCACAATAGAATGAATTTGTTGGAGCATTTTACAAACACAGTGTCACAGTTGATGTTTGAATACAGGTTTGCAGTACCTATTACCAGCCAGGGCTAAGTGTTCTCCTGAATCTAATTAGAACTTTTTGAACATTTTGGAAATTACACATATGTTACATTTCCTGCCAATTGCAGCAATTTCTGTATGCACCAATGACCTGCGCAAATACACCATTTTGCATTGGTCTTTGGCTCAAATGTCGGAAGAAATATGACACAGCATTGTCCCCTGCGACAGTGTTATGGATGGGGTCCATACATGTTGCTATAAATTGCACTCGCACCTGTGCAATCTATGTAATTCAGCACTTATATAATATATACTACCTTTTCATTCAATTTTTTTTTTTTTAAACAACAGGAACATAAAATATGTACTGTAGAATGCACATTTAGGAAAATGAGGTTTGTACTGTGTAACACAATGAAACAAACATTTAAATGCTGCAAGTAATTATGCAGGCCGTACAATATCTTCATATTCAACAATCATTTGAGAGTGTAAGATTTTGTAAAACCTAATACATACAGTTCTTCATTTTACCATGCTCGGATGCAGTCTATATGGCCTGGTGATTACGAATCCACCATAAAATTCGAGAAGCAGTCAGTGTTTACTAAACCCAAAGGGAAATTAAGGCGTTTACGTTTCATGTTCCGTCCGACAGGTTTATATACACAAACTTGACGTTTAACCATGTCACTCTAGGAGCTTGTTAGCCAGCAGGAACCTGATACACGTCTCTTAGGGCCTGCATGACTGCGGTTTTGGTCACATGATTTCACATATTAACATAGACGATTCTTCCCAGCTCATTTGTGCAGTTCCAAAATAACTTGCCTTTTTAAAGCATTTACGGATTCAATTTTCACCTGGCCCTCACATTCTTTCCGAAGAGACTCCGAGGAGACAACGTAACTCCTTTCCAAGTATATTTTATATCTCCAGATTCTTTTCTTTTATTAGACCAATTGTTAGAGATAAAAAAAACATTTTCCTCTAATAATTTGATCAGGCTGTCTCATAGACATATAAGGAATCACTTAGAACTTGTGGAGCATGCTTTTAAACTCTGGACTCAGGCCAGGGCCTGCCTATCCACTCATCTCTCGCACAGAATGCAAGAACAGGAGTGATCAGGCATTCAGTTAAGAGCTGAATTTACCTTCTAGCTGTTTGTCAGGAATATTAGGTTGGTGCACTTCTTTCTATACCCAAAAGGTTTCAATTTTCGCATGTATTTGCAAAGTTTTCTGCTGTGCCTTGTTTTAATCCTGTCTTATAGGTATATCATGCTACAATGTCGTGCAGAGTAGCTGGGGCAGTTTTTTGCTGACACCAGGTACCCTATTACAAATTGAATGCACTGTCCATATTTACTTGGGTGTGCCAGGTGCTGACTTGTGCAGTACACAGTATTATTGTCAATGCGCTATTAGTAGTATAGGCACAAACTTGCACCTGCACTGGGAAAAACGCTTTACTGGAAGTCAGACTGGCTGTTTGGCGTCACTGATCGACTTCTCACTGAGATAGCAGACCCAATATCATATCTAACAGGGACCAGGGATCCCACTGCTGAAAAAACGGTGGTCATTGCCTGGGGGTCAATGTTTATGATTATTTGGGGAGGGTCCATGCATGGTGCCCCCCTCCCTGAGCTGGTCACTGTCCCGGGAACCACATGCCACTGGGGCCCGTCATAGTATTCAAATGGGATGGCGCGCATGGCCTCCCTCCCGAGCCAATCGCGTTCCAGGGACTCCATCTCCCGACGCCCAGCATAGGGGCATAACAGCAACAACCGGCGAAAATTATCGTTAAGCGCACTTAGCGCTAGGATAATTATCGCCGGCTAGCGTGGATTTTTATCGCTGAGATGGCGTGCTATTAGCAAAAGCGATAAAAATCCTCACGCTAACTGCCTAACGTGAGATTATCGCTGGAAACCCAGCGATAATCTCACGTAGTGTGGCGTTAGCTTGCTGATAGGGACTCACAAACTTAGCCATGATATCGACCTTCCATAGGATATCATGGCTAAGTCAGTCCTGAAGCAGTCGTAAGGAAAGTAGCGATAACAGGGGTTATCGCTACTTTTCTTGCCGCCATGCTTCATAGCGTGGGGCTTGATGATAGGAGAAATGTCGCTTAGCGACATGTCTCCTGTCATGTCAGGTCAGGAACGCCCACTTTGCATCTCATTATAGATGCAAAGCTGGGTGTTAGAAATTCCCATGCTAACGCAAGTTTTCACGCGTTAGCGTGAGCTTGCTAACTAGGCGATAAAATTATCGGCTGCAAAAGCGGCGATAATTCTATCGCCTCGCCTTGCTGATATGCCCCATTGTATTCAAAGGAAGTGGTGGCGCACGCCCCCTCCCATAGCCGATCATGGGCCCAGGGATCCCATCCTCCACGGCCCGCCCTAGTATTCAAAAGGGGAGGTGTGCCGTCTTCATTATGCGGTTCGAAGAAGTCACAAAGCTGCCTTTTTAATTAGACTAAAAATAGCTTGAGACAGCTCCACATTAAATGAAAATTACAGAGAGTTAGAGCTTCTGGAAATGTTCCTGTCGGAGGTGTCCGTAAGGAAATGGCTTTAGAGAGCGCTGTCAATCTGCCACCTCGCCTGCTGGCTCTCTTCTCAATTCGAAGAAATGTCGCCTGCAAGCAGCACTGAATAGAAGCCTTCTCTGCTCCGGCCAGATCTCTCGGGACACACTTTGATAGACACGGCTATGTAATAAACTCTAGCTTCTCTCCCAGGTTGGTTTCAGTTTCCTCTGCTACTGATGGGCAGTAGGTGAAATGAAAACCTCATGTCTGTTTCCTCGGACTCTGCAGAGAATTTTACCCCATAGATGCCTCGTGCCAAACGTATGTTTCTAACGGTGCCATTAAGGCTGGGGCCACGAGGGACACATATCTTTCTTTGCACACGGAACACTGATGCATTTATGCTACCAAATGAGTTCTGCAGTTCTCCTAACACTGTGTGGTTTGTTCGGCGGCAGGCATTATGCACCTTGCAGTAAAGTTATGAGAAAGACCATTGGAAGCATGGAAATGAATGCGTCATGGTGATGACTGTTTTTTCAAGGAATTCTTCAGCTCATCTTGACTAGCTTCATCTTCCTCCATGTGTAACTGTGAATAATAATCAGTGAACACCTAAGGCCTGATTATGGGCCCGATTCACAGAACTAACTTAAGACAAAATCCTAAACTTACTACTTTTGGTATTCACAGAAGTTAGGATTTTGTCTTAAGTTTGTCTTAAGACAAACTTAAGACAGACTTAAGACAGACTTAAGACAGTCTTCAGACAGACTTAAGACAGTCTTAAGACAGACTTAAGACAGACTTAAGACAGTCTTAAGACAGACTTAAGACAGTCTTAAGACAGACTTAAGTTAGGATTTTGTCTTAAGTTTGTCTTAAGTCTGTCTTAAGTCTGTCTTAAGTCTGTCTTAAGTCTATCTTAAGTTTGTCTTAAGTCTGTCTTAAGTCTGACTTAAGACTGTCTTAAGTCAAAATCCTAACTTCTGTGAATACCAAAAGTAGTAAGTTTAGGATTTTGTCTTAAGTTAGTTCTGTGAATTGGCCCCAGTGAGTTTAGCGGTGCAGCAGAGGGACCGCCCCGCAGCCGCACTGCCAAGTCTGGGTGAGAACCGCCCGCCGCATTATGACTTTTGTTTGTCATGGGCGGACGGTTTCTTTGGCATTCCCATGGCGGTGCCTATAAAATACGCACAGCAATGGGAACACAAAAGGAACATCCAGCATGGCATAGACTGTGAAGTCCATGCTGCACTGGAACTGGGGTACATGCACACTGGGGGGCACATCTTGTGCCCCCAGTGTGCATCCACATGGAATGAGGGCCCCCTTTCTTTCCTCACCGCCACTATTTCATGGAGGAAAGACCTCCATGAAATCAGTGGCGGTAAGGAACATTATGATATGCTTTGCGGGACTGTGGCCGTCCTGTCGAGCATATCAGTGCCTCAAGCCCACCGCGACACCGCAAGGGAACTGCAGTTTCCTTGCAGAGTCAGTAGTCCCACAGCGGCATGACCGGCAAGGTCGTAATGTGCTGAACCGAAGCCCGCCACTGCCGCCCACCACGAGTTTGGCTGTCCGAGGACCGCCAGACCCATTATCAGGCCATTAGTGTAATTCTGCGCGTAAACCCCCCTCCTATAGCCACAACTGGCGACCCTTCCCTCGACTGAAAGCACACTAGAAACTACCAGTAGTCCATATATCAGCACTTCTTATGTGGTGTGCCCTATTTCTTCCTTTTGTGAATTTGTTTTCTAAGCAATGTGGGGACTTTCAGAATTCACTTTTTGACGTCTCTCACATCAGATTTGAGATCTTATTTAATAACTTTATTCAATATTTGTCTCACCCATTGGCCATTTTGATACAATGTCCCCAGACCACTACTTTAAAAGCTTTTACATCTTCCATATGTAAAAAAAACTAAACATACACATAGGTGTGAGTTTACCTCTATGAATAACGTTCAAGCTGCTCACACATGTCTACAAGGCCCTCCACAACTTCGGACCACAATACCTCAACAACCACCTCTCCTTCCATTCCCCCAAGAGAAACCTCCGCTCAGGCAACCTCGCCCTAGCCACCGTCCCACGAACAGAGCGGGTGGAAGGTCCTTCCCCTATCTCGCAGCCAAGACCTGGAATTGTCTCCTCCATCATCTCCGGCGAAGCCCGACAATGCACCAATTAAGGGAAGACCTCCAGACCTGGCTCTTCATGACCCTAAAGGAGGTGCATACAACCCCCCCAAGCCCGCCTTGAGACTCTAATGAGTGATTAGTGGACTCTACAAACCCTGATTGATTGATTTACAAATCAGGCCCCAAGTCATTCAACGTTGATGTTTGTAGATGCCAAGAGGGTGTTTTGGTGCTCAATTTATCCCCGTGGAATGTCAGTACTAATGGATGGGGGTTAGACACCGCCCTACTAAGGAATTCCACTCATCTGATATTTCTATACAGCTACATTCAATAAATAGCTTTTGTTCGTCATGAACAAGTGGACGATTTCTACACAACAAGTATTCAATCTGATTCTTCTTCAGGTTCACTGACATAATATTGAAACACTTAGGGGCCGAATATGATGTCTGTTGGACTTTCCAACCGACATCTCTGGTTGCAATTCCTACCACCTAATAACAATGAGGAAGTCGGCAAACCAGCCAGTCATTCCGGCTAGATTCCGACGTGCTCAAGGAGCCCATCGGCCAGTCGGAGGTCTCAAGGTAATCTGGTTGCAATTCCTACCACCTAATATAAATGAAGAAGTCGGCAAACCAGCCAGTCATTCCGGCTAGATTTCGACGTGCTCAAGGAGCCCATCGGCCAGTCGGAGGTCTCAAGGTAATCCTTGGGGATGGTGTTTCCTCCGTTACGATTATGATATAGGTTTCTGAAGGCTTTCCATGCCGGGTTTTCCGACATGGAAAGCGTGTCGGAATGCGACTTTGGGGGCCCCTAGCAGAGCTCTCTTGCAAAAGCCGCCTCCGGTTGGGGATCTGGGGGGCACATATGGTGTCTTCCTGCAAACCCCTGCACCGAGTGGCAGGCACCGGGTCAAAAATATCAAGCACAAAAGTATCGAGCACAAAAATATTGTTGTCCTATAACTATAATATAAGTGACAAAAATATTTAAAAAATATAGTTTTGCACTAATATCTACAAATACATACAAAAATATAATTTTTTAAGATATATATAGTTAAACAAAGTAAACATTAAATATATTGAAATGTTGCAGTAATATAATGTAAATTAAATATATTTCAATATTATAAAAAAATGCATAAATAAATATATACTTTTTTGAACAAACACACACACATATATGTGCGTCAGTCGCGGCTTCTGCAGGTAAGCATGGTGGGGTGGGGCGGGTTGGGGGATGTTCACAGATGATGGAATAGGATTTATTTATTTCAGTTTACATATTCTGTCATCTGTCAACATTCCCCTGCCCCACCCCAATGTGCTTACCTGCAGGAGCCGCTACTGGTGTGTGTATGTTTATTTACACATATAAAATTTAAAACTGTTATTAAAAGAATAATTGTAATGTATATTATATATATTTTTTAAATATAATAATATAACAAGTGTATATATATATGTATGTATATATATATATATATATTCACTGAAAAAACCATAGGTTTCACACACGTCATAGTTAGGAATTAGCATTTAAAAAACCTTGCAAATTCACTGAAAAAACCATAGGTTTCACACATGTTATACTTAGCTGGACATTTCACTCGTAAAAAACCATTGAAATTCCCCCGTTATAGTTAGTGCAGGCAACTATAACTCACGCGACCGCAATCCTCTGCTGATGCTAATACTGTATTTAGACACTTATTTGCCCATGTCTTCTTCCATTAAATTTTAGCTATACATATATTACAAATATTTTTTTTTCATAAAGACAAATATGTCATCAGCAGAGGATTGCGGTCGCGTGAGTTATAGTTGCCCACATTACGCTGGATCGGCCATGTACGCACGATGCGCTTCGCGCACCGTCCGCACACGGAGGACATATTATGCGCTTCGTTGTGAAAGGTTATCTATTAATTGTTCTGTTCTGTAATATGCCATGCACAAAATGTGCCCTGCAAGCACCTTTTGCACACGGGGTGGGGAAAACGTGGATATTGTTTTTTTTTAAATTTATTTTTGACCGTACGCGTACGGTAAGCGCAATCGGCGATTTTTCGAGAAAAAAAAATTTCAATTTTTGGCCTTGGGGGTTCTTTTGGGACACCCTAACCATGACTAGGTGGTTAGGAGCTGTCTAGCCTGCCCCTTTTCATGTTATCCGACTTTGTTTTTCCTCCCCCCCTCAGAGTGCGAGAGAGAAAATGGCGGCCGACACTTCCTGGTTTCGACCGATTCGAATGTTTACTAAGATCTAACAGCCAATCAGAATCGCGCTCGCGCACGGCACCGTACGCGTACGGTAAGCTTACCGTAAGCGCACGGTAAGCTGCCACAGATATATATATTGATTTAAATGCTATTTTCTCAGGAACTACTGAACAGATTTACACCAGACCTACAAAAGGCACTTCCTTGACCTGTAGACTACCTCTCTGCCAAATTTCAAGTAACTCTGTTCAGCCGTTCGGGCTGTAGCTGTGTCTAAAGGTCCTATGGAAAAATGCATGGGGAAAACGCGTTTTGGGACCCCCCTTTTTTCTCAGCCCCCGCTTGACAAATCCCCCCGAGACTTTCAGGGTAGGAGTGGAGCGTAGCGCCCCATTAGTATATATATATATATATATATATATATATAATCTACTGGCGGTCGCGAGTAGATAGTTATAGTTACAACCTAGTTTCCATAGGAAATCTCAAAATTCTATTTTGAATAACTTTGGCGCCGGTTGACGAATCCTTGCGAAATTTTCAAAACTAATGGGGCACTCCGTTCAGCTCCTACCCTGAAAGTCTCGGGGTGATTCGTCCAGCGGGGGCCGAGAAAAAGGGGGTTCCCAAAACGCGTTTTCCCCATGCATTTTTCCATAGGACCTTTAGTCGCAGCTACAGCCCGAACGGCTGAACAGAATTACGTGAAATTTGGCAGAGAGGTAGCCATAAGGTCAAGGAAGTGGTGTAAATCTGTTCAGTATTTCCTGAGAAAATAGCATTTAAAAGCATATCAATATCTATACGCGCGCACCGTGCGCGCACTGTGCGTGCACCCTGCCGTGCGCGAGCGCAATTCTGATTGGTTGTTAGATGTCGGTAAACATTCGAATCGGTCGAAACCAGGAAGTGTCGGCCACCATTTTGTCTCTCGCAGTCTGAGGGGGTGAAAAAAAAAGGTGGAGAACGTGAAAAGGGGGCAGAGTGGACAGTTCCTGACCCCCTAGCCTTGGTCAGGGGGTCACTGACGGACCCCTATGGCCGAAAAAACAATTTATTTTTTTTTAAATCGCGAGGTGCGCGGTGAAAAACCTGAAAAAAAAAAATAATAAATACATAACTTAGCATTTAAAAAAACGTACAAATTCACTGAAAAAACCATAGGTTTCACACACGTTATAGTTACGAATTAGCATTTAAAAAACCTTGCAAATTCACTTAAAAAACCATAGGTTTCACACATGTTATAGTTAGCTGGACATTTCACTCGTAAAAAACCAATGAAATTCCCCCGTTATAGTTAGTGCAGGCAACTATAACTCACGCGACCGCAATCCTCTGCTGATGACATGCAGATCCAGGATTGAATGGAATCTCAGCCAAAACAAGAGAGGATGTAATTTGACCAGGTCCTTTATAAATCTGACGCCCATATCTAATTTGAGAAAAAGTAATAGTGTGCTTGATGGAAGTGAGACTAAATTCCTCAAGAACCTGTTCTCAGTTGAAGTGGGAGCATCCATCTTGTCAAACCCCCACAGCTCCGCACCATACAGAGCACTGCTTACTGCTTTGGTTTTGTAAATATCTAAAGATGGAGTGACCGGTTTAGGGTAGGATCCTGAATGTTCCTGAATCTGCCCCTGGTCATACTGGATGCCTGACAGGTTCTTTTTAAGAGACATCAACTTAACTACACAGACCTAGTCATGAGGTCTTGGACTTGTCTCTCTAAAGCGCGCACATACAGCTGATTGTAATTTCAGAACGCGCACGTCTAACACGATTGCTACTAAGTAGCACCCTCTCTGTCCTGCTAAACGCCTCTCAGATAGCCTGCGAGTTAGTCAGAGATGTCGACAGATAGGCAAGGTGGAAGACAGCATGTTCTATGTTTTCCAATACAGAATTGGTTGTTGGAATTCTGTTGATAGCTCTTTCAACAACTTAATAACAATCATTCATAGTTATGCTTGACCTTGCTCATACTGGATGTCTGATAGGCTGGTGCTAAAGAGACATCACCTTAACACTACTAGACTTATATGGGCGGTCACGAGGTCTCGGACTTTTTTAATCAATTTTGGTTCCTTTTTAACTTGTTTAAAATATGTGTGTTGAGCTTTGAGCAGATGGGTATCCATTGGCAATCTGTCTGGTTTCTTTCTCCACATTTAAACAGAGCGGTGCCTCCTTCTCCGAGCAGTCAGCCGGGTGAGGTGAGGCGGTTCTCCCACACAAAGCTGGGTGAGTTTTTTTCAACTTTCTATACAAATTTAGTATTTAAAAACATCATTTCGGAGTTTAGTTGTTAATCTGGGTGATGCTGAATCAGCTTTGCCTTGTGGCAATCAGTAGTTGTGTTTTGATATGCATGAGGTTCATATATATTTTTCTTTTTTAGGAATGAGGACATCGTTCTTATGCTCTAGTTTGAGCCTTTTGTGGTAGGGTGGCAATTGCCACACCAGTATCCCACACTCACATTTGGTGTATGGGGTTAGTTTTATCACTTTATAATTAGTTTTGCAGTAGCTCTTTCTTTCGGTCCTGATGAAAGCCGGGTTAAGTCACCGTAACGGCTGAAACATGTCGACCACACTCTCACATGAACCAAAGACTAGCCTGTAAAAAATATATAACAGACTATAGGTTCTTTTAGACATGAAACTTGGTTGATCCACATTAAACATATTTTTTGACCAAGTATTCATTTTTAACTCCACTTCACTTTCTTGCACTGCACACCACTGGAGCCCTCAACTACTTGGGTACACACCCTGGCAGGAGTTTATTCCTTTTCTGGGTATCACTGGTCGGTGCGCCTAGGCAGAGTCCCTGGGGATCTGCATATATGGGCCTAGACAGTGATTCCCAGGAGTACCAGATGACGATGCTCCGCCAATAAGGGTGGGCTGATGGACTCCTACCTCCTGTGAGGGGTTGCCCCAATTATTTGTAGGATCTCTTGCGTTTCTCTACATTAACTATTGTTTTGCTATTCTGTTCTGCCACGGACTGTGCACCTTCTGCTGGTTTCATTGCAGTCCCTGAAACACCTGGACAGAGTAGAACAAATCCTAAAAGAGGTTGCAATTAAGAATGAGGACCTAGAAGCGCTCAGCCAGCGCAACAACGTGTGCATTTTAGGCGTTCTGAAGACTGCTACTACGGGGAAGATGGATCTCTTCGTAGAACAATTGCTATCTGATTTGTTTGGCAGGGAGGCCTTCACCCCAGGTTTCGTCATTGAACGTGCGCACCGGTCCCTAGGCCCCAGGCCTAATCCTGGCCTTCCACCGAGACCCATCATAGCGAGGATCATGAATTTCCGGGATCGTGATTCGGTCCTATGCTTTGCCCGGGAACGTGGAGACAACATATTGCAGGGATCCAAACTTTCCTTCTTTCCAGACTTCACTATATTAGTTCAGGATGCCCGCCGCAAGTTCAACGGGGTGATGGCCACCCTTAGAAACCTGGGACTGAAATATGGCATGCTTTACCCTGCACGGCTCAAAGTGGATGTGGGTGGCCGTTCCTGCATTTTTGACACTTCGACAGAGTTTTGCCAATCTTACAAGTAAAGCAACATCGGGGCCGGGATGGGTGCGGGTGGCCCCTCTCCTCCGCACAGAGGATCTGACGCCAGCATGGAACTCTTCTCCAATTCAAGGACTGGTTGATAGGGCATTCTTAGCCTTTTATGTTGATTCTGCTACCATTTTGGATAATGCACTCTATACATCTGTTTAGTCATAAATTGGTGTCCGACCAACGTGGCGTTGCCACCCCTCATGGTGTACACCTTATTCTTGTTTCTATTTTTGTTTACGCGGAAGTGCCCTTTAAGGGATCCTTCATACAGATGTACAGTTAGTTGGTACTTTCAGTTGAATGTTTGGTCATGGTATTGCCTTACTTTGGTTTGGGTGAGGCTGGGTGGTGGGAGGTGGGAGGGAAATTTGCCTTGTTCACGTGTTTTCACTCACTTTAGACAAAGATCACTGTCACACGATATTACTTTCATTAGCAATTTGTTCACATATTTCTTGATGCACATACACTATGGCACAGTTAGGTAATCTTGTTGGACCCTCTGGACTGTCCCTTATGTCCTGGAACATACGGGGCCTCAATAATACTCGCAAGCGATGCCAGGTGCTTAATTATTTATTGCGGCATAAGGTCGACATTGCCTGTCTTCAGGAAACGCATTTATCCAAACTGACACTATCCGCTTGGTTACCAGTTGGGGAGCAAACAGATATTTAGCTAATTACAGTAGCTACGCTAGGGGTGTTGCCCTCCTGATTCACTAGAGAGTTCCCTTTAGCCCTGACAAAGTGGTAGAAGACAGTGGCGGCCGATTCCTGATTGTTACTGGCACACTCATGAGACACTTTGTGGCCTTGGTAGGCGTTTATGGCCGAAAGTTGACACTCCCGACTTTTTCCACTCCCTACATGTCCACTTATTGAAATTAACGCCTACCCTCATTATAATGGGAGGGGACTTCAATTTATTGTTAGATCCCAGTTTGGAAAGCACCTCTTCCTCTCTAGACACCAAGCCACACGCCCGTCGCGCTCTACAGGACATTTGCAGACAGTTTTAATTGAAAGACATTGGGCGGAAACACAATCCTACCTGCACAACATATACGCATTGCTCTGGTTACCATGATACTTGGACCAGGATAGATTATTGGCTGGTCTCTCTGGGAATAGCTGGCTTGCTCCACGCTCTGGAAACTTTACCACGAACATATTCTGACCCCTCACCGGTGATGCTTTGGCTAGATGTTCCTCGCCCGAAGGATTTGAGCGGCAGTGGTGCTTCCCCGGTAACTCACTGCAAGATGAGGTCTTTAATGCTGAGGTAAGGGAAGCCATCGAGGATTATTTCACCATTAACACTGGATCGGTGGACACCTGGGCGGTCCTGTGGGAGGGTTTTAAGGCATACATAAGAGGTGTCTGTATTGCTAAGAGTGCTAGTGTGCTAAAAGACCTGCTTACCACACTGGCTCGAATTGAACGGGACATATCTGCACTCAACACAGAGTTACTTCGTGATGCCACAGTTGATTCCGAAGGACCTAGTTTTGCCCTTTTAGTGTAATTTCGCGAAGCTGCAGACAGGGAACTGTTATATTTAGGCAAATATCACTCTGCTAGAAGATATGGTGAGAGGCCTGGCAAAGTGCTGGCACAAATGCTCCGCCACCATACAGTAGGGCGTACATCACTGAGTTAAACTCTCCCTCAAATCAGCCGATCTTCTCCATCCCGGAGATCCGTGACACATTTCTGGATTATTTTAAGGCTTTATGCAGCTCTAAGATTGGCAGCGATCTCACCAATCAGGAAGATTACTTGTCTGAAATTGCGCTGGTATATCTGGAAAAATGTATGCTGGATTTCCTGGTGGAGCCCATCTCTGAAGCAGATGTGGTCGGCGCGATAGAGGCACTCCGGGGCACCTTGGCCCCTGGCTTAGATGGTTTCACCGGCGCCTTCTATAAGACATACAAAAATATCCTGGCGCCTCAATTGATTGAGGTCTACGCAGAGGCACTCGAACGGCAAGTTCTTCCCCCCACCTTGCGAGAAGCAGTTATTATTCTCCTTCCCAAACCCGGCAAGGACCCCTCCCTATGCAGTTCATATAGGCCTCTTTCACTCTTGAACCTAGACTATAAAATATTGGCTAAGGTAATCGCTAGTCGATTATCTCAACTGATGAAATTTATTATATCCCAAGCGCAGTCTGGATTCGTCCCGCACCGTTCCACTTCACAAAATGTGCGGACTCTATTCGCCGTCATACACAGAATGGATTCCAAAGTTCCGGCTGCAGTTATGTTGTTAGATGCCGAAAAGGCCTTAAATTCTTTAGAATGGCCCTTTTTTCTATCAGTGATGCATCGCATGGAGATGCCGGCGGGCTTCGTGGCTACCACTGCTCTATTGTATGGAAAACCCACAGCTAGGCTCCGTATCAATGGTACACCATCTCAACCCTTTTCGCTGACACGTGGCACTCGACAGGGATGCCCTCTCTCCCCCCTTTTATTTATATTAGCCATGGACGCACTGATCAGACATTTTCAGGAGCGGCATCTTCACCGGGTTTTACAATTTAATACGGGACCCTTATTAGTTTCTCTTTATGCAGATGACACCATTCTTTATGTGTGATACCCACAAGACAATCTCGAACCAATTATCAGAGAAATACTTCGATTTGGCCGCTTCTCCGGGCTGGGTAGCAACTGGCACAAATCTGTAATTTTTCCATTGACGGAGAACACAGACCTCCGTGGGACTGTGGATTCCCCCTTGAATGGTGCCATGAGTCCGTCAAATATTTGGGTATCCACGTACACCTAGACACTGATAGTATTATTAGCTTGAATTATGGACGTGCTATAAGTAATTTGGAAACTCAGGTTGAGTGTTGGCTGCGCCTTCCGTTGTCGATAGTAGGCAGGGTTGCTATAATCAAAATGATAGTGCGCCCTAATTTTTTAAATTTATTTAATAATATTCCCATCCCCTTAACTAAGACATTTTTTTTACAATTACGTACACACCTTATTCGATTGGTTTGGGGGGGTAAGAGGCCTCGAGTTTGTTGCAAGTACTTACTCTCCCATGTAATAGGGGAGGTTATGGAGTTCCTGATCTCCACTTATATTATTTAATGTCTCAGTTTAGTTACGCATTTGCATGGTATCATCCAGATGCACAAATTCCCTTTTTGAGGCCAGAGGCAGACCTTGTGCTACCCCAGAAGTTATCCACTGTGCTGCCAAAAGGCGTCCCTAGAGACCCGTGTGACATACAAACCGTAGCCACTACTAGTTGGGCATGGGACAGACTGCGGAGATTACTAGAGGCAACTATGCTGTATTCACCGGCCCTACCTCTCCCAAACCCTTCCTGCCTCCCCATTACGGATGAAACGCTTGTGCAATGCACATTGGCCAAATCTAACATCATGAAGATAGGGGATTTATATCCAGACGATCACATTTTTTCGGTCACTGACGATGTTCGATTCCAAGATAGATCCTTTATGGACAACTTTGTACTGCTACGTATCCACTCGGCATTACGTGCCACGTTACCAACCTTGCCCGATTGCACCACCACCTACAGCCCCACTAACATTGATAATTGAGAGTGACGGGCTCTCACCTTATATCCAAATTATATAAGTCCTGTTCTGAGCTACGGTCGGTGAAGGATGACAAGATACGCACTGCATGGGAACAAGATCTTGGCCGTCCCATCACATACGACCAATGGGAGAAGTGCTGCAGGGTAACAAGACAAATCTCCCTCAACAGTAGACATAAACTTATCCATTTCAAGTTGCTCCGCCGACTCTATCACACCCCAGCCATGGCACACAAGATTGACCCATCCAGACGTCACCACTGTCTGAAATGCTCCGCTCCGCACGCAGACTTTGCCCACCTTACATGGACTTGCATAAAGATAATAAAAAAAAAAGATTTGAGTGGATTAAGCATCATTAATTTTGTCTTGGTAGTATTTATTTCTAGCCCCCTTTCATCGCAGAACACTTTAAATTGTTTTAGTAGTGTCTACAGCCCGCGGGGAGTTTTGGAGACAAGGAGCCTGTCATTCGCGAAGAGGAGCGTAGTGATCTTCATGTTCCCCAGGGAGGGAGCATCAGCTGATATTCTAGCTAAAAAGTCCACAACCTGATCAATGTAGAGTGAGAATATTGTGGGGGCCAGCACACAGCCCTGTCAAACCCCCTGTTTACAGTAATATGGTCAGACACCTAGACCAGATTGCCCCAGCGCACCCTGGCATTGTTGTCTTCGTGAAGACGAACAATCAATGCTAGGATCTCCAGGGGCATCCCCATGTCTCTCAGCACCTCCCAGAGTTTTCTACGTGGCACCAGGTCAAATGCTCACTTTAAATCTACGAAGGCGACATATAGGCTCTGTGTGCCTAAGACCACCACTTTCCAATAGAGGAGAATGAATCTAACAACATGGTCAATTGTCCTAGTCATTTTGTCGAAAGCCTGCCTGTAGTAGTGTTAGTATATTTTCATCAGTCATCCAAACCTGAATTCTGGCTAAGAGGGTGCGACTGAACACCTTCTGGATGCAGTTTATTAGGCTGATAGGCCTGTAATTAACCGGTTTGCTGTGATCCCCTTTTTTTAAAACTGGTATGACCTCTGCTCCCTTCCATGACTTCCATGGGAATTTGTGCTCCCCCTGCTATGGCATTAAAAAGTGACAGCATATAGTTTGAACAGTTATTTTAGTCATATTTGAACAAATCACTGGGTTTTCCATCGGGTCCTGGGGCTTTTGCAGTGACAATAGGTTCAATTGAGGTTTCTAGTTCCTCCTTAAGGAAGTTAACCGTCACTCAATTTGGTAGTAAATCTAAAGGAGACATCTCTTTGGAGCAGATTGTAATAGCAGAGTAAAGGGCCCCAAAATGCTCCTGCCAGTCCCGAGCTTTTATACTGTTAGCTAGTGCAGGTTGGCTTCCCAAATCGCCCTTTCCCACAAAAAGCCAAACCTTCCCATAATCTTTCATAAAACTTGCCTCCCCAATTTGCTATCAATTATCCTCATCCCAATGCCGCTTGGCCTTCTTTATGGCTAATTTATAAGAACTCCTTATTTCTCCTACTAGGGGTAAATTTTTATTTTTAATGGCTCTAACTAGTTGATGCTTTAAAAATATGCACTTGCTTGAGAACCATGAGTTCATTCTGGTTGGATCCCCAGCGCTGTGATTAATACATTTGGAGCTGACTACAGAATGTGTAGTAAGCTGCTCGAAAAACATTGCATGCAGCCTACTAACATCTTCCACTTCTCCTATGGCCACTGCACAGGATTTGATCTCCAACAACCAGGTCAATAGGTTCTGCTTCATTTTGCTGAGATTAGTGTCATCCGCAAGAACCAAGGGCCAGTTAAGAAGGCGATTATCATTAGAGGCTAGTACCTCTTTTGTAATCAGATTGTTCCTGGAAGCACTATTTTTCCCCTCCCAGGGTGAGACTAGTTCCAGACTAAGTGGGTTGTGGTCACTATTGCAATTATGGATATGTCGAGTAATATAGGCCACAACTTAAGATCTACTGGGATATGGTCTATACGACCTGCTCCTGTTGGACCAATGAAGGTCAATTCACCTTCTCTATCCAATGCAGTCCTGCCATTAGCGGCCCTTGGCCTACGTTCAATAGCCAGTGAACTTAACTGAAAAGCTGGTTGAGACCATTTGTTAATTGGAGGTAAGCTAAGCAGAGGGACGTTCCAGAGTTTATCATCGTCATTTACTTCAAGGATATCATCCTCATCCTGTGGCTCAAATATTACATTAAAGTCACCTTCAACAATCAGAGGGTGGAGGGGCTGTCTATTGCCTAGGAGCTCATCTAAGATCTGCAAGGTGACAGATATGCATCCTCCTCTGGTGCTTCTGTCGTACGCATTATAGATGTCTAAAATGTAGCAGGAGTTAGCTTTCAACCTAACAGCTTGAATATCAGGGGAATTTGTTAGTATCTCCTTGACGCTACAATTAAGTGCAATACTAATCTATTTCAGCATTCCACCTGATGGACGACCTTTATTGGATGCTAGTGCAGGGTGATGAACCGACACATAGCCTGACAAGAAAGTTGGGGATAAACTCCACATCTCCTGCAGGATACGTATGCCGTGGGATTGGACTGACTGTACCCAATGAGGCAGACTCAATTTGCTTTAGATTCCAGCCATGTTCCATGAAATTAGTTTGAGTGAGTTCAGACTTCTGGGTATTTCAAGAGGAGCATGGGAAGAATTCTCAGGGCCATTTTCCACATTAATAGATGACAGCCTAGCGTCGGATATGGCATGGCCCAGGCTATGTGTTGGATTTTCCCTTTCGGAGGGCACTGCGGAATATGGGCCATCCTTGCAGACTGACAGAGACATTAGTTCAGTGCTTTCTCAAAGGTCTGTATACAAGGCGGTGCAAGAGAGACTAAGTTCTGTGGACGTGGGTATAGAGCTGTGCTTTAGTCAGTCAATATCTGCTAGGGGGGATGATGGAGTTGGCCTATTGATTTTTAAATTGGAGTTGCACGAGGGTGCAGGAATTGCCAGCTTCCTCTTAAACTGGATGCTGGATGTAGCTGGGGGAAGAATCCTAACTTCCAGGGCAATAAGATAGTACACTAAGCTCTCATCAGTTAGGGTCAATTGTATGGCATCTGTTGGATTATTATATAGGACACATCTCTTTGTATGCAGTATGTCCTCCCTAATCATGGATCTGCACCCTCTAACGTGCCTGATCCAGTGATGGTTTTGTTAATTTGGGATTACTCAGTCTCATGCCTTGTGCAATGGTTGCATTAAGGGACAAAAATCTATTTTCCATGAGCAACAAAGAGAGTAGCAGAACCTACCCACCATTGCGGGCTGTTGCTCCTTGCTGTTTCTCTACGTAGATGATGAAAAGGGTGTAAGTGTCTGCGTGATGCCTCTGGTGTTGGTTTGACTAGCTTATCCCTCGCTACTTTTCCAGCCATATCAGTTGTACAATTACTCGAACTGGTGTTGAGAGATATTGTTAAGAGAGTGTTATGTACGGGAGTATGGGGTAGCTGTTTCCTACTAGGTGGTTCCCTCTTGAGCTCTAGTCTAGATAATGTGCCCTGGTTATTGGTATCTCCTAGCCTATCTATCAGCCTGTGGATAAGCCCAGTTAATGTCCCAATGGTGGTTTTCAGTGCATTGACCTCCTTATGTAAATCAGAGACAGAGAAAGCAGCTTCATGATTACCCAAAAGGACATCTCCAGGCGGAGTGCTTCCTTTCTTGGTCCCCCCCTGTCATTTGTGTCCTCAGTCACAATGCCGTTTTCCAGTAGATCTTGCAGAGGTGAAAATCTATTACTGCATAACAACTCAGTAGAAAAAGCTTCTAAGTCAGTGATCACATTTTGTTCAACAACCTGGGTCGTATCAGAGGCTACAAGGGTCTGAGGACACTTGCCAGCACTCGCCTTTCTCAACATGCTGGGTATGCGTCCCTTTTTAGCAGAGGTCCCCTGGTTCATGGCAGTTTTAGGACTAGTTTTAGGACTATTCACAACGTCAACAGGAGTTGGAGCCAATACATTCTTTCACTCAATCAGTAAGTCATCAATGCGATCCAAAACACTGACCCCCTCTGGTAAACACTGTGTCTTTTTGGATTTCTTGGCTGCTTTACGTGCTCCACCAACCCCTGTTGCCCCCTCGGAAACCTTTCTTTTCCCCATGGAGACTTTTGTGGTTTCCACAAGAGTACTCTCGGGTGCAGTGAATGAGAACACAAGAGAGATGACAAGCCCACAAGCAGGATCAGCCAATGGAAAAAGCTAAAGATCGCAGAATGGTCTACAATGCACATAATGTTTCTTACAGTAACTTGATAAGGCCCCCATGGCACAGGTGTTAGAGGGGTAGCCCAGCCCAGCCTCTTCTGAGCTATGACAGACACGGACCGGCAAGTCCTTGGCCCGGGCTTTGCCCGGGCATAGAAGTGTGCATCCCGTGCATCGGGACCGCACGACTGTCTTTATGCGCCTCCGGGCACCTGGAAATGCGGTCAGAGCAAAGAAGCCTGGGGAATGTGGTCCGCTCCCCAGCTCGCGGTAAAGGTCAGCGTGTCCCACGGGCACCTGGAAGTGCAGTCGGAGCAAAGGAACGCAGGGTCTGTGCCCCAGCACGTTCCCCAGATCGCGGTAAAGTTCAGCATGTCCCGCGCAGCGGGACCTCGTAACTGCCTTTATGTGCCTCCGGGCGCCTGCAAATGCAGTCAGAGCAAAGGAGCCTGGGGGATGTGGTACGCGCCCCAGCTCGCGTTCCCCAGCTTGCAGTAAAGTTCAGCGAGTCCCCAATCAATTATCATTTAATTCACTTCCCAACTTATACCCCTGCAAACCAAAAAACTGCACCTAAAATGTAAATTAAAAAATTATAATAATTTGGAATAAAAATTAACAATTAATTAATAAATAATTTAGTAATAATTAATCAATTATTATTTAATTAACATCCCACCATATGTCCCTACAAACCCAACAATCCACACCTAAAATATAAATTAAAAAAACATTATTTACACAGTTTACATACTTAAAAATCAAATAAATAATATCAATACATTTTTTTAAATAAATTATTCATACATAATTAACTTCCCATCCTGTACCCCTAAAAACCTCACAACCTGCTACAACACTATAAATTACTGTGGGGGGTTATTCTGATGGTGGTAGGACTGCAGCAGACAGCTCGTCGGATGCGGTCCGACTGCCATCTGTTTCTGCGGTCCGACTGACGCTTTACAATGTGTGAGGTTAGAGGCAGCAGGTGGAGGGACACTTCAACAGTTTTCGAGGGGCTCAAGGAGCCTGTTGGACCATCAAAGAGTCAGTAATCCCTACAACAGGGGTGGTCCCTCCTCAGGTACCACCAGAAAGATTACAATGTCCCTTTCCACTCACCTTTCATGGCGGTTCACCCTCCTTGAAAAGGCAGGTGGAAAGTGACTTTGTGGGTCCCGAGCAGATCCCCTTCCCCCCTGCCCACCACTATGAGACCTGCCCCCCCTAAACATCCTGCACCATGTGGCAAGCACCAGATGGTGCCTGGCACACGGTGCAGGGATGTTTTTAAAGTATAAATTTTCCATTGCGGCATATGCTGCACCTCGCAGCACAAGCAGCATTGGAAAATGTACACTTTGGGACCTCCGTGAAGGCAGTTGCATTGTAATAAGGACAACAGAACCGCTGAGTCCTTGTCAGGCAGTCCAGCTTCTGCTATGGTGCCGGTCAGATGAGAGTGCAACGGGCATCATATTGATGCCTTGCATTACCATTAAATGAAAAATATAAATAACTTGAAAATACAAACTATATTTAAAAACATTAACAACAATTACACAAAAAATATAAAACATATACAATTAAAATATTTTTTGCTTAATATCTGTTTATTGAACAGAATAAAATATAAAACAATACATGTCACTGGAAGCGAAGGGGAGGAGCGGGGGGGATAACAAATAAACATCAAGGACAGTGAGGCCCCTAATTTGAGGCCCAGACATAAAGGAGGGGGGTAGAAAATTCAAGAAGTGTCATCACATAGGGAATTGGGGCAACGCAAAAGTCCAGGACTTAAAAGTCAGTCTTATGGGGAGTGTTCTCCTTCAGTTCTCAGGGAGAGGCCGTGAAGGGGACCAAGGTCCAGTAGGGACGAGTTTGACTACCATGAAAGGGTCCCGGCTATATGTAGGG
Source organism: Triturus cristatus (assembly GCF_964204655.1). Taxonomy (NCBI): domain Eukaryota; kingdom Metazoa; phylum Chordata; class Amphibia; order Caudata; family Salamandridae; genus Triturus; species Triturus cristatus. The sequence continues at coordinate 362,178,321 of NC_140582.1, forward strand.
AGGCAAATAAGGACTCAAAATTAACAAAAGTTAGGCAGAGCAGGGCCCCCGACCACTCGTAAGGCACAGGTCACAGTGCAACATCACCATTACAGTTTGTGGCGAACAACATAAGAACCATCATAGAACAGAGAAAGGAAAGCAAAGGGAAGGGAAGAGGGAGACTAAGAAGAGACAAAAGAGAAAAGGAAAAGACAGAGAGGAGAGAAAACAAGAGGTGACGAAGATAAGGAAGAGAGGGGCGAAGGGAAGCGGATGCGCCAGGGAGGGCAAGGGGAGGGGCCAAGGCCAAGTTCTAGAATGGAGGACGGTGATCCCAGGGCTCAGAGAGCCCGTCCAGCAGGCATCGCGGACTACTCTGAGGGGTCTGGTCTCCTGCCTCTAGAATAAGGTTCCGAAGGATCGTCAAACAAATGTAGAGCCCACAATCTAGGAGGCATCAGACAGGAGTTTTAGTAAGGTGGTGCACGAGAGCACGCCATATGCGATCAAAGCGTGTGTCAGTATGGGCAAGACGGGCAGTAAGCAACTCTAGGGAGAGGATGTCCCATAGTCGGAGAAACCATGCAGCAATAGGTGGGGGATGGGGCCGCTTCCAGCAGGAGGCAATGGTCTGTCACGCTGTGCCCAGTAAGTGAAGGATGAGGTGCCAGTGGGCTGAGGTCATGGCTTTTAGCGTGTTGGGTCGAATGCCCAGGAGCACCAGGGACGGGGCATTAGGGATCGGGAAACCCACCACCTTCTTAATGTGGCTGAAGACCTCTTTCCAGCACACAGTGAGCTCCGAGCAAGACCACCAAATATGCAAAAAATCCCCTCTATCAGTCTGGCATCTGCAACAGATCGGAGAAGTGCCTGGGAACATTTGATGAAGGCAAGTAGGAGTATAATACCACGCGTCATTAGTTTACAGGCAGATTCGCGCTGAGAAATGCTACGGTACACCTTAGGAATGTCCGTCCATAACCGGTCCCATTCCTCCGGGGAGACATCAGCAGCCAAAACAGCGGCCCAGCGAGTTTGATAACTATGGAGTGGTAGACACCCAGAGTGCTGAAGAACCGAATAGGTTTTTAGAAATGAGGCCTGTAGATCCGTCAAATCTACGGACCAGGGATTCAAAGGGGTAAGTTGCCGAGTCACTTCCCGGGAATGCACGGGAGAAGACAGCCAGTGACGTACTTGGCAGTACTGTAAACGCTCCTTGTCAGTTAGGCAGAAGAACTGTTTACACTGATCAAACGAGCGAAGAGCAGAGCCCTGAAAGAAGCCCTAGAGAATACGGCGACCCTCTATATTCCAAGCCTCAAAGGACCGAGGCTGAAGAGCAGGGGGGAACACAGGATTGCATGTGAATGGGGTGTTAGGGGAAGGGACAGTTGTGAGACCCCGGGGGAGCACCAACCTATCCCATATCTCCAAGACCATTCTCGTTGGCGTCGCCAAGTATGCACTGCGTGGGCACCCCTCACGTGGAAGCCAAGCGAGGTCCCAAAGCGGTCTACAAGCCTCCGCACGGTCCATATGGAACCAATGCTTTTCACTTTCAGGAACGATCCACTCCGATATAAAACATATGTGGCAGGCCCAATAATATTCCCACAGATTAGGAAAGGCCATGCCCCCCCCCCCCCGAGATCTGGGGAGTAGGAGTATCCTGTGGGAGAAGCAGGAATGCAGTTTCCCCCAAATAAACTTAGTAAATTCATGTTGCAGGGCTTGAATATCTGCATGCTGGTTAGGGGTAGGGAGAGACTGGAACAAGTAGAGGGTTTTAGGGAGAAGGGACATCTTAACAGCATGAAGACGGCCCAACCATGCCAAATGAAGACCCTCCCGCCGTCGCATCTCCTCACAAACAGAGTTGCAGAATCGAGGACAATTCGAGGAGGTCAAAGAAGAGAGTGTAGGGGTTAAGTCTAAGCCCAGGTACCGAATCAACTCATCAGTTTACTGCACTGGGAGCAGGCCCCATAAGCGCTGGACCTCCGATGGCGATAGCGTGAGATTAAGAGCATGGGATTTCTCCAGATTAATGCGATAACAAGAAGCAGCCTCAAAGGAGTCCAAGAGCTTGGCCACTGCAGGCAGGGAAGACAACGGAGAGGATAGAGATAGCAACAAGTCATCAGCAAAAAGAGAAGCCTTATGCTCTGACCCTCCATATGAATACCTAGAATATCTGATGACGTTGGATGGCTATAGCCAGGGGCTCGACAGCGAGCGCAAAAAGAAGGGGAGAAAGCGGGCACCCCTGCTTTGTGCCCCGGTGAATAGAAATAGGGACGGTGGTAGAGCCGTTAAAACGTACACGAGTAGTAAGTTTTGCTTAAGAGGCCATCAATTTAGAAATAAAGATCGATCCCAGGCCAATCTTCCGAAGAACCGCTCGAAGAAAGCCCCAGTCCACGCTGTCAAACGCCTTCTCGGCGTCAAGAGAGACTAAACAAGCAGGGATGTCTCTGATATGCAACTTTTCCACTAGGATATTATCGGTGCTGAATAAAACCCACCTGGTCAGGGTCAATAAGCCCTGGAAGGTGGGGTTCCAACCAGTTAGCTGACATTTTTGTGGGCAATGGGCAATGGGGCAGAAGGAAGCCGCCAGAGTTGGGTCCTTTCCAGGTTTATCGACCAGGACAATCTCCGCTTTGTTCATTGTAGGAGAGAGGCCCGTACTATCCGTGAAACTATTAAAAAGATGGAGTAGATGATCCCTTAGTTGCGGGTAAAAGACCTGGTAAAAAGTAAGCGGAATACCGTCTGGACCCGGTGTCTTGCCCGTCGGTATCTGCTTCAGTGCCTTAGCAAGTTCCCCATGAGTGATAGGTTCATCAAGCAACCCCTTGAAATAAGGGTCAATAGGGTCCCAGGGGCAGGCATCAAGAAAGTTCTCAACCGCCTCCAGGGGGCAAGGAGCATCAGTATATAGATCCTTATAAAAGGCCATGAGGTGGAGACTTGGAGATGTGAGAGCGAGCAACCTGGGCTCGCAACTGGCGCACTAAACACGCTCCAACTTTATCGCCCCCGACGTAGAATTTCTGTTTAAGATTGACAAGTAGCCGTTCAGCCTTATTAGTACGTTGCAAACGTAGTTGACCACGCAGGGCAGCCAGTCAGCGTTTATTAGCAAGTGAAGGAGAGGCATGGTCTTCGCGTTCCAGATCTTTAATATCACGGGAAAGAGTGGTTTCAACCAAAAGGGGCCTCACGGGTCTGGGCAATAGATATAGAGGTGATGACCCCCCGAACAGTAGCCTTGAAGGCATCCCAACAAACATCCTCAGGCGTATCATCAAGAGTATGAGTCGCAAAAGAAAGATTCAATCTCCTTACGGATGTCCGCCACTTCTACCGGGTCGCGAAGAGCTTGGGGGGGCAACCGCCACCATGGAAGGGGATCATCTCGAAGAGTGGGAAGTTGAAGCATGCACATGATCAGAGCTAGAGATGTCCGAGAAATCCGCTGTGTAAAGGTCACAAGCCAGGGAAAGCAAGAGGAAGAAGTGATCAATCTGTGAATAGGAACAATGGACATGGGAATAAAAGGAGTAATCCCGGGAGTCTGGGTGAGGATTCCTCCAGGCATCAACCAAACCAAGGTCGGTGGGGGCGTGGCTTCGAAGCCGAAGATGGCGGACACGTGAGCCGAGAGCTCCGCATCAGCCTAGTAAATTATGCTGTGGATCAGTGACTCCGCCCGTGCCTGGAGGCGCGCTTCAGGGGGCAAATCCCGAGGGTCCTTGTGCAGTATTCATTGGTGCCCTTTAGACCCCGAATCATAGCCGGGTGCCGCTGATGTGATGTGATGGCCCGGAAGCGCTGGTACAGCACTGGAGGCCTGAAGAGGAGAGACAGCCTGTGTCATGGTGAGAGACGGCCGTCTTGTCTCCCTGAAGATCCCACACCGGCGCACTTAGAGGAGCGGGAGACTACTTAAATACGGCGGACACCCTGAGGAGAATGAGCGGTGGGTAGAGCTGAGGTCCGCAATCATCTGCTGCCCGACCTAGTACTCGGCTCGGCTCTCTGGTGGGGTGCCGTCACCGGGGGTGCGAATCTGACCCGCCAGGGGGCCTCTCAGTGCACTGACCCCGAGAGGATCAACGTGCTGCCTGTGCAGAACTGGAGATAGCGCTCCCCGGATGGTGGGGTGCTTGTGGCCCGGCTGTGCAGCCTCGACTGAGTTGCGAGTGCCGGCGTCGTTGTGCCTGAGGCTGTCCCCCGACGTGAGCGAGGAAGTTGCGAGGGTGCTCACCCTTGGTTTTCCACAGTGCTGCTTCTTCACGCAGAGGTTTGGGCCTGCGTGACCCCCGTGCACTGGGTGGCTACTGAATATTCCACGGTGCTACTGCTGTCTGGTGCTATTCTCTCAGAGGCAATAGATTGTTTCCTGCTCTACCCCAGTGTTTGCGCAATAATAGTTCGCAAATACCTGGCTGGGATACACAGAGCCCTGGAGAGCCCTGACCGGTTAGCTGAGTGGTGGAAGCCGGGGACACTGGTGTCTGCTGCGAACGCTCCTGGAGAGCAGCGAAAACATTCCTCCACAAGAGTCCAAGTAGCGCTGCCAATGGAGAAACCTAGAGGGATACAGGTGGGTCCTCCCCCAGACCCAGAAGAGAATGCGACAGGCACAGTTGTAGTTGACGACGGAGGGGATCAAACAGAAATTCCCATCCACCAACAATTCGCTAAGATCCTGGAAGCTATCGCTGACACAAAGGAGACCCTGCACCCAGACATCAATACGGTGGCGGTGGGTCTGGGGTTGTTACGAGCTGAACACGCTAAGCTCTCGGAGAGAGTGAAACAAACCAAACAATCCTTGGGAACGCTTACCCCTGCGCATCAGGCCCTCGCTGCTCAGGTTGGGGACTTGACCACCAGAATCACGACCCTAGAGAGACGGGCAGAGGACGCGGAGTGACGCAATAGGAGGAATAATGTGAGGGTCCTCAGGCTTCCAGAAGGAGTGAAGGGGACAGACATGGTCCAATACCTAGAGAAGTGGCTCCGAGAAGTGGTAGCACCGGAGGGACTTCTCAATTCTATACCCTGGAACATGCGCACCGGGTACCGGCCAGGCCACCGGCTCCGGGGAGACTGCCGCGCGCTGTGGTGGCCAGATTGCTCCACTTCCGGGACAGGGACCTGCTGTTAAAGAGAGCACGAACAGCGGGGCCTTACATGGTGGATAATAACAAAGTGTCCCTGTTCCCGGACTACACCATGGAAGTCCAGATGCACCGTACCTCCTTCTTGGAAGTGAAACGAGCACTACGAGATGAGGGGATCCAGTATGCCCTGATGTTCCTGGCTAGACTCATAATAATGCTGGATGGGAAAACCCATTTCTGCGAAGATCCCAAGACGGCCTGGGAATGGGTTGAGACTTATAGAACTGAAGGTAATAAACAACGTATGGAGCGCAAACCCGAACCGGCAACCCAAGGGATAAGACTGTGGAGGCGACATAGACGTAAGACCACGACCAGACCGAGCCCTTCAAAGACAGCACAGGAGAGAGCAGAAGCACTGAAAGCGGTGTCCGTCATGATGCGTATCAGAGACTCCTCCCTGGACAAGGACTCGGAAGCGAAATATGGAACTGAGAACTCGGAATCTGATGGCTCCCATGTTGATAGCGGTTCCATGCCGGTACTGACCCTTCAAACGGCTGATGAACTCATGTGACTGGTGATATGTTTCTCTTCCTATTTCTCTCCCTATACTTTATGGCATTGTGATATAGGGGAATGGTAAGGTGGGCCTCTGGGTGGGCGCGCCTGGGCGGGGTTGTTACGGCCCATCTGGCTGTGAAGTCTACATGTTTCTTACACTGTTGAATAACTCATGCGAGTTGACCACGCTCCCCGGTAGGCACTGGTGCCCATAGCCTGGTGCCTTAACTGCCTGTTGTAGGTAATTGTTATGCAGTACTACTGTGAGTTTGGGCAGCTGACAGTTGTCAGACCGCTAGTGGGTTGGGGAGTTTCATGGTTGGGATTGTTGTTACACACCAGAGGGGGGGCCTTGAGAACTCTTCGGACTAACGTGGCCTTCTGGCGGACACTTAAACTCCCGGTCATGGCTAGGATAGCGTTGTCCAAAATGGTAATACTACCCCGACTTTTGTATTATTTTGTCAACCTTCCTGTTGTGGTGCCCAAACATTGGTTAAAGGCTCTTGATGGGACAAGACTTAGGGTGGGATGGTGGCCAGAATAGGGTGTCGCTGCAGACCATGTGGCTCCCGTTGGCGAACGGAGGGCTGGGGCCCCCAGATTTCGAGGGCTACTATCTGGCGGCTCAGCGCCAGTGGCTTGCTAGATGGTTGTGTGGGAGAGACCTGTCCACATTGTCGCTTACCCCTGATGCTATACTCATGTCTCTGCTCCCTAAATAATCGTCGCCAGAAACTTAATCGTATGGGGCTTTTGCTCTCCGTGGCGGTGACCTGTTGGGATAGATGTATAGCACGTTCCAAGGAAACACTGCTCTATGCACCCAGTGTTCCACGAACAGGTGTCTCTCAGGCGGGAGGGGGTCCCCCCTTACTAACAGGCAATTGCTCGGATGGGAGGAGGTGGGGGTACAGACAGTTGGTGATTGCTACAGGGATGGCGAACTGTTGCCATTGGCTGAGTTTTGGGGATTTCATGAACTCCCACCAGGGCAGTTTTTAAATGATCACAAAATACGAGGGGCGCTGACAGAACTATGGGGTGTAGCAGAGAATGAACCTGGTACCCACCCCGCCCTACAGGCGCTATAGACTCTGGGCTCGGCGGGGCACTTGGTGTAATGGTTGTACTTGGCAATAAGGGAACTAACTCCTCCATCCCTGCCTGCATTTTTGGAGAGATGGGAGACCACACTAAATAGACAACTGACTGAGAAGGAGTGGGAAAGGGTCTTGGAGGGTCCGAAAAAGGGTTCAGTGACTAAATATCGAGGGACAAAATATCGACTACACAAAAAATCGACACCAAAATATAGAAGGACAGAATATCGACTCCCTATCTACAAACAGGTAAGTACTAAAATATCGATTCCAAAATATAGACTGTCAAAATATAGTTAGCCAAAATATCGAATTTTTAAATGTATTAAAAATAATATAAAATTAATTAAATATTAAAAACAATTAAATAAAACATACATAATATAATATAAAAAAGCTTAAAATGTAAACATAATATAAGTAATTTAAAAAAGTCGAGATTTTGTTGGATACTGAGAGCGTAACAATTACTATTCCCACTCCAGTGAGTGCAACAGCAGGGAAAGGGTTGGATAGCGTAGGGGTAAAAATTACTATTCCCACTCCAGAGAGTGCAACAGTAGGGAAAGTGTTGGATAGCGGGAGGATAACAATTACTATTCCCAATCCAGAGAGTGCAACAGTAGGGAAAGCATTGGATAGCGTAGGGGTAAAAAATACTATTCCCACTCCAGTGAGTGCAACAGTAGGTAAAGCGTTGGATAGCGTAGGGGTACAAATTACTATTCCCACTCCAAAGAGTGCAACAGTATGGAAAGCGTTGAATAGCGGGAGGATACAATTAACTATTCCCACTCCAGAGAGTGCAATAGTAGGGAAAGCGTTGGATAGCGCAAATGGAAAAATTACTATTCCCACTCCAGTGAGTGCAACAGTAGGGAAAGCGTTGGATAGCGTAGGGGTAAAAATTACTATTCCCACTCAAGTGAGTGCAACAGTAGGGAAAACGTTGGATAGCGTAGGGGTAAAAATTGCTATTCCCACTCCAAAGAGTGCAACAGTAGGAAAAGCATTGGATAGCAGGAGGGTAAAAATTGCTTTTCCCACTCCAGTGAGTGCAACAGTAGGGAAAGAGTTGGATAGCGGAGGGTAAAAAATACTATTCCATTAATTATCAATACCGATAAAAAGTTAATTAAAAATAATTACCAATTAATAACAATTAATTACCATTTAAAAATATTAATTATCAATTGATAAAAATGTATTACCAATTAATAATAATTAATTACCAATTAAAAATTAATTATCAATTATCAATACACATAAATAAAAACATTAATATTTACTTTATTACAATTAATTTACTTCCCACCCAATTCCCCTATAAACCCACAACCCACTCCCAATAATAAAAAATACAATTAACATTATTATCAATTAATCAATTAATAAAAATAATTTTGCAAATAATAAAAATTATTTAGCAATTCATACACATTATTTACCCATTAATACAAATTAATTACCAATTATTAATTAATTATCAATCAATTATCAATACTCATAAATAAAAAATTAATTATTTACGTTATTACAATTTACTTCCCACCCAATTCCCCTACAAACCCACAACCCGCTCCTAATAATAACAAATACAATTAACATAATTATCAATTAATCAATTAATATAAATTAATTACCAATTAATAAAAATTAATTATCAATTAATAATTAATTATCAATTAATTAATTATCAAAACATATAAATATAATTAACATTTAATTAACCATAATTAAATTACTTCCCACCCTATTCCCCTATAAACCCACAACCCGCTACGGAATTAAATTACGCAATAATTAAATTACATAACATTCATTTGTTGAAATAAATTAAACATACATTACAAAAATAATACATCATTTTAACACATATACTACCATACATAACACAATAAAAAAATCGATATTATGGTAATCTATATTTTAAAATTCGATATTATGGTATTCTATATTTTTAAAGTCTATATTTTGGAAATCGATATTTTGTACCCCAATTTCGATATTCTTTCCACTCTATATTTTAACTTCGATATTCTGGGCAGTCGATATTTTGGAATCGATATTTTGGGTGTTTACCCCGAAAAAGATATCCCAAAATGCAGCTTTTAAATTAATACAATTCATTATACATCAAACCTATCTTACCCCACACAGGTTAAATGTGGTATATTGCAGGGAGGACCTGACCTGTGCTAGATGCTCACAATTGGATGCAGACTTTGACCATATGATTTGGTCCTGTGGGCAGATGGTAGGATACTGGTTTAACATTGTAGATATGCTTAATAGAGTCTTCTCTAGATCCCTGGTGTGATCCCCAGAGATTTGCCTACTTGGATTATTTCAGAGACCTAAGCCGCAAAGACTAGGACATAGGTTTATAGATCTGGCTCTTATCCTGGCTAAGAAACGGATAGTTCTTGGTTGGAAATCAAAATATGCCCCGCTAGTGGTGACTTGGGAGGAAGCCTTGCTCAAAGAAGATAGGGTTACAACATTACGTAAACCATTGGCAGAACCCTGGGCAGATATGGTGAAACTATGGGAACAACGACACACACCGGAACAAGCCCTGACCCCCTCCTCAACTGACTCTGAGGGATAACTAAGGATGTTCCGTTAGGTATCATGACTCTGTTCTTCTTTTTTCCCTGTCAAAGTTGGGGCCTTCCCCCCCGCCCTCCTCCCCTGTCGAAATTTTGACTAAGATGCTTTAAATTAATGTCACAAGCTTACATGAGCGGACTTCTTGTGGTTAGGATTTAGCAGTTGTTGACTGTTTGTTTAGTATGGTTTCTTTTTTGGAATGGCATAATTTATTATGTTGGCACTGCTTGCATATCTGTTACAGAAAAGGGTAATGTAGACAGCAACAACGTGTCTAAGGGCAACCAAATGGACAAAAAAAAAAAAGAGAAAGGGTAAATGCTCCTCAACTCCCCACGGAAACGGAGCTACTAAGCATTGAATTGTTACAGAAGTGCCTGTATCCACTAGAAATTACCTTGTTAAGTAGTACCGTATTTGTGAGCGATATTGGGCTTCAGAGTCTATATTATTTTGCAGGAAGCACTGGTAATGTTATACCTATGATGTGTCTTCGATAATAGAAATGACTGCCCTCTAGCCGTGCTTAAATAATTGTACTGATTCCTTTTTTTGGACATATGTGAAAATGCCAATAAAAACATATTTGAAAAAAACAAAACAAGGTCAGTAATTGTGTTTTTCAATTGCTCCGACATTGCCCCCAAGATATGGTGCGCCTGCGTCGTGCGGTCCCGCTCAGGATCCCAGACTAGATTGAAATCGCCTCCAAGGACAACAGGGGTAGAGACCGAACGTAGTAACCTCCCTAACTGCTGTCGCAAATATACATCCTGCTTCTGAATGGGGGCGTATATATTGACAAAAGTGCAGGAGCCCCGGCCCCAAACCATATAAATTTTGAGGAATCTCCCGTCAGCGTCAGCTATGCATTGGGAGGAGGTCGCTCGCCAGCCAGGCTTAAAAAGAAGCGCCACCCCCCCAGCCTTGGTAGGGCAACTCCCCCAAACCTGGGTGGGTTATTTGCAGTGGGACATAAGGTGAGTGTCAGAGGAAAGCAGATGAGTCTCCTGAAGACCACATCAGGATCGTGCTGGGAGAGGTAACGCCAGACTTGACGACGCTTAGAGGGAGAGTTGAGGGCCTTTACATTAAGGGAAAGGAATGTGACGGTGTGGGTCATAATTAGGGCTCCCGGTTTTATGGTATTTATTTTTTTGCCATTTCCGTCTGTATTTATCCATATTTATTTTTGGGTCATTCTTTCTGTATTTATCCACATTTATTTTTGCGACAAGCAAAAGACGACGCTACAGCTAGTATTTTTCCACATTTATTTAAATTGACAATGCATGATTATTTTCAGTAATATATATAAATAAATGCTGCTCTGTTACAAAAATATTGAAAATACACCTCACTATCCCAGAATAATTGATGTAAACACATTTAGAATTTGAAGGAGTGTTCCTGTGCGCTCTAATGACCTGGCAAAAGAGGGCACAAAAAGCTGAAACACATGCTCGTTCCATATTAAAAAGAAATGAAATGAAAACTGTAGTTAAGCACTCTTTTTAAGACATACTCAAGGTCATTAGGGCAAGACTCCAGAACAGAGCTGGCTCTATCAGGGGGCCCATGAAAGATTAAAGTAAGGCAACATTTCAAATTGCTGTTTGACTGCAGGGTAAGTAAGAGGCCACAGGGATGAATGGGCATGCAGAAGATTTTGGTGCCGATTACGATCCTGCAAAAAAAATTCCCCGTACGACTCGTATCCGGTCTTTTTACCGTACGAATCGTACAAGTGCCGTACAAACTGCCAATCACGATTCGCATGGTAAAAAGTCCATACGAATCGCATTGGGAAAATTCCCCCACACGTCCTCGGTCGGAAAAAGTGTCCGACACGTCCCCGGACGATTTACCGTACAAATGTGAAAAGTGAAGTCCGACCGCGGAATCACGATCCATCCCGTGCGTCCGATGTTACAACCGTATGGAAAAAACACCGTCCGCATCAAACTCCCATAGCAACCATGGAGACATGTGCCCGCATACGCGCCCAACACCCCCCCAGCCCTCCTATGTACGAGTCGAATCCCCACCCGTGTATGTACACCCGTGTATGTACGAGACGTACCCCGACCTGTGAATGTATGGAGCGTACCCCCACCCCAACTGTGTATGTACGACACGTACCCTCACCCGCGTATGTATGGAGCGTACCCCCACCCCAACAGTGTATGTACGACCCATACCCCCACCCCAACCGTGCATGTATGACCCGTACCCTCACCCGCGTACGTATGGAGCGTACCCCCACCCCAACCGTGTATGTACGACCCATACCCTCACCCACGTATGCATGGAGCGTACCCCCACCCCAACCGTGTATGTACGACCCGTACCCTCACCCGCGTACGTATGGAGCGTACCCCCACCCCAAACGTGTATGTACGACCCGTACCCTCACCCGCGTATGTATGGAGCGTACCCCCACCCCAACCGTGTATGTACGACCCGTACCCTCACCCACGTATGCATGGAGCGTACCCCCACCCCAACCGTGTATGTACGACCCGTACCCTCACCCGCGTATGTATGGAGCGTACCCCCACCCTAACCGTGTATGTACGACCCGTACCCTCACCCATGTATGCATGGAGCGTACCCCCACCCCAACCGTGTATGTACGACCCGTACCCTCACCCGCCTATATATGGAGCGTACCCCCACCCCAACCGTGTATGTACGGACCATACCCCCACCCCAACCGTGTATGTACGACCCGTACCCTCACCCGCGTATGCATGGAGCGTACCCCCACCCCAACCGTGTATGTACGGACCGTACCCTCACCCGTGTACATATGGAGCGTACCCCCACCCCAACCGTGTATGTACGACCCGTACCCTCACCCACGTATGCATGGAGCGTACCCCCAACCCAACCGTGTATGTACGGACCGTACCCCCACTCCAACCGTGTATGTACGACCCGTACCCTCACCCACGTATGCATGGAGCGTACCCCCACCCCAACCGTGTATGTACGACCCGTACCCTCACCCGCGTATGTATGAAGCGTACCCCCACCCCAACCATGTATGTACGGACCGTACCCCCACCCCAACCGTGTATGTACGACCCGTACCCTCACCCGCGTATGCATGGAGCGTACCCCCACCCCAACTGTGTATGTACGGACCGTACCCTCACCCGCGTACGTATGGAGCGTACCCCCACCCCAACCGTGTATGTACGACCCGTACCCTCACCCACGTATGCATGGAGCGTACCCCCACCCCAACCGTGTATGTACGACCCGTACCCTCACCCGCCTATATATGGAGCGTACCCCCACCCCAACCGTGTATGTACGGACCATACCCCCACCCCAACCGTGTATGTACGACCCGTACCCTCACCCGCGTATGCATGGAGCGTACCCCCACCCCAACCATGTATGTACGGACCGTACCCCCACCCCAACCGTGTATGTACGACCCGTACCCTCACCCATGTATGCATGGAGCGTACCCCCACCCCAACCGTGTATGTACGACCCGTACCCTCACCCGCCTATATATGGAGCGTACCCCCACCCCAACCGTGTATGTACGGACCATACCCCCACCCCAACCGTGTATGTACGACCCGTACCCTCACCCGCGTATGTATGAAGCGTACCCCCACCCCAACCATGTATGTACGGACCGTACCCCCACCCCAACCGTGTATGTACGACCCGTACCCTCACCCGCGTATGCATGGAGCGTACCCCCACCCCAACTGTGTATGTACGGACCGTACCCTCACCCGCGTACGTATGGAGCGTACCCCCACCCCAACCGTGTATGTACGACCCATACCCTCACCCACGTATGCATGGAGCGTACCCCCACCCCAACCGTGTATGTACGACCCGTACCCTCACCCGCGTACGTATGGAGCGTACCCCCACCCCAAACGTGTATGTACGACCCGTACCCTCACCCGCGTATGTATGGAGCGTACCCCCACCCCAACCGTGTATGTACGACCCGTACCCTCACCCGCGTATGCATGGAGCGTACCCCCACCCCAACTGTGTATGTACGGACCGTACCCTCACCCGCGTACGTATGGAGCGTACCCCCACCCCAACCGTGTATGTACGACCCGTACCCTCACCCACGTATGCATGGAGCGTACCCCCACCCCAACCGTGTATGTACGGACCGTACCCTCACCCGCGTACGTATGGAGCGTAACCCCACCCCAACAGTGTATGTACGACCCGTACCCCCACCCCAACCGTGTATGTACGACGCGTACCCCCACCCGCGTATGCATGGAGCGTACCCCCACCCCAACATTCTAAGTACGGAGCGCACCCCAGGCCCCAACACCAGCACCTTCACACAACATCGCGCATGTACGAGTCGTACCAAGCCAGACACAAGGACAGCACTGTACAACAAAATTCCCGAAGTACACACCGTACACACGCTAAAAACGCACGTACACAACCAGGACAAAGCAAAACACCACAAGAAAACACCATTGGAATGGCACAAAGCCACAAAACATGTCCAACAAGCACAAAAACAACACATTCACTGACCTGCAACTGCCAAAATCCCAAACAGAGGCCCAAAACACAACCACTCCTTATAACACACCCACCCAAACTTCAAACACAGCCACACCCACCAATGGACCAATAAAAAGGGCCCACACACACAAACCATGAGCCTTTGCAACAGACTCACTGCTGCCAGACCCCACAGACAACCTACAGCACCATACTAGAACCTTTACTACACCTTACACTTGCACACCTTCACACACCCACCTTCACAAACCCCCCCTCATCACATTCACACACACACCTGCACAACCACACCCACACACCCACAACCATCCACACACACCCCCCCCACCATCCACACCCACACCCCTCACCATGCCCACTAACAAGAATCCAAAGTTCACTAGCCGAGAGTTGGAGGTCCTTGTCGATGAAATCCTCAGAGTCAAGCCACACCTCTTTGGAACATTGGTCAGACAGACCACCATTTCCAAAAAAACAGCCATGTGGCAGACGATCATCGATGCTGTGAATGCTGTTGCGGACACCAGAAGGACCAGGCATGAATGCCAAGCCAGGTGGTAGGATCTGCGGAGGAGGGTCCGAGCCAAAATGACCGACGAACACAACCAGGCCAACGTCACTGGAGGAGGGCCGCCCCGTAGACGCGTAGAATACCATCCCTGGGAGGAGAGGGTGATGGCCATACTGCCAGTGGTGGCAGTGGACGGATTAGAAGGACTCCGAGACCCGGGTGAGTACAAAAACAACTCACCTCACATGGGGGGAACGTCATCCACAACCAAACTCACAAACAGGCACGCAACCACCCCAAGCTATCGCATGACTCAACCACACTCCATGAACACGCACATGCCACTGGCGCCACCATGCCCCATGCACCCAGCTGGACAATGCCAAGTCACAGGCCACAGAAAACACCAACACAAGACACGGTAAGCCGGATGGCGGGAGTGTGGGCCCCAAAAATCACATAGTGCAACTCAGAAGCAGACAACAATGCCCCCTGCCCATATGGCCTAGGTCACAGCCAGACAAACAGTGTGTCCCCACACAGGAAAGACTTGCCAGCAAATGGCGGACGCCTTGCATGAACACATTGGGGTGACGGCACGTTCTTGCACATGACAGCAGCTAATGAACAGCCAACACTGTGAAAGAGTGGCAGCACACACCACCACAGCAGCAGTGCAGACACAGACACTACACCCAATGGGTGCCTGGAGATCAGAAACAAACTCACATCAACAATCCAAGGGCCATTCAAAGATCTGCTAACAGTGTGTGCCCAGGAAGCTGGGCTGAGGTGACAGAGGGTGACACACAGAGGGAGGGAGAGGGGGAGAGAGAGGGAGGGAGACACAGGGAGACGGACAGAGGGAGGAGGCTGACACACAGAGGGAGGGAGAGGGGGACAGAGAGGGAGCGAGAAAGGGACACACAGGGAGAGCAAATCAGCCTTGTGGAGTGTGGGAATGTCTGCTCGTCAGCAGGTGGACTGCGTGCATGTAGACAAGGGTGGCCAGTGCCAGAACCCCCCTCTTCTCCATGGCAAAACACAGGGCCATGTCACAACCTGTGCACGAGCACAACGACAGCTACCTGCATTATCTAAGTGTGTGGAACCACTCCATGTGCCCATGTACAGTGCAACACGGAAGGCGCCAATGCATGGCTCGCCACACCTGCCCACTCCACTGCTGACTGCAGTCACAATTGACGCAGCAAGTAAGACAGTGCCACACATAGGTAAAGTCGCAAAAGCTGTGGCCAAGGGACATACCCATGCACAAGTGCACTGTGAGTGGAATGCAAGACATATCCAAATTCCCAGAGGAAATGTGCCAACTTAGAAACCAATGAAACATGGATGTTACATGGAACAAAATTAACATTGTCTCTCTCACACACAGGTCAACGTCGTGGATCACCCCCCAACACTGGGGGGGAAGACTCACAGGACCCGGCTCGGCGGGATGACGGACCCTCCGGCAGCGACGACTCTCACCACTCTGTGGATGAACCCGACCCCGACCAACCTGGCCCCTCTGGTGTCCAACCACCTGCAGCACCTGCGTCAGGTACAACTGGGCCAACCACCACCCCCACTCCTGCCACATCCCAGGAGACACCCAGGATCCCTGCCCCACCACCACAATGCAGCCAGGCTGGCCAGGAGGGACACGGTGTACCGGGCACCCAGGAGGAGGCAGGCGACAACGCCAATGCCACCCCTCAGGGGTCCCGGAGACCCGATGTGCCCACAAGGGCAGGCCAGGTGCAAGTGGGCAGGGGTGGTGGGAGTGGAGGACGGCGGAGGCGCAAGCCTGACCTGTTGGCTGGGGAACCAGTATATTCCCATGTCCGAAACATCCTGGACACATACCGGCAGGACACCACAGGCAAGGCCCAGGTTGTGTCCATCCTCGAGGAGATCAAGACCCAGCAGGCCCAGCAACATGCGGAGCAACATGCCTGTCTACTGCGACACCAACGGCGGATGGAGGACAGACAGGCTGAGCTCGTGACGGTGTTCATGGGAATTCACAGTACACTCCGTCGGATAGCCGACAACATGGGCAACCCTCCCTGTGCCATCAGGCGTAGAACATCACCACCCACAGGGAGGGATCAGGAGGAGGAGGAGGAGACATCCGACGGAGCATCCCAAACATCGTCACGGCCTGCTTCTGAGGGTCCCCGCAGGAGGGCGGGTCGTCCACGGAAAAGACCGTGAGGGTCGGCGCAACAGCACCATCTCCCAGGACACCTGCCTGGCACCTGGCCCACTGGAGCAACAGCAGCACAGCAGCAAAAGACATTCTCTGCCACATGGACTTGCTGGTCACTGTCTGACCAATGTTGATAAAGACTGTGGCATGGACTCTGAGGATTTGAAATGGCAAGGACACCAACTCCCCTAGTGAACTTTGGATTCCACACACCCGGAAAGCCCCTCATGTCATACCCCCCCCCGTACCCCAACCCAAATAAAAAGTTACACCATAAAGAGAAGATGCCTACATTTTGCATTATTACCTTACATGTGTCTTGTAAAGTCTAACCATGCCTGAGTTCTCATTTGACTTCAACCATCCACACCCTGGGGCCTGAGTCTGGCACAGGACACACATGGGTCACATTGTATTAGGCAAGACAGACATGGAGCACCATACACACCCGTGATGGGCCCAACCAGCTGAGGGGGTGGCCGCACAACCGCGCCAACAGACATTTTGAGTACACCGACAGCCATGCGCAGAGGTCAGGGATCATGTGGAGTGTCCCAGGTATGTGTGGACAGGTGGCAGAACCATGTCCTGCAAGCTTGAGTCAGGTGGATGCAGAGAATGGTGGCCTGGCCAACGTTGGATGCATGGGGATGGCACATGTCACAATACCCACACAGTCATGGACATCATGCACAATACACAGTCTAATCCCACACAAACAGCTTGCATCTTGCTACTCTACACATAGAAACATAGCCACTATCATGGAAAACCATGCCAGACATGCCGGATGCACCGTGGCAACACACCAGCATTGACTGAGAAGAGGCACCTTGGAGGCATAGGGACACCTTTATTAGTCATGTATTCGGGATTGCAGAGGCAACTCGGAGTACACATGAACGGGTCATGTGGAGTAACATGTGGGTCCAACACTGGAACCCCCCTTCTGCAGCACAAATGCGTGATAGCCATGGAACTGGCACACAAGTGTCGGCTAACAGCTAATCACCCCCTGCTGCTCATGGAGAGACTGCCATACACCATTGATCCGCTGATGTGGAAGTCCCACACCATGTCAAGCCAATGCAAACTGTATGTGTCCGAGGGCAGTGTAACACACATTGATGCCATCATCACAATCCACAATCCCATCACTGATGACTGTCAACAAGTCTGACCATCTATTCAGGTGTACACAGCTGCATGTCATGTGTCCCATGGTGATGCGACATGTCTGCAGAGGAACCAAACATCGACAGGGGCAGTGTGCATACATCGTAAACAACTGCCACACCCAATACACCCCTGATGCATCCCTTACCCTAAGGAGACTTCCAAACGTGTCCGTGCGTGTAACGCTGAGTCAGCACACGATGACGTGTCCATGAGGAATAGCAGTGCCACGACAATGCAACCAGCAGACGGCATGCGCAAGTACCTGGGGATGAGAGACACACAAGAAGTCAGCCACAAAAAGCACAGCCACTTGCATGTGCATGTACTCGACACATGTAAGGATGACAACATGCTAGGTCACAATTATGACAGGGGAAATACACTCATCACTGGCACCATCACTCCAGTGACACATCCACACACACCTCTGACTCACGTGCCATACATGCAGATGGACAGACACATCGCAACACATGCCACACGGGGACCAATGCGTGCACACACAGACACTGGTACTCACCACTAAGCAAAGAAGTCGCGTATGAGCCGAGTCCGGATGTCCTCTTGCGGAACCACATCCTCCACATCACTAGCCCCATTGCCAAGACCTTGGTCCTCCACGGGTGGATGGTCCTGATCATCTTGATCCAGGATGAGTGGCACAGCTTTCTCAACTGCCATGTTGTGCAGCATGCAGCAGACCATGAAGATTTTGCAGACCTTCGCAGGGGCATATGGGAGGGCGCCGCCGGTCTTGTGGAGGCATCTGAATCGGCTCTTCAGGAGGCCAAATGTCCTCTCTATCACTCGCCTTGTCCGGCCATGGGCGGTGTTGTAGCGGAGCTGGGCCGGCGTGATGGGGTTGCGGAGAGGTGTGATCAGCCATGGCATGTTGGGATAGCCAGCGTCCCCTACATGGAAAGCACATGGACATAAGTAGGACAGGAGAAGCGGTCGTGCTGGAAGTCTTTGCAAAATACAGGACAGACAGAGTGTACCCACCAACAACACATGCTCATTCGTTGCGCAGCTGCGTCATCATTTCAGGCACCCTGCTACGCCTCATGATGTAGGCATCGTGTGCTGATCCTGGAAAACGAGCACAGACATGTGAAATCACCATGTTGGACAGACACACCACAAGGGCATTGATGGAGTGGTAGTGCTTGCGATTCCTGTACGCTACCTCCTGTGCCTGTGGTGGTACCAAAGCCACATGTGTCCCATCTATGGACCCAATGACATGGGGCATCCCTCCCAGGGCATAGAATCCACGCTTGACACCAGTCAACATTTCAGGGGTTGGGAAATGGATGAACTTATCCAGGTGAAGCAACATGGCCTCTAAGAAATCATGCAGCACACGGCAGAACATGCTCTGGGACATGCCACCAACATGAGCTATGGTATTTTGAAAGGTACCCGTGGCAAGAAAATGTAGGGCTGCCATTACCTTCAGCTTGGGTGTCAGTGCCGTAGGATACCTGTACAGCAGTTGCAGGTGTGGTGCCAGCCTCGCCGTCAACTCCAGAATCAACGGTTGGGGGAAGCGGTAGCACCGGATACAGTCATTCTCCCGCATGTCAGCCAAGTCCGGAATTGCTCGGGGAAGAGGCGGCGCTCTGCAGTAATTTGGAAGTGACAAGGAAGAGTGAGTGCACTACAACAACAAATTTTTGGTGCTGAGCACATGTTAATCTGTCAATACACATATGCGACATACGGAGTCAGGTATGTGCCACATGCCCTGGACACGTATGGCTGCCAGGTGACACTCCTACCAAGACCCAGCTACACACGGAGATTGTGAGCCTCCACATGCCATGGCATGGGATTAGCTGTGTCCCAGTGTAAGTGAACAGCCAGACGCAACACAGGAGTGACATACATCAACACATCAGCAGAAGTAGGATGTCGATTGCAGAGACTGGTAGCGGAACACTAGAGCCACAGGTCACATGACATTACACTAGGACAGCCCACACACCTTGCCATGAAGGTGTACATGTAATGACTCACCACACATTCATAGAGAGGATGCAGACATGTCCTTGTTATGCTACTCCGTGTCCCATGCATACATACGCACCTCACATCCGATACCACATGTGGCCTGGTGTGCGTAACAGTGTGCCATGTCCATCTACACACAGACACATGTTGGTTGCTGCAACAGCTGATGCTTTTGAGGGAGCTCCAACATAAAGCTAATGGGAACCCCCCACACATACATGACATAGTCACATCGTGCACCGTGGGTAGTGACATGTCTGGTGTGGTAACCCCAGTAGCGGGCCTCAGGGGACACTTGCGTGTGTTGTTGACTGTGCCATGCCAGTGACGCTCATCCCAAGTGTGCAGTACGACATGCACACATGTCAAAGGAGTGAAGGGCATGCCTGGCAAACATTGCACCGTCACACATAACATCTGTACAAATCTCATCATACATCTGGTGCCTTCTTGATTCAGGAGTAATGTGCCACATCACAGCCTTTCACACTTGTGCCCCACACATGTAGTACTGCCCAGACAATGCCTTGATGTCCATCCATGGACAAGTATGTCAGCCCTATTCCTTCCTGTGTGCTGCCTGTCACCACTGTGATGTGTGAAAGGCACCGTACTTTCGCTCAGAGGGCCTGTGTACGTTCCCTATCACTATGGGAGTGCTGCCGTATGTGTACCCATAGTGATAGTGAGCGTACGCACGCGTGTACGGTCCGTACCACTATGAGTACGCATACGCGAGAACACCCATAGTGATAGTGAGCGTACAGGCGTGTGTACGGTCCTACCACTATGAGTACGCATACGCGAGAACACCCATAGTGATAGTGAGCGTACAGGCGTGTGTACGGTCCGTACCACTATGAGTACGCATACGCGAGAACACCCATAGTGATAGTTTGCGTACAGGCGTGTGTACGGTCCGTACCACTGTGAGTACGCATACGCGAGAACACCCATAGTGATAGTGAGCGTACAGGCGTGTGTACGGTCCGTACCACTGTGAGTACGCATACGCGAGAACACCCATAGTGATAGTGAGCGTACAGGCGTGTGTACGGTCCGTACCACTATGAGTACGCATACGCGAGAACACCCATAGTGATAGTGAGCGTACAGGCGTGTGTACGGTCCGTACCACTATGAGTACGCATACGCGAGAACACCCATAGTGATACAGACCGTACACGAGTGCGTACGCTCACTTTCACTATGGGTGTTCTCGCATATGCGTACTCATAGTGGTACGGAGCGTACACACGCCTGTACGCTCACTATCACTATGGGTGTTCTCGCGTATGTGTACCCATAGTGATACGGACCGTACACGCGTGCGTACGCTCACTTTTACTATGGGTACGCATACGCAAGCACACCCATAGTGATACGGACAGTACACACGCCTGTACGGGCCGTTGCTATGCATTTGTGGTGCCCTAGGGCCCCGGGACGCACCGTACCTGTGTGTGAAACTCCAAATTACATAGGGGACACATGAGGGACAAGTAGAAAGGCCTACATGCATGCTGGTTGTCATGGAGACCAAGTTTAAAGTTTGAATTTTTTTAAGCAGGTGCACAGCAGTAGTCAGTTTGAATGAATCTACTTTGTTGCAATGTGGTTCTGGAGTTGACATCATGCTCAAGAAAAAAACACAATAAGAACCCACTGACTGTGCTAGGTTTGAAGTGATTGGAGGAAACATAGGATGCAAATGTGAGTGACCAATCACTCTGTACTCCTGTGCATGAAACAGGCCAGCAAGGCAGATATAAGGCAGCCAGGTCCCATGAGGGAGCACTTGCCTGCACATCTTTTGATTCGACGACCCAGCTGCTGCTACTGATTCCCTGGAACCATGTCAAGGTCTGTGGAGAGGTCACAGCCTTTCACCCTGGAGGAGAACCTGGCTTTGCTGGATGTGATCCTCCCACAGTACCCCCTGCTGTATGGGCGACCAGGGTATCAGGTGAGTGCAGAGTCTACTAGCACAGACTGTGTCCCTTGTTTGTGACTGTGACTTCTGGCATTGTGTCCAGGTGTGACACACATGCTATGTACTGTAGGGGGGGTACCAGGGGGGGGAATGCCTGATGTCTCCCAGCCAGTGCATGCTGTGGTGCATGTCTGCCGTCCTCACTTGCATTGTGTTTACTGTGACAATCACTGCATGGTGCATGCCACATTCTGCCTGTCTTTTCCTCCTGGGAATGTAGCCTCTACAGTCCTCATTTGATTATGTGGTCAGCCCAGTGTGACAGGTGACTGTACCCACAGATGTGTGTTAGTTCTGTGTACCTGTGCTGAGAGTGTCCACATGATGTGTTCGTACCCTGGACATCGGTGTGTGTGTAAGTCCCCTGTCATGTGGGTGGGTGCATATGTGGAGTGTGGCACCCGGGCTGCATGAGGGATGGATATACCCTGGCCATGTGATGTGAGCAGGGAGCAGTGCTGTGTGTCTGACGTGCAGAGCCAGCCCCACACCTGTGAGCCCCCCCCCGTCTAGTGGCACATGTGCAGAGTGAGGTTTGTCGCTGCATTTGGCAATGGCAGGTGAATGTCCTGTGCCTGTGTGTGTCTGTGTACTCTGCTGAGGTAGCGTCAGTGGCCTGTGGCATGTGACTGCTTAGAGGTGCTGCACATAATCCTGGTGTAGCTTGTGATGCACAGTGTGAGCCTGGATCATTGATTGTGTCATTGCCCTCATTCCACCTGTGTACTTTCAATGGCACGTACTGCTTTTGCCCTTCCCCAGAGGATCATGTCCCTATGACAAAGGTGCAATGCGTTGGATGCATACTATGCCTTGTTGTAAACAGCAAATTTGTTCTAATATGTCTCTCTGTGACATGTGCCTGGTGTATTGATGTAGTGTCACTTGTTCATCCTCACAGGTAGGCGCCTCTGCCAAGACGCAGATATGGATGACCGCCGTCAGTGCCGTGAGGAAGACGGAGGGTCGCAAGCGGCGCCTGGCCCAGGTGAGGAAACGCTGGCAGGATATCCGGTGCTGGATGCGGAGGATCGCACGGGTCCTGCTGGGGGACTCACCTGAGACCCATAAGAACCGCGGGCGCCGCCGTCTGACCCACATCCACAAGCGTGTGCTGGCGGTGGTCTTTCCAGACTTGGACAGGCGCTTACAGGAGAAGCAGCAGCAGGAAGGGGGTAGGTACATGTGTGTTTGTTGTGTGTCACCAGTATTTGTAAGTGCACAGTTGCATGGATACACTGCCAGGGTTTAACGGTGCTGTGCAGATCCAGTTACCCACAGTATAGCGGTGCTCTCCTGCCTCCCTTCCCCTCCTTGCAATGTGTTCCCTGGTCTGTGTGTAGTCACTCCTTCACAAGGTAATGTAGGCTGGCGCTTTCTCCACGTGAACTATGCCTGTAGCATCATGTGTGGGGGTGGTGTGTAACAGGTTTTGGGACCTTGCCTGTGCCCTGTCCAGTTCAGTACATGTGGGTTCCATGTCAGTTGGCACTGATGCTGAGTCCAGACATGGGAGTTAGTCTCTCAAGTGTCATGCCTTACAGCGCGCATGTCCTATGTTGTGGCCTGTGACATGATGTGCATGAGTGTGCGATATGCATAGTGCAGGGATGGTGGCGTGTGTTGCAGTCATTCCGATTCAGGACCATGGAGTTGTGTGGCCACTACTGTCCCCTGGGGCATATTTTCCTAGGTGTCATGTGTGTCATCACAAAACGTGGACACTCTCAGTGTCTACAGCATAGGTTGTGCTCTGTGCCATTGTCCCCTGGCACCATGTATATTGACGTAAAATGTAGTACAAGTGTCCACTGTACAGCCTGACCTGATTGTCCTTGTTCATACTCATGGTGGCCAGTGCCTGTGTGTCTTGTTACAACCATCTGATGATGACCATTTGTACATGATTATTTGGACAGGCGCACCTTGGGTATTTGGCGTCCAATTTTGCATTTATGCAGCCCCTGTGTATTTCACCCAGACTAAGAGATGGAAGTGCTTCCTGTGTCTCAACAAATTGTCTCATGTAGGGGGTGGTTGGTGCGGGCAAAGCCTACATGTCAAAACCTGAAATCTCCTTGCTAGGTCTGGCCAGTGTGTGATGTTTGTCTGGACATACACTCAAGGTGCAGTGAGCCAGTCATGTTGGGCATGTTTTCAGTATTACCTATGCAGCATGTGCCTCAAGTTCATGGATATGGTCCCTGCTCATCCCTATTTTCGGCAACGCTGTGTGGCGCAGATGCAGTGCTGGATTGTCCCCAGGGCCTGGCTCCTATGTCAAACTCCATTTCATGTCATTTGCAATTGTGTCATGCTCTCCATGGATTTTCAGTGGCATGGTGGGTCAACCAACTGTGTGTTGCATGCCCTACATCTGTACCTTGTTTTGTAGATGTTACTCATCTTTCTTTTCAGGCTATGCACTGTAACCTATGTAGATTGGACTCATGTGACATATGTATACAGGTGTGTGATAAATTGCTGTCTCTTCACCTTGCCCACAGCATCATCGGGGGACACGGAGAGAGACATGAGCACAGACGGAGCGGAGGGACCGAGCACCAGTGCCAGCGTTGACATCGTGGCTGGCACATTGAGTGGAACTGAGGCGGAGGAGAGTGAGGCCGAGGACCTGTCCACTGGCACGACAGAATATGAAGCTGACGGGTCGGAGGATGATCTCTCCGAGTGGGCGGAGGCTGCACCAGCAGCCGACAGCGGCACAACATCTCACCCCGCCCCCTCCATTGCCATCAGCCGCCTCCTACTTGCTCGTGTCCCTTCCCAGCGTGCCCGGTCACCACATGTCTCCTTCCTGCCAGGCACCGCACCCCCTGCCCCTGTCTCCACTGCTGCCGCCAATGCCGAGTCAGTGGACATCCAGCGGCAGTTGCAGGTTGGTCAGGCTGCGATGCTTAATGTCCTCCATGGCCACAGCCAAGTGCTGAGCAACATGGAGGCATAATTGGAGGGCATTTTTTCATCGCAGGCTGACCAACACAACTTGCTGAGGTCCATTGACTCGACACTGACTGCAGCAGTGGGTCTCCTACAGCGCTACGTCCAACCCCCTACCCCTGACCCTTCCACACTTCCCACTCCAATGCCTGTCCCACGTACACCCAGACGTCAGCATGCACCCACCACAACAGACACAGGCACCACACCAGGTCATACGCACACCTCCTGGCACGCACACACAGGGTGAAGTAGGCACACCCACTGGGTCGGGGGGCAAACGTAAGTCACGCAGCCAGAGTGGGAGTCCGCATTCCACCAAATCCACTCCCTCCAAATCCCCTCCCCTCAGCTCTCCTGGCCACATATCCGGCAAAGACTCCTTCATGGCCGCTCTGTCCCTGAGCCCCACTGTGACACCACCCCGCAAGCGGTCAAGGGAGTCCCCGGTCAGGGTGGTTGAGTCCCCCCCTGTCCACACCCTCCCCCAGTGGCGCTGCGACCTATCCCTCTGCCCCCCCCCTCCTTGGGGCCTGTGGTTCCTTCGGGTGCAGGGGAGTCTCTGGAGGACCTTGCTAAGGTGTGCAGTGACATCCTGGCCTCCGCCTTTGGCCCTGCCCCACCCCCTGTGGTGGAGTCCTCCATCCCTGCACCCACGACGCCTACCCTTCGCCCTCATGTCCCTGCGGTGCCTGGTCCTTCCCCCCCACATGATGCCCTCCCCGCTCTGGAAGACGAAGGAGTCTGACTGTGCAGGCAAGCTAGGGGACACGCGTCCCACTGTGTCCCCCACCTGGATTGGAACTTTGGATTTCCCTATGGGCGTTGTACTTTTTGAACTGTCAAGGGACTAACATATTTTTGGATGCTGATTAAAGCAATTTATTTTTCCTTACTACACTACTGTCTGTCTGGTATTGCTGTTGGTCGACCTGCCCCATTATTTTGGGTGGTGATTATGTGTTGGGTGTGTGGGAATTGTCGTCTTGTGGCGGTCATAGGGTGGGTCCTGGTATCTGTGTGCCATCACAAGCTGTTGGCTACATAACTTTGTTCATGTAAGCAGTTACTGCATGGTGACTTCGTCCCAAAGTGTGTTCCTTCCTCTGTGTAACCTGACTTCTTCCCTGCAGGGTCATTCCAATATGTGGTGCTGAGCTGTGTCTACATTGGCTGGGTGTGTGACGGACTCGTTAGACTTGGCCCATGCATGCTGAGCGATGTCTCCACCTGCATCATTCATGGCGTCCTTGGTGGTCACTGTACTTGTGTATGTAGACTGTTGCCATGACTTCATGTGTACATGTATTCTTTTAGGCGCCATGCATATGTATACTTCCAGCCTCGCACACATGTGGTACATGTACTGCAGTATCTTTGTGCACCTGACTGACATTTGTGGGCATTGGATCTGTGGGTACTCCACCCTTTTCTTTGCAGGGGCACTGCTGTGAGTGTTGGGTACCCACCCCTCCTGTGTCTGGGCACTGCTGGGAGGACTCTGCACACACCCCTCCTGCGTCTGGGCACTGCTGGGAGGACTCTGCACACACCCCTCCTGCGTCTGGGCACTGCTGGGAGTGATAGGCACCCACCCCTCCTATGTCTGGGCACTGCTGGGAGGACTCTGCACCCACCCCTCCTGTGTCTGGGCACTGCTGGGAGTGATAGGCACCCACCCCTCCTATGTCTGGGCACTGCTGGGAGGACTCTACATCCACCCCTCCTGTCTCTGGGCACTGCTGGGAGGACTCTGCACACACCCCTCCTGCATCTGGGCACTGCTGGGAGTGATAGGCACCCACCCCTCCTATGTCTGGGCACTGCTGGGAGGACTCTGCACCCACCCCTCCTGTGTCTGGGCACTGCTGGGAGTGATAGGCACCCACCCCTCCTATGTCTGGGCACTGCTGGGAGGACTCTACACCCACCCCTCCTGTCTCTGGGCACTGCTGGGAGGACTCTACACCCACCCCTCCTGTGTCTGGGCACTGCTGGGAGGACTCTGCACACACCCCTCCTGCGTCTGGGCACTGCTGGGAGGACTCTGCACCCACCCCTCCTGTGTCTGGGCACTGCTGGGAGTGATAGGCACCCACCCCTCCTATATCTGGGCACTGCTGGGAGGACTCTGCACCCACCCCTCCTGTCTCTGGGCACTGCTGGGAGGACTCTGCACACACCCCTCCTGCGTCTGGGCACTGCTGAGAGGACTCTGCACCCACCCCTCCTGTGTCTGGGCACTGCTGGGAGTGATAGGCACCCACCCCTCCTATGTCTGGGCACTGCTGGGAGGACTCTGCACCCACCCCTCCTGTGTCTGGGCACTGCTGGGAGTGATAGGCACCCACCCCTCCTATGTCTGGGCACTGCTGGGAGGACTCTACACCCACCCCTCCTGTCTCTGGGCACTGCTGGGAGGACTCTACACCCACCCCTCCTGTGTCTGGGCACGGCTGGGAGGATTCTGCACACACCCCTCCTGCGTCTGGGCACTGCTGGGAGGACTCTGCACCCACCCCTCCTGTGTCTGGGCACTGCTGGGAGTGATAGGCACCCACCCCTCCTATGTCTGGGCACTGCTGGGAGGACTCTGCACCCACCCCTCCTGTCTCTGGGCACTGCTGGGAGCACTCTGCACACACCCCTCCTGCGTCTGGGCACTGCTGGGAGGACTCTGCACCCACCCCTCCTGTGTCTGGGCACTGCTGGGAGTGATAGGCACCCACCCCTCCTATGTCAGGGAACTGCTGGGAGGACTCTGCACCCACCCTCCTGTGTCTGGGCACTGCTGGGAGTGATAGGCACCCACCCCTCCTATGTCTGGGCACTGCTGGGAGGACTCTGCACCCACCCCTCCTGTCTCTGGGCACTGCTGGGAGGACTCTGCACACACCCTTCCTGCGTCTGGGCACTGCTGGGAGGACTCTGCACACACCCCTCCTGCGTCTGGGCACTGCTGGGAGGACTCTGCACCCACCCCTCCTGTCTCTGGGCACTGCTGGGAGGACTCTGCACACACCCCTCCTGCGTCTGGGCACTGCTGGGAGGACTCTGCACACACCCCTCCTGCGTCTGGGCCCTGCTGGGAGGACTCTGCACACACCACTTCTATTTCAGGATATGTACGCTTAGAACATACACAGGTGTGGGTTCGCTCCATGCATACGAGGTGGGGGTAGGGTCCATACATACACGGTTGGGGTGGGGGTACACTCCATACGTACGCGGGTGAGGGTACGGGTCATACATACACGGTTGGGGTGGGGGTACGGTCCGTACATACACTGTTGGGGTGGGGGTACGCACCATACGTACGCGGGGAGGGTACGGGTCGTACTTACACTGTTGGGGTGGTGGGTACGCTCCATACGTATGCGGGTGAGGGTAGGGGTCGTACTTACACTGTTGGGGTTGGGGGTACGCTCCATACGTACGCAGGTGTGGGTAGGGGTCGTACTTACACTGTTGGGGTGGGGGGTCCGCTCCATACGTACGCGGGTGAGGGTACGGGTCGTACTTACACTGTTGGGGTGGGGGGTACCCTCCATACGTACGCGGGTGAGGGTACGGGTCGTACTTACACTGTTGGGGTTGGGGGTATGCTCCATACGTACGCGGGTGTGGGTAGGGGTCGTACTTACACTGTTGGGGTGGGGGGTACGCTCCATATGTACGCGGGTGAGGGTACGGGTCGTACTTACACTGTTGGGGTGGGGGGTACGCTCCATACGTACGCGGGTGGGGGTAGGGGTCGTACTTACATGGTTGGGGGTACGCTCCATACGTACCCGGGTGTGGGTAGGGGTCGTACTTACACTGTTGGGGTGGGGGGTACGCTCCATACGTACGCGGGTGAGGGTACGGGTCGTACTTACACTCTTGGGGTGGGGGATACGCTCCATGCATGCGGGGGTGGGGGTACGGTCCGTACATATCCGTCCCCACGCTATGTGATGCTTGTGCGGGCCGTACCCAGGCCTTTGCCACGTGGGTACAGCCGTGCCGCCATTGTTGGGATGACGTAGGTGTGGGCGTGGTACGACTTGTACCCACGCTCTTAAGGCGTGGGTACGGGACGTACCTGTATTGTTGTGTTGCCGGTTTGCGTCGTCAAGCACTTCCGTTGTGGCGGACGCTGGCTTTGCTGGACACGCCCCCACCCCCTCGTAGTGACCAGGGCCTGGGGGTCAGGTATGTCCAGGGCATGTGTGCTGTGTGACTTTGGTGGGGGTTTGGTGGCCTGCCCCTGGTCCTGCCCCCCCCCTTTTTTGTTGTTCTGACCTTCTGCGGCGTTTGCGTCGTAACCTGTAGAGGAGGTCGACTGCTATGAGGGCCGGGATGACACGTAGGTTCGGGTCCATGTCTGTCCGTCGCGTGCAGGTACTCCTTGTTCGCGTCGTCCTGATTTCCCGGCAGTTTTTGGCTGCCGGAAAATATTCACCGTGCGGGATGACGTCGGTGCGAATCGTGATTCCTGGTTCGTGAATGGCAGGCTGCGTGCGTCCCGACGTCACGTCGGCGCTTTCCCGGATCACATTTGTATGTTTGTTTTCGTCGGTCGGGCTTTTGTACGATTCGTACGGAAATGGTATTTACTTGCGAATCGTAATTCCATGTTTGTATATTTTTTCGACCGGGTACGCGTCGGACAGAGAATATGCTCCGTCCGACGGTTCGTACCCGGTTTTTACCGGATCGTGATCAGCACCTATGTGTGGTCTGGAACTAGGGTGCTGACCATGAGCAATCAAGGCCAATGAAAATGATAGAATGTGCCCAAGAAAATTAGTATAACGTTGATGTATAATGGTACCAGTGTTCTCTTTCATTAACATCTTTATTTTCCAATTTCTATCGATACCAATATAGACAATGCCTCTAAAATCAACTCAGCAGTCAAAACATTAATGTATCCCGTGGGGAGTACCAGAGGCGCAACTAGAGTAAAATTTCAGGAGGGGCTAATCAAAATTTGGGGGGGTGGTGCTGATTGTTCCACCAATTGGCAAAGTAAAGATGCAGGGGCTCTAAGAAGGAGTGAAAGAAAAAACAAAGCCTTGTTAACAAGTAAATGGTCTTTTAAAGACCTGTGAAGTACTGGAGTGCGGCTGTGTATGAACCTGGGAAGCTGTCTCCGCCAGGCTGACACACACAAAGGTGGGGGGGGGGGGCTGAAGCCCTTTGAACCCAATGCTTGTTGCACGCTTGGGGAGTACAGTAAAAAGGCGAAATTCCAACATTTGTAAACCGTATGCAAACACCTTTTCCCCTCAGCTAAGTTCTCAATGTATAGCACACTACCTTTGTAAATCAAATAGACATGCTCTGACGAACTGGGGACCCTTCTCGCTCTTTCCATTTCGACCCACCTCATGAGGGTGGCATTCCCACACAATGCAACCGAGAGGAACAGACCAGACTCTGCGCCTGCACCACCAGCGGTCGTCCGACTGATCTTGGCTGGCCTACGCTGCCTTTAACATTGATTTATAGGCGCTAGTGATGGAGGAAGCAGGATGAATGGGGCCTGAGAGAAACCCGCGAGACGCCCCACCCACCCAGAACCTGTGGTCAGCCCGTTGCCCAGTGGAGGCCCAGAGGATGAGTCAGGTGTGCAGGCAGCCCAGTAGTGAGACATCGCAGGAGCTGGGCAGGCCCGAGAGATGAAGAACAGGCCGGGCTGCCCTCAGTGCCGGAGGTTAGACATGTGCACTAAGGAGGGTTCCGAGAGGTAGAAAGCTCTGAGCAAATCGGGCCATTTGCTAGTATTTTGCCGTTTTTACATATAAATACAGACAAAGGAAACATTGTTTTCCGTCTGTATTTATATGTAAAAATCCGTTTAAACGGAAAACCGGGAGCCCTAGTCATAATGTATTAGAGGGGAGCAGCTCACTTCAGTACCAACAATGCGTAGGAAGGAGCGAGACCCCAGACCACCCAGGGGCAGGCCCAAGGAGGTAACAGAGATAGACCCCAGACCTGGGAGATCCTTTGCCCCCCCGAGTCACGCATGAGAGGGGTGGAGGCAGAGTAACAAGGGCAGCCGCAGTGAACACAAAGCAGGCTTAGGGGCAAAGGCCCAACTGACCCCACACAGTGGCCAATAGGTCCTCTCTGCGATCCAAGCGCAATATTGCCATTCAGACAGTAGGGAAGGTGCATCCAGAGAGAGCATAGAAAAGGGGAAACAAAAAAGAAGAAATAGAGAGAGGAAAAGACATGAAAAATAAACAGGCCAACTGGGCCAATGCAATGTAGAGTCTATTCGGGACAGTCCGGGGTCCCGAAGTCGGACCATCTTGGAAAAGTCACTCTCCTATAGGACTCCAAAGAGGGGGGTGTCGGGTACACACGAGGCGGCAGCATCCCGTGCATGGATGGAAGAGAAGCATGCTGAAGTCCAGCCACTATGTCCTAGTTAGGGGACCCCAAGGGTAAAGCGCAAGGTGAAAACGTAGTCAGGCACATCGCATTGCCGAAGACAGCTAGTTCGTGAGACGGGGAGGCACACAGGAAACAAACTTGATTGATGACCTCCTGCTTAGCTTGAGAAGATTCAAGATCTCTGGAGAGGTGCCTGGAGTGAGGAGGAGAAACTGGGGACCACTCTGGCCAGAGGGAACCCAGAAGACGTGCAACAGGGGGTGGAATGCCATCGCTCTCAGGGTCAACAGGAAGATGGAGGAGACGCTGTGCTTCCTGCAGGGATCGGATACTCCGTCTTCTTAGTTTGTGCATCACAGGCTTGAAGCTTTTCCTCCGTCTGAGCGTAGAAGGTGCGAGATCCTTGAAAATCTGGATAGAGAGCCCATCGTAGGAGACCGTTTGCACTCCCTGTACTTTGTGGAGGATAGCTTCTTTGTCAGCAAAGAAGTGAACCCCTGTAATGATGTCCGGGACAAAGTTAGGGCAGTTGCGAGGACCAGATCGAGCATAGGCAGGGAGGAGCCCTCACCTTCACAAATGGCATGAAGGAGGTCTGCTGTGTATGTCAATATGTTTGGCCCCTCTGTTCCCATTGGAACATAGATGCGGAGTATGTTATGCCTACTGCGGTTCTCCAGGTCCTCCTGCTTCAGCTGAAGGGTAATATTCTGGTCCTCAAGTTCAGACACTTTTTTCGAGAGACCATCTACGTCCTCCGTCCTAGCGTCCATTGTTCGTTCGAGGCCATCAACCCTATCGCCAATTTCAGTAACCTCTCTGCGAATGTCCTGCAACCCAGCCTTGAAGTCCTGGTGGAGGGAGCCAATTTCAGGCTTAATTTCCTGCAGAAATGTCGACCTATAAGCCTGGGTGATGGGCACCCCAGAAGAAGGCAACCCAGAGGACGCCAAGGAAGAAGCAGGATCCTCTTGCGTATTGGGAAGTGTCTTAGACCACAAGGAGGTCACCGGGTTCTCCCGGGAGGCTAAGGCGTCAGGATTCTTAGCGCCCCTGTGCTTAGGAGGTATATCTGCAAAAGCCGGAGGATCTGGGGTCCCCGTCTCAGGGGGAGAACCACAGTCAAACCAGGGAACGGGCGAGCGAGGACCTGGTGGAAGCCAGGTAGGCAGTGGAGGGTTGCATGACACAGATATAGCGTGGTCCCCGGCTCCCAGGGCAAGATCAGGGGCCAGTAGCTCATTAGGGGCGGCAAGGTGGTAAAGAAGCATGGGCAGTGGCAGCTTCAAAGGCCAATGCGAGGCGACCAGGGAGCAGCCGAGCAGAATCAACAAGGAAGAGGTCACTCCCAAGGTAGGGTGCAGGCCCAAAGCAGCACGGAGACCACAAGGCTGAGAGGAGGTTGGGTGGGCCAGGTAGGGGCCAAGGAGAAAGTCACTGGGAGGAAGTAAGGCCTCACTGAACTCGGAGCAGGTCCCCGCAGGAGCCAGAGGGTCCCCAAAGGCCACAAGGAGCAGGTACTTTGCAAAGTAGGGCCTGGAGAGCAGGAGAGACCAAGGCAGGCAAGCAGAGGGGAAGGGACCACAGCGTGAGTCCTCAGGCAAGCCGCCCCCAAAAGCCGAGGGTCATGCAACAGGCAGGGGCACCAGCGTCAGGGCCGGGGGAGCACAGGACACAGAAAAAAACAAGATGGCAGTGTCAGCGGCGGAGGACACACTGAAAGCCTCCCGGGCCGCCCGCATCATCAATGCTGCACCCCCTGACCCGGTACCTCCTGTCTTAGAGCCGCACAGGGAGGTCCTTTCTGTCCGCAGGGCTTGTCGATGGCACCGCTCTCCTTTGTGGTGAGGCTCAGCAGGCCCCAGGAGCCGTCACCGGCGTCCCCCGCTAGCTTCAGGGCACAGATGGGGAGAGCCGGCTACACACAAGACCCCAGATGGTGCAGGAACCACCCAGAGCCTCTGAACCTCTCCAGAGTGCGAGCCCCACACCAGGGCAGCGAAGGGAGGCGTCAGATATTACCAGAGGCTCCACCGCAGTCTGCGGGCAAAATGGCGTCAGGAGCAAGGCGGATCGTCGCCGATCAAGATGACCGCCAAACAGGACTCCCGGACAGCCTCCGCAGCAGCAAAAGCTGGCAGCAGATATCCCAAGAGGACTCAGCGCTCCACGGAAGACATGACGGTCCCGGTGGCCGGGAAAACAGCTTATTCAGGAAGCGCTGGAGTGAAGACTAGATGGCACACGTCTCACTCCATGCAGGCCCAAGCCACGCCCCTCCATAAAATATTTTTTAAACATTTAAAGAAACTTCAAAACAATATTTCTTACCTTACAAAATCTATATTTTTCAGCGATAAATTTGCACGAGCTATTTCTGTGTCACTATATTAAAAACTCGATATTTCTGCAACTCCATATTTCTAACCCAATATTTTGTCTGAATACCTATGTTACCAATATTCAGGAAAAAATTGCACGTTTGCCAAATTATTTCGCCAAAATTTTGCCCATCTCGGCCAGGTTATAAGTGAATCAAGTTCCATTTTGATTAATGAATCTATCTCGCGACCTGCATAGACGAAAGATCATAAACTAATAATGCCACTAAGGGATGGCACAACTCTATAGAAGATAACCAGACTAGTTTTTATCATTTCCTGGAAATGTGAAAATCACACTTCTTCTTTTGTAGTCTGTAATCCAGAGTTAGTGAAGTAAACTAAAGAAATGAATGAGAAAGTCCTTTCTGAGGTTCAGCACTTTGCCATGTTTAGAGGTACAGACTTTCCAGGCTACATCGCATATATGCTATTAGACTAAAAAACACTAAGGGCTCACTTACGATGTCAGTGGGACTGCCACCGTCAGGCCATCGGCCCATGCGGGACCACCTGCCACATTAGGATGGTGGGCAGGCAGAGAGACCATCTGCCACGCATCCGAAGGGCTCAAGGAGCCCATCAGACTGTTGGACGGTCTGCAATCCCTACAATGGTGGCGGTGCCTGCTCAGGTACCGACGTAGGTATTACGATGTCCCATTCCGCCAGCCGTTTCATGGCAGTTAACCCACCTTGAAAAGCCTGGTGGAAACTGACTTTGGGGGCCCTTAGCAGGCCCCCCTTCCCCAATGGCCCACTACCATGGGCCCTAGGGGCACTTATTGTGCCCCCTAAGCATTCCTGCACCATGTGTCAGACAACGCATGGTGCCTGCCACATGGGGTAGGTATGTTTTACAAACATGCCTCATAGCATTGAGGCTTGTGCTACAACCCTTTTTTGGGCCTCATCACAAGCCTCAATGCTACGGGCATGTTTCTGACAGCCTCTATGACGGTCAGATCGCAATCTGTCTGACGGGACCGCCCACTCCCTGTCAGCCAGTCCCATTCCTGTCAGAATGGCATTAAAAAAGGCTCTTGTACAAATGGAGGAAGTAAGTAGTAGGGAAAAGTTTTGCTTTCATGATGGCTACTAGTGGGGTGAAAGAGGGACTTTTTAAACTTTTAGATATTGAGCAAAATGCAAATGTAAGTCCATTTCCCTTTTTTTGTATTGCCTCATTCTGTATTTGAAAGGTTAGTCTTTTGTCCAAATGTATCCCTAGATATTTGTAGCTACTCACCTCTTCCAGGTTCACGTTACTAAGTTTAAATGATGTTTGTTTATGGATGGCTCGACTTATAATCATACCTTTATCTTTTGTAACGTTTATTTCCAGCAAGTTCTTCCTGGCGAAGGTCCCCAACTCATCCATCGCTCTTTGGAGGCCAATTATAGTGTGGCTTGCTAGGACTATGTCATCGGCGTAAGATAAATGTGTAGAGTTCCCAAGCTAGGGGGATGCAAGTTGATCTCATCAAGCCTTGGTGACAAGTCCGCCATGAATCGATTAAATAAGTGTGGCGCTAGGACGCAATCTTGCTTGAGGCCCTCCTTCGTATAATTTGTCTTGAGAGCCTCGTCCCGTCTGCTATTTTCACTTGCATCCACATATCCATGTATAATTCCATTATCACTTTTAGTGTTCTTTCTGGCAGGCCCCATTGTTTTAGCTTAAGCGATAGAATGCCTCTATTGACTCGATCGAATGCAGCTTTAAAATAGATGAAGCATAAAAACACGTTTTTTCGTTGTTGTAAGCTATTTTCTGCCATTAGACCTAGCGCGAGTACATTCGTAATAGTGCCAGTGCAATGTTGGAAGCCAGACTGGTTGATGGGAATGATTTTATTACTTTCAGACCAGCTTATTAGATCTGCCAGGATTAATGAGGAGTAATGCTTTGCTTCAGCGTCAATTAAAGCTATCAGACAGTAATTGGCTGGATCAGTTTGCTCCCCTCCCTTAAATAATGGATTTATTACTCAGCCTCTCCAGCTGTCTGGCAGGTGGTTTAAAGTGCTCACCTCCAGAGGGTGCGGCCTAGACAGTACCTTTTATCATGTCCTGTGGGACTGCTCCCACATACGCCCTCTTTGGAACAGATCGACCAAGAAAATGACAGACACACTAGGTAAACACAGCCAAGTATCACCAAAACTGGGACTTTTAAATATATGGGAACCCACAGACTTGACAGAAATAGAGCAGCAATGGGTAGCTCTGGGATACCTATTAGTGAAACGAGCTATAGCAATGCTCTGGGGCTCCAATAGATTGCCGATGACAATTAGTTGGGTGGCAGAAATGGACAAATGTATAATTTCCAAGAAAACAAACAAAGAGGTTGCCCTAAAAAGTGGGATAAAAAATGGGGAGGCTGGAATGTCTATAGAGGAGAAATCTGTACATCACCCACGGATGATCTGGCGATGAGGAATACCAGACTTGGAGACCCCCTCAATCCCTAATAACTGTAAGAATGCACTGTGATACGCTGTATTACATGAATGTCATACCCCTCTGTAATATTGCAACTATGATTTTGTGCCTTGTTTCAATAAAAAGTAAAAAAAAAGTGCTCACCTCATCAAACAGGCGAGATAATGGTGCAGCCCAAAAATTGGGGCCTTGTTTATATATTGCCAGTGGTTTGCCGTTCGGGCCTGGGCGCTGTTTAACCTGCCCTTGGCTATCACTTTTACAATGTCATCTTGGGAGTAGTACGTGAATGAATGATTTAAGCTTCCTGAGTCCTTGGGGGTATTGATTGTGATATGCGATTAACCCTCCTTTGCATATGTCCCTACGACCTCTATTATTTGTGCTTTTGCTCTCTAGGTAGCTGGGCTTAACTGCGTGGATGTAGTTTTTTCCTTTGCATGCTCAAAGTATGGAGATTCTTGCAATGCGCTCGCTCTCTCAGATGTTATTGAGAATGTAGTGGTTAGATGATCTGCCAAGGATTGTTCTGTCACACATATCATGATAATCACTTTTGGCGTTTTTACCAAGAAATTCACTTGATCTCAATAGGCTATGGGGTTAGATTTTCTAGCGTTATACAAAAGTTTTGCCCAAAATGTGGCCTACTGTATTGTGTTATCCTCCCAGATTTCTTTTTTGTATCGCTTTTTGAGTTGTTGTATTTGCTCCCGTTTCATTTTTGATGTGTTGTTACCCCTTGTTGATCCAATAAGCAGTCATATCAAGACTCTGCGTTCGTTGTGCATCATGCTTCGATGTAGATTTGTTTTTTTAGCATCCTTGGGGAGATTTGTTAAAAAAGTAACCCAGGTTTCTATCATTGAGCCATTTTGTGAGTCTTGGGATGCCCACAGTTCCTTTGCCCACTCATCAATTTGGGGAACTGTGTTACTAGTCCATCGTAATCTTTTAAGATTTATCCTTGTTATGGTTCCGATCTCAGGTACAGCTTCCATGTGCCTAGGTACTGAGTTTAGTACTTCGAGGTGTTGACTAGAATGATCGCTTTCTGTGGAATATATAATTGAAAAGGCCTTTATTTGTTCTAGCAGAGGTAGTGTGATAATTGTACAGTCTAAAATGAAGTTAACATTGAGACTGTGATAAGTTCAGATTGGCGGTCTGTCCTGAGCCACTCTGCCGTTTAGTACTCGCATCCCCAGATGCTCTAGATTCGTCACTAGTAGTTGCCAAATCCAATCCGTCCACAGGGAGAAGGTGTGCACTTGATTTTGTACTGCCCATATTGCATTAGCCGCGATTAAATGGTCGTCTTTCTCTGGAGTGTATATCAAATTTGAATTGAAATCTCCTGTTAGAATTATTACCCATGTGGGATGCTCAAATCAGAGTTCCGTTATGGTTGCAATTAAGGTATTAAATAATTCTTTTTTAATCTTATGCTTTGGATGCATGTAAAGGTTGATAAGAATATTTGTCCTAGCATTTTTGTTGAATCCCAGATACATTTTTATAATTTGCATGTGTGTTGTTGTGGTGAGCAGTTAGGCAGATGTAATATTTAGAATTGTCCAGATGTAGACTTCTAGGCCACCCTTTGGTCTACCGTATCGCTGTGTCCTTGGAGCATTTACATGATGAAGAATGCGCCCTGTGATCTGGACTGAGGCTATTAACCGTGATTTCTGGAGCACTACTATTTCATAGTTATTCCAGTACTCTGGGGGTACATTATCCTGCAGGTCACGCTTTGCTCCTGCTATATTCCATAAAGGATCTTTATTGACCTATGGTCCTCTCTGCTGTTCATCCTCCTGGGTCATTCTCTACATGCTGGCGGTAGAGGAACCTTAACATCGTCATTACTTCTTGCGCCACGTAATACCGAATGAACAGCCCTTATGCCGGAATCGTTGGACTTGATTCTATGCTGCTGTAGCAGGGGTATGGAATACCCTATTTTATCGGAATGGACATTGATGTACCCCAAGCCTCAAATTGAGGAGCATGATTTAAAATGGCTAAAGTCGTTTCCTCAGACTTCCAAGTTGACAGGGTGTTTTCCATTCCTTCATTCCTTTGTAGCCCTCCTGTTGGATGAACTCTATTGACAGCAGGTCATTTGAAGTTAGGTATATATATATATATATATATTTATATATTACCTACTGGCAGTCACCAGTAGGTAGTTATAGTTAGGACCTATTTTCCATAGGAAATCCGCAACATTCTATTCAAAATAAGTCTGACGCCGGTTGACGAATCTTCCCGAAATTTTACAAACTTTTGGCCAACTCCGGTCCGCTCCTATCCTTAAAGTCTCGGGGTGGTTCGTCAAGCGGGGACCGAGAAAAAAGGGGGGTCCCAAAACGCGTTTTCCCCATGCATTTTCCCATAGGACCTTTAGCCGAAGCAACAGCCCGAACTGCTGAACGGAATAACACCAAATTTGGCAAAGAGGTAGTCCTCAGTTCAGACTCGTGCCTTTTGCTTAAATGGTGTTAATCTGCTGAGTAGTTCCTGAGAAAATTACAGTTAAAAGTAGATATATATCTATGGCCTCGGAGGATCCATGCATGCTATGCGCACACTGAGCGCACCCTCTGTGAATCGTGCGCGCACCCACCCGATCACGCGCTGAATGCTAATTGGCTGTCGAGTGGTTGTCAACATTCAAAACCAGGAACTGTTGTCAGCCATTTTGTGCCTTGGTAGAAGCGAGGCTGAAGAAGTAAGGGGAATAAGTGTGTAAAAAATATAAAGGGGACAGGGTAGAAATACTCTGACCCTCTAGACCTGCTTAGGGAGTCCCAGAAGGACTCCCAGGACTCCTTTTTTTTTGTTGTACAAAAACGGCAAAATGCGTGCGGGGCAAACACTGTAACATTTATTGGGGGGCCAAGGGGAGCCCCCCAGCCCCGGGGACCGCTACCCCCCGGGGCTAGAAAATAAATGGGTGGGGGGCTGAATGGTCCCCCCAAGCCCGGGGGACAACCACCCCGGGGCTTCACTTATTGAGGGAGCGGGGCTGCATGGCCCCCCTCCTGGAGCCCTCAAGGGCCCTGGGGACCGCCACCCCCCAGGGCCGGCCCCTGCAGTGTCCTGGGGGCCCACCCCAGGACACTGTTGTTTGCTATGAGAGGGCGGGAATCTCCCGCCCTCCCATTGCAAACTTTGTGTGAATTTTGAAAGAGAGAGCAGGGAAACCTGCTCTCTCTTTCAAAATCCAAACCATATTGCTTTTCCACACGGGGAGCTGCATGTCAGCAGCTCCCCATGTGGAAAAGCAATGCCGGCTCTCAAAGGACGTGGGGAGCCGCCTGGGACCGTGGGGGCGTTGGGGCTCCCCCCATGGTCCCCAACATTTTTTTATAAGCCCCGGGGGATGGGGTCCCCAGGGATAATTAAAATTAGTGATAGGGGCAATTTTTTTTTTTTACGATAAAATTAGGAGTCGCGCATCCAGCGCGGCTCTCAGCGCACCCCCCTGGTGTGCACACATTGGGTGCACGACTCCTATCATGTTGGGTGCACGATTTTGCTCACGTAGGGTGCGCGATTCCTAACGCGTTGGGTGCGCGACTCCAAAAAATTTGAGATGTCATCAGTGATGTCACGGACCATGTCATGAGTGATGTAATATGTGACATCATCAGCAGTGCATTGCGGGGGCGCGAGTTATAGTTAGCTGAACTAACTATAACGGGGGAATTTCAATGGTTTTGTACGAGTGAAATGTCCAGCTTACTATAACGCCCCTGAAACCTATGTTTTTTCAGTGAATATATATATATATATATATATATACACACACACACACATTTTTATATATATATATATATATATATATATATATTACCTACTGGCGGTCGCCAGTAGGTAGTTATAGTTAGGACCCTCTTACCATAGGAAATCCGCAACATTCTATTTGGAATAACTTTGGCGCCGGTTGACGAATCCTCGCGAAATTTTCAAAATAGGTGGGGCGCTACGCTCCGCTCCTACCCTGAAAGTCTTGGGGGATTCGTCAAGCGGGGGCTGAGAAAAAAGGGGGGTACCAAAACGCGTTTTTCCCATGCATTTTTCCATAGGACCTTTAGACACAGCTACAGCCCGAACGGCTGAACAGAGTTACCTGAAATTTGGCAGAGAGGTAGTCCTCAGGTCAAGGAAGTGCCTTTTGTAGGTCTGGTGTAAATCTGTTCAGTAGTTCCTGAGAAAATAGCATTTAAATCAATATATTTATCTGTGGCAGCTTACGGTGCGCTTACCGTGCGCTTACCGTACGCGTACGGTGACGTGCGCGAGCGAGATTCTGATTGGCTGTTAGATCTTAGTAAACATTCGAATCGGTCGAAACCAGGAAGTGTCGGCCGCCATTTTCTCACTCGCTCTCTGAGGGGTGGATGAAAAACAAAGGCAAAAAACATGTAAAGGGGCTGTTTATACAGCTCTTAACCACCTAACCTTGATGAAGGGGTCCCCAAAGAACCCCTAAGGCCAAAAAGTCAATAATTTTTTTTTACGAAAAATCGCCGATTACGCTTACCGTACGCGTACGGTAAAAAAAATGTAAAAAAAAAAAATTATCCATACTCTCCCCACCCCATATACAAACGGTGCCCGTAGGGCACCATTTGTGCATGGCATATAAAAACATCAAAAAATAAATATTTAAAAACAAAAAGTAACCATACTCTCCCCACCCCGTGTGCAAATGGTGCACGAAGGGCACCATTTGTGCATGGCATATGGATGCAATTCAAATGTAAAAGTTTACCTTGCACAACGAAGCGCATAATATGCCCTCCATGTGCGCACGGTGCGCGAAGCGCATCGTGCGTACATGGCCCATCCAGCGTAACGTGGGCACGCGGTGCGCATAGCGCACCGCGTGCCCACCGTGCGTGCACGGCACTAACTGCGAAAAGTGGGCGCGCGGTGCGCGAAGCGCACCGCGTGCTCACTGTGCGCGCACGGTGCGCGAAGCGCACCGGGCGCGCACGGAACGAACTGCGTTAAGTGGGCGCGCACGCCACGAATGGCGTAAAGTAACTTAGCATTTAAAAAACCGTACAAATTCACTGAAAAAACCATAGGTTTCACACACGTTATAGTTAGGAATTAGCATTTAAAAAACCTTGCAAATTCACTGAAAAAACCATAGGTTTCACACATGTTATAGTTAGCTGGACATTTTACTGATAAAAAACCTATGAAATTCCCCCGTTATAGTTAGTGCAGAGCAATCCTCTGCTGATGACATATGTGTCTTTATGTAAAAAAAAAATTTGTAATATATGTATAGCTAAAAATTTATGGAAGAAGACATGGGTAAATAAGTGTCTAAATACAGTATTAGCATCAGCAGAGGATTGCGGTCGCGTGAGTTATAGTTGCCTGCACTAACTATAACGGGGGAATTTCATAGGTTTTTTATCAGTAAAATGTCCAGCTAACTATAACATGTGTGAAACCTATGGTTTTTTCAGTGAATTTATATATATGTATATATATATATTATCTACTGGCGGTCGCCAGTAGATAGTTATAGTTAGGACCGAGTTCCCATAGGTAATCTAAAAATTCTATTTTGAATAACTTTGGCACCGGTTGACTTATCTTCGTGAAATTTTCAGAACTAATGGGGCGCTCCGCTCAGCTCCTACCTTGACAGTCTTGGGGTGATTCGTCAAGCGGGGGCTGAGAAAAATAGGGGGTCCCAAAACGCGTTTTCCCCATGCATTTTCCCATAGGACCTTTAGTCGAAGGTACAGCCCGAACGGCTGAACAGAATTACTTGAAATTTGGCAAAGAGGTAG
Organism: Triturus cristatus; assembly: GCF_964204655.1. Classification (NCBI taxonomy): domain Eukaryota; kingdom Metazoa; phylum Chordata; class Amphibia; order Caudata; family Salamandridae; genus Triturus; species Triturus cristatus. Next base: position 362,220,184 of record NC_140582.1, read on the forward strand.
TCCTAAGGTCAGGCATGTGCCTTTTGCTTAAATGGTGTCAATCTGTTCAGTAGTTCCTGAGAAAATCAAAAGTAAAATCACATATTAATCTGGGCGGAGCCTAACCACACATCTCATCGTGAGATCTGATTGGCTGTCAGCACTTCATCCAAGAAGTGTTGGCAGCCATCTTGGGACCAATATACATGATAGCACCTCATTAAAAAGCATTGCAGTTAATCAAAGGTTTTAAGACTTTAGTTACTTTATAAATCATTTGTTGATGGTACCATACTCATTTTAGGAATTGTGGTGTGTTCTAAGGTGATTTTACCATGTGAAAAAGCCTTCTGCTGTGATATCATGAATCATGCTTGAGAGAAAACTATTTTCTCATGCTTTTCCCACAGAGGTTTGGAAGGTGATCTATAAGCTAAACTGAGAGCATATTTTCTGTAAATTCACATTATCTTTCTCAGTCTTGTGAGAATGAAGTCTGACATTCTCAGTAAAACATGTACATCCAACAAGGGCAGAGACTGTCAGTTGATTCCTTTGTGTTCTACTGCAGCGTCCCAGAGTGTTCTAAAGAACAACTAGAGCGCTAACAGTCCTACTTATGACAAATGTACGGCACACCTGAAGCCATCTTGGTTGGATTAAAGTGGTAACTCTTAAAACATTTAATTTAAAGAGGAACAAAATGAGGGGGTTCATTTTGCCATAGAAAGTATGATTAGTGCTGCAGAAAGAAAAATTAGGGCACATTTTGAGTGACTTCTCAAATCCTCTTCCATTTCATTAAAAAATTCTGACAAGCAGACTCAAACATGCACTTTCAATACCAGCAGCAGACTTCCCTGGTGACCAGTAGCTTTACTACAGTGATCTAATAAGCAACTAGAGTGCTAACATTCTGAATCTATGGCAAATGTGTGACACATCTGAATGCCTTCTTGATGGAATCAGAGTACAAAACTGAAAGTATTTCCTACTGAGGAGACTGTAGTAAATGAGGAAATTAGGAAACATCATAACAAATAAGTCTCCCAAAATGGCCACCAGAGACAAAAGAGCCCAAATGTAGCCCAAATATCACCCAGATGTAGCCCAAGTATAGCCCAATGACAGAATGTCCCAGAGTGTTCTAAAGAACAACTAGAGCGCTAACATTCCTACTTATGACAAACGTACGGCACACCTGAAGCCATCTTGGTTGGAATAAAGTGGAAACTCTTAAAACATTTAATTTAAAAAGGAACAAAATGAGGGGGTTCATTTTGCCATAGAAAGTATGATTAGTGCTGCAGAAAGAAAAATTAGGGCACATTTTGAGTGAGTTCTCAAATCCTCTTCCATTTCATTAAAAAATTCTGACATGCAGACTGAAATATGCACTTTGAATACCAGCAGCAGACTTCCCTGGTGAGCAGTAGCTTTACCACAGTGATCTAGTGAGCAACTAGAGTGCTAACATTCAGAATTTATGGCAAATGTGTGACACATCTGAATGCCTTCTTGATGGAACCAAAGTAAAAAACTGAAAGTCTTTCCTACTGAGGATACTGCAGGAAATTAGGAAACTTCATAACAAATAAATCTCCCAAGATGACCACCAGAGACAAAAGAGCCCAAATGTAGCCCAAATATCACCCAGATGTAGCCCAAGTATACCCCAATGACAGAATGTCCCAGAGTGTTCTAACGAACAACTAGAGAGCTAACAGTCTCACTTATGACAAACGTATGGCACACCTGAAGCCATCTTGATTGGAATAAAGTGATAACACTTAAAACATTTAATTTACAAAGGAACAAAATGAGGGGGTTCATTTTGCCATAGAAATTATGATTAGTTCTTCAGAAAGAAAAATTAGGGCACATTTTGACTTCTCAAATCCTCTTCTATTTCATAAAAAAATTCTGACATGCAGACTGAAACATGCACTTTGAATACCAGCAGCAGACTTTCCTGGTGAGCAGTAGCTTTACTACAGTGATCTAATGAGCAACTAGAGTGCTAACATTCAGAATTTATGCCAAATGTGTGACACATCTGAATGCATTCTTGATGGAACCAAAGTAAAAAACTGAAAGTATTTCCTACTGAGGATACTGCAGGAAATTAGGAAACTCCATAACAAATAAACCTCCCAAGATGGCCACCAGAGACAAAAGAGCCCAAATGTAGCCAAATATCACCCAGATGTAGCCCAAGTATAGCCCAATGACAGAATGTCCCAGAATGTTCTTAAGAACAACTAGAGCGCTTACTGTCTAACTTATGACAAAAGTATGGCACACCTGAAGCCATCTTGATTGGAATAAACTGGTAACACTTAAAATATTTTATTTAAAAAGGAACACAATGAGGGGGTTCATTTTGCCATAGAAATTATAATTAGTGCTGAAGAAAGAAAAATTAGGGCACATTTTGAGTGACTTCTCAAATCCTCTTCTATTTCATTAAAAAATATGCAGACTGAAACATGCACTTTTAATACCAGCAGCAGACTTCCGTGGTGAGCAGTAGCTTTACTACAGTGATCTAATGAGCAACTAGAGTGCTAACATTCAGAATTTATGGCAAATGTGTGACATATCTGAATACCTTCTTGATGGAATCAAAGTAAAAAACTGAAAGCATTTCCTACTGAGGAGACTGCAGTAAATGATGAAATTAGGAAACTTCATAACAAATAAATCTCCCAAGAAGGTCACCAGAGAAAAAAGAGCCCTAATGCAACACAAATATCCCCCAGATGTAGCCCACATGTAGCCCAATGACAGAAGTGTGCAAAACACTTATTTTTTGTGTATTTGCAGTTTTATACAGTGCATACTTGTCAGGTATTGGAGTGCTTTAGATGAGCATTGGTTATATCACACAAGATCAAATTCATTTTGGTTGTAGACATGGGGAGATTAAGTGATTTGACCAGAATCACAGAATGTTGAGCTGAAGCAGAAACTCCAACCTGGTTCCCCCGTTGCAAAGTCTGCAGCTCTGGAAGTAACACCACATCCTCTCCCCTAGGTGCAACATTTAATCAAGTGGTCAACTGGATAAAAAAACATAAAGATTACAAATAATTAAAAAGTTCTTTGTCGCTATTTGAAAACTCAGAAAATATGTCCTCATGTTAGTTTTTTAGAGCACTAACCATAATTTTGAAGCAAATAAGACCCTCTCATATATGTAATTTCTAAAGGAAATCCTCTAGGTATTACAGTTTTGATTACATCAAGATGACGTCAGGCGTTCCACACTTTTGTAATAAATATAGAATGTTAGCAATCTAGTGGTTCATTTGGATACTGTTGAGAGGCAGAGGCCAGGGGCACGGACTCTGAAATTCGAAGGCAGGTAGGAGAGTGCAGATGCAACAATTTGACCACACTGGGCAGGCAGAAGGGCAGTGGCAGCACAACAGACTATAGAGGGCAGTGGAAAGGGGGGCAGGGGCAACAAACCAACAATACAGAACTGGCAAGAGAGGCTGTGGCAATATAATAGACCATTGTGGGCAGAAGGAAGAGGCAGTGGTAGTACAACCATACATGCCAACAGACCTGTTTCAGCCAGGAAACGTCCAATGTTTTTAAGCTCAAATGGGCTTTATTTGATCTGTCTCCTGTCTACAATCTCCTCTTTTTCAATGTAACTCAAAGGGGAAAATCAATACCCCAGTTTTTTTTCAAAATCTCCCTCTTACCAAGTTCAAAATGTTCGCACGTATGGTACATTGGATCATGGTAGGCAGGAGGAATTGGGGTAGGGACATGGACTCGGATAACAGAGGACAGGAGGGACATGGATAGGTGCACCAAACTGACCCTAAAGGGCAGGCATCAGGGTTTGCAGCAGCACAATACACCACACAGCGCATGCGGGACGGGAGTGCAGCACAACAATCCTTAGAAAGCAATAGGGAGGGGACAGGACCATGCACATGGACAACAGAGAACAGAGGGGCAAGAGGCAATAGTAGCTAGCTGACCATAATGGACAGACAGGAGAGAAAGCTGCAGCATAACAGACAATAAAGGGCAGGAGGGATGGATCAGGGGCATTACAATGGAACAGACAAGCCAAGAGGGAGGGAATAGGGGTCTGCACATGGAAACAGAGGGCTGGGGGCAAGGTGGCAGGGCAGGAGCAGCAAGATGACCATGGAGGTCAGGCAGGTTGGGCACTAGAAAAAAGACACACCATGGAGAGCAACAATGAGACTATGATGGCATACACAGACCATGGAGTGAAGGTGGGAGGGGGTCAGGGGCAGCTAGCTGACCACACAGGGAAGGTAGGAAGGGCCATGGCAGCACAAAAGACCATGCGTGGCAAGCAGGAGGGTTAGTGGCAGCACAATGGCTATGATGGGGAAGAAGGAAGGTGCAGGGGCATGCACAAAGGACCATGGAGGATAGAAGGGAGGGTCAGGACCTGGGCACAGACAAGAGAGTTCAGGGGAAGGGGCCTCACAACAGACCGCGCGGGACAGGCAAGAGGAGCAGTTGCAGCACAACAGACCAGGGAGGGCAGAAGGGTGTGGCAGTAATATGGACCATGGAGGACAGGAGGAAGGGGATAGGGACATGGCATGTGGACAGGCAGGGTGGAGGTGGCAGGGACAGGTTACAGTCATCTGACAATGCTGGGCAGGTGGGAGGGGAGTGGCAGCTCAACAGAACACTCAGAGTAGATAGGAGTGGCAGGTCCATGGAACATGGTGGGCAAAAAGGATGGAGCAGGGGCATGCACAAAGACATCGGAGGGCAGGGGGAAGGAGAATAGGGGCAGCAAGCTAAGCACAGAGGCTAAGCAGGAGGTCAACGATGGGCCGTAGAATTGGGCAATGGAGGGCAGGAGGAGTGGACTGGTACATCATGCTAAATGGAGGGCAGTGGCAGCACATCAGACCATGCATGGCAGGAGGGAGGAGGCTAGTCCATGGATTCAGACAACAGAGGATAGGGAGAAGGTGGATGGGGCAGCAAGCTAACTGTTCAGAGAAGGTGGGTATTAGGAACGTTATTGTTTTTAAAATGTGTGTCTGTGCGAACTACTTAAAATATGAAAAAGTATGCAGCATAATCTCACTTTTATTCAGGAAGAAGAGGACGTTTGTGACTGTGACTCCGGGCTCACTTGGCAGAAACACCCCCTGACCCTCCACCCCCCATCGCAAAATGTAATGCCCGTGAAAAGGGTAGGTGGACGCAGTGTTATATAGAACATAGTCCTGAGAGCACGATTGAAAATGAAAACTAGATATAGTATATGGTATAAACTATGCACCAAAAAGTGTGATATAAGATGAACCGGGGCGGGAAATATAATATGGAATACATTGTGCGCAATGACCGATTCATTGGAGAGCGCGAGATAGCACAGGCACTAGCGCATGCTATGCGATATGCGCCTTGGAGTGTAATATGCACAGGGCAGTGTTGTGTAACCTAACTAGTCTCTAAAGTTGTAATATAAAATATGTGCTGGGGAGTGTAACGTTGCATATGCACTGTGACAAAGATATGGATCCCAGATTGTAATATGTATGGCATAGCGCTGTGCGTTATAACATAGGCATCGAGGAAGGCACGTTAGATGGGGCAATATAACCCGTGCGAAGGCAAGTGTGGCATGAAATATTCACGGGGTGGTGTTACAGTGCACATGGGCTAGAGAGTGTCATAGCATATGCACTAGCTGGTGGAATACAACACAGAGGTGTGAGGCACTCGGTGGGCACTGGTGGGTGTAACACAGCATTGGGCTCAGCCAGGAGCATGCTGTGACTCTCAAGTGAGGTTCGTCTCCTTTCCAGAGAGTAAAATAAAAAGTATTACGCATCCGGCGGTGGATGTGTGTTTTATTAACCGTGAGGGGGTTTCTTGCATAGTTTGGTCGAATTTTTGTCGAATCCCCTTTGAATGGCGTAGTGTGCGTGTATATTGAATGTGCCCGTCAATAGCTACCAATGTTTGTATAAATAAACAACAAGGGTGTCTACTTGGAGAGTACCCACCGGCGGGGGCGCCGGGATTAGGCACGGTAGGGCGTCAGACACGTCAGAGCTTCACTAGCGGTGTAAATACATTCCATGTGGATTCATTCTATGCATAGTCGCCTTTTAATGAATATCACGCAAATCGTCATGGTGATAGGTAAATACGGTTTGTCCAGCATGTCCTAGGTGTTTCTATAAATATATATATTTTTTAAATAATAAAAAACAAAGGCCGTCCCCGGGGGATAGGGTCCCCGAGGCCATAAGTGGCCTGAGGAGGGGGGCAACGCAGCTCCCCTCCTAAAGAATAAAAAAAAAAAAAGGCCATGACCCGGGGTTTGGGGTCCCCGGGCCGATTAAGGCCTTGGGAGGGCCAAATTAATTTTTTCAACAAAAAAGATTAGGGTGTAGACCCTGGGGGATGGGGTCCCCAGGGCCAGTAAATTAGAAAAAGAAGGGTGGGGCCACACAGCCCTCCTTCTTAAAAAAATAAAATAAATAAAAGACCGGCATCGCGCCGGAGTCCATGCCCGCTCCTTGCAGCACTCTGCAAATGCGCCCCCTGGCCAGTTGTGAGTTGGGGAATTAATTCCCCTTCAATACTGAGGGTCCCTGAGGGCCAACTAGCCCAACAGGTATCTCCAGTATGCGCCAGGGAGCTGCGTTGCAGACAGGTGTTCTGAGGCCACGCCCCTTTTTACACCTCTATGCAACGCAGCTCTGTGGCGCTTACTGGAGGTACCTAGTGGGCTAGTTTGACCCTAGGGACCCTTAGGATTCAAGGGGACTTAATCTCTCAACTTAGAACGGCCACAGAGTGTGTTTACACAGTGGTGAAGGGAGGGGACGGGGCCTGAGGTGACGTGTGCAAACAAGCCCTGTGGTGCGTTTTAAGTTGGGGAAAAAATTCCCTTTCAATCCTGAGGGACCCTGGGGGCCAACTAGCCCACCAGGTGCTTTCAGTAAGCGCCACTGCTCTCCGTTGCAGAGAGGTGGTGCAGGCCGTGCCTCTTTTTACACCTGTCTGCAATGGCGCTTACTGGACGTACCTAGTGGGCTATTTTGCCCCTAGGGATCCTCAGGATTCAAGGGGACTTAATCTCCCAACTTAAAAAACAGCTACAGGGCGTGTTTACACAGTGGGGAAGGGAGGGGACGGGGCCTGAGGTGACGTGTGCAAACACGCCCTATGGCGCGTTTTAAGTTGGGGAAATAATTCCCCTTCAATCCTGAGGGCCCCTGGAGGGCTGACTAGCCCACCAGGTGCTTCTAGTAAGCGCCACTGAGCTGCGTTGCAGAGATGTGGTCCAGGCCGTGCCACTTTTTACACCTCTCTGCAACGCAGCTCTGTGGCGCTTACTGGAGGTACCTAGTGGGCTAGATGGACCCTAGGGACCCTCAGGATTCAAATGAACTTAATCTCGCAACTAAAAACAGCCACATGGCGTGTTTACACAGTGGTGAAGGGAGAGGACGGGTCCTGAGTTAACGTGTGCAAACAAGCCCTGTGACGTGTTTTAAGTTGGGGAAATAATTCCCCTTCAATCCTGAGAGACCCTGGGGGCCAACTAGCCCACCAGGTGCTTCCAGTAAGCGCCACTGCGCTGCGTTGCAGAGAGGTGGTCTAGGCCGTGCCCCTTTTTACATCTCTCTGCAAAGCAGCTCTGTGGCGCTTACTGGAGGTATCTAGTGGTCTAGTTGGACCCTAGGGACCCTCAGGATTCAAGGGTACTTAATCTCCCAACTTAAAACGGCCACAGGGCGTGTTTGTACAGTGGGGAAGTAAGGGGACGGGGACTGAGGTGACGTGTGCAAACACGTACTGTGGCGCGTTTTAAGAGGTAGTTTTAATCCCCTGCCCTATTATATACTAGGGGCTTACAGAGGAGGTCATGCTGATCACAGGGGGACCCCAACGCATAGTGTTCCCTAGTGTATGTAGATGTTTTCACTGTATTCTGAGTGTCTTTTAACATAGCACTGGCTCTAGGACTGGTTAGTCAGACTCAGTTACCACTAGTATCCGACTGAAAAAGTTGAGGGTACAGGATGATTTCGCAACAAGGCTTCTTTCTGCTCTTCTGTTTGTTATTTCTGCACGTTATCCTTCTTCCTGCACTTTTCTTCGTCTTTGAGGACTTCTGTTGCTTCTTTCTGCATTTCTTTTTTTTCTTTCTGTGCGTTTTTTCTTCTTTCTTCACATGTCCTATCTCTGTAGGCATAGTTAGAAATTAGCATTTAAAAAACCTTTGAAATTCACTGAAAAAACCATAGGTTTCAGGGGCGTTATAGTTAGCTGGACTTTTCACTCGTACAAAACCATTGAAATTCCCCCGTTATAGTTAGTTCAGCTAACTATAACTCACGCGCCCGCAATGCACTGCTGATGACGTCACATATTACATCACTCATGACATGGTAAGTGACATCACTCATGACATCACTGATGACTCTCAAATGACATCACTGATGACATCATCCTTGTGATTGAGAGGCAGACCTCCTCTCCCCCTAATATAACCTTTGATACACACATTCAAAAATAGAAACTAAAATTTTCAAAACAATGGACATACCAATATCAGTTACAACAACCTATTCAGTAATTCTAAGATCCACATACACATCCACTCATTCACCAACAGTCCTATACAGTCACTCATATATGTACTCACTCATCATATGTACTCATACACCTATTCATCCTGTTACACAACGCCACTCATCCATAGAGTTACTCACACACATAGTCACTCATGCTAATAAAGAATCAAACATCCATTTACTTGCATATACAGTTATACACATACCACCACACTTACTTCTCCAGAAACTTACACATACTTAGTCTTTTCAACAATCACTTATAGAAACACATACTTATTCATACAGGAACTCTTTCAATCTCTCACTCTCACATATACTCACTTATATACACCAATAGTTACATATACTAGTTTAAAACATATGTAGTTACTCATAAAGACACTATTGAGACAGTCATTCACTCACTAACACACCCATGCACACACTCATCCACCCATACAGTCCTGCACACATGTCTTCAACACATACAAACAGTGAGTCACTCATTCATGCACCTATGCACTACGTAATACCCCCACCGAACCATACAGACACTCAGACACTCTTACTGATACTCAAAAAAACAACTAATAACCTATATAAACACTCATGTAGCTACTTACCAACCCATGCAGCCACTCATACACAAAGTGAGAGACTGATACAGATATTTACATATTTAAACATTACTCACTAAGCCATGTATTCACTAAGATACACTTAATCAGTCAGTTATACAATAATTTTTTCAAAAACAAATCATCCATTTAGACACTTATATACCCATTTACTCTTCCATTGACCTTGAGATATACACATATGAAACATATGTAATTTTCAGAAAAACACACATTCACTGGATGATGTCATCAGTGATGTCATCTGTGTTGTCATTTGAGATGTCATCAGTGATGTCATCAGTGATGTCACTGACCATGTCATGAGTGATGTAATATGTGACGTCATTAGCAGTGCATTGCGGGCGCGCAAGTTATAGTTAGCTGAACTAACTATAACGGGGGAATTTCAATGGTTTTGTTCGAGTGAAAAGTCCAGCTAACTATAACGCCCCTGAAACCTATGGTTTTTTCAGTGAATATATATATATATATATATTATCTACTGGCGGTCGCCAGTAGATAGTTATAGTTAGGACTGTGTTTCCATAGGAAATCCGCAACATTCTATTTGGAATAACTTTGGCGCCGATTGACGAATCCTCGTGAAATTCTCAAAATAGGTGGGGCACTCCGCTCCGCTCCTACCCTGAAAGTGTCGGGGGGATTCGTCAAGCGGGGGCTGAGAAAAAGGGGGGGTCCCAAAACGCGTTTTCCCCATGCATTTTTCTATAGGACCTTTAGTCCGAGCTACAGCCCGAACGGCTGAACAGAATTACTTGAAATTTGGCAGAGAGGTAGCCCTCAGGTCAGGGATGTGCCTTTTGAAGGTCTCGTGTAAATCTGTTCAGTATTTCCTGAGAAAATAGCATTTAAATCAATATATATATCTATGGGCGCGCTCCGAGCGCGTACCGTAAGCTTACCGTACGCGCACGCTGCCGTGCGCGAGCGCGATTCTGATTGGTTGTTAGATCTCAGTAAACATTCGAATCGGTCGAAACCAGGAACTGTCGGCCGCCATTTTGTCTCTCGCAGTCTGAGGGGGTGAAAAACAAAGGTGGATAACGTGAAAAGGGGGCAGGCTGGACAGTTCCTGACCCCCTAGCCTTTGTCAGGGGGTCCCAGAAGGACCCCCAAGGGCAAAATTAATTTTATTTTTTTTCAAAAAATCACCGAATGAACGTACCGTACGCGCACGGCGTAAACGGAGAAATTCCGCGAGGAGAAATTCAGCGAACTTCGCGTAACTATTACGCGTACCGTGCGAGCAAGGCAAAACATTTTTTTTCAAAAAGGAAAGCTTAAAAAAAATAAAAAAAATTGTGAGGTAAGGTTGGCTCTTAAAAGAGCCGTTGGGTTAATACAGGGATGGAGGAAAGAAAGAATGGGAATATTATGAGCGTCTACAAACGTGCTGGTCTATCTTATTGTTAATAAGGGAAACACTGGTCTCCCCAAAAACAATAAGACCACAACACGTTGTACACCTCATTGCAACCCTCCCAAATCGAGGGTTAATGTCCAGAGGAGCAGAAGAAGGTGATGCTCCCACCTCAGAGGAAGGGCTCAGCTGAGCTGCCGATGATGTACTCGGCTGAGCTTCTGAGGTTGGGCTCAGGTGACTTACTGAAGAGTTTTCTCCAGTATGTCGAGCAAAGGTCCTGGGATGTCTATCCCTAAAGTGTCTCTTCATAGAGTGATTTCCAAAGGAATACTTCTTCCTTGGATCTCCTCTAGATAAAACACGGTCACAAAGTGTGCAAGTGACCAATGGAGCATTGACCTTTTTCTGCCCCTCTGGAAAAGTAAAATACTCCCACACAAAAGAATCCTTTTGTTTCCTCCTTCTCTGTCTGATGATGGTGCTGCTAGGCTCACTCTCAGAAGAGGTCTGCTGCTCTGCCATTGTATCTCAATGTCAATTCAGCTCCTTCTCCTAGGGGATCTCAAGCAGTAATGAGGGGAATGGGTGTGGTGTGGGAAGTTTCTGGAACTGAAAGTAGTTTCAACCAATGAAAAGTGTTCTTTGTGGATCACATGACCTACCGTGCGCGCTCCGTAAGCTTACGGTACGTGCTCGTAAACAAGTACGCATGCGCAAACGTGACGCTTACGGAGGGCGTACGTAAGACGCACTCACGCATGCGCATTACACGCCCCTGCATAACCGCGATGTTGCTTCCGCGCAACGCGCATGCGTGTATGCGTACGTCACGTATGTATCACGTAAGCGCACTGTACTTATGACGTACAGAGCGCGTAGCGTCAGCTTACCATACGCGCATCGTATCACGTAAGCGCACCGTACTTATGACGTACGGAGCGCGTACCGTCAGCTTACCGTACGCGCACGGAAAAAAATGCATAAAAAAAAAAAATTAACCATTCCATAATGCAGGATATAGTACATATATTATTTTATACGTAGGTTTACCAAAAATCTCAAAAAAAAATTAGCATTTAAAAAACCGTACAAATTCACTGAAAAAACCATAGGTTTCACACATGTTATAGTTAGCTGGACATTTCACTCGTAAAAAACCAATGAAATTCCCCCGTTATAGTTAGTGCAGGCAACTATAACTCACGCCACCGCAATCCTCTGTTGATGCTAATACTGTATCTTTAGCTATACATATATTACAAATATTTATTTTTCATAAAGACACATATGTCATCAGTGATGTAATATCTGACATCATCAGCAGAAGATTGCGGTCGAGTGAGTTATAGTTGCCTGCACTAACTATAACAGGGGAATTTCATTGGTTTTTTACGAGTGAAATGTCCAGCTAACTATAACATGTGTGAAACCTATGGTTTTTTCAGTGAATATATATATATATATGATTCAAATCCCTTTATTCGAAGCAATTCGGTGAATAAGAGAATAATATGAAAAAATGTGTGAGAGAGGAAGGGTTTCAGGGAATGATCAGGATTAGGTAACCCCAAAGGGTTCCAACGAGAGCATCCACAATTGTGGTAAGCGCTCATATAGTGTCCCAATTGGGAAATATTATTTATATCCTGTTTGACCCTGTTTCCCTATCTCAATAAAAGTGAATGTATAAAAAAATGAATTAACAATCGTAAAGTATTTTCTCTATGTCTGTGAACCATGTACATCTATTTCTATGGTCGATTGGCATGTAGGAAGTAACTTGACAAAGGCAAACGCCGAAACGCGTCATCCTTCTAAAGCTAGTGCACAATAAATTTTTGTGCGGTTTCCTGGTGTGCTGTCCTCTTATTCACCGAATTGCTTCGGATAAAGGGATTTGAATCGTATTGCAGTGGCTGCTGCTGCCACTAACAGCACCAACGTCGCAGGCCTGGGGAGTGCTCGTGCAGAAATCTAACGGATATATATATATATACATATATATATATATTACCTACTGGCGGTCGCCAGTAGGTAGTTATAGTTAGGACCCTGTTTCCATAGGAAATCCGCAACATTCTATTTGGAATAACTTTGGCGCCGGTCGATGAATCCTCGCAAATTTTTCAAAATAGGTGGGGCGCTACGCTCCGCTCCTACCCTGAAAGTCTCGGCGGGATTCGTCAAGCGGGGGCTGAGAAAAAAGGGGGGTCCCAAAACGCGTTTTCCCCATGCATTTTTCCATAGGACCTTTAGACACAGCTACAGCCCGAACGGCCGAACATAGTTACTTGAAATTTGGCAGAGAGGTAGTCCTCAGGTCAAGGAAGTGCCTTTTGTAGGTCTGGTGTAAATCTGTTCAGTAGATCCTGAGAAAATAGCATTTAAATCAATATATATATCTGAGCCAGCTTACGGTGCGCTTACCGTGCGCTTACGGTAAGCTTACCGTACGCGTACGGTGACGTGCGCGAGCGCGATTCTGATTGGCTGTTAGATCTTAGTAAACATTCGAATCGGTCGAAACCAGGAAGTGTCGGCCGCCATTTTCTCTCTCGCACTCTGAGGGGAGTGGAGGAAAAGCAAACTCGGAAAACAATAAGAGAGGCTTGCTAGACAGCTCCCAACCACCCAGTCATGTTTATTGTGTCCTCAAAGGACCCACAAAGGCAAAAATTTAATTTTGTTTATTTTCGAAAAATAGCCGATTACGCTTACCGTACGCGTACGGTAAATAATAAATAAAAAAAAAAACAATATCCACGTTCTCCACACCCCGCGTGCAAAAGGTGCCCGAAGGGAACTTTTTGTGCATGGCATAATAATTATAAAACCAATCAATTGATATCCTTTAACAACGATGCGCCTAATACGGCCTCCGTGTGCGGACAGTGCGCGAAGCGCATCGTGCGTACATGGCCCATGTAGCGTAACGTGGGCACGCGGTGTGCGTAGCGCACCGCGTGCCCACCCTGCGTGCACGGCACTAACTGCGTAAAGTGGGCGCGCGGTGCGCGAAGCGCACCGCGTGGTCACTGTGCGCGCACGGTGCGCGAAGCGCACCGTGCGCGCACGGAACGAACTGCGTAAAGTGGGCGCGCACGCCACGAACGGCGTAAAGTAACTTAGCATTTAAAAAACCGTACAAACTCACTGAAAAAACCATAGGTTTCACACACGTTATAGTTAGGAATTAGCATTTAAAAAACCTTGCAAATTCACTAAAAAACCATAGGTTTCACACAAGTTATAGTTAGCGGACATTTTACTGATAAAAAACCATTGAAATTCCCCCGTTATAGTTAGTGCAGGCAACTATAACTCACGCGACCGCAATCCTCTGCTGATGCTAATACTGTATTTAGACACTTATTTACCCATGTCTTCTTCCATAAATTTTTAGCTATACATATATTACAAATATTTTTTTTTCATAAAGACACATATGTCATCAGCAGAGGGTTGCGGTCGCGTGAGTTATAGTTGCCTGCACTAACTATAACGGGGGAATTTCAATGGTTTTTTATCAATAAAATGTCCGCTAACTATAACTTGTGTGAAACCTATGCTTTTTCAGTGAATTTGCAAGGTTTTTTAAATGCTAATTCCTAACTATAACGTGTGTGAAACCTATGGTTTTTTCAGTGAATATATATATCTATATATATATATATATATGTATATATATATATGTGTATATATATTCAATTAAAAAACCATAGGTTTCACACACGTTATAGTTAGGAATTAGCATTTAAAAAACCTTGCAAATTCACTTAAAAACCCATAGGTTTCACACATGTTATAGTTAGCTGGACATTTCACTCGTAAAAAACCATTGAAATTCCCCCGTTATAGTTAGTTCAGATAACTATAACTCGCGCGACCGCCACTCTATCACAAGGATGATGTCATCAGTGATGTCATGAGTGATGCCACTGACCATGTCATGAGTGATGTAATATGTGACGTCATGAGCAGTGGATTGCGGGCAGGGGAATTGCAGGGAGATTTCAATTGTTTTTTACGAGTGAAATGTGCAGCTAACTTCAACATGTGTGAAACCTACGGTTTTTTAAGTGAATATATAAATAAATATATATATATATATATATATATATATGAAAAACGAAGAGTTGCCCCAAATGAGGAAGTCACACGCAGACAAGCTTAATCCTTATATTTGCAGAATGCATGAGCATATCACCTGGCGCTCCAAACACAAGTCACACAGCCAGACGCGTTTCGGGCATTCTCCAGCCCTTGTTCACTGGCAGTAGGGAGCAGCAACGAAGCGGAACCACAGACTTCCTCATTTGGGGCAACTCTTCGTTTTTCATATATATATATATATATATATATATATATATATTTATCCTTCTTCAAAAAGTAACACGCACTCTCGAAGTCTAATGCTTAACAGGAAGCCAATTTATTATTTGCTACGCGTTTCGACAAATGAATGTCTTGTTCACACAAAATAAAAGCAAATAAAGACGTGTTTAAGTACATATACAAAACCAAAGAAGGACTACATTTCATTCATGCTATGTCCTATCATTGACAAGTGTCGGCCATCTTATAATAGTAAGCACACACCTATATAGCATTTGTAATTCGATAAATATCGTACTAAATGAAGTGTTTCTTGCAAAAAAACGATTTTGACTTTTAAAATGCATCATCATTATTTCTATCTCGCACTAGTGGCACAAGAGAAAATGAAAAAAAAATATAAAAAAGATATTTTTATATTTTCATTATGTAGGGTATATTCTGTTTGAAAATTCATTGTAAATGGTAAAGAATACATCATATCGCACTAGTGGTGTTTGCTTCATTCAATATTTTAACTATAATTACTCCATAAAATACATTCAGTAGCAGAATAATTCCCTGTACTATATTTTATTGAACTCTCTATATACATTTTGTTTTTCAAAAGAAGGCCTAATTTGTATCTATTAGACAATAGCAGGACTAAAATACAAGTGCACACCCTACTAAATATAAGTCCAAAAGTAATAAAGGTTACCATAAATTAATCACCTAATCCCTAAGAAAGTGACAAAAGTGCAAAATGATCAGACATTTTTTCGCATATTCAAACTCAAAATAAGATTAAAATTGTTCTCTTATCTTGTTTCGCATGTAGTTCCGAGCCCGGTGGAAGAAAAGGGTAGGGTGCCCATACAGTGACCATCTAATACGGTGGGTCCCTTCCTTTCTTCCTGTAAATGTGAAAACAAGAAAGAAAACAAAAAAAACTTAAAATACAATAAAGACTGAACTTTATCATAACAAATTGTCCAACAGAAAAGGCAAAACATCGAAAAGTTCTAGTTCCTCACACATTTTACGATGTAATCAAATAGAGTTACACTGACTAGCATTCATTCTTCATACAGGTGTGTTGCCAGTTCATCATCAATATTGTGGCCACCAGGGAATTTAGTCTCCAATTCAAGTATCCATTTGGATTCTTTTTTACGGAGAGCCAATTCTCTATTGCCCCCCCTATTGCTAAGGACAATCTGTTCAATAGCATAGAAGCGCAATAGGTCACTGTTTGAATTATGAAATCTTTTGAAGTGTCTGGCAATCGGATAATGAACGTCAGTATTAGTAATTGCTCTAAGATGTTCCATAACTCTCTTTTTAATCATACATGTGGTACTCCCTACGTACCTTAGCTTGCAGGGACATTCCAAAATGTATATTATGTAGGAGCTACTACATGTGAGGAACTGTTGTATTTTGCATTTGCGTGTTCTACCTGGAATATTAAATTCTTTAACAGATGGACTATATTTGCAAGATCTGCAGTGACCACATGGGAAGAAACCTTTAAGATCATGGAACGTGCTTTTCATCATGACAGTAATGTCACTTTTTACTAGGATATCTCTCAGGTTTCTACCTTTTCTGTAGGTTATTTTGGGTCTTTCACCTATTTCTGAACCAATAATATTATCGGTTTTAAGGATACTACAATTGTCACACAGAATTTTTTGTACTTTTTTAGAATGACTGTTATAAGTAGTAATCACTCTTGTGACAGATTCAGTGGTCTCCAATTCGGGTGTTTGGCCCAATGATACTTCTCTGCTTATTTTAGAGATCTTCTCTAGTGCTTTTTTCAACACCCATTCTGGGTATCCACGTTCTCTGAATCTTTTCAAAAGGACACCCTGTTCCTGTATGTATTTAGCATCATTGTTGCAATTTCTTCTTGCCCTCAGTAATTCACCGTATGGAATGCTCCATTTAAGGGCTTCTGGATGTTCACTGAGGGCATGAAGGAGACTATTACCAGCTGTCTCTTTACGATATAAACTGGTAGTGATTTCTTTTTGCTCCACTTCAATTTTGATATCAAGAAATTCCACATATATTTTACTAATATTATGGGTCAAGATGATATTATATTGGTTGTTATTAAGTTTCTTGATAAAGTTCAGGGCTTCTGCTTCGCTACCCTTCCACACTATCAGCAAATCATCAATGTATCGAAGCCATTTTATTACTGACTTGAAATCTTCTGATATGTTGATGTCTGCGCGAATTTCCTCTTCCCATTTTCCTAGAAAAAGGTTGGCAAAGCTAGGTGCGAAGCACGTACCCATCGCCGTGCCTCGCACCTGCTTGTATAAGACACCATTGAAGAGGAAAATATTGTTTTTGAGGCATATCAATATCATATCTTTTAACATGTTGGTATGTTGCAGATACATTATGTTACGTGACTTCAAAAAGTGCAAACATGCCTCGACACCCTGATCATGATCGATGATAGTGTATAGTGTGTTTACATCTAAGGTAATCAATAAATACTCATCCTCCCATACAAGACCTTTAATCTTATTAAGGAAGTCCTTAGTATCCCTCACGTATGAGGGAAGTTCGATGACATAATCCTTCAGGAATTGATCAACGTATTTAGAAATATTTTCCATGATGATTTGCTGATAGTGTGGAAGGGTAGCGAAGCAGAAGCCCTGAACTTTATCAAGAAACTTAATAACAACCAATATAATATCCTCTTGACCCATAATATCAGTAAAATATATGTGGAATTTCTTGATATCAAAATTGAAGTGGAGCAAAAAGAAATCACTACCAGTTTATATCGTAAAGAGACAGCTGGTAACAGTCTCCTTCATGCCCTCAGTGAACATCCAGAAGCCCTTAAATGGAGCATTCCATACGGTGAATTACTGAGGGCAAGAAGAAATTGCAACAATGATGCTAAATACATACAGGAACAGGGTGTCCTTTTGAAAAGATTCAGAGAACGTGGATACCCAGAATGGGTGTTGAAAAAAGCACTAGAGAAGATCTCTAAAATAAGCAGAGAAGTATCATTGGGCCAAACACCCGAATTGGATACCACTGAATCTGTCACAAGAGTGATTACTACTTATAACAGTCATTCTAAAAAAGTACAAACAATTCTGTGTGACAATTGGAGTATCCTTAAAACCGATAATATTATTGGTTCAGAAATAGGTGAAAGACCCAAAATAACCTACAGAAAAGGTAGAAACCTGAGAGATATCCTAGTAAAAAGTGACATTACTGTCATGAAGAAAAGCACATTCCATGATCTTAAAGGTTTCTTCCCATGTGGTCACTGCAGATCTTGCAAATATAGAGTTATGGAACATCTTAGAGCAATTACTAATACTGACGTTCATTATCCGATTGCCAGACACTTCAAAAGATTTCATAATTCAAACAGTGACCTATTGTGCTTCTATGCTATTGAACAGATTGTCCTTAGCAATAGGGGGGGCAATAGAGAATTGGCTCTCCGTAAAAAAGAATCCAAATGGATACTTGAATTGGAGACTAAATTCCCTGGTGGCCACAATATTGATGATGAACTGGCAACACACCTGTATGAAGAATGAATGCTAGTCAGTGTAACTCTATTTGATTACATCGTAAAATGTGTGAGGAACTAGAACTTTTCGATGTTTTGCCTTTTCTGTTGGACAATTTGTTATGATAAAGTTCAGTCTTTATTGTATTTTAAGTTTTTTTTGTTTTCTTTCTTGTTTTCACATTTACAGGAAGAAAGGAAGGGACCCACCGTATTAGATGGTCACTGTATGGGCACCCTACCCTTTTCTTCCACCGGGCTCGGAACTACATGCGAAACAAGATAAGAGAACAATTTTAATCTTATTTTGAGTTTGAATATGCGAAAAAAAGTCTGATCATTTTGCACTTTTGTCACTTTCTTAGGGATTAGGTGATTAATTTATGGTAACCTTTATTACTTTTGGACTTATATTTAGTAGGGTGTGCACTTGTCTTTTAGTCCTGCTATTGTCTAATAGATACAAATTAGGCCTTCTTTTGAAAAACAAAATGTATATAGAGAGTTCAATAAAATATAGTACAGGGAATTATTCTGCTACTGAATGTATTTTATGGAGTAATTATAGTTAAAATATTGAATGAAGCAAACGCCACTAGTGCGATATGATGTATTCTTTACCATTTACAATGAATTTTCAAACAGAATATACCCTACATAATGAAAATATAAAAATATCTTTTTTATATTTTTTTTTTCATTTTCTCTTGTGCCACTAGTGCGAGATAGAAATAATGATGATGCATTTTAAAAGTCAAAATCGTTTTTTTGCAAGAAACACTGCATTTAGTACGATATTTATCGAATTACAAATGCTATATAGGTGTGTGCTTACTATTATAAGATGGCCGACACTTGTCAATGATAGGACATAGCATGAATGAAATGTAGTCCTTCTTTGGTTTTGTATATGTACTTAAACACGTCTTTATTTGCTTTTATTTTGTGTGAACAAGACATTCATTTGTCGAAACGCGTAGCAAATAATAAATTGGCTTCCTGTTAAGCATTAGACTTCGAGAGTGCATGTTACTTTTTGAAGAAGGATAAAGATTATTCACCGGTGAGGGCATACCGGCAAACGCACCACCTGACTTCGGGCTCAATCCCGGAACGACCCATTCGGAAGATTGCATATATATATATATATATATATTCACTGAAAAAACCATAGGTTTCACACATGTTATAGTTTGCTGGACATTTTACTGATAAAAAACCAATGAAATTCCACGTTATAGTTAGTGCAGGCAACCATAACTCACGTAACCGCAATCCTCTGCTGATGCTAATACTGTATTTAGACACTTATTTGCCCATGTCTTCTTCCATTAAATTTTAGCTATACATATATTACAAATTTTTTTTTTTCATAAAGACACATATGTCATCAGCAGAGGATTGCGGTTGCGTGAGTTATAGTTGCCTGCACTAACTTTAACGTGGAATTTCATTGGTTTTTTATCAGTAAAATGTCCAGCTAACTATAACATGTGTGAAACCTATGGTTTTTTCAGTGAATTTGCAAGGTTTTTTAAATGCTAATTCCTAACTATAAAGTGTGTGAAACCTATGGTTTTTTCAGTGAATTTGTACGGTTTTTTAAATGCTAAGTTACTTTACGTAATTCGTGGCGTGCGCGCCAACTTAACGCAGTTTGTTCCGTGCACGCACGGTGCGCTTTGCGCACCGTGCGCGCACAGTGAGCATGCGGTGCGCTTCGCGCACCGCGTGCCCACGTTACGCTAGATGGGCCATGAACGCACGATGCGCTTTGCGCACCGTGCGCACATGGAGGACATATGATGAGCATCGTTGTGACAGATAATATATTAGTTTTTCTTGAATATGATATGCCATGCACAAATGGTGCGCTTCGGGCACCATTTGCACATGGGGTGGGGAGAGTGGGGATACCTTTTTTTTTTTTGTAATTTTTTTTACCAAACGCGTACGGTAAACGTAATCGGCGAAATGTTCGAAAAAAATAAAATTGCATTTTTTGCCTTGGGGGATCGTTGGGGACTCCCTCAACATGGCTAGGTGCTTGGGGGCTGTCAAAACAGCCCCTTTACATGTTTTTGCCCTTTGTTTTTCAATCCCCTGTCAGAGTGCGAGAGAGAAAATGGCGGCCGCCGCTTCCTGGTTTCGACCGATTCGAATGTTTACTCAGATCTAACGGCCAATCAGAATCGCGCTCGCGAACGTCACCGTACGCGTACGGTAAGCGCACCGTAAGCGCACCGTAAGCTGGCTCAGATATATATATTGATTTAAAGGCTATTTTCTCAGAATCTACTGAACAGATTTACACCAAACCTACAAAAGGCACTTCCTTGACCTGAGGACTACCTCTCTGCCAAATTTCATTTAACTCTGTTCAGCCGTTCGGGCTGTAGCTGTGTCTAAAGGTCCTATGGAAAAATGCATGGGAAAAACGCGTTTTGGGACCCCCCTTTTATCTCAGCCCCTGCTTGACGAATCCACCCGAGACTTTCAGGGTAGGAGCGGAGCACAGCGCCCCACCTATTTTGAAAATTTGGCGAGGATTCGTCGACCGGCGCCAAAGTTATTCAAAATAGAATGTTGCGGTTTTCCTATGGAAACAGGGTCCTAACTATAACTACCTACTGGCGACCGCCAGTAGGTAATATTCACTTAAAAAACCATAGGTTTCATACATGTTATAGTTAGCTGGACATTTTACTCGTAAAAAACCATTGAAATTCCCCCGTTATAGTTAGTGCAGGCAACTATAACTCACGCGACCGCAATCCTCTGCTGATGCTAATACTGTATTTAGACACTTATTTACCCATGTCTTCTTCCATAAATTTTTAGCTATACATATATTACAAATATTTTTTTTTCAGAAAGACACATATGTAATCAGTGATGTAATATCTTACGTCATCAGAAGAGGATTGCGGTCGCGTGAGTTATAGTTGGAGAATTGTATACTAGTGACTCTAGATGTAAATTCATTATACACGGTAATCGATCACGAACAGGGAGTACAGGCATGTGCACGGTTCCTTAAACGGAGAAATATCAGGCTTTTGGGACATACCAACATGATTCTGGACATGATGAGATTTTGTTTGAAACATATTTTTTTTCTATTTAATGACAACATGTATAAACAAGAACTGGGTACCGCGATGGGTACATGCTTTGCGCCCAGTTTCGCAAATCTTTTCATGGGAGCATGGGAAGAGGATAACAATCATAATGCCAACCTTCATGATAGCTTCATGAAGGTCAAGTTATGGCTCAGGTACATTGATGATATTTTTGTTATCTGGCAAGGAGAAGAAGATGATCTCCGTTATTTCATCGATTCCCTTAACCAGAATGACAAGAATCTTACTTTCTCCAGCACCATCAGCAGTAAAGAGGTGGACTATCTAGACACCAAAGTACTGGTGGTGAAAAACAGAATCCAAACCATCCTTCACCGCAAAATCACTGCAGGTAACACCCTTCTTCATGCCCTGAGCAGTCACCCGGGCAATCTCAAATGGAGTATACCATATGGAGAACTGCTCAGGGCAAAAAGAAACTGCAGTACCCTGAATGATTACCTAAAGGAAGAGAATGTGATGATCAAAAGGTTCAGAGAGAGAGGCTATCCTCCTTGGGTACTCAGAAGGGCAACAGACAGGATATCCAAGATTGAGAGAGCCAGATTACTGGGAACTACTTCTGAGACATCAATGGAGAAGGAAGAATCTAACGAAACACGCATGATTCTGACTTACAATGGGAATTCCGATCAAGTACGAAAAATCATTGTACAAAATTGGAAAATACTGAAAAATGACCCCATAATAGGAAGGGAACTACCAGATAGACCCAGCATAACCTATAGAAGGGGACGTAACCTCAGAGACATGTTGGTACAGAGTGATGTATCGACCAGTATGAACACAAGAGGCATTAGTCTGAAAGGGTTTTTTCCATGCGGCCATTGTAAGGCTTGTGCCAACAGCCGGATGGTAAAGGAATATTGGAACACCAGCACCAACACGATGTTCAGTATAGACCAATTTCTCACATGCAACAGCACTTTTGTCATTTACGTATTGGAGTGCCCATGCAAATTACGGTATGTGGGCAGCACGACACATATGGTAAAAAAACGCATTCTAGAGCACTTGAGGGCGATCATTAATAAGGACAAACTATATCCTATCGCCAGACACTTTGAACAACACCATTTCTCAGACTACACCAAACTCTACTATTATGGCATAGAACAGGTCATACCAAAAAAGAGGGGAGGTAACCGTACTCTGAGACTCAGGCAACGAGAATCCAGACATATTATAGGCATGTGCACTAGATTTCCCAATGGACATAACATGGACGAAGAAATGGCAATTCATTTACAAACTGAAGAATGGTTTTAGCCCTAGACCTTGTCAGTCCAGTAAATGTATCATATGTCTTATGCTTTTACCTATGTTTTTACCTATGTTCTCCACCTTTCTACTTTGCCTAGATTGTAGGATTTATCATGGTATTACCTTTTAACATACACGTTCTAATGACAATGAAATTCTGTCTCTCTCTCTCTAACAGGAGGAAAGGAAGGGAACATGTCTTCATCCTATGACAACGGTATCCCTACCCTTTTCTTCGTATACCTTCCAGACATGCTGCAAGATACAGATAAGAATCTATGACAATATTTTTATTATGATTATTTTGCTCAATTATTTACTATTGAAAATACTGCAGAGTAGACTATTATTTGGTGTTGGGGGCACAATATCTACAATGCGACACAGGGGGAAAGCTAATGAAAAATAAGACATAACGAGGACATGCATACACATAGTTATCTGGCACTATGCCTGACATTGTACAAAGAGAGCTTTTGCTTACAATAACACAGCGCAGCAAATGTTAACATATGTGCCAATATTAGAATGCATGTAATGCAACAACCATGGTTCATGACAATTCTCTGTACACGCACTAAGGGCGAATGTAAATTGGCACTAAACCGTTTGCTTAGCATATTAAGATACTCTTAGAGTGTACATGCTAATGAATTAACAACACACAAACGGGCAACAATTGCAAGCAATGTAATGCAAGTATGCAACAACCATGTTTTATGATAAATCTCTGTCCACGCACCATTTGTGAATGTTAATTGGCACCAAAAACGTCTGTTCAGCACATTAAGTGACTTTCAGAATGTACATGTAAAAGAATTAAGAACATATAACTGGCACCAACTGCAAGACATTGCCGCATGACGAGTGGAATATGCAATAACGCTACTCATAATGTATGATTTGACATGATATTTGTATTCTCACATGCATGAGTACCAAATATATACAGGCAACCAGTAGATATTTGACATTACAAAATGGCTGCATTGTTTACAGAGCACTGATAGTCCGTCAATTATGTCTATGATCACAAGAAAAAAGTATGTAATGCTTTAACGTTTTGACAAACGCTGTGTGAACAAGCCCGGTCTGCGGGTAAAACACGTCACGGCGGGTTTATGAAGTTAATAAACCCCCTCATGGTTACCTTACTCTGATAACTTTGGTGTGTTATTGCTCTACGAGCGCGAATGGAACTCCGTTTCGTTTAATATTGGATGACCGGTTTGCTCCACCGGCTTCGCGCCACCCCTCAACGGGCTTGAACTTCGGTAGGAGTTCGCGTTTGGGAATTATATATATATATATATATATATATATATATATATATATATATATATATATATATATATATATATTCACTTAAAAAACCATAGGTTTCACACATGTTATAGTTAGCTGGACATTTTACTCGTAAAAAACCATTGAAATTCCCCCGTTATAGTTAGTGCTGGCAACTATAACTCACGCGACCGCAATCCTCTGCTGATGCTAATACTGTATTTAGACACTTATTTACCCATGTCTTCTTCCATAAATTTTTAGCTATACATATATTACAAATATTTTTTTTTCAGAAAGACACATATGTAATCAGTGATGTAATATCTTACGTCATCAGCAGAGGATTGCGGTCGCGTGAGTTATAGTTACCTGCACTAACTATAACGGGGGAATTTCAATGGTTTTTTACGAGTAAAATGTCCAGCTAACTATAACATGTGTGAAACCTATGGTTTTTTAAGTGAATTTGCAAGGTTTTTTAAATGCTAATTCCTAACTATAACGTGTGTGAAACCTATGGTTTTTTCAGTGAATTTGTACGTTTTTTTAAATGCTAAGTTATGTATTTATTTTTAATTTTTGCGCGCACAGTGCGCTTCGCGCACCGTACGCACGCTGTGGGCACTCGGTGCGCTTCGCGCACCGAGCGCCCACGTGGCGCATTTCGTACCGTGCACGCCTTGCCATTTTTTACAAAATATCAATTGTTTTTTTCTCTCTTGGGGGTCCTTAGATTTATATATTAAATGTGATTGTTAATTATTTTTTTTTTTTTTTTTTTTTTTACCGTACGCGTACGGTAAGCTTACCGTACGCGCACCCCGTGATTTTTTTAAAAAAAATTTAAATTCATTTTTCATACTTTTTGGTCCTTCGTGAACCCCCTGACGAACGCTAGGGGGTCTGCAACTCTCTTCATGGCCCCCTTTTCGTGTTATGAACCTTTTTTTCTCAGTGCGAGAGACAGAAAATGGCGGCCGCTACTTCCTGGTTTCGACCGATTTGAATGTTTACTTTGATCTAACAACCAATCAGAAACGCGCTCGCGCACGGCACCGTACGCGTACGGTAAGCTTACGGTAAGCGCACGGAGCGCGCTTACAGATATATATATTGATTTAAATGCTATTTTCTCAAGAACTACTGAACAGATTTACACCAGACCTACAAAAGGCACTTCCTTGACCTTATGGCTACCTCTCTACCAAATTACTAGTAATTCTGTTCAGCCGTTCGGGCTGTAGCTGTGTCTAAAGGTCCTATGGAAAAATGCATGGGGAAAACGTGTTTTGGGACCCCCCTTTTTTCTCAGCCCCCGCTTGACGAATCACCCCGAGACTTTCAGGGTAGGAGCGGAGCGTAGCGCCCCATTAGTTTTGAAAATTTCGCGAGGATTCGTCAACCGGTGCCAAAGTTATTCCAAATAGAATGTTGCGGATTTCCTATGGAAACAGGGGCCTAACTATAACTATCTACTGGCGACCGCCAGTAGATAATATATATATATATTCACAGAAAAAACCATAGGTTTCAGGGGTGTTATAGTTAGCTGGACTTTTCACTTGTACAAAACCATTGAAATTACCCCGTTATAGTTAGTTCAGCTAACTATAACTCGCGCGCCCGCAATGCACTGCTGATGACATCACATATTACATCACTCATGACATGGTCAGTGACATCACTCATGACATCACTGATGACATCTCAAATGACATCACTGATGAGATCACTGATGACATCATCCAGTGAATGTGTGTTTTTCTGAAAATTAAATATGTTTTATATATATATATCTCAAGGTCGATGGAAGAATAAATGGGTATATAAGTGTCTAAATGGATGATTTGTTTTTGAAAAATTGATTGTGTAACTGACTGATTAAGTGTATCATAGTGAATACATGGCTTAGTGAGTAATGTTCAAATATCTAAATATCTGTATCAGTCTCTCACTTTGTGTGTAAGTGGCTGCATGGGTTGGTGAGTAGCTACATGGGTGTCTATATAGGTTATTAGTTGTTTTTTTGAGTATCAGTCTGAGTGTCTGCATGGTTCGGTGGGGGGTATTACGTAGTGCATAGGTGCATGAATGAGTGACTCACTCTTTGTGTTGAAGACAGCATGTGTGCAAGACTGTATGGGTGGATGAGTGTGTGTATGGGTGTGTTAGTGAGTGAATGGCTGTCTCAATAGTGTCTTTATGAGTAACTACATATGTTTTAAACTAGTATATGTGACTATTGGTGTATATATGTGAGTATATGTGAGAGTGAGAGATTGAAAGAGTTCCTGTATGAATAAGTATGTGTTTCTATAAGTGATTGTTTAAAAGACTACGTATGTGTAAGTTTCAGTAGAAGTAAGTGTGGTGGTGTGTGTATAACTGTATATGCAAGTAAATGTATGTTTGATTCTTTATTAGCATGAGTGACTATATGTGTGAGTAACTCTATGGATGAGAGGCATTGTGTAACAGGATGTATAGGTGTATGAGTACATATGATGAGTGAGTACATGTATGAGTGACTGTATAGGACTGTTGGTGAATGAGTGGATGTGTATGTGGATCTTAGAATTACTGAAGAGGTTGTTGTAACTGGTATTGGTATGTCCATTGTTTTGAAAATTTTAGTCTCTATTTTTGAATGTGTGTATCAACGGTTATATTAGGGTGAGAGGAGGTCTGCCACTCTATCACAAGGATGATGTCATCAGTGATGTCATCAGTGATGTCATTTGAGATGTCATCAGTGATGTCATGAGTGATGTCACTGACCATGTCATGAGTGATGTAATATGTGACGTCATCAGCAGTGCATTGCGGGCGCGCGAGTTATAGTTAGCTGAACTAACTATAACGGGGGAATTTCAATGGTTTTGTACAAGTGAAAAGTCCAGCTAACTATAACACCCCTGAAACCTATGGTTTTTTCAGTGAATTTCTGAGGTTTTTTAAATGCTAATTACTAACTATAACATGCCTGAAACCTATGTTTTTTTCTGTGAATTTCAAAGGTTTTTTAAATGCTAATTTCTAACTATGCCTACAGAGATAGGACATGTGAAGAAAGAAGAAAAAATGCACAGAAAGAAACAAAAGAAGTGCAGAAAGAAGCAACAGAAGTCCTCAAATACGAAGATAATTGCAGGAAGAAGGATAACGTGCAGAAAGAACAAAAAGAAGAGCAAAATCATCCTGTACCCTCAACTTTTTCAGATGGATACTGGTGGTAACTGAGTCTGACTAACCAGTCCTAGAGCCAGTGCTATGTTAAAAGACACTTAGAATACAGTGAAAACACCTACATACACTAGGGAACATTATGCATTGGGGTCCCCCTGTGATTAGCATGACCTCCTCTGTAAGCCCCTAGTATATAATAGGGCATGGGGATTAAAACTACCTCGTAAACAGGCCACAGGGCGTTTTTGCACACGTTAACTCAGGCCCCGTCCCCTCCCTTCATCACTGTGTAAACACGCCCTATGTCCGTTTTTAGTTGGGAGATTAAGTTCATTTGAATCCTGAGGGTCCCTAGGGTCCAACTAGCCCACTAGGTACCTCCAGTAAGTGCCACAGAGCTGCGTTGCAGAGAGGTGTAAAAAGTGGAACGGCCTGGACCACCTCTCTGCAATGCAGCTCAGTGGCGCTTACTGGAAGCACTTGGTGGGCTAGTTAGCCCCCAGGGGCCCTCAGTATTGAAGGGAAATTATATCCCCAATTTAAAACGTGCCATAGTGCGTGTTTGCACACGTCACCTCAGGCCCCGTCCCCTCCCTTCACCACTGTGTAAACACGCCCTGTGTCCGTTTTTAGTTGGGAGATTAAGTTCATTTGAATCCTGAGGGTCCCTAGGGTCCAACTAGCCCACTAGGTACCTCCAGTAAGTGCCACAGAGCTGCGTTGCAGAGAGGTGTAAAAAGTGGCACGGCCTGGACCACCTCTCTGCAATGCAGCTCAGTGGCGCTTACTGGAAGCACTTGGTGGGCTAGTTAGCCCCCAGGGGCCCTCAGTATTGAAGGGAAATTATATCCCCAATTTAAAACGTGCCATAGTGCGTGTTTGCACACGTCACCTCAGGCCCCGTCCCCTCCCTTCACCACTGTGTAAACGCGCCCTGTGGCTGTTCTAAGTTGAGAGATTAAGTCCCCTTAAATCCTAAGGGTCCCTAGGGTCAAACTAGACCACTAGGTACCTCCAGTAAGCGCCACAGAGCTGCGTTGCAGAGAGGTGTAAAAAGGGGCTTGGCCTCAGAACACCTGTCTGCAGCGCAGCTCCCTGGCGCATACTGGAGATGCCTGTTGGGGGCGCGTTTGCAGAGTGCTGCACGGAGGGGGCATGGCCTCCGGCACGATGCCAGTCTTTTATTTATTTTAATTGTTTAAGAAGGGGGGCTGTGTGGTTCCCCTTCTTATTCTAATTTATTGGCCTTGATGACCCCATCCCCCAGGGCCTGTCTCCTAATTATATTTTTTTGACCCCAATCCCCAGGGCCGGCCACTGCTTTTTATTATTTTTTAAAAATATATATTTATAGACACACCTAGGACATGCTGGACAAACCATACGTACCTATCACCATGACGATTTACGTGATATTCATTAAAAGGCGACTATGCATGCAATGAATCCACGTGGAATGTATTTACACCACTAGTGAAGCTCTGACATGTCTGATGCCCTACCGTGCCTAATCTCCGGTAGACACCCTTGTCGTTTATTTATACAAACATGGGTAGCTATTGACGGGCACATTTAATACACATGCACACCAAGCCATTCAAAGGGGATTCGACAAAAATTCGACCAAAACTATGCAAGAAACCCCCCTCACGGTTAACAAAACACACATCCACTGCCGGATGTGTAATACTTTTTATTTTACTCTCTGGAAAGGAGACGAACATCACTTGAGAGTCACAGCGCGCTCCTGACAGAGCCCAATGCTGTGTTACACCCACCATTGCCTGCCGAGTGCCACACACCTCTGTGTTGTATTCCACTAGCTAGTGCATATGCTATGACACTCTCTAGCCCATGTGCACTGTAACACCACCCCGTGAATATGTCATGCCACACTTGTCTTCGCACGGGTTATATTGCCCCATCTAACGTGCCTTCCTCGATGCCTATGTTATAACGCACAGTGCTATGCCATACATATTACAATCTGGGATCCATATGTTTGTCACAGTGCATATGCAGCGTTACACTCCCCAGCACATATTTTATATTACAACTTTAGAGACTAGTTAGATTACACAACACTGCCCAGTGCATATTACACTCCAAGACGCATATCGCATAGCACGCGCTAGTGCCTGTGCTATCTCGCGCTCTCCAATGAATCTGTAATTGCACACAATGTATTGTATATAATATTTCACGCCCGGTTCATCTTATATCACACTTTTGGTGCATAGTATATACCATACACTATATCTAGTTTTCATTTTCAATCGTGCTCTCAGGACTATGATCTATATAACACTGTGTTCACCTACCCTTTTCACGGGCATTACATTTTGCGATAGGGGGTGGAGGGTCAGGGGGTGTTTCTGCCAAGTGAGCCCGGAGTCACAGTCACAAACGTCCTCTTCTTCCTGAATAAAAGTGAGATTATGCTGCATACTTGTTCATATTTTAAGTAGTTCGCACAGACACAATGTTTTAAAAACAATACATTTCCTAATACCCGCCTTCTCTGAACGGTTAGCTTGCTGCCCCATCCCCCTCCTCCCTATCCTCTGTTGTGTGAATCCATGGACTAGCCACCTCCCTCCTGCCATGCATGGTCTGATGTGCTGCCACTGCCCTCAATTTAGTATGATGTACCAGTCCACTCCTCCTGCCCTCCATTGCCCAATTCTATGCCCCATCATTGACCTCCTGCTTAAACTCTGTGCTTAGCTTGCTGCCCCTATTCTCCTTCCCTCTGCCCTCCGATGTCTTTGTGCATGCCCCTGCTCCATCCTTTTTTGCCCACCATGTCCCATGGACCTGCCACTCCTATCTACTCTGAGTGTTCTGTTGAGCTGCCACTCCCCTCCCACCTGCCTAGCATTGTCATATGACTGTAACCTGTCCCTGCCACCTCCACCCTGCCTGTCCACATGCCATGCCCCTATCCTCTTCCTCCTGTCCTACATGGTCCATTGTACTGCCACACCCTTCTGCCCTCCCTGGTCTGTTGTGCTGCAACTGCTCCTCCTGCCTGCCCCGTGTGGTCTGTTGTGAGGCCCCTTCCCCTGAACTTTCTTGTCTGTGCACAGGTCCTGACCCTCCCTTCTATCCTCCATCGTCCTTTGTGCATGCCCCTGCACCCTCCTTCTTGCCCATCATAGCCATTGTGCTGCCACTAACCCTCCCACTTGCCATGCATGGTCTTCTGTGCTGCCATGGCCCCTCCCACCTTCCCTGTGTGGTCAGTTAGCTGCCCCTGACCCCCTCCCACCTTCCCTCCATGGTCTGTGTGTATGCCATCACAGTCTCACTGTTGCTCTTCATGGTGTGTCTTGCTTCTAGTGCCCATCCTGCCTGACCTCCATGGCTATCTTGCTGCTCCTGCCCTGCCCCCTTTCCCCCAGCCCTCTGTTTACATGTGCAGACCCCTACTTCCTCCCTCCTGGCTTGTCTGTTCCATTCTAATGCCCCTGATCCGTCCCTCCTGCCCTTTATGGTCTGTTATGCTGCAGCTTTCTCTCCTGTCTGTCCATTATGGTCAGCTAGGTACCATTGCCTCTTGCCCCTCTGTTCTCTGTTGTCCATGTGCATGGTCCTGTCCCCTCCCTCTTGCTTTCTATGGATTGTTGTGCTGCACTCCCGTCCTGCCTGCCCTGTGTGGTGTATTGTGCTGCTGCAAACCCTGATGCCTGCCCTGCAGGGTCAGTTTGGTGCACCTCTCCATGTCCCTCCTGTCCTCTGTTATCCAAGTCCATGTCCCTATCCCATTTCCTTCCATGATCCAATGTACCATACTTGCGAACATTTTGAACTTGGTAAAAGGGAGATTTTGAAAAAAACTGGGGTATTGATTTTCCCCTTTGAGTTACATTGAAAAAGAGGAGATTGTAGACAGGAGACAGATCAAATAAAGCCCATTTGAGCTTAAAAACGTTGGACGTTTCCTGGCTGAATCGGGTCTGTTGGCATGTATGGTTGTACTACCATTGCCTCTTCCTTCTGCCCACAATAGTCTATTACATTGCCACAGCCTCTCTTGCAAGTCCTGTATTGTTGGTTTGTTGCCCCTGCCCACCTTTCCACTGCCCTCCATAGTCTGTTGTGCTTCCACGGCCCTTCCTGCCTGCTCAGTGTGGTTAACTTGTTGCCTTTGCACCCTCCTACCTGCCTTAAATTTTCAGAGTCCGTGCCCCTGGCCTCTGCCTCTCAACAGTATCCTAATGAACAACTAGATTGCTAACAATCTATATTTATTACAAAAGTGTGGAACGCCTGACATCATCTTGATGTAATCAAAACTGTAATACCTAGAGCATTTCCTTTAGAAATTACATATATGAGAGGGTCTTATTGGCATCAAAATTATGGTTAGTGCTCTAAAAGACTAAAATAAGGACATATTTTCTGAGTTTTCAAATAGCGACAAAGCACTTTTAAATTATTTGTTATCTTTATGTTTTTTTATCCAGTTGACCACTTGATTAAATGTTGCACTTAGGGGAGAGGATGTGGTGTTACTTCCAGAACTGCAGACTTTGCAACTGGGGAACCAGGTTGAAGTTTCTGCTTCAGCTCGACATTCTGTGATTCTGGTCAAATCACTTAGTCTCCCCATGTCTACAACCAAAATGAATTTGTTCTTGTGTGATCTAACCAATGCTCATGTAAAGCACTCCAATACCTGACAAGTCTGCACTATATAACACTGCAAAAACACAAAATAATAAGTGTTTTGCACACTTCTGTCATTGGGCTATATTTGGGCTACATCTGGGTGATTTTGGGCTACATTTGGGCTCTTTTGTCTCCGGTGGCCATCTTGGGAGATTTATTTGTTATGAAGTTTCCTAATTTCCTCATGTACTGCAGTCTCCTCAGTAGGAAATGCTTTCAGTTTTTTACTTTGATTCCATCATGAAGGTATCCAGATATGTCACACATTTGCCATAAATTCTGAAAGTTGGCACTCTAGTTGCTCATTAGATCACTGTAGTAAAACTACTGTTCACCATGGAAGTCTGCTCCTGGTATTAAAAGTGCATGTTTCAGTCTGCATGTCAGAATGTTTTAATGAAATAGAAGAGGATTTGAGAAGTCACTCAAAATGTGCCCTCATTTTCTTTCTTCAGCATTAATCATAATTTCTATGGCAAAATGAACCCCCTAATTGTGTTCCTTTTTAAATTAAATGTTTTAAGTGTTACCAGTTTATTCCAATCAAGATGGCTTCAGGTGTGCCATACTTTTGTCATAATGAAGACAGTAAGCGCTCTAGTTGTTTTTAAGAACATTCTGGGACATTCTGTCATTGGGCTATACTTGGGCTACATCTGGGTGATATTTGGGCTACATTTGGGCTCTTTTGTCTCTGGTGGCCATCTTGGGAGACTTATTTGTTATGAAGTTTCCTAATTTCCTCATTTACTGCAGTCTCCTCAGTAGGAAATACTTTCAGTTTTTTACTTTGATTCCATCAAGAAGGCATTCAGATGTGTCACACATTTGCCATAAATTCAGAATGTTAGCACTCTTTTTGCTCATTAGATTACTGTAGTAAAGCTATTGCTCACCAGGGAAAACTGCTGCTGGTATTGAAAGTGCATGTTTCAGTCTGCATGTCAGAATTGTTTAATGAAATAGAAGAGGATTTCAGAAGTCACTCAAAATGTGCCCTAATTTTTCTTTCTACAGCACTAATCATACTTTTTATGGAAAAATGAACCCCCTCATTTTGTTCCTTTTTAAATTAAATGTTTTAAGAGTTACCACTTTAATCCAAGCAAGATGGCTTCAGGTGTGCCATACATTTATCATAATTAGGACTGTTAGCGCTCTAGTAGTTCTTTGGAACACTCTGGGAAGCTGCAGTAGAACACAAAGGAATCAACTGACAGTCTCTGCCCTTGTTGGATGTACATGTTTTACTGAGAATGTCAGACTTCATTCTCACATGACTGAGAAAGATAATGTGAATTTACAGAAAATAAGCTCTCAGTTTAGCTTATAGATCACCTTCCAAACCTCTGTGGTAAAAGCATGAGAAAATATTTTTCTCTTAATCATGATATCCCAGCAGAAGGCTTTTTCACATGGTGAAATCACCTTAGAACATACCACAATTCCTAAAATGAGTATGGTACCATCAACAAATGATTTATAATGTAACTAAAGTCTTAAAACCTTCTATTAACTGCAATGCTTTTTATTGAGGTGCTATCATGTATATTGGTCCCAAGATGGCTGCCAACACTTCTTGGATGAAGTGCTGACAGAGATGTGTGGTTAGGCTCCGCCCACATATATATATGCATTTAAATGCTATTTTCTCAGGAAATACTGAACAGATTTACACCAGACCTGCAAAAGGCACTTCCTTGACCTTATGGCTACCTCTCTGCCAAATTTCAAGTAATTCTGTTCAGCCGTTCGGGCTGTAGCTGTGTCTAAAGGTCCTATGGAAAACTGCATGGGGAAAACGCGTTTTGGGACCCCCCTTTTTTCTCGGCCCCTGCTTGACGAATCACCCCGAGACTTTCAGGGTAGGAGCTGAACGGAGCGCCCCATTAGTTTTGAAAATTTCGTGAGGATTCGTCAACCGGCGCCAAAGTTATTCAAAATAGAATTTTGAGATTTCCTATGGAAACTAGGTTGTAACTATAACTATCTACTGGCGACCGCCAGTAGATAATATATATATATATATATATATATATATATATATATATATATATATATATATATATATATATATATATATATATATATATATATATTTATTTATTTATTTATTTAAACAATATAGTACATGCTTTGATACGTTTATTCCACAGAATGTGTGGCATGAAAGGCCATATTTCACAGGTAACCGTGAAATATGAGAAATATTTCACTGTGGTCTGTGAAATACGGAGTGCAGCATCTTAAGAATCAGACCTATTATGATTCGTAATGTACCCCAATATAGGCCTGGGTAGTCACCTAGCCTTTCACCTACATTTACCCTGCCATTATACTACATAACAATTTTGGTGCTGACCTTTTACCTAGTTAGGTGCTGCATAAATGTTGTGTGGTTTTCTCCGAAAACTAGCATAATTTATTATGCATGAGAATTCTCAGAATCACAGCAGGATTGCCATCTTCTGCATAATAACCGTGTATTAGGTTCATCTCTATTGTCATCCTCTGTCGACATGACACAGCAAAGTAGAACCCCTGAGGGTGCCTTTTGGGTATATAAACAGCATATCTTTGCTGGGGCGGGCAGAGGAAAAAGACTTCTATGCTGACACGAGACTCTGAGGTTCCTGCACGCAGCGGTCTGACATCCCTCGCGGGGTGTCCATCTCAAGATCAAGACAGCGTAGTTCATTCTCTCACATCAATTTAATGAAGTTGGTCTTATCCTAGGGGATCCTTGGCTATACACCTTCATACATGCTAGGTACATTTAGGTACATCTAGTTAGGGTTAGCATCGTAGGAGTATGCATTATTACTATCATGTATTTATATGCCTGCATATATCCATTGTTTTAGCACTGTGGTAGAATTCTACCATCTATTTACTCTGTTGGTGCTTATAACGATATACATCTGTTTCTGTCTCATGGTTGTTGCAGCACATGTATTTGATGCTAGAATGACGCTGGTTCAGTAAATTTTTATTGAAAATGTCCCTATTGTTTCTTCTGTGTATCTCTCTGAGACAAAGGGAGCACGAGTGACTGAGCGAAAGGTACAGTACTGTTTCCACGATCCCTGAGGGGTCAGGGTTGTCATGTTCGATAGTTGCCAGAAACTA
This sequence comes from Triturus cristatus, assembly GCF_964204655.1. Taxonomy (NCBI): domain Eukaryota; kingdom Metazoa; phylum Chordata; class Amphibia; order Caudata; family Salamandridae; genus Triturus; species Triturus cristatus. The sequence continues at coordinate 362,255,334 of NC_140582.1, forward strand.
TTCGCTCCTTGATAAGAGGGGTTCATAGTTGAACTGTGAGCTAGCTGGTATACAGGTGAACATATCTGGTGGGGGTATCAGGAATCAGTCTGAACCCCAATCCCACAGTTTATGTCTAAACGCCTGGATCCTATATAGATTTATAGGAACTACACAACAGACCTATACACTTACTTTCAAAAGTTTCAAATTATTTTGCACCCAATCTTAAGATTACAACCACTTTGCCATGTCCAGGAATCTTTTTTGAATGTGTTGATTGAAAGCCTGCCTGTTTAAATAAAAGTATTATTCTTCATAGCATCAACCATACCATATAGAGCTATCAAGTTTCCCAGGTTCAAAGCTTCAGTAGTTCATTCGGTCAGGATTTTGTTGAATTGCGTAATGTGCAATCTTTTTAACTCTGTTATTAATCCTGTTATAAAATCAGGATTAAAATTCCCAGAAAGCACAGAAAAAAACCCTGGACTGCATGGTCCAATCATAAGTGCACCACGAAAAGTTGAGAGCTCTCATAGTACCTAATAGCTGTTTAAGCAAAAAATTTAGCCAGCCCCTTGGTAAATTGCTGCCTAGTCTGGCTTCAAAGACAATTACACAGCATTGAAACGTTAATTGTATATATATTATCTACTGGCGGTCGCCAGTAGATAGTTATAGTTAGGACCGTGTTTCCATAGGAAATCTCAAAATTCTATTTTGAATAACTTTGGCGCCGGTTGACGAATCCTCGCGAAATTTTCAAAACTAATGGGGCGCTCCGTTCAGCTCCTACCCTGAAAGTCTCAGGGTGATACGTCAAGCGGGGGATGAGAAAAAGGGGGGGGTCCCAAAACGCGTTTTCCCCATGCATTTTTCCATAGGACCTTTAGTCCGAGCTACAGCCCGAACGGCTGAACAGAATTACTTGAAATTTGGCAGAGAGGTAGTCCTCAGGTCAGAGATGTGCCTTTTGCAGGTCTGGTGTAAATCTGTTCAGTAGGTCCTGAGAAAATAGCATTTAAATCAATATATATATCTGTAAGCGCGCTCCGTGCGCTTACGGTAAGCTTACCGTACGCGTACGGTGCCGTGCGCGAGCTCAATTCTGATTGGTGGTTACATGACTGTAAACATTCGAATCGGTCGAAATCAGAAAGTGTCGGCCGCCATTTTCTGTCTCTCGCACTGAAAAACAAAGGTGGATAACGTGAAAAGGGGACAACGAAGAGAGTTGCAGACCCCCCTAGCGTTTGTCAGGGGGTACACGAAGGACCAAAAAGTACGAAAAATACATTTAATAATTTTTTTTAAAAATCGCGGAGTGCGCGTACGGTAAGCTTACCGTACGTGCACGGCAAAAAAAATAAATTAAAAAAAAAACGTAATAACAATCACATTTATAAAATAAATTGAAGGACCCGCAAGGGATAAAAATTTTTTTTTACTGTGTATAAAAAGGCGAGGCGCGCACGGTATGAACTGCGCAACGTGGGCGCTCGGTGCGCGAAGCGCACTGAGTGCCCACAGCGCGCGCACCGTGCGCGAAGCGCACCGTGCGCGCAGGGTGTGCGCACGGTGAAAAACCAGAAAAAAAAATAAAAAATAAATGCATAACTTAGCATTTAAAAAAACGTACAAATTCACTGAAAAAACCATAGGTTTCACACACGTTATAGTTAGGAATTAGCATTTAAAAAACCTTGCAAATTCACTTAAAAAACCATAGGTTTCACACATGTTATAGTTAGCTGTACATTTCACTCGTAAAAAACCAATGAAATTCCACGTTATAGTTAGATCAGGTAAATATAACTTGCGCGACCGCAATCCACAATGTGTCATTTCAGATGTCATCATTGATGTGAAGAGTGATGTCACTGACCATGTCATGAGTGATGTAATATGTGACGTCATCAGCAGTTTATTGTGGGCGCGCAAGTTATAGTTACCTGATCTAACTATAACGTGGAATTTCATTGGTTTTTTACGAGTGAAATGTACAGCTAACTATAACATGTGTGAAACCTATGGTTTTTTAAGTGAATATATATATAACTGCTATACCTCCAGTTCTATGAATAACCTCCTCTCAAGGGTTAAGTGCATTCATAAGGGAGGAACATAGCTTTCCAATGGCTACTGCCAGTAATGAAACGAAAGCAATGTGAGCCGTGGGCGTGTCCTCAGTTACCAATCAAAACCCACTGTAAGCACCACCTTCAGTGACATTCACTGTGTTATAGCTTTTGGCTAGCGTCAACTCTCGGGCCAGCTATAGCTCAGCGGTTCCTTCTCAAGTTACATGATTTCAATCCTTCGGGGTTCGCGTCCCGCGGGCGCTCACTGGCCTTTTTTTCCTCCATTACTTGTCTGCTAAAGAAATATATATCTTTACTTGCTTGATGCACTTTATTCGATAAAATGTCAATTTCCTCTGTTTTATTTTATTTTAGAAATTATCATTATTGTTTCTACGGTTGGCAATTTAATCCTCCTGTTTTCCAGTTACTGCCGGGCTGGGGCGAGGGTTGAGCGGGAGGGCGGGCGGGGAGGAGCCCAAGCTCAGACGCTTGTATCATGGAATAAAAATACACGGCCATGCACTGCCCAACACTAGTGGAAACTACGCCTGTTGTAGCAGCAGCCATGTTGCACTATGATACCACTGGTGCGAGCGGCGGACGTGGCTCTGTCACTATGGGACTCCACACTTGTAGTGCAGGTCAAGGAGGCTGTCACAACAGGACTGATCTCTTAGACAGTCCATGACAGTTTACCGTACTGCTCGTCACACTTTCCTGCCTCCGAGGCGCTTGCCTGTTCAGTTAATTTTCTTTCCTTTCTTTCTGCCCAGTCCATCTGAAGGCTATACACTATGGATTACAGGACTCAATCACATTAACAGGTGCAGTTTGCAGTGCTACGAAGCAGTCAGATTGACAGCAAGCGCTACGTACAAAACAAGCTATCCTTATTCTTTAAGAGTTGTCACGGTTTTACAATTGTTGATGTGGAAAGATGAACAGCCAAGGAAATCGAGAAGCTAGTCTAGTGTTTGTCCGAGTTTCATGTCCTGTGGTTGCTTTATGCAGAGCTCTCAGGTTTCCTAGGTCCGTGTGTGAGAATCCGATTCACGCCAGGTTTGGTTTTTTTGCTCTGTATTCTGGGACTTGTAGTCCTTGTTTTATAATTGGATCAAAAGGACTGACTGCAAGTCCCGGAATTCAAACCAAAAAACCTGGACTGGATTTTCTACTCGCGCATGGAACTGGAAAATGTGAGAGCTCTGCTGATGAGATGGAGATTTTTATTCTTAAAATGCGGTATGTGTGTGTTGTGACAGTGGTTACCTGTACGTGGAGAACATACTAATGACTCCGTGGAGGCTGTTGGAATTTGGAGTAGCCTCCTAGAAAATGGTTTCACTTTCTTTTGCTTCCCCTTTAGGAAACACATGCATAGAAGGTGCCTGGTCACACACTGCTTAAAATGCATGTTAGAATAAACAAGCATTGGCATAGCCAATAGGTCTCGCCTTTGGGACCTTATGTGTTTAATGCAAAAACAACAGTTGATGGACAGAATGCAGAACAATGTCATACATTCACCCCAGTACAGAGATCTGGGCCTAAATCCATCGTTTGTTTTGCTCACCATGCCATTCCAGTTTGAACCCAGCCATATCAGAATCAGAAAAATCTTTATTTCGGTTCCTTTAAACCACAAAAGATGCAAACAATACATACAACACCTAATACAAATAGTGCATCAATACCATTTCAACTAATTGTGAATAAAAATGTAAAGGAAAGAGGCTTATAATGGCCTATCGCCCTTGGTTAAGAATATAAATACAATTTTAACTATGTTAAAAAGGCATCAAGAATTTAAAAATGAGGATATCACGAGTTAGCAAACCCTATTACATCGTCCATTTGATTGTTCTTCCATATGTAAGATAAAAGAGAAGAAAACACAATTCAATAGCAATTCCTAACTAATACATTATAACAATAAAACTCCCTTATTCCCTTCAACATACACAAAGTAAATTCATCAGTAATTTCTCTAGAGTACTTGGTCAGGTTCACTATAACTTCAGTACTGCTTTGGCCCTTACGAAGCTTACAGCTAGTAAGAATTTACTTATACTAAAAACAATAACTTGAGCTGTATCAGTCTTTAATATTCTTTCTGCTTCTTTACTGGATCTTGTTCCTAGGTTTTTACAAATGGGTATAATCCATTTTTTCCTAGGCTTAACATATGCAGGACAAAAGAGTAAAACGTGCAGATCATTTTCTTTAACTTTATCTGGGCATAAAATACACAAAACATTATCAGTTCCATCGTAATTAACGGCCCAACGTGATGTAATTGCATTTATGTCCAATATACCATATCTAAATTTCATGTATAAAGTTTTTGCAAGTTAAGGACACACTTTATCAAGAAAAGGCTCAACATTTGCTATGTCCTTGAACAAAAGAAATCTAGTTGTTAGCGGTCCGTTAAATGAGCCGTATAACACACTGCTTTGGATATATACCCAGAAAGTAGATTTTAGCAATTTCTTAGAACCCGAAGACAGTGAGGTTGGGTTGTCCCAAAACTGGGACAGGCCCAACCTTCTAAACCATAAAAAAAATGTCTAAACCACAAAATACATCTATTCTGATCCAACTCCATAACCTCCTCTAAACCAACCTTGTAATGTATTAGTTCTGGAGTTGACCATAACCTTACCCAAAATGTAAGGGGTCTTAAAAGTGCATAGTGGTCAGTTCGTTTTACATTAAAGTCCAGGATAATTGGAGTTAATGGTGCTCGTACAGGGAGACTTAGGAGCATTATACAAAATGTATTTTCTCTCACCTCAAAAATCTTTTTACGGTGGGGCCCCCCTATTTCAGCCCCGTACAATGCTGCTGATTGTGCTTTGTATTTAAACACCTCCAGGGCTGGAGAGACTGCCTTAGAAAAACTATTCCTATGCTTTTTCATTATGGGTAGAGAATTTTGGAGCAAAGCTATCTTACTTTTTTCCATTTGTAGCTTCCATGACAGCTTTGTATCCAGGGATAACCCAAATAGCTAAAACTCTGCACATATTCCAACTTTTGGCCATTCAAAACTATGTTTTTCCTAAAGGTTTTATGGGGATTTATGGCCATGTATTTGGTTTTACTGGAGTTAATTTGTAAACCTTTCGTGTTGCAATAGGTGTAAAAGGAGTCTATTAGGCTTTGCAATCCTTTTGGTGTCTGTGATATTAGTATGATGTCGTCAGCGAATAAGAGCGCTGGCACCAACTCCCCACCTAGTTTTGGTGCATCATTCATGCAACCATTCAAAAAATTGGGGATATCGTTTACGTACAGTGAAAATAGTGTAGGTGCCAGTACGCATCCTTGGCGTACACCCCTTCTTATAGGGATTGCTTCTGTAAGTTTGCCCCTCGGACCCCACCTTACTTTTGCGTAATTGTCTTCGTGTAGCCTTATTATCTGCTCAAGTAAGTCGCCAGGCACCCCTTGGCGTCTCAGTGTATCCCATAATAAAGCACGTGGAATAAGGTCAAACGCTGCCTTTAAGTCTACAAAGGCAACGTAAAGATATCCTTTTCTTAATATTACATATTTCCAACACAAGCACATGAACCTAAAAACCTGGTCCGTTGTGCTAAGTTTTGTTCTAAAACCTGCCTGGAATTTAGTAAGGATGTTGTTTTCCTCGATCCAAATATTTAATTGATTTAAAATATGCCTAGCAAAAATTTTCTGTAAAATATCTATTAAACTGATTGGGTGATAGTTTGCTGGGTCGTAACGGTTCCCTTTTTAATTTTTTTAAATCATTTTGGCCCCTTTCCAGGTTTCCGGGATTGAAGCACCCAAAGCTATGGCGTTGTATAAATGATTAATATATGGTCCCCAGACACTGATATCATGCTTCAGTAGATCACCCGGAATTTTGTCAGGTCCGGGGGCTTTCCCTGGTTTAACCGCACTAATTGCCAGTATTGTTTCATCTAAAGTAAAAACTAGTTTAAAATCATTTGTATTAGCTACCAGCCCATCATTAGGTTGAGAAATCCTATTTCTTGATACTGCATACAAACTCGTAAAATGGTCGACCCATGTATCTGCATCAAGATATGTGTCTTTAGTATCCTTCCCCATCTTGTCTCCTTTGGCTACAAGCCTTCAAAAGCCCAATTTGTCCTTGGTCTTTGCTGCATTGAGTAAATCAGTCCAAATATCATCGTCCCAGTTTATTTTCGCGTTTTCTTATATTTGATCCTGGTCTCCTTGATACTAATTGTATTTCCATTTTTTATTGCAGTTGTCAATTCAGTCTTTACATCGCGGCAACCCTTGTCATACCATAAATTTACCTCTTTGTAGTGGCTTTTATTTCCTCCTTTCTTTTTCCTTGGAATATTGGTCACAATCGGTATCAGTGCTACCAAAAGATCTTTGTGCAACTCTATTGTTGAGTCTATGTGAGATTCGCAAGTGTCTGCAAATATATTATAAATATTTGCCAGAGCCTCGGTATTCCCCAAAATACATGGCCACTTCAAAGAGCGATGGTTGTTACGTACTAGGAGATCATCAGAGATAACCTTACAATCCTCGATGCTTCGAGGAAAAAAAGGAAGAAGCTGGTTAGATAATGACAGTTGGAGAGGGCGATGATCGCTCTGGATCGATTTTTATGTCAATTGCATAAGACCAAAGTTCCAATGATACCAGTATGTAATCAATATCACTCCGTGAATTACCTCTACAGAATGTGTGCGCTTTTAGCTTGTCCGAAGGTAGACGCCCATTACAGGCTCTTAGCCCGTGCCCGACAACTAATTTCATAATTTGCACTACTGCCACGGTGCACAGCACCGCGCTTGAACTTTCTAGCACTGGAATATTGTTAGCCGTATCTTCATCCTCAAAAATGTGACCGAGCCCTGTCACAGGCTCAAAGTTACAATTTAAGTCCCCGCCTATTAGTACACTTGCCTTTGTCTCTAGAAAGATTAAAATGAAATCCAAGTGTTCTATAATCAATGATTCCTTAGAGGCTAGGCTGGGTCTATTATAGAGGTTAAATAGATATAGTACTCTTCCATCCTTAGTAGTAATTTTTACACCAACAATATCTTGAGATGTTATACTCAGTTGGGTTATTTCGATTGCTAAAGTTACCCTTATCCATATCACAAGGCCCCTAGATGTCCTCCCTCTTGCCAATGAAATTGCGTTCACGCTAAAGGTCTTATAACCAACTCTGTGAGGGGTTTCTAGGCCCCAAGTCTCTTGTAAGAGACAGATGTCGCCCTAATCGATGTACTCATGCCCATCTGTGTCTCTAAGATTCCGATCGAGCCCTGCTACGTTCCAAGAAATAAAACATAGCTTTGATGATTAATCAGTTATACCAGCAAATTGGGACTCACCTATCATATTATTATTGATGCTACTAGTATTACTGATACTTATAGCATCATCTAAGCGGTCCAATGTAATGGACAGGGGGATAGGTGTAATTCCCCCACCTTCCTGCTCGTTATACTCTTGTGATCCTCCTTCTTGTAAACCTTCCTCAGGTATCCGGTTTTGATAAACCCCTGGTCCCTTTTTCCTACCAGTAATGTTCTGGTTCACAATTACCTTTTCCTTCCTTACATCATATGATTTCCTCCCATAGAGTTCTATCGTTTGTTGTAAATCTACGGCTTCTAAAGATGATTACTCCTGATATCTATTCCGGGTTGAAAGAGGGCCGTCAGAATCACTTCCAGGCCTCCCAGATTGTGATCTGTAAAAGTATCCCAGAGGTAGGGCATGGATACAAGTATTCTGGAGGGGCATCTCCTCCTGAACTACCAACAAACTGCGGACCATATGCGGCCGTCTAAAGTTTATGACTATACAATCCCCTTTTATATTCTTTGAGGAATTGCCTACCCACCCTACCCTGTGAACCATCAAAATGTGGTTCATATTTTGTGGCTTAAATTTTTTAAACTTGGTTAGCCAATCAACAGTTTTGTTTTTAAGATTAAGCCATGACTCTTTCTGTTCTCTTTTAAGGGTAGGGACCCCGGCTAGAACCAAAACATACGGACATGCAGCTGGGGGTAGGCATAAGATATCTGTGTTGGGAATAAGATCAGTTCCTTTAGAGCTGTGCGTTACCTCTGGCACTCTAATCATTTCCAGGGGATCTATGGCCGCCTGAACGTGCAGTCTGACACTGTGACCTTCGTCACTAGCATACACTGCCTCTGTCCTGCCCTTTATGTTTCCACCCCAATTCAACTCTTCAATCAAGGGTATTTCCACGGTTTGCCCACCTCATGCACCCTTCGTTCTGTAATGAGTGTGCGTAGTTGGAACTTTCGCATTAGTTTTTTGCTGTACCCCTTCCTTGAGTGTTACTTTGAAATCCTCACTTAGTGTATTTAATTGTTCTATGGCCAAATTTAAACTGCTCTAATTTTACTTCCATGACACTAAATTTTATATCCATGCGTTCGTCAATCTGGGATAACATTCGGCCAAATGAAGCCTCAAAGACTGATAAAACAGTTTGTTTTACCTGGTAAACACCCCCACCAGATAAAACAGAAAATGAAGTAGAGTCAGACTCGGTTTGGGTACTGACTGTATTACATGTAGTTCCCTCTTGTTCATGTGAATAGGTAGTTTCGTTTGGCATTGTAACTAACCCTCCTATTATTTTTTCTTTAGAGGAAGATTTCTTGGAACCGCTTTTGCTATTCTTTTGTGGCTGTTTAGCTTTCACTTTTGAAACTCCTACTTGCCTCGAAGTACGTAGTCTCGAACTTATTCCTAGCTTACTTGAGTCAGCTGAATTAGATATCATAGGAGAACCCAAGGTAGGTGATACGACAGAAACCATTGGCTTGTTAGGGGCATTTGGTGTTGGAGTAGTTAGATTTAGTTGCAACCTATCAATGGGATTTGGTGAACAAACTTTTCTATAAGTGGGTAGCCTAGCCGGATCGAGTGACAACCGTCTCTCTGCCAACTCGATTTCATGTGTTAAAAGTGATTCTGCTCTGATAATGAAAGCATCAAGGGTGCCAGCAGCACCGTTTTGCGTTCTCATTTTTCCGTGCTTCCTTTCACTTAGCTTCAGTGTATATAATCACAAGAAACAAACGTAGATACGATTACAATTAGTGACAGCAATTAACAATATAGTTTTTTGTTGAGCCTCGGCTACAACAAGTGCTTACCGCTATGCTACAATTTAAACCAGTTCTTAAGGTGTTGGCCCAGACCAATCACAGTCATTCGCGGACAGGCGCAGACTGGGGTCGAAGCAGCGCTTTATAGCGTGATGAACAAGCCTCCCCCAGCGGCAGGTGTTGTCAATGCGGGCGCTGCGGTGTACCCTGGGACTGGGAGTTCCACCAGGGATTATCAGCAATAACCTGGACCCAAAGTTCACTCCAAAACAAAAGCAACGGGGGCGTGCAAATCAGCCCGGAGCCCAACGGTTAAGGACGGATGCTGGCGAAAACACAAAATGCTGAAAAAAGACTACTAATCACAAATCCAATGAGAGGTAAAAGAAGAATAAGCGAGAGCCACTAAGTCAGTTACCATCCACGTATACACGTGGCAGTCCTGAAAAGTTCCCTCACTGCTTCACGCGACGCAGTCCACGCAGCTGGAAAGATTGGCTCCCTGGCACACTTCCTCATACGTCACCGTTGACTACCTGTAGGAGGAGACGTGAAGCGACTCACCATACAAGCCGGTTGGTTCTCATCAACACTGGCTCCGTTTAAGTCGACATCGCTAGTGTTCATGGGGCCTCCAGCTGTCCCAGGCCCGGACACCAGAGAATTAAGAGAGGCACGCTCAGCTTTGTCTGACAGTCTGCACCCATCCGCCAACATGGAAAAAAATGAACGCAGGGACTGTGTTCCTCCCAGCCCCAGATAAGGATCCTTAGTGTGGAGTTCCCCTTGCTATTTATGGGCTCCGGGAGCAGCCGTTGGCAGGTGGTGGTGCCCCTTTTGAGTATCTATTGCGCACACACGCTCTGATGCACCTAAGACCAGGGGAACCCCCCAACTCCGAGTGAAAACCCTTTATGCGGTTATTTTATAGTATTGGCTTGACTGTCCTGGGATGTGAGCACGAGCACAAGAATACTGTCGGGTCCGCAATTAGTCAGGCGCAGTCCCTGGTGGCCCTTCTCCTCCACGGTTACGGCCCACACAGTCTGGTAGGTCCACCACCCGCCCGGTACCGCAATGTCTAGCGTGACTTAGCGCCCAACGCTAAGCGTTACCTGGAGTGGGGCAAGGCAGGCACTGACGTTGAGCTCCTCCCATTTGCAAATCAGTCTTGACCCTGTGCCTCATTGGAACAGTCCAGCCCGAACTGCCAAGCCAAGTCCTCCCTGGACTGTAAACAAGCATCCTAGTACCGGTTTCGGGGTTTCACCCCTCTTCAGCCAGGATAGCTTGATTCCAGTGGCATGGTGAGCACGGGACCCACGTCTCACTGTGCCACTGGAATCAAGCTATCCTGGCTGAAGAGGGGTGAAACCCCAAAACCGGTCCTAGGATGCTTGTTTCCGGTCCAGGGAGGACCTGGCTTGGCAGTTCGGGCTGGACTGTTCCCATGAGGCACAGGGTGAAGACTGATTTGCATTTGGCCAGGTCTAAACTGGGGTAGCATGGTAAGCAAAAGAATGATGGATTTAACCCAAATCTCTTGACTGGGGGTGAATGCTTTGATGTGTTCTGCATTCCGTTCATCAATTGTGTGTCTTTTGCTTTCCCGCACTAAGTGCGCCAGGTATGCCCAGATGTGGGCCCTGGGCTCACTGTGCCACTGGAATCAAGCTATCCTGGCTGAAGAGGGGTGAAACCCCGAAACCAGTCCTAAGATGCTTGTTTCCGGTCCAGGGAGGACCTGGCTTGGCAGGTCGAGCTGGACTGTTCCCATGAGGCACAGGATCAAGACTGATTTGCATATGGCCAGGTCTAAACAGGGGTGGCATGGTGAGCAACCGAATGATGGATTTAACCCAGATCTCTTGACTGGGGGTGAATGCTTTGATTTGTTCTGCATTCCGTCCATCAATTGTGTGTCTTTTGCTTATGTGTTTAGGCAGAATTTGTGCCTATGTTGTAGAGCATTGTGGCTGCTGTGCATTATGTTGAAAAGTTATAATACAAAGTGTTAAGCATTTTTTTTACCTTTATAGAAACGAAGATGATATTATATATAACTGAAAAACCTTATTAAAAAAAGATTTTAATTAAAAAATGTCTTCTATTTTTTTGTACTTGCATGTGGCGTGTAATTATGTGGCACTTAGTGGTATTATATGGAGTGTATGTTGCATTGAATGCAGTGTATTTATGTAGCATATAATTATGTGGCACTGAGTGGTATTGTTTGGAGTGCATGTTGCATACAGTGTAGTGTAATTATGTTGTATATAATTATGTGGCACTGAGTGGTATTGTGTGGAGTGTATGTTGTATTTAGTAGTGTTTAATTATGTGGTGTGTAATTATGTGGCATTTAGTGGTCTTTGGAGTGTATGTTGCATTGAGTGCAGTCTAATTATGTAGCAATTAATTATGTCGCAGTGTGTGGTATTATGTGGTGTGTATTGATGTTGCATTAAGTACAGTGTAAGCATGCGGCGTGTAATTATATGGCACTTAGTGGTATTATGTGGAGTGTATTTATGTTGCATTGAGCAGAGTATAAATATGTGGTGTGTAATTATGTGGTACTGAGTGTTATTATATGTAATGTATTTACGCTCAATGTCTTGATTTTACCAATGTTCGTTTTCTATCAGTTCCAAATTCTAAATGCTCAGCGACGTAGTTAACACGTTGTAGCAGAGACTAGGCTCAGCGAGAGGGGACAGACTAAACCCAGATACCAGTTTGGTCAAGATACTTGTTGACACATTGCCTATGCAGCACCCACACATGGTGGTGCAAATCTCTCCCAAGTGTGAACCGAGGGGAGCGGCGAAGTTATACCGTTGGTGTGCTTGGGGTAAACACTAATCAGCTCTGGCAGAGGAGAGACGTCTGATCGACTCCAGTGCAGCCGCCACCAGCAAACACGGTTTCTGTCAGCCCGGCATACAGTGCGTCTCACAAAATGTTTACTAACATGTTCCTGAACAAAAGGGCTCTACGTTATCCAGAAACCTCAAAAGAAATCCAAACTGTGGCTTATTGGAACGCACAATCATTATTTACAATAGGAACTCACTGCTGTACGTTTTCCATCACATGGCTTTCTAAGAATTCATTAGTGAGGCGCTTGTTTTGTTTTCATTGCAAAATTTAGAGGGTATGAAAAGGGAAATGAGGCACTGGAGGGTGAAAAAAGCTGTCCGTCTCCCTAAACCATATTTGCATGCAGATTGTAGCCATACTTCAGCAGTGTCCTAGTAAATAGAATAAAAACACAGCTTTGGAGTTTCGAAAATCGATTTACAATATCAAAAAACACTTCCCCATTTTTTTCCAAGGGGATTTTAGGGGTCAGATTTGCAAACCTGAGAGTATTAATGCCAAACGATCTGAATGTATGGCAACAGACCATTTTTAATGTCATATAGACGGATATAGGGAATGAGGGAAGGGATGCTGTGTTTGGTGATGCAAGGCGAGCAACAGGCCAGTAAACAAAAGCTAGGCAGCCACAAACTCAGGACGGTGGGAGAGAGATCTGATTTAAAAGACCAAACATGAATGGTCTGAATTGGAAACCGTCCCCTCCCCAGAACCTTATCTGGGAGGAGCCACGAATAACAGGGTGACTTGGAAGTTTTGAGTCAAATACTTAAGCATTGTAGACCACATTGTATTGTACCAGCCTCTTGCGAGAAATGACACAAAGGCCTTTAGGAGCCCTTTCCCCCCAGAGACACCAGGAGCTGTGTTGTCATCAGTGATGTCATTTGAGGTGTCATCAGTGATGTCATGAGTGATGTCACTGACCATGTCATGAGTGATGTAATATGTGACGTCATCAGCAGTGCATTGCGGGTGCGCGAGTTATAGTTAGCTGAACTAACTATAACGGGGGAATTTCAATGGTTTTGTACGAGTGAAAAGTCCAGCTAACTATAACGCCCCTGAAACCTATGTTTTTTTCAGTGAATATATATATATATATATATATATATATATATATATATATATATATATATATATATGTGATCAAGTCCCCCGTGAGGGACGAAATGCGTCGTGGCTACTGTGATCTGTGGGGAGCAGTAATAAAATACTTAACGAACGAATTTCTGTGGTCCGTGCTCTTTCTTTCGCATGAAGATGAAGGCCAAACGAGAAGGAGTGATGGGCGATCACGTGACCCAAGGTGAACAGTGCTTTGCACCAATTGGAGTGCTGCGGGACTAATTTAAACGTTGATGTGACAACATCCGGACAATAGCAGCATCTGAGGAAGGCTATTCTAAGCCAAAATGCATCATGCCCAGCTAAAGGTCCAATAAAGTGCTTCCAGAGGAATTTCCCTGTGTGGCCTCTTCCTTCTTGGTTCAGGAGGGTTTTGTGTGATATTTTCACGCCAGCCAGAGGAGTGCCAAGAGGCCCCGTTCCACAAGCAGCCTGGAGCCATACTGGAATCTGCATCCGCAGTAGTTTTCTTTCGCCAAGGTCTTGGATGAGCTCCGGCCCGCCTCAGTGAGCAAGTAATGTAATGGGCTGCTGCCAGGAGCAGATCGTCACTGTACGAGGAGTTGGTCTGACTTATTTCCAGCTCACGGCCCGACGGACTTTTACTCTAGGGGCTGGAACGTATGCGGGGACTCGAGGAAGCCCTGAGGACACTTACCTGTCCGATCCCTTTCATCGGACACATTACGTCGAGTCCCACACAGCACCAGTCCACTATGACGAATATTTCAACACAGGTTCCCCACGCAACATCTTCCCAAACAAAGTGAACTCTGGGAGTTGTAGTCATTTCCAGGTTGCAACTGATGGGCGATCACGTGACCCAAGGATAACAGTGCTTTGCACCAATTGGAGTGCTGCGGGACTCATTTAAACATTGATGTGACAACATCCGGACAATAGCGGCATCTGAGGAAGGCTATTCTAATCCGAAATGCATCATGCCCAGCTAAAGGTCCAATAAAGTGCTTCCAAAGGAATTTCCCTGTGTGGCCTCTTTCTTCTTGGTTCAGGAGGGTTTTGTGTGATATATATATATATATATATATATATATCCCACGTTGTTGGCTCGTTTCGTCAGAGAGAATGGCGCTCTCCCCAGTGCGTTATCCTACGGTCGAGCCCAGACCGTTACAATATATCCAAAATCTCTTTGACCAAAGAGAAAGTAGGGTCGCACTCCGCACAGAATTAAAGATGTTTTATTTTAGCCAAATTAAGTTGTGCAATAAATCCATAAACAAAGCGACGCGTTTCGGTCTTGCCACAAGACCTTGCTCACGACACTGTGGCCTGGTTCGCTTATACAATTAATAACCGTTTTTTGAAAAAAGACAAACCATTTCCTGTCATGTGACTTTCATATGCATTGTGGGACTTGTAGTTCCCATTGTCAATTGAACATAAACTTTCAACATTTATCAACATGTTATAATCATCCATGAAATTAAAATAAAATTTTCATTCCGCATCGATTATATGCGATCATATTCCGCAAACCCATGGTGCCACGGTCAATATTTACAGTGAATAAAAAATTATTATTATGAATTCATATTTAAAGTGCCACATGACTTGTACTTATAGAGTGATGAAGGCATGAATTTTTTGCCTGATTATTGTACCATCGTTACTCATCAATAATACCCCTCCAGTGGGGTGTGACATTCAAGTATTAGAATCATACCTCTGTCAATTGATCTATTAACATATGGGCACATCAATTATTAAAACGGGTTGGCAAACAGGTGAACTAGGATATAGTAAGAATTAAACAATTTAGTAACCAATACATGTTACATTGCATGTTTCAAGAATTGTAAGCAATGGAAAAAAAAAACCCCACACAAGTTTCCAAAGCATTCCACATTTTTCTTAACATCCAAAATCAATTTCATACAGTTCAGAGGTGGCTGTATAATTCCTCACTTTGGTTTAACCCATAGGGAGTCAGTGTCGTGAGCTTAATAATGAAACGAGATTCCTTTTGTCGTAATGTTTTTTCTCTGTTTCCACCTCTGATGGTTAGTGGTATGGTTTCAATTCCATAATACACAGTGTCGTGAGCAAGGTCTTGTGGCAAGACCGAAACGCGTCGCTTTGTTTATGGATTTATTGCACAACTTAATTTGGCTAAAATAAAACATCTTTAATTCTGTGCGGAGTGCGACCCTACTTTCTCTTTGGTCAAAGAGATTTTGGATATATATATATATATATATATATATATATATATATATATATATATATATATTCACTGAAAAAACCAAAGGTTTCACACACGTTATAGTTAGGAATTAGCATTTAAAAAACCTTGCAAATTCACTGAAAAAACCATAGGTTTCAGACATGTTATAGTTAGCTGGACATTTCACTCGTGAAAAACCAATGAAATTCCCCCGTTATAGTTAGTTCAGCTAACTATAACTCGCGCCCCCGCAATGCACTGCTGATGACGTCACATATTACATCACTCATGACATGGTCAGTGACATCACTCATGACATCACTGATGACATCTCAAATGACATCACTGATGACATCATCCAGTGAATGTGTGTTTTTCTGAAAATTAAATATGTTTTATATATGTATATCTCAAGGTCGATGGAAGAATAAATGGGTATATAAGTGTCTAAATGGATGATTTGTTTTTGAACAATTGATTGTGTAACTGACTGATTAAGTGTATCATAGTGAATACATGGCTTAGTGAGTAATGTTTAAATATGTAAGTATCTGTATCAGTCTCTCACTTTGTATATAAGTGGCTGCATGGGTTGGTGAGTAGCTACATGGGTGTCTATATAGGTTATTAGTTGGTTTTTTGAGTATCTGTCTGAGTGTCTCCATGGTTCGGTGGGGGGTATTACGTAGTGCATAGGTGCATGAATGAGTGACTCTCTCTTTGTATGTGTTGAAGACAGCATGTGTGCAGGACTGTATGGGTGGATGAGTGTGTGTATGGGTGTGTTAGTGAGTGAATGACTGTCTCAATAGTGTCTTTATCAGTAAATACATATCTTTTAAACTAGTATATGTGACTGTTGGTGTATATAAGTGAGTATATGTGAGAGTGAGAGATTGAAAGAGTTCCTGTATGAATAAGTATGTGTTTCTATAAGTGATTGTTTAAAAGACTAAGTATGTGTAAGTTCCCATAGAAGTAAGTGTGGTGGTGTGTGTATAAATGTATATGCAAGTAAATGTATGTTTCTTCCTTTATTAGCATGAGTGATTATGTGTGTGAGTAACTCTGTGGATGAGTGGCATTGTGTAACAGGATGTATAGGTGTATGAGTACATATGATGAGTGAGTACATGTATGAGTGACTGTATAGGACTGTTGGTGAATGAGTGGATGTGTATGTGGGTCTTAGAATTACTCAAGAGGTTGTTGTAACTGGTATTGGTATGTCCATTTTTTTGAAAATGTTAGTCTCTATTTTTGAATGTGTGTATCAAAGGTTATATTAGGGTGAGAGGAGGTCTGCCACTCTGTCACAATGATGATGTGATCAGTGATGTCATTTGAGATGTCATCAGTGATGTCATGAGTGATGTCACTGACCATGTCATGAGTGATGTAATATGTGACGTCATCAGCAGTGCATTGCGGGGGCGCGAGTTATAGTTAGCTGAACTAACTATAACGGAGGAATTTCATTGGTTTTTCATGAGTGAAATGTCCAGCTAACTATAACATGTGTGAAACCTATGGTTTTTTCAGTGAATTTGCATGGTTTTTTAAATGCTAATTCCTAACTATAACGTGTGTGAAACCTTTGGTTTTTTCAGTGAATTTGTACGGTTTTTTAAATGCTAATTTTTGTATTATTTAATTAAAAAATTATTTTTTTTATTAAAAATAAAATTCCTATGTATTCATTTATATATTATCTGTATCTTTTTATTTGTTTTTGCTTTTTTTTAAAAAAATTCAATTAGGATAAAGTTGAATAGTTTTTTAAATTTTTGCAATTAATTTTTCTCCATTTTTTTTTTTTATATAAATTCTTGGGGTGCGCTCTCTGAGCGCGCTCCTAGTACAATTTCTTAAGTTTTTTATGAATACCGTCGTACGTTATTTACGTACGAAAATATACGTCATAGTGCGGGCTGGGAGCGCGCACCCAGTACGTATGCGTACGTACGTACGCATGCGTGCGTGCGTCCTACGCGCTCCACGCGGTTTACTTCCGCATACGCTAAAATTACGCAATAACGGTCGCGTATACGCGTGTTCAACGTATGCACGCTAGGTACGCACATATGACGTATGCACATGCGCTCCTACGCTTTCGCGCATACGTAATCACGAGGTGCGCGCTCGGAGCTTGCGCAGTGCGCGCACCTCGGGTTTATGCATAATAAAACAGCACTTCTTATTGGTTATCATTACTTTCAGTTTCTGATTGTTTCAACACCACACCCAATCCCCTCATGGCAAGTCATGTGATCAAGAATCATCACTTTTGATTGGTTTGAAGTACTTTCAGTTCCAGATTCTTCCCAAACCACACCTACTCCCCTCATTATTAGTTCTGATTCCTTTGGAGAAGGAGCTATTCTGTTGTTGAGAGACAATGGCTGAACAGCAACCATCTTCAGACAGTGACCAGGACACTCTTGAGAGGCAGAGGAGCAGGAAGCAGAAAGACAGCTTTATATGGCAGTTTTTCACTTTTCCAGAGGGACAAAAAAAGGTAAATGCACCTAAAGTTACATGTGTACTTTGTCAAAAAGTCTTGTCACGTGGGAATCCTAACAAGAAATATTCTTTTAGCATTCACACTATGTTGAGGCATGTTGACAAAATGCATCCAGTGACTTTTCGTCGAGCTTCTGGAGCAAACCCTCCACCTGCTCTACCGACGACATCTGCAGCAGCTCAGCCGAGCACATCTTCGGCAGCTCAGCCGAGCACTTCTTCTGCAGTGGTGCCTTTGCCTTCTTCCACACCTCGTTTTGGACCACCTTGTTTTGCTAGGTTGTCCACACGCTGCACTGATTGTGGTAAACTTATTTCTGTGTGTGAGACCAGTCTTGATCTCATTCAGAGAAAATTTGATGCCCATGAGTGCAGTAGGCCATAGATGTTTTTTCTTTTTTTTCGTTTTTCTCTTCCTGTTTCCCTCCATTAACTCAAGGGCTCTTTTAAGAGCCACTTATAAACTTAACCCCAAAAATTTTTTTGGAGGGATTTTTTTTTTATTTTTTTTTTGAGGTGCGCGCACCCTGCGCGCACCCAAGGTTTTTTAAAAAAACTTTTTTTAAAATTTAATGTACAAAAAGAGGTGAAGAAATGGAAGCATGAAAAGGGAGGATTGAGTACTGAATACTAATATTTTTCACTTATTTTAAAAAAAAAAAAAAAATTCGAAAAAGTTTTTTTTAAAGTATTTTGCAAAGAAACAGAATTTTTTTTTTTTTTTTTCATTCCAGTTCTGCAAAAAAAGAAAATAAGTATTAATATTCAATCATACATTACAAAAAGCATTACATGTTTTTACATATTTTACAAAGCAATTTTTTGCCCTTTTTTTGCTGTTTTCAGAATTTTTTTTTTTTCACTTAAAATAGTGAAAACAATTGTATTAATCATTTAACAGCGGGCAAAAAAAAAACAATCTGAAAGATTGCTTAAAAAAAGCCCTAAAACTTTCCTCACTAAAATATACCTTGTTAGAAATATTACATATATATTACAAGTACTTCTCTAGATGTTTAAAATTTTTCTAGACAAACCGTTTTTAAACCTTGTCGCAAAAGCACACATGCCAAAATAATTTCTGTCAAAGGAGTCCACAATTGTTTTTATTACTTTTCCTTTAGGCCAAATAGTAATTTCAAAATCCTTTTTAAGTGATATCTTCATTTATAATCCTTTAAAATTACAAAAAATGCTTTCTTCAGATGCAGATTTTAGTTTTCAAAATTTAGGTTTCAGAAAAATTAAGTAAGAATTGGGTAAATCATAAGGCAAACGTTGCTTGAAAATCAATTGGGAATCATTACACAGTGTCCAGCCTTTTTCAAATTTAAGATAAACTGTGTAATGTCCAAAAGTTACAGTAGGTCCTTCATGAAAAATTATTGCAACTGTAACAAAAGTTTTTCCAGAAATTGATAATTGTTGTCCTGTAAACTTCTTTATTAAAGTATCCAATTTTGAACCATCAGCTCTACAACGTTGCATCATTAAAATTACATACTGACCATATTTCTGTAAAAACAACGTGGAAAACATGTCAGATTTACATTCAGAACATTCCATGTTGTGATTGGCATCTTTAACTAATTTACTAAAAGTCACTGATTTACTTTGTGTTAATGGTAAAAATATGAACCTTTCTGAATCAACATTACTACTGCAGGTGTTCATACAGTTTTCACAGCAATGTTCCCATTTGTAAGAGACACCAAATAAGTTTTCTACTTCTACTCCTTCATCTTCTAGTACACTCAAAATATATATTAAGAATTCCTGAGCATCTTGCTGGACATTTTCTTTAAACTGTGTAGAACCACAACATACATCTAAAAGATTTCTAACATCAGTAGCACTTTCTATTTCAGTTTTATCAGTACTCAGCTTCTCAAAAAGGAGACTCAGCAGAGAACACAATCTTTTTCCATGATTTACTATTATCTGTTCTAGCAACTTTTCAAGATAAAATACAACATTCAGCACTACATTTGCATAGCAGTTGACACCAGAGCTATTTTCAAAATGGCAACCAACAACCTCTTCAACACTGTCCTTTTTCTTTTTCCTTGCTATCACATCACTGTCCTTTTTTTTTTTGTTCTGTTCATCCACATTACAGATATTCTCAAATCTCCTTTTCCGAAAAACAACATGTTTTTCAATCACAGGATACTGACCTAAATGAGGAAAATAGGTTCTTCTTAATCTGTTATACTCCTTTACACAGTTTGTATCAGCACTAACTTTTGAGTCATCAAAGTCTATCATAAATAAACCAGATAATGTTTTCACTCGTGACAAAGCAACATATGCCATACCTTCTTTGAACACAGCAGAACCAATGTTTACAAAAGCACTATCTACAGTCAATCCTTGAGACTTGTGAATAGTTACAGCATATGCTAGAGAAAACGGAAACTGCTTCCTACGTACATATAAGTCTTTCACAAGCATGAAATGAACTGAACAACGACAAATGTCTTTAACTTCTTCTATCTGATCAAATTTTATTTTTAAACATTCAATTCCATCTTTTTTCTGGTAATTAATAAAACCCACAACTCTTCCCATAGCTCCATTCACTAAACCTTTTTCTACATCCAAATTTCTCCTTAAAATCACTCGACAATTCATGCAAACATATAGATTTTTTTCTAATCCAGCTGTTTTGGAAATCTTCTTCTCTAGTGAATCCAATTTATTTTTCAGTTTGCCTGTTAATGTAAAAGTAATTTTTTCATGCTGAATTTTGTCCTCTGCTTCCATTTTCTTAATCTCTTCCTTTTCCAATTTCAAAAGTTCCTCATTGAATATTGAGCACTCACGTAGTGTTGGCATTAAGCAGATTACAGGATTTTTTTCTGCAATGTTCTGGTATATTTTCTCTGCAACTATTTCTTCATTTGGAAATAAGTTATGTAGCAACCGACTCTGTAATGCTTTTTTGCCAACTTCTGTGAGTAGTCCAATTCTGATATCTTTCAGAATACTTGCATAATCTTTGTCGTTTGCTTGTCTCATATTGGTAGTGAGTTCTTTGTACTCAAAGAACGACCAAATATTCGCATTACCAATGCTTCCTAATGACTTCTTCGTGTCTTCATGTGTCACAGTATTAAACACTGGTTGTCCTTTAACTGGAGTGAGCTGCAGAAGATCCCCAAAAACTATGACGTGTTTACCTCCAAATAACACGTCATAGTCTCTCTTAAGAATTTGTTGCATTCTTAAATGCACAAAGGCAAGCATTAAATTTGAAACCATGCTCACCTCATCAATAATGAGAACTTGCATCTTCTTCAACACTCTTGAAACTTCGAGGCATGCTTCTCCAGTTAGCTTGTGGTATTCTATTTTGTTCTCATGCTCCACTGGTAACATTAGCAAGCGATGTAAGGTAATTCCTTTTATGTTATAGGCTGCTAACCCAGTTGGAGCAGTTACTACACAAGACAAATTTGAAGCTGTTTTTTGCTGTAGGTAGCTTCGGATTACTTTTATTAAGAAACTTTTACCAGTTTCAGCTTGTCCACTCACATGCATCCTGATTGGTTCAAATGATGTGCATGAGCACTCTTTCTTTTCATGTAGTAATCCATGATCAATTTTTTTGATGACTTCTTCATAAATTTCTTTTTGTTCTTCATTCAGTTGTTGTTCCAGATTTAGTAAGTCAATTGAATCTTCCTGTGCTTGATTCATAGCCGTTTCTACTTCAGTCATGGCTACTGCAGCTTCATTTTCTATGATCGGTTGTCCTAGGGGATCTTGACTAAGTGTTACTGAACTTTGGCTGTCTTGAGAACTGTCTCTAGCTACTTCAGCTGCAATTTTTGCTTCCTGTTCATTTTCTTCATTTAACATTTGGACATAAGTTGAGAAAGTACTGCATTCTATACTGTCTTTGCTAGCATTAAAAGAATCTTCATAGCTTTGAAATTCTCCCAGTAGTTCGTCCTCTGAACGCCATGGTTTAAACAGCTGTAAAAGAGCCAAGTAGTAAAATTCCTTTTTGTCAGTAGTTTCGCAACTGAGCTTCCTGTGATTTATCAAACTTCCTTTTGTTTGCTTCACCAAACATCCTTCCTCACCAATAACTTTATATTTTCCATTGTTGATGTCTTCTGTGTCTTTCCGTGAATAAATGTAGTTCTGCAGCACTTCATAGAGACACATGTTCTCAAGATGATGACTTCTCTTTGGGTAATATGTGTCCAACATGTTTGATTTCAAAATATCTGTACTTTCTGGGTCATTCTCGGCCAAATATTCAATTTCTCCAACAGATTTCAGTACCCGATTTCTCATTCCTGCAAGGCCTAAGCTTACCCAAATTATTCTTCTGGATTTCGAGTAAAGACTTGCAGATGATAACCTATCTGAGCATTCATAGGATCCAATTTCTCGATGCGATAACATCTTTAAACTGAAACTGTACAGCTTCTTACTGACAGTCTTCTCGTGAGAAATCTCTTCCCACATTTCCTTCAATTCTGTTTTCTCAGATTTAGTGATGTAAGATGTGACATACCGAGCAACAGCAATAGAATTGTCTGCCACATACTGAATATCCATGTTAGCATTCCACATGGATAAAATGACTGGGTTGAAGTCATTTATAAATTTTGACTCTTCATTTCTTTTTAGGTTGTAGGTATTTTTGGGAGATTTTCTGGTTATAGTATGTCGCACAGCTGACATAAAACTGTTGACTCTTCCTTTTGAAAGAACAGGTCTAGGAAATCCAAATCGACACTTTGTGTAGAATTTATCTTTCGTCTTGTACTTCCGTCGACAGTATTTTCCACACCGATGACTTTGGAAACGTAAAACTTGCTCTTTTAACTTTGTCTCTTCTGTGCTTTTAGGTATAGCACATGTTGCATATTCTTCAATGAAAGATAACACTGCTTCATCAGTATCTGTTCCAAACTTTGGGGCATCCTTGATCCACAACAGCATATGAATATGAGGAGCACCTCTTGCCTGGTACTCTTTTCTCCAAAAGAAATCCACTACTTCTCCAAGAGGTGGATTTTTTTTATTGCAGATAAAGGACATCATAGCCTCAAATCTATGATTGAAATATCTGCAAACATTAACTGGATCCAATGAGCACAGTTCTCCTGCTGTCTTGTATTCAATGTTTTTAATGTTTGAATTTGCCTCTCTTAGAAAATCCAATAAATCATCCCAAGCGTACTCGGCACAGCTTAGGGTTACAAACCATGTAGGAGTTCCTAAATTCCGTAACATGCATTTTAATTCACCATGGCGTCGGTACCAATATTCATTTGTCCCACGCTGACAAGCCATCAAATTGATCAGTTGTGTTTCCAAATGATCATCTCGGTGCTGCACTTTCTCCATAAAATCCTTAGCAGACACATTTTGTAAATGTACTCCACTTTTTAAAATGTGATTTACTGCATAAGATAATGCAGACAAGTCGCTTTCAAATAAAAGATGGAACAAATAAGGAATACTTTGACGAAATCTTGGATCTTCTGCATATAGTCTTGTAGTCCTATACTCAGAAGCTGGAATCTGTTCTGGACGTTCATCGTATCTTCCTCCTTTTCCTGTAGGAAACAGCTGGGGAAAACATCGAGCTTCCAAGCTCTCCTCCCATACACTCACAGGAGTTCCTTTTGCTTTCTTCATCTGAAACAGATCAATAGTGTCTCCCATAACTTCTTTTGAATGAAGAGAATGTATGCTAAAATGTTCATAAATTTCTTCTTCCTTTGACTTGTCCACTTTTTCAATTTGACCAGTTGGTGTTTCTGTGTCTTCTTGTAAATCTTCTTCTTCTTCTTCTATATAAATTGATTCATACCATTTATTATTTTTTTTCAAATACAAATTTGCTCTTTGTACTTTTCGTACATCCACCAGCTCTTGCCAAATCTTCTTATTCTTTGTAGGTACACCATTAACCAGAATTACTAATGGTTCAGTTTCCAAAGTATCTGCATCAATAGTTTCCATATTTTTTTTCAAATCCAAGGGCAAATACACCACTCTTCCTTTTAAACCTCTCAGTAAATCTGAAGGAGGTAATTTACCAGTTTTGGGCTCCATACGTACTATGGTCTGGAACGGATGAACACATTGAATGAGTATAGACTCATATGTATTTAATTCAGAAAGTTCGGCAGGAATAGCATTCAATTCTAAATTATTATTTACAGCTCTGGTCTGCATTCTATTTTCTTCTAACTTATTATAACAGTATTTACAAATACGCTGATCTTCACCCAATTCAAAACAATTTTCAAGAAATATATATGTTGCAAAATCCTTCCACTTATAATTATCTTCATTTTCACTTTTTTTATACAGATCAACATTCCTTGTTTGAATTTTATAATGACTTCTGCGGCAACAAATACAAGTAATATTTGGTCTTTCATTAGAGGTGATAGTAAATTTTGTCATTTCATCCTCAAAATTTTTAGTAATAATGAGTTCTACATTCTGTTCCTCATTTTCCTCATTAACTGTGTCCTTTTCTGCACTTTCTTGTTCTGGACCAAAGTAACAAAACTGAATCTCATCAGTAACCTTCACTACATCTGATACAGATCCACGGAACAGAGCATTATTCAACTCATTTAACTTTACTGCTGGACTTTTAGCAAAATACAATGTTCTCACAAACTTTCTCATTTCAGTATGATGAACAGCCAGCATCCTAAAATGATGAAAAACACTTTTACACACTTTTCTAGATAGACAAGCCAGAGAATGTCCCTGCAAACCAGTATTCTCTCTCACTCTGCATGGATCTAGTGTTTGAAGCACCTTCATCTTCTGTTTTACACTCTTTTTACTATATTCTCTTAGAAAGTCACGTAATTTATCAATAGATTCCTGACGCACAGTACAAATACTACTACAGTTCCAAGTGTACAATGGGGGTTTTGGACGTCTCCCCATAGCCTCAGCAGCCATTACTTCTTCCTCATTTCTTGGGACCATTTTCTCTTTTTGCATCACACAACCATCCTTAACTTCATATGCTCTACCATTGGTGTCAACTGCATGCAACAAAGTATTACTTTGAAGATAACTCTCTTCATTAAAAAATGGTTCAGTACTTGAACTGTGTTTCCATTCTCCCAAGAACACTTTACAAAAGTTACTTTTTTTCACTTCTCTTTTCCTTTTGCTTTGTGACTTCATTGCATTCACTAATTTTTCTAATCTACGCATCCTATTCAAAATTAGAATAAAAAGTTTTCTTTTTATTTCCAAAGCCTTACTTACAATATTTTCTATAAAAAAAATTTTCTTAATAAATTTTGATTTTTTCTTATATTTTTTCACATCCTTTAGCAAATTTAACATCACTCTTCTCTGAAACATTTTTCGACGAATGTTTTTAAAATCTAATTTTCGCGTTAAATCTGTTTGACATACTTCTGATTGTACATTAGCTTTTTTTTTTTTGCTGTTGACTGTGTTGTTGCTTTGTACATAAAACTCTCTTTGTTTTACAGTTATTTTTGCCATTTTTTTGTTTTTTGAAAATCTTTTTTAAGAAATCTCTGCTTTGCTTACCAGTAGACTTTTTCTTTTTGCCATCACCAGCTTCTCCTGCTATTTTTTTTTCCCAGTTTTGTCCAGATATACTTGTTGTTGCTTTTCTTTCCTTTTTCTTGTCCTTAAAGGCATTTTTTTTTCACTGTTGCTCAGCAATACCTGCCAGGAACTAAAAAAAAATCCTTTTTGTAATTATAATTCATTAAAATATTTTTTTTTACTTTTCATTTATTTCAAATGTTTTTCCATTTGTCTCTCATTTGTGATTTACTAATTTGTGCACAGTACTAACCACCACAGTTGAAAAAAAACAAGCTACCCCTTTCCTGCAAGTGCATTTTTTAACAGAACAACTGCAACACAAATTATATCTGTGGCCACAATTCCTGTGCAAACACAGCCTCATGGTGTGCTTCTAAGCAGAAAACAGAATTTGATTTGCAAATTCAAAGCACATTTACTACTCTGGTAGATCAAGTGATAATTGATGTTACAGCCTTACACATTTTACCTGGAAAATCACAGAGGCAGAAAAGAGCACATTTCCTAACAGCTACTTCATACCATAAGTATCTGCAACCGGAGTGAGTGTTTAGAGTAGAGCAAAGAAAACGAGGCCTTGGTGACGTTGAATGTGTTTGAATTACACACAGACCAGAGTAGTACGCATGGGAGTGTTGGAGAAGCTGCTGCGTGTGTCCCAAGAGTGTGTTTCTGCAGACTATGTATTGTCAGCTGCAAGAGACATGAGCAAGGACATTTCCAGAACTGCATGAAGACTACAGGGATGTACGTAACAGTGCATGTGTGCTAAGGGATAATTTGTGTAAACACAACAGGCTGCCCCTTTCCTGGGACTACAATTCTTACTGAACAACATCTTCATAAATTAAATCTCTGCCCACAATTCCTGTGTGCACACAGACTCATGCCATCTTTTTACGCACATAACACAGGTTGCCCCTTTCCTGGGACTGCATTTCTTACTGAACAACATCTTCACAAATTAAATCTCTGCCCACAATTCCTGTGCGCACACAGACTCATGCTATGTTTTTTGGAACAAAACAGTGTCCCTGAATAGTACAAAATTACTGTTACAGCCTGATACAGTTCCCTTATCATTTACAGAAGCAGAAAACAGCACATGTCCTAACAGCTCCTTAAGACAATGACCATGTGTTACAGGGTGAGTGATTAGACTAGATCAATTTAAATGAGGCTTTGCTGACGTTGAATGTGTTTGCATTACACAGTGCTATCTGAAACAGCACACAGAGCTGAGTACTACACATAAGAGTGTTGGAGAAGCTGCTGCGTGTGTGCCAAGAGTGTGTTTCTGAACACTGTGTATTGTCTGGTGCAAAACAGATGAGCAAAGAGACTTCCAAAACTGCATGAAGACTGCAGGGATGTATGTAACAGTGCATGTGTGCTAAGGGATAATTTGTGTAAACACAACAGGCTGCCCCTTTCCTGGGACTGCATTTCTTACTGAACAACATCTTCACAAATTAAATCTCTGCCCACAATTCCTGTGTGCACACAGACTCATGCCATCTTTTTACGCACATAACACAGGCTGCCCCTTTCCTGGGACTGCATTTCTTACTGAACAACATCTTCACAAATTAAATCTCTGCCCACAATTCCTGTGCGCACACAGACTCATGCTATGTTTTTTGGAACAAAACAGTGTCCCTGAATAGTACCAAATTACTGTTACAGCCTGATACATTTCCCTTATCATTTACAGAAGCAGAAAACAGCACATGTCCTAACAGCTCCTTAAGACAATGACCATGTGTTACAGGGTGAGTGATTAGACTAGATCAATTTAAATGAGGCCTTGCTGACGTTGAATGTGTTTCCATTACACAGTGCTATCTGAAACAGCACACAGAGCTGAGTACTACCAATGAGAGTGTTGGAGAAGCTGCTGCGTGTGTGCCAAGAGTGTGTTTCTGAACACTGTGTATTGTCTGGTGCAAGACAGATGAGCAAAGAGACTTCCAGAACTGCATGAAGACTGCAGGGATGTATGTAACAGTGCATGTGTGCTAAGGGATAATTTGTGTAAACACAACAGGCTGCCCCTTTCCTGGGACTGCATTTCTTACTGAACAACATCTTCACAAATTAAATCTCTGCCCACAATTCCTGTGTGCACACAGACTCATGACATCTTTTTACGCACATAACACAGGCTGCCCCTTTCCTGGGACTGCATTTCTTACTGAACAACATCTTCACAAATTAAATCTCTGCCCACAATTCCTGTGCGCACACAGACTCATGCTATGTTTTTTGGAACAAAACAGTGTCCCTGAATAGTACCAAATTACTGTTACAGCCTGATACAGTTCCCTTATCATTTACAGAAGCAGAAAACAGCACATGTCCTAACAGCTCCTTAAGACAATGACCATGTGTTACAGGGTGAGTGTTTAGACTAGATCAATTTAAATGAGGCCTTGCTGACGTTGAATGTGTTTGCATTACACAGTGCTATCTGAAACAGCACACAGAGCTGAGTACTACACATGAGAGTGTTGGAGAAGTTGCTGCGTGTGTGCCAAGAGTGTGTTTCTGAACACTGTGTATTGTCTGGTGCAAAACAGATGAGCAAAGAGACTTCCAAAACTGCATGAAGACTGCAGGGATGTATGTAACAGTGCATGTGTGCTAAGGGATAATTTGTGTAAACACAACAGGCTGCCCCTTTCCTGGGACTGCATTTCTTACTGAACAACATCTTCACAAATTAAATCTCTGCCCACAATTCCTGTGTGCACAAAGACTCATGACATCTTTTTACGCACATAACACAGGCTGCCCCTTTCCTGGGACTGCATTTCTTACTGAACAACATCTTCACAAATTAAATCTCTGCCCACAATTCCTGTGCGCACACACTCATACTATCATTTTACGCACATAACACAGGCTGCCCATTTCCTGGGACTGCATTTCTTACTGAACAACAACTTCACAAATTAAATCTCTGCCCACAATTCCTGTGTGCACACAGACTCATGCCATCTTTTTACGCACATAACACAGGCTGCCCCTTTCCTGGAACTGCATTTCTTACTGAACAACATCTTCACAAATTAAATCTCAGACAACAATTCCTATATACACACAGACTCATGCTGTGTTGGTAGGCACAAAACACAGGCTGCCCCTTTCCTGAGTTATAAATTCTTACAGAACTAATGCTTTTTTCAAATGTGCTGCCATTTTCCTCTCTTTTCTTTCAAAGTGATTTCTGCTAAATGCTAACCATCACAATTAAAAGCAAGCTGTCCTTTTCTTTCAACTGCAAGTCTTACTTTTCAACAGCAACACAAATTACATCTCTGTCAACAATTCTTCTCTGCACACAGACTCATAGTTTGATGGTAGGCACAAAACAGTATTCCTCATTGTTACCAGTACACATTAACTTATGGTGAAAACATACTCCATAATATTTTACATATTCAAAACAGTTAAATATCTCGCAAAACAGAAAATGTAAATCACAACTTTAAACAAATAATCACAATTCTTTTTTTATATCTAAATTAACCACAAACACCCCCTCTCAAACTCATAACTCACCTTTAAAATTAGTTAGTTGTGAAAGAAATGTGGCAGTCACACAGCAGTTTATCAGACCAGAATCTCTGAGCTGAACACCTCTCTCCTCTCAGCAGAACCAGTTAATGGCACAGTTTCCCTCTCTTTTTTCACACATATACATGTTAATTTCAAATCTCAGTGCTTCCCACATTTTTTCAAATGAAATCACACATTTCTATTGGTTGAAAACTTCAACTCCTTTCCAAATGTACCCTTCCCCCAACTTTACTTCTGCCTGCTACCATAGCAACAGGTCATGGAACACAGGTGTGAGCAGAGAGGTCAGAAGTTCAGCAGACAATGTTTCATTTCCAAAGAGCAAGAGTGCTTGACTTTTCAAACCTAACAGCAAATCCAAACTAATGTTCTTTGTTCACACATTTTTCTGAACCAATACAATACATGCTTTTAAAAATGTAAACATACAGCCTAGTTTTTAGTGTAGAATGGTTTGAAACAGCCAATGAGTTCTTTTTATTAAAAAAACTATGTGTGCCTCCATTTTTCAACTGTCTTTCATTTCATATTGCCTTTCTACTGAAAGACACCTCCTGAGTGCATCCAGATCTCCTTGGAAGATGTTCACAGTGTGGATTGTAGGTCACAGCTATGTCTTCTGGAGTGAAAAATTTGCAGTAAAAAGAGGTATGGTGAGAGACCTTGCTTTGCCAAATGTAGACATTACATGGATTGGTCAGAGAGGGTTAAAGTGGCACCAATTAATGCCTTTGGTGAAAACCTTTCTACATCTCCCACAGCCTAACCTTATTATTGTGCACTGTGGTGGAAATGACCTAGGCACTTTAACTGGGGTAGGTCTGGAAATGCTTATTAAGGACACCTTTGTGCAATTGATGTCACTTTTTCCACAAACTGCCTTCGTATATTCTAACATATGCCAAAGGCAAAAGTGGAACTGGTCCAACCAATTTTGTCCGCAGATTGACAAAGCAAGGAAGCACGTCAACAAATCTATTTCTGCTTTCCTCAGAGACTATGGTATGGGTTCTATATACCACAACAACTTGCGTTACAACATGCAAGACATTTATAGAGGAGATGGTGTACACTTCACTGATGAAGGCAACAGAGTCTTCCTCTTGAACTTTAGACTCTGCATCGGTACTTACTTGTAGGTACCAAAAAACAAACAATAAACACAAGGGCTCTTTTTAGAGCCACCTTATATCTAAACACTTAAATGCGATTTTTTATTATTTTTTTTTTAAAGTTTTTTATCGGGTGCGCGCTGGGTGCGCGCACTCGGCAATATTTTTTTTCAAAATATAAATCTTTTTTTTTGCCCTACAAGGTCCTACTGTGACCCCCTTACAATGCCTAGTGGGTCAATATCTCCCCACTCTGCCCCCTTTTCAAGTTCTCCTCCTTTGTTTATCACCCCCTCTTTATGCGAGAGACAAAATGGCGGCCGCTGCTTCCTGATTTCCACCGATTCGAATGTTTACTGACATCTAACAACCAATCAGAAGTGCGCTCGCTCACGGCAAGGTGCGCGCACAGTACTTGCTCAGTGCGCGCACGCTGCGCGCTTACAGATATATATATTGATTTAAATGCTAATTTCTCAGGAAATACTGAACAGATTTACACCAAACCTGCAAAAGGCACTTCATGGACCTTATGGCTACCTCTCTGCCAAATTTCACATAATTCTGTTCAGCCGTTCGGGCTGTAGCTGCGACTAAAGTCCCTATGGAAAAATGCATGGGGAAAACGCGTTTTGGGACCCCCCCTTTTTCTCGGTCCCTGCTTGACGAATCCCCCCGAGACTTTCAGGGTAGGAGCTGAGCGGAGCGCCCCATTAGTTTTGAAAATTTCGCGAGGATTCGTCAACCGGCGCCAAAGTTATTCAAAATAGAATTTTGAGATTTCCTATGGAAACACGGTCCTAACTATAACTACCTACTGGCGACCGCCAGTAGGTAATATATATATATATATATATATATATATATATTATATATTATCTACCAAATGTGTGCCAAATGTCATGAGTGATGTCACTGACCTTGTCATGAGTGATGTAATATGTGACGTCATCAGCAGTGCATTGCGGGCGCGCGAGTTATAGTTAGCTGAACTAACTATAACGGGGGAATTTCAATGGTTTTGTACAAGTGAAAAGTCCAGCTAACTATAACGCCCCTGAAACCTATGGTTTTTTTCAGTGAATTTCTGAGGTTTTTTAAATGGTAATTCCTAACTATAACGTGCCTGAAACCTATGGTTTTTTCAGTGAATATATATATATATATATATTACCTACTGGCGGTCGCCAGTAGGTAGTTATAGTTAGGACCCTGTTTCCATAGGAAATCCGCAACATTCTATTTGGAATAACTTTGGCGCCGGTCGACGAATCCTCGCGAAATTTTCAAAACTAATGGGGCGCTACGCTCCGCTCCTACCCTGAAAGTCTCGGGGGGATTCGTCAAGCGGGGGCTGAGAAAAAAGGGGGGTCCCAAAACGCGTTTTCCCCATGCATTTTTCCATAGGACCTTTAGACACAGCTACAGCCCGAACGGCTGAACAGAATTACTTGTAATTTGGCAGAGAGGAAGTGCCTTTTGTAGGTCTGGTGTAAATCTGTTCAGTAGTTCCTGAGAAAATAGCATTTAAATCAATATATATATCTGTAAGCGCGCTCCATGCGCTTACCGTGCGCTTACGGTAAGCTTACCGTACGCGTACGGTGCCGTACGCGAGCGCGATTCTGATTGGTTGTTAGATCAAAGTAAACATTCGAATCGGTCGAAACCAGGAAGTATCGGCCGCCATTTTCTGTCTGTCGCACTGAAAAAAAAAGGTTGATAACATGAAAAGGGGGCAACGAAGAGAGTTGCAGACCCCCTAGCATTCGTCAGGGGGTTCACGAAGGAGCAAAAACTATGAAAAATAAATTTAATAATTTTTTTAAAAAATCGCGGGGTGCGCGTACGGTAAGCTTACCGTACGCGTACGGTAAAAAAAAATAAAAAAAAAAAAAATAATTAACAATCACATTTAATATATAAATCTAAGGACCCCCAAGGGAGAAAAAAACAATTGATATTTTGAAAAAAATGGCGAGGCGTGCACGGTACGAAATGCGCACCGTGCGCGCAAAAATTAAAAATAAATACATAACTTAGCATTTAAAAAACCTTGCAAATTCACTGAAAAAACCATAGGTTTCACACATGTTATAGTTAGCTGTACATTTCACTCGTAAAAAACCAATGAAATTCCACGTTATAGTTAGTGCAGGCAACTATAACTCACGCGACCGCAATCCTCTTTTGATGCTAATACTGTATCTTTAGCTATACATATATTACAAATATTTATTTTTCATAAAGACACATATGTCATCAGTGATGTAATATCTGACATCATCAGCAGAGGGTTGCGGTCGCGTGAGTTATAGTTGCCTGCACTAACTATAACGTGGAATTTCATTGGTTTTTTACGAGTGAAATGTACAGCTAACTATAACATGTGTGAAACCTATGGTTTTTTCAGTAAATTTGCAAGGTTTTTTAAATGCTAATTCCTAACTATAACGTGTGTGAAACCTATGGTTTTTTCAGTGAATATATATATATATATATATATATATATATATATATATCACCAGAAAATCCACTGCGTCTCACTTTCCAAGTGTCAGGACGAAAGAAAGCACTGGAGCCGTGGCCACAAATCAAAGGTGTGTTTATTAAACACTAGGTCCGACGCGTTTCGGAGTTTACACGCACTCCTTTATCACGGGCAACAGACTGTGTTTGTTTGGCATAGTTAAAGTGCTAGTGCCGGTCACGTGCAATAAAGATAGTAAAAATACTATCTTCGTATTTAAATCAACAATTTATACATTTTACGAGACTTGACCAACAAATGAATAGTTAAACGTAATCAACCAAGTTGTTGTTGAAATTTGCACAATTCATTTTTTGGAATGTACTGCATCTTAGTGTACTGCTTCGTGCATGGTTTTTGAATCGATCAAACTTTATCAACACGCTAGTGCTAACATCACAATTTGCTAGTGAAATACCATTGCTCCGCTTGTTCCCGCTAAACTGCTATGTTTGTCAGTCATGCCCTAGTGGGCTAAATCAGTGGTTCAACAAAGTCAGTTTGTAAAAATTACCAGATTTGAACAATGTTAAAGACATGCTTAAGTATAGCGGGTGAAAAAACTCATATTTAGAACTATAATGTAAACAATTAAGTAGCTGGCGTTGCAGCCCCAGTGGGCATTAATCTCTGATTCAGAAGAACAATAATGGAATTATCAACTCATATAACATAATACATGCTTACACCTGCTTTCGCAGCATCAAAAAATAATCACATTGACACCCTTCTCAGTGAGCATATTTTCAACATAAGAATGATATGTATAATCTTCCACGTGATTTTTCATTAGTTCCGTCAATTCATCTGTAAAAAAATTGAATAAAAGACAATTTGTCATAACTGTCAAACGTGCACTAACCAAGATAAAAAATAACACAAAAAGTTAAAAACACACAGGGGAGTTTCACCGAAAGTTATCATAAAAGACTTCACAAGTGCACTGACAGCTCTTCATCAAGATTAAGGCCTGTGGGGGCCTTCGTATTATATTTGATGATCATCTTTGATTCTAACCTCCTGAGCTCACGTGTCCTGTTACCACCCCTACATCTAAGAGGGATGTCATCCAGAACAACGAACTTAAGAAGGTTCGGATTTTGGCCATGTAACTCATTGAAGTGGCGCGCGATGGGATAGTTTTTATCATTTCTAGTGATTGCTCTGCGGTGTTCGAGAATTCTGATCTTGCACTTGTGGATAGTGCTGCCTATGTAAAATTTGTTACACGGACATCTAAGTGCATATACTGCATATTCAGTATTACAGTTCAAGTGTTTTTGTATTGTGAATGGTGCCTGTTCATTTGACAGTCTTAGTGATTTGCAACTGTTACTGAATTTGCAGGCTTTGCAATTATTGCACACGAAGAAACCCTTTATGTTGCTTTTTTTCTTCTTTTCTGACAGCATGCTTTTACATAATATGTCACCTGTTGATCTAGGTTTTCTGAAAGTAAGGGAAGGGTATTCTCCTACGTACTCTTTTAAGTCATCGTCATTTCTAAGTACCTCCCAGAATTTTTTGAGGCTTTTCCTCACTTCCCAAGCTTGGTTATTGAAGGTAGTGATGTATCTTAAACGTTCTTTCGTATCTTTCTTCATTTGCCTCTCTACTGGATATAACAGTTCTTGTCTATTTAACCCCTCAACTTTTTTTGAAGCCTCCTTATCCAGGGTTTTGTCATATCCTCTGGCTAGGAATCTCTCGGTCATGACTTGTTTTTCTAACAGATATTGTTCATCATCGCTGCAATTTCTGCGTGCTCTTAACAATTCTCCGAATGGAATACTGCGAATTAAATTTTTAGGGTGACAGCTGTTGGCATGTAATAAACTGTTGCCGGAAGTTGCCTTCCTGAACAGTTTGGTACTCAATCTATTCTCCTTGATTAAAAGTTGTAGATCAAGGAATTCGAGACTGGTGGCGTGAATGTTACAGGTGAATTGTAGATTAAGCTTATTGTGGTTTAAGCTTTGGACAAAATCTTGAGCCATGCTTTCTGTCCCATTCCATATACAGAAGATGTCATCTATATATCTTAACCAAAGGACGACGTGGTCTTTAAATAGTCGGATGTTATTGACTACCTGCTCCTCCCACCAGCCGAGATATAATCCTGCAAAGCTGGGGGCGAAGCAGGTTCCCATCGCCGTCCCTTGTGTTTGTTTGAACATTTGATTATCGAAGATGAAAAAATTCTTGCTCAGACATAATGTGATCATGTCAAGTAGCATCTCAGTGTGGGAGAGGAATGACAGTGATCGGTTTTTTAGAAAAAATCTACATGCTTGTATCCCCAGATCTTGTGGAATGCATGTGTAGAGACTACTCACGTCCATGCTCATAAGTAGGTAATTGGAATCCCACTCCACATTGTTAATGAGTCTCAGAAAATCGCTCGTATCTCTAACATAAGATGGTAATGATTGGACTAGTGGTTGCAAAAAATGATCTACGTATTTAGAAACATTTTCAAGGAGACTATCACGTGATGAGACTATTGGCCTCCCTGGTGGCTTCGTGGCATTTTTATGAATTTTGGGGAGGAGATAAAGTACCGGAATCTTCGGATTCTTACGGTGTAAGAATTTGAATTCATCATCACTGATCAAACCATTGTTTCTCCATAGTGTTAATTTGTTGCCCACTTCACTAACTGCTTTGTCATATTCTGTTTTGTTGGAGATACTGTATCTGGCTGTATCTGATAATTGTAGTCTGCCTTCCTCAAGGTACATTTCACGTGGCCAGATCACCACATTCCCCCCTTTATCGGATTTTTTGATGACAATGTCTGCATTGGCTTCAAGCTCATTTATGGCCTGTCTTTGTTTTCTAGTTAGATTGGGCCTTACCCTTGAATTACATTTGGCTAACTTTTTCAATTCATTAATCATACCTCTTTCGAAACAAACTATTGCTTGTTTCGTGATTTGTGGAAGGAAAACGGACTTAGATCTGAAATCAGTGTGTCCTCCAACATCAAGATCAATCTCAGTGTCAGCTAAGTTTACCAAGGGATCTTCCGAGAGACCCGCCACTTCTGCTAACTCATGGACTGTCTGTAAAACCTCAATATCATTAATAACAAGGTTAGAAGGTACACTAGGTGTCGTCGATGGTTTAGTGCTCTTTTTCCCAGCGAACCATTTTTTCAGTTTCAACTTTCTAACAAAGAAAAAAAGATTAATACGAGCTTCTGTATAATCAAAAGAAGCCGTAGGGCAAAATGATAAACCCAAAGATAAAACATCCAATTGTTCTTGAGTCAATATAAAATCAGAGAGATTTACCACTGTCTTATTATCCATCATTTTTTGGCAAATCGGCCCCTTGTTCGAGTTCCCACCGGGCTGTCTGTTGGATTTGTTTGCTTTGGTCTGTTTCCTCCTCTGCCGCCTCTGCCACGATTTCCTCTTGGGCTTCCGCTGTGTGCCTGTACATTTATTCTTTCTTTGGCCATCAGCGTATACTCCTTTAAAAAACGTGCTTTTGCTGAATTTGGGTCTTGTGGTATTGCGGCTACTGTTTCTTCGGTATCATTAATGTCCATGATAGATGTAGTGGCTTGCATGTATTATGTTATATGAGTTGATAATTCCATTATTGTTCTTCTGAATCAGAGATTAATGCCCACTGGGGCTGCAACGCCAGCTACTTAATTGTTTACATTATAGTTCTAAATACGAGTTTTTTCACCCGCTATACTTAAGCATGTCTTTAACATTGTTCAAATCTGGTAATTTTTACAAACTGACTTTGTTGAACCACTGATTTAGCCCACTCGGGCATGACTGACAAACATAGCAGTTTAGCGGGAACAAGCGGAGCAATGGTATTTCACTAGCAAATTGTGATGTTAGCACTAGCGTGTTGATAAAGTTTGATCGATTCAAAAACCATGCACGAAGCAGTACACTAAGATGCAGTACATTCCAAAAAATGAATTGTGCAAATTTCAACAACAACTTGGTTGATTACGTTTAACTATTCATTTGTTGGTCAAGTCTCGTAAAATGTATAAATTGTTGATTTAAATACGAAGATAGTATTTTTACTATGTTTATTGCACGTGACCGGCACTAGCACTTTAACTATGCCAAACAAACACAGTCTGTTGCCCGTGATAAAGGAGTGCGTGTAAACTCCGAAACGCGTCGGACCTAGTGTTTAATAAACACACCTTTGATTTGTGGCCACGGCTCCAGTGCTTTCTTTCGTCCTGACACTTGGAAAGTGAGACGCAGTGGATTTTCTGGTGATATTTGGGGGTGGCTACCCCTGCCGTGTGCC
Organism: Triturus cristatus; assembly: GCF_964204655.1. Lineage (NCBI taxonomy): Eukaryota > Metazoa > Chordata > Amphibia > Caudata > Salamandridae > Triturus > Triturus cristatus. Next base: position 362,292,371 of record NC_140582.1, read on the forward strand.
CGCCGTACAAGAGGCTTGGGAAAAGCCAACGTCTTGTGGATATATATATATATATATATATATATATATGCAAAAAAGAAGCAGAGAACTCGGGGTAGTTCTCAAGTTTAGGTGGAAAGCAGCTCCTGTATGGAGCACTCTCAACACCAGCGACACTCTAGATCTGCTCACCTCAAATGTCTGTTTTTCTATCAAAATCTTTAAGCATAGGATTAGCACAGTGCCATCCACACCGAGATAGAAAAGGACAAAGTCTTTTGCCATTTGTACAGCAAAGTCTTTAAGCATAGGACTAGCACAGTGCTGTCCTTGCCGAGCTGTAAAATGACAAAAGCCAATTACCACTCCAGGCACAGTATTACAGCTTTGAGTTGGTAAAATACCAATCAAGCCAACCTGAAATGAGTAAAAGCAACCCCTGACACAGTGTTTTGCTCTAATTAGAGCTCTTCAGAGAGGTATAGCTTTGTCCAGACACAAGGGAGCACCCAGTATAAGTCAAAGAAATACCCTTTCAGGTATAGAGTGACGAATAAATTATGCAAAAAAGAAGCAGAGATCTCTGGGTAGTTCTCAAGTTTAGGTGTACAGATATCGATATTTGGGAATTCTGCCATCTGATTGGCTGAGGCGTTATGAGAACGAGCTTGCTGCTGATTGGCTGCGAGCGCTGCGAGCGTTTGCAACTAGGAAGTGTTGGACGCCGTTTTGAGATTCTGTTGAAGCGAGTAAGGGGTAAAAAGGGTGAAAAATGTGGGAAAGAGGAGGGTAGGAGCACTGTAACCTCTGTGGGGTGTTTAGGGTGTGCTATAGAGGGGGTGCAAAGTGAACTACTCATACCTATGGGTCTGAAAGTGCTTGGTACGGAAATAAAGTGAGGTATTGTGTAGTCTGATGCTGCTAAGGTGAGCTGCCTGGGGAGTCGGGGATGAAAGCGTGAGCCTAAACTGTGTGTCCTATGGTGTGAAGTCATGTGCCCTGGCCGCTGCAGCACACTTGTGGAAGTAGTGTCGGCATGTGTTTATACCTACTAGGACGAACTACTGAGACCTACTGGTTTGAAAGTCCTGGGGTACGGAAAATATGTGAGGTATTGTCTAGAGTCTCATGGTGCTAAGCTGAGGTGCTGCCGGAGTCGGGGATGAAAGCGTAAGTCCAAACTGTGTGTCATATGCTGTGAACTCATGTGCTCTGGCCGCTGTGCCACATCTGTCAAGTAGTGTCAGCATGTAGTTATACCCAGTAGCGGTCCGTGGAGGGAGTTCTGTGGGGCAGTGAGGCGGGGCGCTGGAGGGACAGGGTGGGGAAATGTAAACACCGGAATATGGATGAACAGAGGTAAGTACACATTTAAATAAATAAAACGAATTCCTTTGCACGCGCTGCATCGCAAAATGCAATGCAGCGCGTCTAGGAGGTGCTTGCGAGTGGAGCGGGTGTTGTGGAGGATGCAGCGGAGGTGGTTGGGTTCTCTGGCTGGTGGTGTGGAGGGTTGGATGCTGGTGAATCTCCAGTTCCGGCAGGTGAAAGGCCCCTGGGTGCGTTTCGGGGTGGCCCGGTAGCAGGGGTGGTCTCGTCTGGTGTTGAGTGCTTGGAGGGTGCTTGCGTCGTAGTGCAGTCTGGCATTGCAGGGGGTGCGGGGTCCAGGGGTTCTGGCGCTGGGTGTGGTCCAGGCGCGGACGGGCACAGACTGGCTTGCCTTAGGCGTGCCCGCTGTGCACGTCTGCTGCGCGGCCCCCTCGCGGCCTCCATATGAGGGCAGAGGGAGGGAGGAGCAGCTGGGAGGTGGGAGCGAGGCGGCCAATGGGAGTGAAGGGGACGGGGCCGCAGGGGCTCAGCGGCGGGGAAAAATCCGGGGAAAAAACGGCAGGAAAAGACGGCGGGAGATGGACAACAGAGCACAGGGGTACAGAAAGCAAAACACAGGGGCACAGAATGAAAAAACAAAGTGGCACAGAAAGCCAAGCGCAGGGGTACAGAATAAAACAGGGAGCGAGCAGTCAGGCGGCAAAAGCGTCAATGGATGTTCAACCCACAGGGGGCTGCATGGCAGATGGGGGGAGTGACCTGCCTGGTGACAGGGTCAAAGGTCACTATTCCCAATCAATATAAAGTACAATGAGAGTTCTTAATTGATTGTGTGTGTACAATGTAAGTGCAGCCACTACCTCAGTGCAATTCAATACAGGATTTTAGTATTTAGAATAAATCGTAAAGGTGCACCTCATGTCTTTTTGTACGGGAATGGCTAGTCTGGATTTCATTATCAGCACTTTAATGGAAGTAAAGTTGAGATAAATCTAACACACTATTCAGAAGTTGGTGTAAACTGCAGACATCACCAGTATTCCCACGATAAGTGCCCCAAAATGTAACACCGTGGTGCACTCCATCAAATAACAGTAATAAGAACAAGAAAGAGTCACACAGCAGTGAAGAGAACAACCAAAAACTTTATAATTTTTTTTTTTAACATTATTTTTTTATAAATATATATTTAAACGATAAACGAAAAACTATTTGCAAAATTAATTTTTTTATTAACATATATAAATGATAAGCTAATAAACAAAATGTAACAAAAATAATAGAACACAAGAAGGCAGAACACTCCTGTGGGGACCATGGACGACAGAGCCTGGAAAATAAAGCACAAAATAAGGACGTGTGTAATGGGCATATCAAAGGAGAGAGGCACAGAGAAACAGAGAAGGAAAAAAAGCCAGAGAGAAAAAGAGAGGGAAAGAAAGGGAGTGAGAAAGGGAGAAGGAAGAGAGAGAGTTAGAGAGATAGAAGGAAAAGAAGGAAGAGAGAGAGAGACAGACACTGCTGCCTCTGCGCATCTATGAGCAAATAATTACCTGGTGAAACCGGAGTGTGCAGCAGTGGGCACTCCACATGCCCGTCAAAACTCCGCGCATCCCAGATATGTCACTGAGTCCTGAGTCATGAATGGCGGAGACAACATCAGCTTCTCCGCAGATGTCACAGATGTTCCTGAGTCCTGAGTCATGAATGGCGGAGACCACATCATCTTCTCCACGTCCCGGCAGATCTCACACATGTCACTGAGTCCTGAGTCATCAATGGCGGAGACCACATCAGCTTCTCCGTGGCCCGGCAGATCTCACACACGTCGCTGAGTCCTGAGTCATCGATGGCAGAGACCACATCAGCTTTTGGGGCCGCTAAGCCTGTGGAACTCAAGTGTGTGCACGTGGTGGTAGGTCCCTGATGGCCATATGAGGTTTGGGTGGTACTAACCCTGTGCATCTGAAGTCCGCGCCAAGGGGGTGGTAGGCCCCTGATGGCTATGCAGATCAGGGTGCGACTAACCTTCTGTGCAACTTTTCAAAGACTCTTTATGGTTGAGACACGTGGAGCGTCCCCCATCTAGTCAGCACCGGCAATAAAGGATGTGACTTTGTCGATCTATTATATTTGCATGGTCACATGACCTGTGACGCATGTGCCTGTTGGGTGTGGTGTGTGTGCAAACCTGCCCTGAGGGAGTGGCCGTGAGATGTTGAGAACTTGACCATTGACCTGCACACCAACAGTGAGTACGCCTGTGACAGGTAGCTATGTGGGGCCAACGTCGGAACGTAATCGCAGTGGCGTGGCATGGCGTGGCGTATGACGGAACAGGGCAGGGATAACTACAATAATGCGGACGGCTCGTAGTACTGCATCTGTGAGTCGAGCGGAAGGGCCGCAGCTGGCCCTCTGCGAGCCTGGGTGCGAACACTACATAAGCATTGAAAAACCATTTTGTGATTCAGTCCGTCAGCTGGCATTTGTCCGAGGCATTTGTGAAAACATATCAGAGTTCTTTCTGTGATAGATACCCCTTTGACACTGCCTCTCCCCACATCAGCAGGTAACGCACCCTCTTCCCACATTACCATCATACCCCCAACAACCTTCTTGGGCCTGGAAGTGTCCCTGTGCGGTTGGACAAAGAAGAATCTTAGTCATGTATCAATTTACATATAAAAAAAAATTATTTAAAGAAAAGAACAACAAATAAGACTGAAGGGAGTCTGGTGCTGTGGTCGCTGCTACGAAGTTGGGGTCACTGCCATTCAGGACTCATGACACAGTTACACATGTGGGATCGGCTTGTGTTAAAGAGGGTTAGTAGGACTACGTGTCGCCGGCCTTGCACATCGAAATATGCGTCACTGATCGAAGGGAGTGTGGTGCTGTGGTCGGTGCCACGGACTTGGGGTCACTGCCATTCAGGACTCAGGACACAATTACACATGTGGGATCGGCTTGTGTTAAAGAGGGTTAGTGGCACCAGAAGTATTGAGTCTGCATGAGCCTGTGATGATGCTTGGTGTGGACGGGCCGCACTGTGAGCAATGTGTCTTGGCTACTGGACTGCGTCATGTGGAATCAGGACTCTATCTGAATGGTGAGGCGTGCTGACCGTAGTGTAGGCCAGAGGTAGCGGTGAGCAAGGGCCCACAGCCACATGCATACATTGGTGGCCCCTCCGGCCTGCGTAGTGGAGGTTCAGTGGCACCACGTGTCGCCGGCCTTCCATATGCAAATATCCCTCACTAATCGAAGGGAGTGTGGTGCTGTGGTCACTGTTACGAAGTTCGGGTCACTGACGTTCAGGACTCAGGACACAGTTACACATGTGGGATCGGTTTGTGTTGAACAGGGTTAGTGGCACCACGTGCTGTGTCCTTGCATATGGAAGTATGCCTCACTGATGAGAGGGAGTCTGGTGCTGTGGTCACTGCCACGGACTTGGGGTGATTGCCATCCAGGACTCAAGACACAGTTACACATGTGGGATCGGCTTGTGTTAAAGAGGGTTAGTGGGACTACGTGTCGCCAGCCTTGCATATGGAAATATGTCTAACTGATCAAAGAGTATGCTGCTGTGGTCGCTGTTACGAAGTTCGGGTCACTGACGTTCAGGACTCAGGACACAGTTACACATGTGGGATTGGTTTGTGTTGAACAGGGTTAGTGGCACCACGTGCTGTGTCCTTGCATATGGAAGTATGCCTCACTGATGAGAGGGAGTCTGGTGCTGTGGTCCCTGCCACAGACTTGGGGTGACTGCCATTAAGGAATCAGGACACAGTTACACATGTGGGATCGGCTTGTGTTAAAGAGGGTTAGTGGAACTACGTGTCGCCGGCCTTCCATATGGAAATATGTCTCACTGATCAGAGGGAGTCTGGTGCTGTGGTCTCTGCCACGGACTTGGGGTGACTGCTATTCAGGACTCAGGACACAGTTACACATGTGGGATCAACTTGTGTTAAAGAGGGTTAGTGGGACTACGTGTCGCCAGCCTTGCATATGGAAATATGTCTAACTGATCAAAGAGTATGCTGCTTTGGTCGCTGCCACGGACTTGGGGTCACTGCCATTCAGGACTCAGGACACAGTTATACATGTGGGATCGGCTTGTGTTAAAGAGGGTTAGTGGGACTACGTATCGCTGGCCTTTCATATTGAAATATGCCTCACTGATCGAAGGAAGTCTGGTGCTGTGGTCGCTGCCATGGACTTGGGGTCACTGCCATTCAGGACTCAGGACACAGTTACACATGTGGGATCGGCTTGTGTTGGACAGTGTTAATTGGCACCACATGTCCAAAATTCTAATTGTGAGGTCTGCTGCCCGGAGTTTAGACTGCTGAGTGTTCATTTGTACTTGTAAATGAATTTGGTCATTGTACTAAAGCTATAACTGATATACAAAATGTTCAAGAAGAAAGGATACTAAAATGATATTCTGTAGATTTGAGGCCTGTAATAGTTACTTGCTTAGTGGACTCTGTTGTTAATGAATAAATAAATAATTTTCATTGTGAGCCCTGCTAAGTGCAGTGTAGGCGTATGATGAAAAGATGAAATAAGTATAGAATACATTGACGAAGTGTTGTATTTTCTGAGTACAATCTTGTTAGAAATTAGCATTTAAAATTGGAAATGCGAGCTGTACTGCCTGTAGTGTAGACTGCTATTCCATGTTAGTGTGCATTTGAAGATTAATTTGGTCATTGTAGTAAAGCTATAACTGATATAAAAAAAGAATCTTGAAGCGAGGATACTAATAGGATAATACGTAGGGTGTAGGACTGTGATAATTAGTTGCCTACTGGAGTCTGTAGTTGCATATGGAAATATCCCTCACTGATCAAAGGGAGTGTGGTGCTGTGGTCGCTACCACAGACTTGGGGTGACTGCTATTCAGGACTCAGGACACAGTTACACATGTGGGATTGGCTTGTATTAAAGAGGGTTAGTTGGACTATGTGTTGCCGGCCTTGCATAACGAAATATGCCTCACTGATCGAAGGGAGTGTGGTGCTGTGGTCGTTGCCACAGACTTGGGGTGACTGCCATTCAGGACTCAGGACACAGCTCCACATGTGGGATTGTTCGGCTTGTGTTGAACAGAGTTATTGGCACCACGTGTCGCTGCCGTTGCATATGGAAATATGCCTCACTGATCGAAGGGAGTCTGGTGCTGTGGTTGTCTCACGGAGTTAGGGTCACTACCATTCAGGACTTAGGACACAGTTCCACATGTGGGATCGGCTTGTGTTGAAGAAGGTTAGTGGCACCATTTGTCACCAGTCTTCCACAGTGTAGGCCAGAGGCAGCAGTGAGCAAGGGCCCACAGCCATGTGCATACGTTGGTGGCCCCACCGGCATGCGTAGTGCAGGTTCAGTGGCACCACGTGTCGCCGGCCTTCCATATTGAAATACCACTCATTGATCGAAGGGAGTCTGGTGCAGTGGTTGTTGCAATTCAGGCTTGTGTTGAACAGGGTTAGTTGGCACCACGTGTCGTCGGTCTTCCACAGTGTAGGCTGGAGGCAGCGGTCAGCAAAGGCCCACAGGCAGGTGACGTTGACTTGAGCTGCACAGATTGGGAGCATGTGGTCTTCTTAACCCATTATAGTGTCTTACACAATTTGCGTCGCTTCTAATATTGAATTGTGAACCGTGTAACCCCAGTGTAGGGCGGAGGCAGTGGTCAGGATGGGCGCACAGCTACGTGGTGATGATTTATGGTGCAGTGAGTTAGTAGCACCTGAAGTACACAGCGTGTTCGCACCGTGCGATGATGTATTGTCTGGGCGGGCCGCACTGGAAGCAAAGTGTCTTGCGAACTGGACTGCGACATCTGCAATCACCACTGCATCTGAATTGTGATCGCTGCTAACCGCAGTGTAGATCAAAGGCAGTAGCCGGTACAGACAAAAGTCTGCGGTGCTGTGCCGCTGGGTTCACAGGGGGCCTGTGTCGAGGAGGCCCGCCGTTATGGCGGCAGTCACGTGCCAGGGTGAGGGCTGCCGCTGTGACAGACTCGTTGGTCTTCCCTCAAGTGAACCACACCTAGGGCCTGGCCTATTTATTCATACTGCTACGCTGGAGTGGCGTACGTTGGAGCAGCCCACTCTGCTTCCGCTTCTAGGGGGGGACAACACAGCTACATGACCGAGATCTTCCCCACTGCCTGAGGTAACATGGATGCATCCACTGTGCACTACACTACAAGTATCAACAGTATATCTCCACATGGAGAGGTTTGTGCTTTGCATAGTGAGGTCTGTGCAGCACATCAGCATTACACTTGGCAGTGTGTGCTTTATTGTTGAAGGGTGACTTGCATCCTTCATATATAGTTGGTTGCCACATCTCCCAACATTCAGCTAGGGGCATGATGTTTTGGGAAGGTCCGTTGTCCTGTTTTGCGCTGCCTTGGTGGTAGTAGGGTGTGGTGCGGGGGGGTTCTTGTGGTGGTGGTGCTGGGTGTTGTGGTCTTTCTGCGTGTTGAACCTGCATGATCAGTAGCTCTATCACGTGTTGGTCTTTAGATGTGGCTGTGAGTTTGGTCCAATTAACGGAGTAGATAGTCGACCTCCTTACACCAGTTAAAGGTTGCTGTTAATTTGTTACTGCTAACTCAGCTTATCGCCTGTTTTTTGGATCACATTGCAGATTTGGCTGGGCATTGAAAATATGGGGAAGTGGTGTTTTCGTGTTTTTTTTTCACGGGAATGCCTACTTTGCATTTCATTAGTGTTAGTTGTGGCTCTCGTTTGTGGCGATTTCATTGGCGTAAGGTATCGATGGAAGAGTGGTGAGATTTGCAGTTTTCCCCAATTTGAGAATGGGTAGATAATTAAAAAACACAGAAAAAAAGATAGGTTTAATGAACATTATAATTATAAATTAGCATTTAAAAAACCTTTGAAATTCACTGAAAAAACCATAGGATTCAGGCACGTTATAGTTAGAAATTAGCATTTAAAAAACTTTTGAAATTCACAGAAAAAAACATAAGTTTCAGGCACGTTGAAGTTAGAAATTAGCATTTAAAAAACCTTAGAAATTCACAGAAAAAAACACAGGTTTCAGGCACGTTATAGTTAGAAATTAGCATTTAAAAAACCTTTGAAATTCACTGAAATAACCTTAGGCTTCAGGGATGTTATACTTAGTTGGACATTTCACTCATAGAAAACCATGGAAATTCCCCTGTTATAGTTAGTTGAGCTAACTATAACTCGTGCCCCCGCAATGCACTGCTGATGACGTCACATATTACATCATTCATGACATGGTCAGTGACATCACTGATGACATCACTGATGACATCTCAAATGACATCACTGATGACAGCACTATGCAAACGCGCCCCCTGGCACGTTGTAAATTGGGGGATTAATTCCCCTTGAATACTGAGGGTACCTGGGGGCCAACTAGCCCACCAGGTACCTCTAGTAAGCGCAACAGAGTTGTGTTGCAGAGAGGTGTAAAAAGGGGTGTGGCCTCGGACCACCTCTCTGCAACGCAGCTCTTTTGCACTTACTGGAAGTACCTGGTGGGCTAGTTGGCCCCCAGGGATCCTCAGGATTCAAGGGGACTTAATCCTCCATCTTAAAACGTGCCACTGGGTGCATTTGCACACTTGTCAAATATTTTTTATTTTTACCCCTTGACACTGTCTGGTGACATATTGCACATTGCTCAAATCTGCTCACTATGGACACCTCTTAAAGAATGTTAAGGATAGATAGATAAATGGACATGTGCTTCTCATTGTTTTAGTTGAAAAGTGCATTATATAATGATATTCCTTTATTTCCCGGTGACATGATTTTCTGTTTTGTTTTTGATTTTTTTTACAGTGGTTTTGTAAAGTTGCAAAACATGTGTTGGGTTTATGGTTGGAGACGTTTTCTATGTTAGGTTTTAAGATGATAGAACTTGCATGTCATCTCACATAAATATTTTTCGTTCATCCTTCTAAAGTGGGTCTGTTCACAGAGTGTGCATTGCTGTTGAGTTTGGGTAAGAATGGGTAGTTTGATGGGTGTTTTGTAGTTACATTATATTCATGAGTTCAGATGTTGAAAGTTATTTTTTTTAAATTGTTTTTGTTAAATGTTTTATTAAAATAAAGCTAAACAATGATGTTACTAACCAGCTTGACTCAAACTTTGTGTAAAATATATTTATATATCTGTTTTACATTTCATCATTTCTATTCGTGACTACTAATGTAATTGCGCCCTCCAGTGTTGCTGTGAAGAAGGAAAAAGCATTTTTGATGTAGTTATTTCATCAACTGAATACAAAGAGGAAACTTAATTAGTATCTTACTAAATAGCTACACTGAAACTTTATGTAAAATATATCTACATATGTGTTTTACACTTTGACAAAAACACCTGGTATGCGCAGTATGTCCTTGCCAATTGCACTCATAGAATCACACAGGCAATACCTGTGGAATCATAAAGGACGTCCTTCCTCCACCACTCTGCAGACATGCCTCCTGGCCCACTACTACTTCGGGGAAAAAGTCCCCTTGGCTATTGATGGTCGTTGGGGGCCAACTACCCCTCTTATTAACTCCAGTACGTCCCACACAGTGAGTTTCCTTCGGAGGCCACATCCCCTTTCTCCACCACTCTGCAAACAGGTCTCCTGACACACTACTTGTTGGGGAATGAAGTTCTCTTGGATGGTAAGGGACCTTCGGGACCAAGACTCCCTCCTGGTACTTTCTGTAAGTCTTACACAGGGGGATTCCTGAGAGCTGGTCAATCAATCAATCAATCAATCAATCAATCAATCAGATAATTTTTAAAGCACACTACATACCCGCAAGGGTTTCAAGGTGCTGAAGGGTGGGGAGGAAGGGGGTGCTGTTGCTACTGGTCGAACAGCCAGGTTTTGAGTTGTCTCCTGAAGGTTAGAAGGTCTTCGGTTTGTCGTAGGATGAGGGGGAGGGGGTTCCTGGTCTTGGCGGCGCGGTGGGAGAAGGATTTGCCTCCGGCTGTGGTTCTACGGATGAGTGGGATGGTAGACAGGGAGAGGTCTGTGGAGCGGAGTTTCCTGCTGGGTACGTAGGAGAGTCGACTGTTGAGATAGGCTGGGCCGGTCTTGTGGAGTGCCTTGTGTGCATGGATCAGGAGCTTGAAGGAGATTCTTTTGTCGACAGGGAGCCAGTGCAGGTTCCTCAGGTGGGAGTGATGTGGTCGCGGCGTGGGATGTCGAGGATCAGGCGTGCAGAGGCATTCTGGATTCTTTGCAGTCTGTTGATGAGCTTGGTCGGGGTTCCGGCATAGAGGGCATTTCCGTAGTCGAGTCTGCTGCTGACTAGGACCTGGGTGACTATTTTCCTTGTGTCTGTCGAAATCCAGCTGCAGATTTTGCGGAGCGTGCGGAGGGTGTTGAAGCAGGAGGAGGAGACAGCATTGACTTGTTTGGTCTTGGTGAGTTTCGAGTCGAGGATGACTCCCAGGTTGCGTGCGTGGTTGGTTGGTGCGGGGGGTGTCCCCAGTGATGCAGGCCACCAGGAGTCATCCCAAGCTGAGTGGTTGGGCCTGAGGATGAAGATCTCCATCTTGTCTGTGTTCAGTTAAGGCGGCTATCCTCCATCCAGTCGGCGACGGCCTTCATTCCCTGGTGGAGGTTGGATTTGGCAGTGAGGGGGTCCTTGGTGAGGGAGAGTTGCGTGTCGTCGGCGTAGGAGATTATGTTGAGGTCGTGATGTCGGGCGATGCATGCGAGAGGCGCCATGTAGATGTTGAACAGCGTCAGGCTGAGGGAGGATCCCTGTGGGATGCTGCAGATGATCTTGGAGGCTTTGGATTGGAACGGGGGAGGCGCACTCTCTGGGTTCTGCCAGAGAGGAAGGAGGAGGTCCAGTCCAGGGCCTTGTCTCGAATCCCTGCGTCGTGGAGTCGTGTGCGTAGTGTGCGGTGGCAGACAGTGTCGAAGGCGGTGGAGAGGTCCAGGAGGATGAGGGCCGCCGTCTCGCCGTTGTCCAGTAGGATCCTGATGTCGTCTGTGGCGACGATGAGGGCGGTCTCGGTGCTGCGGTTGCTATGGAAACCTGACTGGGAGGGGTCCAGGATGCTCTTGTCTTCAAGGTAGAGGGTGAGCTGGATGTTGACTATCTTCTCGATGACCTTAGCTGGGAACGGAAGCAGGGAGATGGGCTGGAAGTTTTTCAGTTCGCTCGGGTCCGCCTTGGGTTTCTTCAGCAGGGCGTTAATCTCGGCATGTTTCCAGCTTTCAGGGAAGGTTGCGGTCTCGAAGGAGAGGTTGATGATGTTGCCTAGGTGGGGTGCGATGGAGCTGCCGGCTTTGTTGAAGATGTGGTGTGGAAAAGGGTCAGCCAGCGAGCTGGAGTGGATTGTGCCCATGGTCTTGATTGTGTCTTCGATGCTCACGTTGACCCAGGTAGTCAGGGGGTCGTAGTCGGTGGGGTGAGTTGATTCCAGTGTGTTGGGGCCTGTTAGGGTCATCCTGGGGTTGAAGCTATCATGGATGTTGGTGATCTTGCGGTGGAAGAAGGTGGCGAGGGAGTCGCACAGGGCTTGTGACGGCGGGATGTCGTTGGCTATGGAGCTGGGGTTGGAGAATTCTTTTACGACGTTGAAGAGCTCCTTGCTGTTGTGTGCATTGTTGTCAAGGCGGTCTTTGCAGGAGGTCCTCTTGGCGGTCCTGATGAGGTGGTGGTGGTTGCGGATGGCGTCTTTGTGGGCTGCGCGGCTGCCCGGCGACTTCTCGCTGTGCCATATGTTCTCCAACTTCCGGCAGGTACGCTTAGACGCTAGGAGTTCCCGGGTGAACCAGTTGACTCTCTTGCTGGTGTCTCTGGGGGGTTTGTTTTCTCTGGGGGGGTAAGGTGTTGGCGCAGTCGTCCATCTATCATCTAAGGGTGCGCGCACCATCGTCGGGGTTGGAGGGGTTGGTCAGTGGGTTGAGTGCGAGGATTGTCTGTAGTTGTGCTTCGGTGATTTTGCCCCAGCAGCGATGGGGGATCTGTGGGGTGCGGTGATGTGCAACGGGTTTCCGGAAGGTGAAGTGGATGCAGTGTTGGTCGGTCCAGGTGGGTTCGGAGACGTGGCTGAAGGAGACGTGGGGGATTGAGGAGAAGATGGCATCGAGCATGTGTCCGGCGATGTGGGTCGGCGACGTGACGAGCTGTTCCAGTCCGTTCCAGTGGGGAAAGGGGGTGGATCATAGGCCCTGCCCCCTTTCCCCACCATTCTGCACACCATAGAAATTCACTGAAAGAACCAAAGGTTACAGGGACGTTATAGTTAAGAATTAGCATTTAAAAAACCTTAGAAATTCACTGAAAAAAACTAAGGTTACAGGGACGTTATAGTTAGGATGACATTTCACTCATACAAAACCAGAGATATTCAGCAGTTAACTATAACTCGTGCCCCTGCAATGCACTGCTTATGACTGCACATATTACATCATTCATGACATGGTCGATGACATCGCTGATGACATCACTGATGACATCTCAAATTACATCACTGATCGTGCTGAGATCTGATTGGCTGTCAACATTTTAAACCAACAAGTGTTGGGAGCCATCTTGGAACTTGGTTTGAGCTGAGTCCCCAAAAATATATTATAAAAAAAGAAAGTGGAATCTGACTAATGGTTGCCCCCAACTTTTTGCCTGGTATTTGAGTGGTTTTTGACTAGTCTGGCTGGGATCCTGCTATCCAGGACCCCAGCCTATCTGCTTTCTCCCTAAAACTGATGTGAGTACTCTAGGTACAAACCTAATTGGATGCTGGGCATGCCCTACCAGTCCCTTGTAGATGGTACCCTAGGTACCCAGGGCATGGGTCCCTCAGTAGGCCTACCAGGGCTGCAGCACTTATTGTGCCACCCTGGGACAGCCATACAAACTGACACCACCAGACCACTACTGTAGCCTGGGTAAGGTGGTGCTAGCACCCCTTACAGGGATATAGGTACCCTATATCCCACCCCATTACAACACATATACTCTCATAGGTCACCCCTATAGCAGGCCTTGGTAATCCTACAAGGCAGGGTGCTGAGGTATGTGTGAGAGGGGACCCCTACATGAGTAGGGCCTCTCTGCAACCTTCGTAAAATCATTACTGGGTTGTTTGTAGTGTATGCAAAAACAACAATTGATGGACCGAATGCATAACAATGTCATACATTCACCCCAGTACAGAGATCTGGGCCTAAATCCATCGTTTTTTTGCTCACCATGCCGTCCCAGTTTGAACCCAGCCATATGCAAATCAGTCTTGACCCTGTGCCTCATGGGAACAGTCCAGCCCGAACTGCCAAGCCAGGTCCTCCCTGGACTGGAAACAAGCATCCTAGGACCGGTTTCTGGCATTTCAGCCGTCTTCAGCCAGGCTTGCTTGATTTCCAGTGGCATGGAGAGCAAGGGACCCACGTCTGGGCATACCCTTCCCACTCGGGGTGACAAATGCAAAAACAACAATTGATGGACAGAATGCAGAACAATGTCATACATTCACCCCAGTACAGAGATCTGGGCCTAAATCCATCGTTTTTTTGCTCACCATGCCGTCCCAGTTTGAACCCAGCCATATGCAAATCAGTCTTGACCCTGTGCCTCATGGGAACAGTCCAGCCCGAACTGCCAAGCCAGGTCCTCCCTGGACTGGAAACAAGCATCCTAGGACCGGTTTCTGGCATTTCAGCCGTCTTCAGCCAGGCTTGCTTGATTTCCAGTGGCATGGTGATGGATTAAACCCAGATCAGTTGACTGGGGGTGAGTGCTTGCAATGTTCAACACTCCGTCCATCATTTCCTTTAGTTTTTGCTTTGTTCGCCATAAGTTGGCAGGGTATGCTCAGACGTGAGTCCCTTGCTCACTTTGCCACTGGATTCAAGCAAGCCTGGCTGAAGACGGCTGAAATGCCAGAAACCGGTCCTAGGAAGCTTGTTTCCGGTCCAGGGAAGACATGGCTTGGTAGTTCGGGCTGGCCTGTTCCCATGAGGCACAGGGTCAGACTGATTTGCATATGGCCATGTCTGAACTGGGGTGGCAGAGTGGGCTAAAGAACGGTGATGGATTAAACCCAGATCAGTTGACTGGGGGTGAGTGCTTGCAATGTTCAACACTCCGTCCATCATTTCCTTTAGTTTTTGCTTTGTTTGTAGTGTAGCCATACCATATACTCTTAACCGCATTATAAGTCTATTGCGATATCGCGATAACTTGAGAATGGCTACACAGAACCATATCGTGTTTGGTGTCCAACATGTAGGAATCATACCCCCAGTCCAGCCATGGGCATGAGGGTACGATTCCCCCTTGCTAGAAGGGCGATATGGGAAAAGCGGTAGAATTTAGACACCAATTTAAAAGTGCACAAGTTTCACAAAATGGCTACTGCCCGCCACCTACACGGCCCTGGCTGGCTGTTGCTGGGGAAAACCCCAGCCTCGTCAGCTGGACAATAGGGCTCCTGTGGCAGGGAGGTGCTAGCATCTCCCCAGACAGGATAATGTGGATTGGAACAGGGTGGGTGCACCAAATGTCCTTTCAGAGTTGCACGTAGGCAGCTGCAGAGACCTAATTCTGCATACACCGCTTGGAACCGGTTCAGGGGCATCCTGCTCCTCGCCCAGGCGGTAAACACACAAAGGGGAGAGGGTGTAGCCACCCTTTCCCGCCTCACCAGCCATTGGTGGACACTACTCTGGACACTCCCCTAATCTTGGGGATAAAGGTGAATAACGTGGCCCCAGAGCCTCAGATTAATTTGGAACTTCACAGAACCGACCTTCAACGAGCTGCTGCCCAGCTGATTGAAGAAATCTCCCTTGGGATAAAGGAGTTATCCCCCTGCTTGGCAGGCACCTGAAACACTGCAAGTGACCCGGTTGGAACCTCGTTGCTCCAACGGACTTCGACGACTTCCAGCACCCTTGAGGTGGGTTTCCAGCGCATCCCAGAGGCCAGTGAGTGTGCTCAACGAGTTTGGGCACCGTGGACCGCGTGGGTGCCGAGATCCCCAATACCCCAGGACACCAGCCACCTCTTGCATAGCACACGACCCTGACCAGTGGGGAAGTTGTGCTTTGGCCCGTTATCGAGCCAACCACTCTACAGCAATTGTGCCAAAGACCAGCGCCCTAGCCCTCTCCAGTGGCCCGTGGGCGCCCTTTTACGCACGCCAAATTGCCGCCTCCCACGGTCCCTTGTCTCTCGACTTGTGGGCCCTAGCGGAGATCTATCTTTGAAAACAAGAGTTCCCCTGGCTGCTCCAGGCCTGCTCTACAGTCTCCTTGAAGGAGACTTTTCCCAGACCTCGTGGGTCTGCACTGTAGCAGATTTGTTCATTCTTCGTGGGTTGCTGTTGCCAAGGCTTAGTTGATCCATTCTGGACACTAACAATGCAGCGACCCTCATCCAACATCGGACAGTTGCCCTCCTGAAGCTGGCCTTCCTTGAAGCCTCCCGGAGCCCGTGGCTGCAGATCCAAGCTACACCACTTTCCACCTGAAGCACCCGACATCGAAGGGCTCTTTGCTTTGAGCCCCCTGGTCACTTTGCCATGACCCAGACTCTGTCCCCTCTGCTTTCAGGTTCTTCTCTACATTCTTCACATCTTTGATCTTCACGGCATCATCAACGCTTTTGGCAGGCAGAACTTTTGACTATTTTCCCATTGAAAATCAGCCCGCGACCCGACAGCAGAAACGACCTATGCACCCGGCCTCCCTGGGGCAGGTAACAGTGGTACCTCGGTACTCTCGGGGTTGTGGGCATCTCAAAAGCTTAAGTCTAAAGTTTTAACTTTGTACTCCTGCTAGAAGTATTTTTAAACTGTTTATTTCAAACGGCGACATTCTCCATAGGCTAACATTGAGAACCCGATAGCAGCTCTTTGCACTGCACGCGTCTCCCGTGGGTCCCCTTCCTCATAACTGTGGGTGGATTCTGAAGGGGTAAGCGATCCTGAATGCCCTAGGCATTGCCTGTAGAATTGTCGTAGTTCTTATACCACTATTTTAGTATATGGTTTGGTCCCCCCCCTGGGGCCCATTGATTTCTGTGCTATTTATTGTGTTTATAAATGCTTGTTTGAAGTGTAACTTTGCCACTAGTCACATAAAGCGACTGTGGGATTCTGTCTAGAATAAATACATATATTTTATATATATATATCTGTGTGGGCTACTCTTTCATTTGGTTATTCAAGAGGTTATTATGGTAAAACAATAAGCTTAACACTCCTTCAAGACTTAGCCTGAAGGCTGCTCTCCACAGCTACCACTAGGATAGCTTTCTTTAAAGGTTGTCTTAAACCTATCATCAATAAGAGTCGAATTGGACTGGTGCAAGGTGTCCCTATAACTAGGAACAGCATATGCCAGGCCAACTTCTCACAACCCTGATCCCCTAGGCCTTTTGGGGGGGACCCATAGGGACCTCGCAGGGCTAAATAAGCATTTATTTAAGAGAAAATGTTTTTAAATGAAACACAGCCTGCTGTGCGTCATTATTTATTGGCCCCAGGGTGGACTAGGTCACAGGGACATTTTTATATCAAGGGGGGTCCATTTGCCCCCTCTCTTAGTATAAAAGTACCCCAAGACTATTCTCTTATACATTTAAAAATGTTGAGCATCCCAGACTCCACCAGGCCCCAGGGTCCATTACCTCCCCAGGGCCACATGACTGAAAGAAATTGGGGGGGCTCTTGGACCCTCCCGTGCCCCAGAGGCCACGACCTCTCTGGAGATAACATATTATTATGAGGGGCCTCTCGGACACCCCTGGCCCCAGGGACCACCACCTTCCCAGGTCCAAAATGAATTTGTATGTGGAGCCTCAGGGACCCCCTGGGGACCACCACCTCCTCGAGGCCATCTCCATATAAAATAATTGGTTGGGGTCCACTGGCCCCCCCAATGGGTCATTCTCTGCTCCAGGGACCCTCTCCTCTCCGGGGCAGGCCCTACAAATTAGAAAGGAGTGGGGTCGTGTTGTCCCCTCATGGAGCCAAGGATGATCCTGGGGAACGCCACCCCCAGGACTAGCTCCTGCAATGTCCTGGGCTGCCCATCCGCTGGACATTGCTGTTTGCTATGGCTTGGCATGAGCCTTACCACTCCCACCAAACCATAGCAAATGCTCCGCTTCCAGCAAGCAAGAGCATTAAGTATGCTCTTGCATGCTGGAAGTGGAGCAGAATTGCTTTCACAGAGAGGGAGCTGCATGTTTAGCAGCTCCCTCCCTGTGAAAGCAAACCCGGCTCCCACAGAAGGAGGGGAGCCGGCAAGAACCACAGGGGCCTTGATGCTCCCCTGTGCTCCCCAACAGTTGAGAGTGGGTCCCTGGGGCTGAAATCAGCCCAGGAGGCCGGGCCCCGGAGGATGGCATCCCCGGGTGGAATCAGCCCAGGGAAGGGGGCCACGCAGCCCACTCCTCCTCATAAATATGAAAAAAAATACTGACTGCCAATTCCCCGGAGGCTCTACCCCCTTCCACCACCACTCTGCAAACACGCCTCCGGGTACTCAACTGGTTGAGGGATGACGTCTCCTTGTCTGTAGAGGCCCCTCTTGTTACCTCCAGTAAGTACCACACTGGGGGATTGCTGACAAGTGGTTGGAGGCCCCACCCCTTTCTCCACCACTCTGCTAAAGCACCTTCTGGCACACTACTGGTTGGGGTACGAAGATGCTGAGGGTCCTTGGGGCCAACTACCCCTCCTGTCACTTTCAGTAAGTTCCACACAGTGGAACTGCTGAGAGGTTGACAAAGGTCCCTGCTTATGACCTCACTTATTACACCACTCATGACATGGTCAGTGATATCACTGATAATATCTCAAATGACATCACTGATGACATCATCCACAGAACCACTCACACCCCCATACAACCTCTCATATGCCCACTCACACACCCATATATCCACTCACTCCTCCAGGCAACCACACACCCTCTCACTCACTTGTAGAGCCTCTCACACAACCATACAGTTGCCCATACAGCCACTAATACAACCAATCACTCACCTATACAGCCACTTACATAGCAACACACTCACCCATACAGCTACTTACAGACCCATTTATTTACCTACAGTCCCTCATACACCCACTCACTCACTCACCCATAGAGCCTCTCAACACAGCCACTTATTCCTCCATACAAGCACTCACACACTCACTCCCACGCCAACACAACCACTTATATACTCATTTACACATCCGTACAAGCACTCACACATCTGCTCACTCACCCATACAGCCATTCACAGATATTTACTCTCCAATACAGCCACTCACACACCAACTCACTGAACCAAACACCCACTCAGCCACTCACTCACCCATACAGCCACTTACATACTAAGTCACTCACTAATACAGCCATTCAGACACCCACTCACTCACCCCTACAGTCACTACACACCCACTTGTCCACCCATAGAGCCACTCACTCTGCCACTCACTCACCCATACAGCCACTGACACGCTCACTCACTCACCAATACAGCCACTTACACAGCATCTCACACACCCATACAGCTACTCACACACCCACTTATTCACTCATTCATCCACTTACACATCTTATACACACAAGGATACAGTCACACAGCCACTCACATAGTATGTGTCAGAAGTAGTATCAGTCATTAGTAGTGCTACTAGTATCATAATTTAGCTTTTATAGTAGGTTAGTATATATATTTAACACCCATAAAATCTTAAAAACACTTACACTCACTTGATGATGTCATCACTGATGTCAGCAGTGATTTAAGATGTCATCAGTGATGTCCTCAGTGATGTCACCGACCCTGTCATGAGTGATGTATTATGTGATGTAATGAGCAGTGCATTGCAGGTAGTAAATTGTAGTCAGCTCCGGTAACTATAACTGCTGAATTTCACTGGTTTTGTACGAGTGAAATCTTAACTATAACATCCCTAAAACCTTTGTTTTTATACATGTATACACAGTGAAGTTTAGTTTTACTGATTCCGCTGTGATCAAATGGGGGATTTTAAGCATTTTTTTTATTGTTATTGGGCTGCATATTGAGTAGCAGCTTGCACTTGTATATTCATAGTAAAAGGATCAAGTATATGGTGGGTTGTGTTTTTTGTAGAATCAAAGCAATAGCCAGCAGATAAAATTTGTTTCTGACGAAGCATATAGGTTAAGGCACATATTTCTTTTACAGATGAACTGACCGGATAATCTGACAATAAGGATGAGATTTGAAGCCATGAATTGAATTTCTGACTATAAGGTATATATATTACCCCAAATCAGGATTGCATCTTGTTTTGCATGATGATAGTGATCTCTTCCCATTGCATTTCAATTTAGAATCTGGAATACTGAGATATATCCAATTGGGCTATGGCGAGCCAGCCAAATCATCATCAATGATCAGTGGAGAAACTTGATTTCTAAGGAGTTGAAGTACTACTAACCCAAATTAATATGTTATGATTTCTAAGGTATTGATACTTAATTGACTAAAACATTTAATGCCGAGGTCTTAACTAAGAACGTGAATTAAAAATATCAGGTCCGGGTCTATATTTACAGAGGCAAGATGCTCTTCACATGTAGACTGTAAAGTATAACCTCTTTAGCAGTTAATTCTGATAATATCTGATCGGTTATTTAATATCATGATAACTAGTTGGGTCTGAGGTACTTGGATGATACTCATTATGGAATGATTATACTATGAATCACACTATGAGCCATAAGACATGAATACCATATATCCCCTCTTTTATCATTATCCTCTACAAATTTGTAAAATTGCAATATCCAACTGCTTTTTCACTTTGAATCACTCATGTATTAATTTCCTATGTGTCATTGTTCATCAGTCTTTTTTGTCTGCTCTTTTTTCTGTAAGTGCACAGCAGTTCTTTTTAATTTAAAACGGTTAAATGAATATATAGGAACTTCATAAAATTTTAAATATGATGTATATGATAGGTTACATGTATACATGTATAATTGTGTTTCTTTGTGTATCTTAAGCTAATGTCTTGTTCATGTTTTTTAAAAAATAACGACAACTGTAAAAGCGAACTCTTCGCAAAACACGTGATGGCTTGGCTGTCGATTATATATGTATATGTTGAGGATTTGAAAATATTCTTTGGAAAATACTCTGTGAAGAATTCTGGAAATAAAGAATTTACATGGACATATGGGTGTTTGGGTTTTTTCAATGCAGTTTACTGCGGCAGATGAAAAGAAAGACGAGTTTCGACCTCACATGCGGTCTTGGTCACATGACCCTAGTAAGGGCCAGATGTACGACAGTTTTTGCATGTGCAAACAGGTTTGCGAACCTGTTTGCGCATGCAAAACCTATAGGGGTATGTACCATTCGAAAATAGCGAGTCGCAATTTATTTGCGAGTTGCTATTTTGGAATTGCGAGTCGCTATTAGGAAGGGGCTTTCCCTTCGTAATAGCGAGCGCAACCCCATGTACAAATGTTTTGCAACCGCAATTGCGGTCGCAAAACACTCGCAAATTACCACACTCTTCAAGAGGGTGGTAATGCACTCGCAAAAGGGAAAGGGTCCCCAGGGGACCGCTTCTCCTTTGTAAATGCATGGGAAAATATTTGTTAAGGGCAGGCAGTGGTCCCAGGGACCACTACCTGCCCTTAAAAAATGAAACGAAAATGTTTCTTTATTTTTTTTTAAAGACATCCCGTTTTCCTTTCAGGAAAACGGGCTGCATTAAAAAAAAAATGCTTTATTTAAAAGCAGTCCCAGACATGGTGGTCTGCTGAGCCCAGAAGGCCACCATACCTGAGAGGACCTGCCATTCCCAATGGGGTCGCAAATTGCAAGAGGCTTATTACTATTCATGAGCATCTCAATTTGCAACCCCGTTGGGAATCGCTAACAGTGTGAAAAACACTGTTGTAGATTGGAAATAGCGCCTTGCAAAGTGCGAGTCGCAATTTGCGAGGCGGTATTTCCACGGTCGTACATTTGGCCCTTAGTTGCTTAAGTCTTTTAAGTGAGTCACACACAATGCAACAGTGAATGGACATAGAAAAACCGTGCATAAAAAGTATTTTGTGGCAAAATGAAATTCTAAATTTAAAAACTTTACAAGATTTTGTTCTGTTTTGTATTATCAGAGAAAAATTTATTTGCACTGGTTTGGCAAAGTTAGTAAACATCATTTAGGTGGTTGTTGGCTTTTCCTACACATTGGTGTGTTGACAATTCACTTTGGTTTGAAAATATCTTTTGTTTATACCATTTATTTTAATTTTCAAGATACCACAAGTTATTCAAATTAATTAATTAATTGTCATAATTGCATTTGTATTTCAAAGCAATTCTAAAACCAATTTTGTTTTATGTCAACCAACTGCAGGTAGGGGCTCGCAATTATTACACAAATCTAGGTATAGTACGACAAGAGAAGCTTACCCTTGCCTATTTTCCTTGACACTCAGATTTCGATTACATATATGGGTCTTGCCGCTTGTAGATGACTAATGTGCTGGTATACTGGATCATGCTTTAGTAGCTATACATCCTGATTATTATTCAGCAACAGTGTTTTAAAATCATCATACTTAATATTGTGTGTTACACCTATTAACATGAAAGGCAAGGCGATTGTTGCACAGAACAGCCCCATACTCCGGTGCTCTTAATTGTAACCAGTGGCTAGATCACAAGACTTCAGCTTTTTATGTTTTTGTTAGAAGCAATCTAGTTGGCAATGGCTGGCCACGGTCCAAGTAGGGACCCTTTACCTAAGTACGAGTAAGCGGGCTACACCCTTTGATAACCCCTGCTCAACCCTGTGGGGTCTTTATATATAGACTTAACACAAGACCAATAACAGTAAAAATCCACAATACTAGAAAATAGGGTTACTCTTGAAAGGCTGCAAAAATAGTTCAAAGTGTGCAAAGAGGAGTTCAGTTCAAGGCAGTGGTCTCTGAGACCCTTTTACTCACAAGATACCTGGATTATGTAGCAAAGCAACCAAAATGTCGCTAAGGAGTTGTAGCGATGATTTTCCTTACGCTTACCAGCGATGCGTTGAATCCTTGCTGCAAGGGAGGATGATGCGCTGATTTGAGTGCAGGAGAAAGCGACAAACTTCTACACGCTAAGCCGGCAATGCTATGAAATCCTTGCCGCGAAGGGAGGATGATGCACCGAGCCTGTTGCGTGTGCGATCTTGTTGCGATGAAAAGAAATGGAGCCCTGCGAGCGAGCGACGATCCTGATGCGATGCGATGAAAATGGCGAACGTTCGGCGACCGCGCTGCGATGTCGTGAAGCGATGAACTCGATGCGATGATCTTTGGTTAGCGAGCAGCTTTGAGGCCCGCAAACATGCGATGCGATAATCTTTGGGTGAACGAGCATTTGGCAGCCCGCACACAGGTGGTGCAATAATCTTGAAGTCAGCGAGCCTTTGGCAGCTCGCAGACAGGCAATGCGATGATCTCCGGTAGCAAGCACTCAGCGGCAGCAGCGCAATGATTTTCCTTACGCTCTTCAGCTGCGTCGGCTCGCTAACGGGCGTTAGCGACGATTTTCAGCACTCTCTTCTCCACAGTATAACAAGAGGCCCTGGAACTCACAGGAGCCTCACCTGCAGATAGAAATCCTCGCTGGGAGGAAACAGGAGGCTGGTGGGGGAGTCTGATGTGCCTGAGACTCCAGCAGGAGGCTAGCTCTCTTCTAGCCCTTGGGTGATTGCTGTAGCAAAAATAAAAGTTCCTTCAAAGTCATTTTCCTCTTCTGCCAAGTCCAGTAGTAACCACTGCAGGCCAGTCCAAGAAACATAACACAAGCACAAGGACAGTCCTCTCCTGCAGATTCCTTCAGTTACACGGACAGAGGTTCCTCTTGTTGTCCAGGAGCAATAAAAATTGTAGGGGTTTCAGCACAGATATTTATACCCCAAAAGTCTTTGTTCTAAAGAGTCACAAGTCACTGAACCCAGCCAGAACCAGTTCTGCCCAGCCCTGGAGCACTTTGTTTACCAGGCTGCATCCTTCCTTTCAGAAAGAGGGGCTCTGCCATCAGACGCACAGTGGGAGGTGGAGCCAGCATTCACCTTGCCAGGCACAGCCCTATTCAGGTCCAGGAGCTACCCCTCCCCATACTCCAATGCAGATCTCTCTATTCAACCCAGGTCTGACTCAGCCTGCCCTGTCCCTCCAAAACCAGACAACCAATACACATAACAGCAGAGCACACTGGAAGGCTTAGGCAAGTAAAAACCTACCTTCTAAAAGTGGTATTTTCAAACACAGAATATAAAAATAAACTTCACTACAAGATGCTCAGGCATACTAAATTTGGTTTTCTACCATGTTCAGTGGGTCAGTTAGGACTATAGAATGTAATAGCCAAACCTCCCATTCTGGCCTATGGAGAACAGGTAGCCTTACAGTATTGAAAAACGAAATTGGGTGTAATTCGCTACCAGGACATGCTACACACATCAGAGCATGTCCTACCTTACACATACAATGCACCCTACCATAGGGGTGGCTTACATGATGCCAAGGGAAGGTTCAGGGGCTGGGAAGTGGGTGCACTTCACAGCCAAGATGGCAGTTCTAGACTGCACACAGACACGCCAGTGGCAGGTCTGAGACACACTTTACAAGCTGCTTCTGTGGGTGGCGCAAACCAGCGCTGCAGGCCCACCAGCAGCATTTGGTTAACCAGCCCTGGGCACACACAGGCCACGCTACTAGGGACTAACAGGCAAACCAAATAAGCCAATCATGGATATACCAATTCACATGTCATCTTTACACAGGGAGTGTTGGACTTGGCCCTTTTTGCAGGGTCATCCCTAAACGTTTTGCCTTCCTCCTGTATTTTTTCTGACCTGGTGTTGGCTGTTTTATGACTCTGGGTACCTTACCACTGCTGACCAGTGCTAAGGTGCATATGCTCTCCCTATGGTAAAATGTATTATGTGAATTGACTTCCATGTTTGGCTTATTTGGTTTACTATCAGTCCCTAGTAAAGTGCACCAGGAGTGCCAGGGCTTGTAAATACAAATGCCGCTAGTGGGCTTGCAGCACTGTTTGTGCCACCCACAGAAGCGGCCTAGTAAAATGTGTCTAGGATCTGCCACTGCAGAGCCTGCGCGCGGTCTGGTACTGTCGCGCTGACTGAGCAAGTGTCCCCACTTGCCAGTCCCTAAACCTTCCCTTAACTACATGTTAGTCACCCCTCTGGTAGGCCCAAGCGCAGGGTGCATTGTAGGCATAAGGTAGGACATGCCCTGATGTGTGTGGCATGTCTTAGTAGTGAATTACAGCCATTTTCGTTTTTCACTATTGAAGGCTACCTGCTCTCCATAGGCCAGAATGGGCTGCTGGGATCGCTACACGCTGTGACCCCAGTGGACTCAGAGAGCATGGTAGAAAGTCATGTTTAGTATGCCTGAACTCGGGCTAATAAAATACATCTTTTAGTAAAGGTTATTTTAATATCCTGGGTTTGCAAATGCTACTTTTAGAAAGTTAGCCTTTGCGTGCCTGACCATCTCAGTCCACCTCTGCGGTGGGTGTGTGTTCTGCCTAGCAACAGTACAGGAGCAGGGCTGGGGGATTCCAGGAGACAGGTTGGCTGCCAGGTGGTGTGTAGAAAGATTACACCAGGATGGGTGGGAGGAGTACACCCTGACTCTTGAATAGACCTGTGCTCTGCCACCACAAAGCCGGCTCCGCCCCCTGTGGAGCGGCTGATGTCTCTGCCCTGCTGCTGAAAGGAAAGAGCCGAGTCACCACAACAGAGTGCTCCAAAACTGGACTGAGCCAGGCCCAGGCCCCCTGGCGCTAAAGAACAAAAGAATCACTGTATAAAAGTAGGAGCCTGGCTCCTAAGAAATCAGATCCAGATTGAACCACGAAGGAACTCTGCCCGACTAGAAGGACCTGGAAGAAGCTGAAGGAGGAGTAACTTTCCCTGACCTGGGGGATTGGCCTGCAGTAGGTGCCTTGCTGAGGAAGGAGAGGAAAAGACTGAAAGAGACTTTACACTTTGTTTTTCAACTATCTCCAAGGGCTTGGAAGAAGAGCTTGCCCCCTGAACTGAACCCCAGGACCAGTGGGTTCACCGTGTCTCCGCTCGTCTGAGAATTCGAGCCGTGTGCTTTCTCCCGCCGGAGTGCTCTGCGCACCTTCGCATCCCTCCTAGGGCCGTGACACCCAGAAGCCTGGCCGCCTCCACTCGCCGAGAGCCCCGCTCTACCTGAGTCGCTCTGGACCCATCGAGTCTGGCTGTCCCGCTTCCCTGTCACCTGCCTGCTACTGGAGCGCGCTTGGTGCCCTCTCGCCCTCCCGCCGGATTTCTAGTTGGGAAGTGAAATCCAGCCTCGGACGGTCGCCCGTACGTCGTAACGTATCCGGCCGCCCCGCTTCACCTCCCAGCCTGAGTCTGACCGTGCCGCCCTCCGCAGTGACCTCCCGCACAGTCCGTGTCGGAGGCCCTGGGCCGCACCTGTCTACCGAGAGCCGCCCGCTGAATTCTTGATCCGGAGACCCGCGAGGTGCAGAACCTGCATCTCCCCCGAAGACTCGTCCAAGCACATCGCACGTTCCCAGGTACAGTGAACTCTCTATCGGACTCGGGGTCCGCAACGTTCTGATTTCCCCGTATCACTGTACCCCGGGTGCACTGCGCATCATCGTGACTGGACCGACTCAACCGAGCCCTGTGAAGCGCTCGTGATCGAATAAGTTACCAAAGACAAGAACAGTGCCTAATTATCATCTTGTGGCTTCCATTTCGCAACCGTTATTTATGGTCTTGTACATGCCTGCGTAACCAAGAATCTTTTATATAAAGCATCCGTATTTTTGATACAACTTATGCCTGGTGTCCGTTTGTGGGGGATCGTTGTGATTTACTGTGTGTGATTGTAAATGCTTAACCGACAGCGCCCTGAAGTTTAGCCCTGACTGCTCGCGCCACAATACCTATAGGGTGAGCAGGGGTTGTTCTGAAGGGGTAATTCTCTCGCCCTGAATAGAAGAAGGGACCACTGCTTGTCACAAGTACCTACCTGTGCCAACCAGAGGTTCCCCATTCTAACAGGGAGCATTCGTGCTCTGGCACTGAATGGCAGTGGCACAGCGCCCAGAGCATCTATTACCAGCAAAAACAGAGGAGACAACAGCGAAAAATGGAAGGGAGACCCACGCCAATGGTGCCAGGTTTAACAGTTTTCAATAATTGCCTGCAGTTGGAAAATACAGATCAGTTAATACATGATTTCAAACCTGTCTTAATTTCACAAAGAGCTTTATGTTGTCTAATTATGTAATATTGCTATGTTTCATCGGTCTGCAACACAATTTTCACAGAATTTATAAACGATATAAAAAAGATACGTGCAACATAGGGCAGGGAGGCTATCATTTTTCAGTTTCTATCGATGTTAATGTAATTCCTCGTCATTGTTCCTCCCTCGCAGGAATGTATATATATGTTAGAAGTTTCCATAGGGAAGTCATTTTTGTTTTTTCTAGTAACTTTGGCTTGTAAGAAAAATTAGTTCACTTATGCTCTTTTACGAAAACGTTCACTCTGATCCATTAAGCAGGGGCTATGAAAAAGGGAGGGGAGGGTCCCAAACTTGAATTTCCCATGTTCATTCCCATAGAAAACTTTGTTCTCTGATACAGAAAAGCAACTGGCAATTACCCACAGAAAACAGTTAGGTACATCTAGATGGTTGCTCATGCACAAGTCCTGCAGGACTCTTGTGGTGCATAAAAATTCATAATATAGGCCAATTTGATTGGTCAAGGTTTTTTGCTCACTGATCTTTTCACCAGTGCTGATACCACTGTAAAAATGTATCAGATTGGTAGGACACAACACTGAAGAAAATGTGGAAGCCGCCGTTACGTGACCTGTGCCTCGGTACCCAAGACCTGTAAAAACATTGAAAAAGGCAACATCAAGGTGAGGGGTGGGTACACCCTGACCCACAGAAGCATGTGAGGGAGGAGGCTCCCAAATAAACCCTCCTTTAAGTTAAATTAAAAAAAATAACTATTATATTTTGTCACCAGTACTGCTGTACCAGCACCTGTTGCTGCAGTACCCAGCATAGCTACCCCTATTGAACCATGTTATCAGTACCAGTACTGCAGTATCAAAAAATCATTTAAAATTAAACATTACAAGGGTCCGGGTGGACAATTACCATTGTGCAGGCTATAGGCTGTGCGAAGTGGGAGTTGGCTACCTGCAGTGGATGTGTCACAGGGCCAATCCTCTGCTGCACGCTGCTAAAGTCTGTGCACAACAGGAGGTTGAATAATGGTGGGAGAGTTGAGTGTAGGTGAGAGACATCGTTTACATCGAATGCTCTACAACGCATTCCATTACAACGGGGTCGTTACAACGACCACGTTGTTACAACGCGAACAATTACATCGCAAGTTGTTTCAACGACTTGCTGTAGGGGGCGTGCTGGTGTTGGATTTTCAATCCAACTCCTTCTCTGCTGTTTCACAAACTGGAGTAGGAATAGTAAATTATACTATTCCTAAGTCCAGCGCTCCCCTACAGCAAGTATTTTTAACAACTTGCAATGTAATGGTTGTAACAACCGCGTTGTAATGGAATGCATTGCAACGCATTCGTTGTAAAGAGATATATTCTGCGTAGGTTGCCTGAGGGATTTGGGTGAATGCTCAATTTTAAATATGAATTTTAAAAAAACAGAAATCCACTGGAAAAAAAACCCGTTTTAGTTTGGTGTTGAAATGAGGTAAGAACTAACATTTAAAAAGTGAAAACCTACTGAAATTCATCAGTTATAATTTAGTGAACTAACTATAACTTGCGGGCCCACCATGTACAGCTTATGGCCTCACATGTAACATCACTCACTACATGTTAATTGACATTATTGGTGACAACACTGATGATATCTTAAAAACCGCTCACCAAGAGTTTGTCATAATATATGTAATTGCGTCTGTATAATGTTGTATTCATATTATTTCAGTAGTAGCTATAAGAGAACTAAGTTACTCCTTTTTGCTTTATATTCACAGCACATTTGAATATCGATAGACAACTAGTATACTGTGCTTTACAGGGATGGCAGGATATGCCTCTTTAGCAAGAAAATGACCTGACAGGGCATTCCAAGTTTGATTGTATAAATGTTGACTGATCACTCATGAAGTAATGACTGCTGTATATCCTGTTGTGTTTCCCACTGTAACAATCCTGTACCCACCATTTCATCTCTAAGGATGCGACTACAATGTGGTTGCATACCAATATGACAGGTGTAGGTCAAGCAGCACAAGAGGGGTGTTCAATCATTGTCCTGCTCATTCAATTGCTCATGAGTACTTCTTGCCTTGTCATACTTCATGGTGGTAGTCATAAGGCAGCAAGTGAGTGGTCAATGTATGTCTTTCCTGCAGCACCAATGACGGCACCATAGAAGTTGTCTCCACCCTGACAACATCCTAGAAGTTGGGTTGCTTCACTTTTGCTAGCATTCTTGAGCCACAAAAGTGCCATTTTTCTGTGGACCGGTTCTCATATTGTTTGTTGCCTTGCAGGTTTTGAAAGCTGCCTGAGGAAAAGCATTTGTGGCTAGTGTGTCTCTTATCCATGCCCAGCTTTCAAATTCTTTGGACCTCCTCGGGGCTCCTTTCTCCGAGTGATTGAGAGACTTCTGTAGTCTTCCTGAGTTGCTAGTGTGAAATGAGCTTTCCTTTCCACAGATTTTGTATTCTGTGATCTGTAAGCTCCTTAGGATGGAATGTCTCCACTTGATCCCTCCATTCATAGGGTGCACCTTGCCTGGCTTGACATGCACTTGGGGGCATTTCCCAGATCCAGCAGGTCCTTAGAACATCTCTCTTATGTGTCTCTTGATCTTTGACCATTTTGTGTCCACTATCCCAATCTAAAAACATTAGAGTTGGATTTGGCTCTGAGGGATCAGGAGTGGCTTAGTGATTAATTCAAGCATTCATTTCTTCATCTTGTTATCTGTTGCAGAAGATGTCATAAATATGAAGTGCATGCCCAGATGTGGGTCGAGTCTCATGCTCACTGTGTTATAAAAATCAAAATACATGTCGCTGATGAGGATTAACTGGGTGGAAAATGGTCTGGGGTTGTGGTGCTCCCATCTAGAAGGGATCTGGCTTGGGAATTCAGGCTGGATTGTTCCTTTTGGAGAAGGGTCAATGTTGATTTGCATATGGCTGGTCTCTGTCTAGAGTTACAAAGTGGGTGAAAAACAAACAACTGGGATGTGGCTCAGAATGATCGCAAGTGACTAAGATTGACTAATAATTCCTTTCATCAACTTGTTTTTGTACTAATACATGCCATATATAGCTTCTGCATCCTTCATGTAATTCTATTAGATCTGAATACTGAATTTTTAGATCAGTATGCGTCCACACACATAATTGTTACTGCTTAGTTGTGAGCTTCCAAAAATGAGAACATTTTGTGGCAGGTAATAGCATTGCTGGGAATGTAACTTGTTTCTTCTTCAAATGAAAATTTGCAGCTAGACTGTTTGTTTTTGTCAACTTTTCTACAATTGTGTCTGTTGGCCAGGAGGTCACCAACCTTTGATGATGCTGCTGTTTTGATATGTGGCTTTCTGATCAGACATAGTTGATGATTTTGGCTGGGACTAATGTCCTTTATATATTTCTCTCCAAAGTGTCTTGAACACATATTAATAGGTGTAAGTAACAAGACAGTAGCCAAAAATTGAATGGCCTTACATCACTCACATTCTCCAATTAGTTTAGAGGTCTACAGATGCTGTTTTATGTCACAGTGGAGCTGCTTCTGACTCTGTCATTGCCAAAATCCTCACTGTCAGTTACCGGTGAGTGAAATTGTAATTGAAAAAGAAGATTTCTGTCTCGCGCTACATCTGCCATCTTTTTCCTTGTCCAGCATGGTGGTCCCAAAAAGAACAAGCATTCGCAATGCAATGGGTCTCGCATTTACTCGAGACCAATTGCATTGCAAATGGTTGGCATCACAGACAACGGGAAGGAGGGTGGGCAGGGGGGGTGAAGGCACGGACAACGAGAGGGTGGGCGGTGGCAAGAAGGCACGGACAATGGGAGGGTGGGAGGGAGAAGGCACGGACAACAGGAGGGAGGGGTGGGGAAAGGAGGCACAACAACGGGAGGGAGTGGGGAGTAAAGAAGGCACCAAAGCATGTTGTGCCTGCAGTAGGAGATCCTCATTAAAGATAACAGTGCTCACAGTCAGTCAATTCACTTAATTTGATACTAGAGTAATAGAATCATAAAAGTACAGGTAACACTGTTAAAATCAGCCATACAAATTTTTTAAAAAAAAACAGTTAAAACAGTAAAAAGGTTTACAATTCATTCTCAGGTATTATGGAATCGCCTGATCTTCCGTGATTGAATTAAAAAAGACGCCACCGAGAAACAAACCATGGGATCAGGCAAAGATTGTAAAAAGTACATAGCTACACGACATTATTTAAAATGATATTTACACGTCAGTGGCAATATAAATCTTTTGCAGGGTTCCATGTAGAATTTTCAAAAGAAGAAAATGTGCAAATGTGATTGTACAGAAACACCATCGCAAGGACAGAATGGTAAATCATTTATGGAATAAATTTCAGCTGGATGGGCTAACATACAAGGTATAAAATTTAATTGAATTCTGATTAAAATGAATCTTTGGCGTGAGTTTGTCACAGGGAATAAATATGAAGCTGACCCTTTCTGTGCCATTGGTCCCTCTAAATATAATTTAACTGATACTTTTATGTAGTCTGTCTTCAGTGTTTCATTAGCCCTTTGATTAAGGAAAAGGGATTTTATCTCTTGTTTTGAGATATTGGAGCAATCTCCGGAGGAAACAAATAAAGGCTCTAGCCAAGAGAAGAAACAGTGGATTTGATGTTAGCGATCCACAGGATCCTATGGGCATAATCCAGAGATAGGCAGTCTTCAATTCGCTTATGGGAGACATGAATAGATTCTCTTCTCCAGATAGAGTGCCACAAGATGATTGGAGCCAGCCAGACAATTTGTATTGGTAAGAAATGGGGCAACTAATTCTATATGGGAAATAAAATTGGAGCAGCGTATGAGGAGGCCTACAAATTTTTCCAGAAGGTGTCTTCTATGGTCTGGAGGGCTGAGGGGTTAGTAAAACCCCATATGCCTGGCCAGTAGGTTGCTACCAACACTGATTTGGCTGTGTATACTTTTTTAACCGTGTCAATTGGTTTGGCACCCAATTTTTTAATAAAAGAATAAAGAGCAATAATACTTTTCTTAAGTGATAAGCCCCTTGAGGTGATCATGTTGGACCATGATAGTTTCCTATCACATGTTACACCTAGGTAGGAAAAAGTGTTTGTATGGGCTATTTTCCGACCATTTATATGGAAGCTTGGGACCTTCCTGTCCTTACATCCAGTGATTAAAATAAAAGGACTTGGTCTCATTAGTTTTTAGCTCTAGTTTTTGCATATAGTTTACATAAATATCTAGTAGCTTTTGCAAGGCCAGGCCCGTGCGGGCAATCAGCACTGCGTCATCAGCATAGAGGAGAATTGGGGTGCATACATTGTTGATTTTGGGGATGTCTGGTTTTAAGCTTGACAGGTGAGCCTCTACCCCATTAGTATAAACAGAAAAAAGATATGGGGTGAGTATGCAACTGCTGGAGCAGAGTTTTCTGTTAGAAAATTCTGGGGCTTTTGAAGCTCTGGCATGTCTATGCGTCATATTGATTAATTAATAATTAACAACTAATTATTTGTCTTGTGCAAGTGAGTCGAATTAACCAATCTGTTTGTTCTAACACGAGAGAAGGTTACACAAGGGTTAGCTAATTCGTGCTGTATTTGTATTCACAATAACGTGCAAGTTTTCCATGTTTAAACATTGCTGTGGGCTATTTATTTTAAGCACGAAACGCTGTCTGAATTAATGCTCTGTATGTCGCAAAGCTAGATAAATGCATACACATAAGGGTATTAGTGGGGTTAACACTGTCTAATCATTATGATGTAGTAATCTTTATTTTGTTTCTTTAATTAAAGATGGTCTATTGTGGCCTAATGGAGGCCTTTATGAAAATAACTGAGAATAATTTGAAGCCTGGCTGAGCTGTGGTTCAGGCGACGTGAAATCTATCGTGTAACAAGGGAGACCCCTGCCGGAGTTCAGTTAACAGAAAAGCTGACGGTAGTCCTTATAAGGAAGTTTCCGGGAGGACATCAGCAAGCTTGGAGGATCTCCAAAAGAAATGTTCGTCCTTGATGAACAATGGAGCCTCAGAAAGAACTCTGTGCAAAGGCTGGTTTGTCGAAGGAAGTGAACTTAAACAGTTGCAAAACTTGATTCTTTTTCCGAAGAATGTGTACTATGACTTTTCTTGAGCGGAGATTTCAGGATGTAGCCACGATACATCCCTTCCTTCTTGTTCTACTTGGTGATACAATTAATTCATGTGGGTTTCCATTGTATTTTATAATATAAAAATGTTAGCTTAGGGAGGGCTCTCCCCACTCTTTCTTTCGTCGCCTTGCTGCGTGAACTTGCGTTGCAGATGACCGATGCTGAGGACTTTATCCTGGAAAGACTTTTCGAGAGACTGGTCCTGACCCGTTCTGACACTAGTTAGAATAGGTAACTATGAGAAATGATTTATTCTGATTTACTTTGACTAATTTTAGATAAAGCAATATAATTTTTGAACATGGTGTTGAGTATTTCTTTCCTGGTCGTTTATTGTATACCTTTTGATTATTGTTTATAGATTGTTTATATTATGTTAGACAGCCACTAAAACTGGTCCTATCGCCTAGATATAGATGCAGGGTGTTTAGGAGTTTTCTTCCCACAGGTTTGCTGCTGGTAGAGTATCGGAGCATATGTTAGTGAAATGGGCCCTAGTGTATGATGAATGTATGTGCGTGTAACTGTAAAGATTACTCTATCTGTGGTAGTGGGCATATATCTGATACCCTGATCTGTATCAATTTCTCTGGTAGCAGAGGATGGTTTTAGATGGTTGTCTTGATCAGATAAGATAAGATAAGATTGCTTGTAAACTAGCTTATTGATTATTGATTTATTTTGATGTTGTTGGTATATGTACTAATACTATATGTTGGAGTCGTAATGTTCAGTTATATGTAGTGCTTCTGGAACTTGGAAGCTGGAAGCAGTTCCGTAGTAGGGCAGAGGAAGGTGTATATGCTGCTCTCGGGAAAGGCGGAATTGTAAGGAATTACGTGTGACAATAGAAGTTGCGCGTTTGTTCATTGTCTGGGTTCGGAATCAGTGACATTGTATGTTACTATTAGACATTTCTGGTATATAAGGAGTGTGTATCATAGTGAAGGTTATCTGTGAAACTTTGGTCTTAAGTCCCAGGGATCCGTAAGGATTGCCGTTAAAGCTTATTGCGGGAGGAGTAATAGGTATTCTCTGAGCTTGTTTGCAGAACTGGGCAGAAGTAAGCTGCTTAGTTGTTGTCAGTTATAATTCTGTGCAGAGGCAGATTGTGCGCTGTTCTCAAAAAGCAGGATTCTGTGTGTATGTACTATATTTTTTTTTCCTCTCGTATGATTGTGCGTGAATGCATATACATTTATTGATTGTAAGACTCTTTGGATACGTCCTAGAGGAAACAGTTATGAGATGTATGTAAAGTTGTTGACTCTTGAGAAATAGACTCTCTTTTCTATTCTGTGGTTAGCGAAGCAGACAATGGAAATGTTTTAATGTGGTAACTAACAGATTTTGTAGAAATTTTGACACACGAAGTCTACTGAGAGTTTTTGTAAAGGAGGGGTAGACGAGTGACAGAGACAGGAGACAGAGACTGCAGCCGCTGCTGACGTCAGAAGGTTCGCGCACTGATTGGATAGTGACTCAGAGTAGGGTTCGCGCTAGGATTGGTGCGTTAGTGTGAGTCGCGCAGGGATTAGTAGAACTGTTTAGTGACGTAAACGCCCCAGGACTGGTGCGTTAACGGGAATTAAGTTTGCAAACCTTTTAAAAGTAGAGAGTTAAATAAGAGTTAACTAAAATGTATTATCAAGAGGAGAAAAAGAAAAAGACGTTCTTTGGAAAGGTTAAGAAGTGGTTTAGCAAGGATAAAGAGGTTAAGACAAGAGAGGGTGAGTTGCTACCTCCAGCGAAAACACCTGCATCCTTTATGGTTGCGAAATATGGATTACATACCTGTATATGGTTGCAGAATTGGGTTGGCTATACTAAGGAAGATGGTGTTCTAGCTTTTCCAGAACATGGTTCATTTAATCTGGCCGTGTTAAGAAATTTACGGGAAAAGATGGCACATCTGGACCCGAAGCCGAGACCTACACAGTTCGAGGCTTTAGTGGAATGGGAAGATGAAGTAATTAGTCGAGAGAGACAGAGAACTGGAGGTCAGTACAGATATATGTTTGGGAAGAGACATGATCGTGAAACACATCATGATCGAATGAAAAGGTGGCGGGATGCTAATATGTCAGAGGGATTATATCCTATGAGAACAGTTGAAGCTTCTGCTCCTTCAGAAGAAAGGGTTTCTGAGTCAGATAGGAGAAGATATGGAGAGTATGAAGATGAGGTCTTAAATGACATGATTTACAAGAGACCACCTCCATATAGATCAGAACCAGATGAGAGTACACCAGTTGTTTCTCCAATAAGAGATACAGTTGAGAAGGAAAAGATGACACCTGAATCAAGAGGTAGTGGGTCTTTCAGAGAAAGAGAGAGTCAAGGTAGTAGAGAAAATGCTAGACAATTAGCGAAGACGACAACAGAACTGACTGAGAAAATTAGAGAGTTAACGATGAATCTGGAAGCTGTTACGGTACCTGTAACTATAGGTCCGGTTATTCCTAGGTTTGACAGACAGAGAGTAGGTGAAAATGGACTGGTGGTTCCATATATTGCAAATGACTTGACAAATTCAGCTGGATCTTCAGGAGATTCAGATAAAAGAACAGGGAGAAATGACCTGAGACAAACAAGACATGACACAGGTAGTGAATTAATGGATGCTAGTGAACCTAGTTGTTCACGAATGCCAATCTTAGAACCGCAGAGAAAAGTGGTTCCAGTCAGAAAAACGGCGGAAATAACAGTTGACGATTTAAACGACTGGATGAAGGTTCTTCAAAAGAAGGATAAAGATTCGCAAGTTATTGATGTGGTTAAATTACGTATAGAATTAGAAGAGCTTGTGACAGGAACAGTTCCAACAGAGATCCTGAAAAGTCATCATGATGGTGAATTAATGTTTATGTGTAAAAGCATAACATGGAGGGCAAGAAATACACACGATAGACTGAGAGCGATAGCAAATGAGCAAGGAGTTGACATTGATAAAGTAAAGGCTTTACAGAAAACATACAAAATGGATTTTACGGAAAAGGACATAGAAAATTTGAATACTTCTGGTAGAACAGGACAGATTAAGGAAATGGTGGCATTATTGCGAAGATGGGGTGATGTGGAAAAGTGGAAGGATAGGTGGTATAAAAAGAGAGATGAATCTGAAGATAGAACAACTTACTCAGCATTTCCAGTAAGAGAAAAAGAGAAACCAGTGGAGCAGTTTCCCATGAGAGAAATACCTGGAGGAGGATATGTACATGTTCCATGGACCAGACAGGATATTTTATCATTTACGAATGATTTCCCTCGATTGAGAGAAAAGCCTGTCGAGGGGTATAGGCAGGTAGACAGGTTTGTGAAATTGTCAAAAGTGCTGTGGGTTGACCTGAATAGTCTGTTTGATATAATTGTTCCAGCAGACTTGTGGACTGAGTGTAAAATAGTTGTGAGTTGGCCTAGTGAGGAATATCCAAGAGATCCGAGAACAGGGGCACCAGATCCAGAAGTGATGAGGAAGTATGAGCAGGTGATGGTATACCTGAAGAGTAAAGTTCCTCCAAAAGAGACAGACTGGGTTAAAATAGATCGAACACAACAGGAAGCAAAGGAATCAGTTCATGCTTTTTACGAAAGGCTGATACTGGCTTTTAAACAATTCAGTGGAGATGAACACCTGGGTGACAAGGATTTGAGTCATTTTGTATACAGATTTGTATATGGTCTTAGACCTGAAATTGGTGAGAGAATTCGTGAACACACAGTGGAATGGCAGAGTAAGAAGGTAGATGAGATTCTGAGACATGCAAAATATTTCAGTGATGAAATTGAAGCAAAGCAAAGAAAGCTGAAAGAGAAAGCTATGTGGGCACAAGTGAAAGTTGCAGAAAGACAAGAAGCACAGTTAGTGGAACAGGCAAATAATCCAGGAAATAATACAGGGAATAGACCGAGATTTACAGGAAAAGGAAGAGGAAGTCTTGAGGAAGCGAAGAAAAAGTTCCCATGTCACAACTGTGGCCAACTGGGACACTGGAGGTCTGAATGTCCTAATCCACCATTAAATGAGGGTAAATTATTGAATCAACAGGTGCAGAATGAAGGGAATAACCAACAGCAACAGCAACAACAGCAGAAAGCTGTGAGACAGCAGCAGAGTCAAGAGCCAAAACCACCTTTACCGCAGAATAGAGGGGTACAAAAGTACAGTCAGGATTCAGGATTCTTCAATGATGAGCAGGTAAACAAACCAAGACGTACTAACAAGGTACAGCAGTACTTGTTAAAAGGTGAAGGGAGTGAGTCTGAAGGTGATTACTGACGGTGCCGAGGAGAGGAAGAAGAGTGCATACTTGGTGCAACTCTAGAAATAGACCAGGCAGGACCATTTGTGGATGGGAAAATAAATGAGGAGGGTGTTACTTTTTTGGTAGACACAGGTGCGACAAGATCAACTGTCAGGTCAACAGATGTTAGAAATCTTCCTCTCTCGGATGAAGCAATCCAAGTAGTTGGTGTAGCCAATACACAGATCAGAACACGTCTTACTGAACCAGTGAAAGTACAGATAGGGAAATTTTCAGACATGCACAGATTTATTGTCTGTGACACAAGTCCAGTGAACCTGTTAGGTAGGGACCTATTGTGCAAAATGAACTGCACGATTTTTTGTACACCAGATGGAATAGCTTTTGAGACACCAGATGATGATGTTTTCTATCGAATGTCTTTAGAAAATAGAGAAAATGAATTAATTAGTGCATTTCCAGTGTTTAATCCGGAGGATTTGCCTCAAGAGCTGAGAGACACAGTGAAGAGAATAGTTTGGGATTTTACTGGAGAAGATGTGGGATTGATGAATAATGTAGATCCAGTAAAGATTGCAGTGAAAGAGGGAATTACATATCCTAATATTCCTCAGTACAAAATGACGCCAGAAATAATTGAAGGGATAACTCCTATAATTGAGAAAATGATTCAGCAAGGAGTTCTGAGAGAATTACTGAGTAGTCCGTGTAATTCACCGATAATGGGGCTGAAGAAGCCTAATGGCAAGTTCAGGATTGTCCAGGACCTGAGGAAAATTAATCAAATTGTGGTGGCATGTTGTCCTATCGTGCCAAATCCATCAGTGATTCTGTATCAAATTCCACATGATGCTGAGTGGTATACAGTGATTGATTTGTGTCATGCATTCTTTTCAATTCCATTGCATCATGACAGCCAGCCGATTTTTGCATTTAGGTTTGGCCAGCGTATTTTAGCATGGTGTCGTATCCCACAGGGGTATACGGAGAGTCCTTCGATATTCAATCAGTTATTGAAGAAATCGTTGGAAAGTTTGGTCATGCCTGAGAACTCAGTACTAGTGCAATATATTGATGACCTACTTGTGGCATCAAAGACACGTGAAGCTTGTGAAGTAGATACCATAGCTTTACTGAATCATCTGGGAGATGGAGGGTTAAAAGTATCTCCAGCCAAATTGCAGTTTTGCAAGAAAGAGGTGCATTATCTTGGACATAATATTGAGAAAGGTCTGAGAAAAGTGACTACTGACAGGATCAAAATAATCAGAGAAATGAAAGCTCCAAAAACTCAGAGAGAAGTGAGAATGTTCCTGGGTATGGTGGGATATTGTCGTCAGTGGATAATTAATTTTTCCCTGATAGCAAAGCCATTGATTAAATTGACAAAAAGTGACATGACAGATCCGTTGGATCTAGATGCGGAACAATTGGCAGCATTTGAAGAGCTCAAAATAAAAATGTGTGAAGCTCCAGCTCTGGGTATGCCAGACTATGAAAAAGAATTTGAACTGTACTGCAGTGAGAGAAATGGATGTGCACTTTCAGTGTTAATCCAGAAACATGGGCAATTGAGAAGGCCTATTGCGTACTTCTCATCGACACTTGACCCTGTAGCTGTGGGTTTACCAGGTTGTCTAAAATCTGTGGCTGCAACATGCAGAAGCCTGGAACAGAGTGAGGGAATCATAATGGGGTATCCTGTAAGGGTATTTGTACCTCACAATGTGGCAATTCTTTTGACAAGAAGCAGAACTCAGCATATGTCAAATAGTCGGTTGACTAAATATGAAAAAGTGATTTTGGGAGCATCGAATGTGACTCTTGAAAGATGTACGAATGTGAATCCAGCGACACTTTTGCCAGATATTGAGAATGTGGGTATAAAGATGGAAGATGATCATGATTGTTTGGATGTGCTTGAGTACTGTACGAAACCAAGACCAGATATCAAGGATGTTCCTTTGTCAGAAAATGATCATGTGCTGTTTGTGGATGGATCATGCCTGAGAAATGATAATGGTGTGCTATGTGCAGCATATGCAGTATGCAAGGTTTCAGAGGTGATGGAAGCATCACCATTGAAAGGAGTAAAATCTGCACAAGTTGCTGAATTAGTGGCATTGACAAGAGCTTGTGAGATTGGGAAAGATATGAGAACAACTGTGTTGACTGATAGTCAGTATGGGTTTGGAGTGGTGCATGATTTTGGCCAATTATGGCTACAAAGAGGTTTCTTGACATCGGGTGGAACTCCGATAAAGAATGCTGAGCTGATTGGAAAATTGCTTGAGGCGATACAGCTGCCTAAGGAGTTAGCAGTTGTAAAATGTGCAGCACATGTTTCAGGAGAAGATTTTATCACTGTTGGCAATAGATATGCTAACGATGTGGCGCAGTATTGTGCAAAAACAAACCAATCAATTAACAGGGACAGGATGGAGGAAATGTCTTTTCTTTCTGTGATGTTTACTAATGTCCTAGAAACGTGGGATGAAGTGAAACAGTTACAAGATGAGGCAGGAGAAGAAGAAAAACAAGATTGGGTTAAGGCAGGATGTGCTCCAAGAGAAACAGACCATGTTTGGGTCTACAGAGATGGCAGACCAGTGATGCCAAATTCAATTTTGTCGTCAATGGCAAGGATGTATCATGGCCAGGGACATCTGGGGAGGGACGCGATGATTAGGTCCTTTAAGCAAACCTGGTATAATGCAAAGTTTAGGGCAATTGCGGAGAGCATCTGTCAAAGGTGTTTAATTTGTCAGCAGTTTAACACTGGGAAAAAGACAGTGGTGAGTCTAGGGACCATTGGCAGAGAAGGAGGTCCTTTCACAAGAATGCAAATTGATTTCATTGAAATGCCCCAAGTGAACAGACTAAGGTATGTCCTAGTAGTAGTCTGTTTGTTTTCAAGGTGGGTGGAGGCCTACCCGACAAGGAGGAATGATGGATTAACAGTGGCAAAATTACTGTTGAGGGAATTGATTCCTAGGTTTGGGTTTCCAGTCACAATTGAATCTGACAGAGGTAGACATTTTCAAAATGAACTCATTGGTTTAATTTGTGAAGCATTAAAGATACAACAGAAGCTACATTGTGCATACCGACCAGAGGCTTCTGGTGTGGTTGAGCAGATTAATGGCACAATCAAGAACAGAATTGGGAAGATGTGCTTAGCCACTGGCATGAAATGGCCAGACGTTCTTCCTCTAGTCTTGATGACTATGAGATCTACTCCAGATAGAACTACAGGTTTGAGTCCGCATGAAATCATTATGGGACGTGCAATGCGCCATGCATTTGTACCTGTGAATAAATTGATGGCAATAACTGATGACATGATTTTGGA
Organism: Triturus cristatus; assembly: GCF_964204655.1. Classification (NCBI taxonomy): domain Eukaryota; kingdom Metazoa; phylum Chordata; class Amphibia; order Caudata; family Salamandridae; genus Triturus; species Triturus cristatus. The sequence continues at coordinate 362,332,803 of NC_140582.1, forward strand.
TTACTGTAAAGGCCTGGCTGACGCAGTTCATTCTGTGTTTCACCAGGTTGGAGAAGAAGCTACCACACTTGAGAAGAAACAAGCCCATGATCTGAGTCCAGGAGACTGGGTGAGGATTAAGGTGCACAGAAGAAGAAATTGCTTGGTTCCAAGGTGGGGAAGGCCAAGACAAGTTATTCTGACTACAACGACTGCAGTGAAGTGTGCTGGAGTGAGACACTGGGTACATGCAAGTCATACTCTGAGAATTCCAAGCCCTAAGGGAGGGAACTGGTGAAGAGTATTATGAAGAATCAGATTCCAGTGATGGTGAAGATTCTGAAGATACAGAATCAGTGAGAAGAGAAGCAGAGAGAGCTTCAAGGGAGTCACTGCGAGTATCAGAAGAAAGATTAGATTCTGATTCTGTGAAAGAGCCTGAAGTTTCAAGTAGCAGTGGAGGAAAAAGAAAAGAAAAGAGAAAACACATAGAGACTACTCCTGAATCAGAAGAGGAGGAGATTGAAGAACCACTTGAGATTATTCTTGAAGAAGCAGGGTCAGAAGAAGATAGAGAGGGACAGATTGCGGAAGACCCCCGAGGAGGTGTAGGGAACATTGATGAGGAGCTAGGTAAAGGGACATATAGACAGCAAGAAGATTGCGTGTCGGAGACCCGAGGAGGGACAGGAGTAGGGAAGTCTCAAACAGTGGTGAAAGAATCTGTGAAAGAAAAGAAAACTGCTAAGAAACGAAAGCAAAGGGCAATTGAAACAGAATCGGAGGATGAAAATGAACAAACAGAAGGTCGAGTTCTGAGAAAGAGAACTTCGATTGGAGAGAAGAGTGTTAAAGAAGTGAAGCAGAAAAAGGTTGTGAGAGGAGATCGTTGGCCTAACAACAGAGTGAAAAGACTGAGATACAAGATAATAAGGGCAAATACAAATGCATCAGGAGCTGAACAAGTGAAGGAGGTATCCAGTCAAACTTCAAAGGCTGAAGAGGTTGAATCAGAGAAAACAAAAGAACCAGTAGAAATAAAAAGAGTTAAAAGACCCAACCAAAAGTATAGGTCGCCGGAATGGACGTATGTGACACTGCCTGAAGGTGAAGAGGTGGAAAGTCAAGGAAATCCAGAGGAGACCGTACAGGAAGTGGTTGAAGAAGAAACTGGTGAAATCTTGAAAGTACTCCTGACTGACATCAGAGAAGACTCAGATACTGAAGATTCAAGTGTTGGAGATCTGATACAATTTGATGTTGAAGAAATTGGAGTGAAAAATGACGAGTATCCAAATTGAGTGAGAGAAGAATTCACTTGGACTGAGTGAACAGAAAGATCTTTGAAGAAGCTGAAAAGCTTGGAACAAACGTTGGAGATTTGAAAAGTTTTAATTACAGTAGTGGAGTAGAAGTTAAAGCAAAATGGCTAACATAGAGAATAACCCAAATAGATGTGCCTTCCTTAAAAGGTGGTGCAAGATGTGCTGCTGTTGTACTGGAATATTAATGCTTCTATGGGGTGTTTTAGTTTTATTAGTTACTTTTAAAGTTGAATTTGGGATGGATGAAAACATGACTAATATAGAGAAGAATTCACAAAAAGTAGTTCCTATTGGAAGTGGTAGTTACATACACAAAGATAGGTCAATTAACAATTTTTCTAGTAATGTTTTTTCTAAATTGTTATATGAATATGTGAAAACAATGGAAGTGAGGGATTGCTATGTCTGCATGCAATTACCTGCATCTGTTTCAGAAGGTGTTACTTATCACCATTTACCAGCTACATATGGTATTTCTTGTAGTATTTTGAGTAGTGTTTTTTATTTGTTAGGGAAAGTAGATTATAAGATGTCTAACAGAGATAGTATTTTTGGGCACTTGCCAATGAACAAAGAGCTGAATCCAGCTAAAGAAGCTAACACTTTTGGTGAGATTTTTATTGAAGAAAAAGGACTAACATTAGATTACATTTTTAAGAATAATTTAACTTGTAGTTTGAAAGAAGAGGAGAAAGCTTTCCTGGATATGGTAGAGGAAAGGAGAGTGAACATGCAGGAGAAAGGGGGAAAATACGAAGTGAGTGAGACAATTTGGGACATTGAGATGGGAAAAGAGTTGAAGAATGGGGTTAGTCCAACTTTAGCTTTGGATGCACCGCAGAAAGGTAAACTATGCATTACTAGAAGGAAATCCCAATATGATACATACTTTGTGGGAACTAGTGAGTGCCATGATACATACTTCGTTGCGACTGGTTGGGGTTTTAGAGGTGGAGAAGATACTATTTTTCCAGGAGTGTACTATGTGTGTGGGAACAAAGCTTATTACAGGTTGCCTGACCATTGGTATGGCACATGTTATGTGGGTTTAGTTTTCCCTAAGATTTTTCATACAGATAAAATAAGTGATGTAGAAGATATTAATGTACTAAAACGTTTTAAAAGAGAAACTTGGTCTGAAATAGTGGGTGACATTTTTGGGGTTTTGATTCCAGCAGTGGGAATTTCTTTAAATGCTTATGGAATTCGGAAATTGTCCACAGTGGTTGATCGTTTATCGACAAATACCGCAGGAGGATTTCTTTTGGTAAATACGGAGTTGAGTGCCGTACGTGCCATGTCTATGCAAAATCGACTTGCCCTTGATATTCTTTTGGCTAAGGAGGGTGGAGTTTGTGGAATTTTGAAAGTTCAACATTGTTGCACTTACATTCCTGATGAAAGTAGAGACTTGAAAGTCTATATCAAAAATATTACTGATTTGCATGGAGATTTAGTACCACTTGAAACTGGGAGTTTATGGACTAAACTAGCTAATAAGATGATAGCTGTTAAGGATTTTATTACAAAGATAGGTAGTACTATTATAGGTAGAATATTGTTTCCGTTGTCTTGTGTGATTGTTGCTTTATTGATACTAAGATTAGTGTGTGTGTGTTGTAAAAACAGGAGAGGGAAAGAGAAGGAAAAGAGATTGAAAAATGAAAAGAAAATCAAGAATTCGAAAAGAGAACGAGAACCAGAAGAAATTGAATTAGAAGAATTGAGGGAGAGTGTTTATTTAGAGACTAAGAGAGATGATGAAAGAGAGACTGGTGTTTAATGTTGTGTAAGGGGAAAAGACATTTCTGATTTCTCCTAAAATGGGACTAAAATTTTCACTAATTTTTTTTTTGGGTTTATTTGGTGATAAAATCACCAAAGGGGGGATTGCTGGAGCAGAGTTTTCTGTTAGAAAATTCTGGGGCTTTTGAAGCTCTGGCATGTCTATGCGTCATATTGATTAATTAATAATTAACAACTAATTATTTGTCTTGTGCAAGTGAGTCGAATTAACCAATCTGTTTGTTCTAACACGAGAGAAGGTTACACAAGGGTTAGCTAATTCGTGCTGTATTTGTATTCACAATAACGTGCAAGTTTTCCATGTTTAACCCCTTCCATGCTGCGCAGATTCTGCCGCTGTGCTGACGGAATCTTGCGCGGGCGTGGTCATGACGGAACGGTTCCGTCATGAGCACAGCTCAACCGTGGCTCATGACGGAACCGTTCCGTCATGAGCACCGAAGGGGTTAAACATTGCTGTGTGCTATTTATTTTAAGCACGAAACGCTGTCTGAATTAATGCTCTGTATGTCGCAAAGCTAGTTAAATGCATACACATAAGGGTATTAGTGGGGTTAACACTGTCTAATCATTATGATGTAGTAATCTTTATTTTGTTTCTTTAATTAAAGATGGTCTATTGTGGCCTAATGGAGGCCTTTATGAAAATACCTGAGAATAATTTGAAGCCTGGCTGAGCTGTGGTTCAGGCGACGTGAAATCTATCGTGTAACAAGGGAGACCCCTGCCGGAGTTCAGTTAACAGAAAAGCTGACGGTAGTCCTTATAAGGAAGTTTCCGGGAGGACATCAGCAAGCTTGGAGGATCTCCAAAAGAAATGTTCGTCCTTGATGAACAATGGAGCCTCAGAAAGAACTCTGTGCAAAGGCTGGTTTGTCGAAGGAAGTGAACTTAAACAGTTGCAAAACTTGATTCTTTTTCCGAAGAATGTGTACTATGACTTTTCTTGAGCGGAGATTTCAGGATGTAGCCACGATACATCCCTTCCTTCTTGTTCTACTTGGTGATACAATTAATTCATGTGGGTTTCCATTGTATTTTATAATATAAAAATGTTAGCTTAGGGAGGGCTCTCCCCACTCTTTCTTTCGTCGCCTTGCTGCGTGAACTTGCGTTGCAGATGACCGATGCTGAGGACTTTATCCTGGAAAGACTTTTCGAGAGACTGGTCCTGACCCGTTCTGACACTAGTTAGAATAGGTAACTATGAGAAATGATTTATTCTGATTTACTTTGACTAATTTTAGATAAAGCAATATAATTTTTGAACATGGTGTTGAGTATTTCTTTCCTGGTCGTTTATTGTATACCTTTTGATTATTGTTTATAGATTGTTTATATTATGTTAGACAGCCACTAAAACTGGTCCTATCGCCTAGATATAGATGCAGGGTGTTTAGGAGTTTTCTTCCCACAGGTTTGCTGCTGGTAGAGTATCGGAGCATATGTTAGTGAAATGGGCCCTAGTGTATGATGAATGTATGTGCGTGTAACTGTAAAGATTACTCTATCTGTGGCAGTGGGCATATATCTGATACCCTGATCTGTATCACAACCTTTTCGAACACCCCGGTTAATTGGAAACACTCCCCCTGTCTCGCATATCTGACACTGGCCGTGGCTGAAGAATAAAGCTGCCTAATAAAAGATGTAATGGCCTTATCTATGCCCATTTCTTCCATTATCTTCCATAGGTGTTGGTGTGCCACGCAGTCAAATACTGCTGACAGGTCTATAAACGCCAAGTATAACTTGCCGGATTTGGCTTGGGTATACTTGGCGATTAGGAGACTTAAATTAAGGCATTGGTGTTGGGTGCCCATTCCCTTTTTGAAGCCGTATTGTACCGGGATCAAAGCCTTGTTGCTGCCTGCCCATTCCTCAAGTCTATTCAATAAAACCCCATCCATAAGTTTTGCTTTTCTATCCAATTGGGCAATAATTCTTAGCCTCTGATTTGTCTCCTTCCTCGTGGAAAGGGATTAAAATTGACTTCTTCCATGAGTCTGGTGTTGCTCACAGTCTAAATAACAAGGACCATTTAACAACTGAAGTAAAGGGGCCAGTTGCCAGGGGAGGTGGCAAATAAAGAGGAGGCGGTACGAAGGAGGGACTAACAAGCCTATTCACGAATCAGAAGCCAGCATTTAGGACTGACAATGACACAAGCCAATGGCAAATATGGGCAGAGAGGGGGCGGGGCATCTATTTACTACTACTCTACAATAAGTCTCGCAGAGCAGCGCATGCGCGCTGGCTCTTGGCTCGATCTAAAAAGTACTCACAGGGTCCTAACACACTGAGAAACAACTCCCACCACACAAGGGGCACACTGTTTTGGTTTGTTTTCTGAAGAACTGAATATTGCCTTCAGCAAAAAAAAAAAAAAAGTGTTACCATGTTCATGATGCCGCCATTTCAAGGCAGACCTATCAACACTATTTATTTCCCCCGACATGGCTCCCACCATGGAGAAGAGAGCTGCAGTTTGGAAAAAATGAAAAAATGCTGACTGAAACCTGAAATAGGAATGACAGGCTGCGCCGTTTCTAAAATTAAAGGTAATTATTTGAGTTTCATCCCCGCCAAAGTGTGGTTTAAGGTTTGGTAGTATAGGCGATTGTGGAGTTGTGAGTTCATGTTAGACCAAGTAAGCATGGCATCAGTATGCCAATAAGGCAAGTAACCCAACTGAAGATATGATATTGGACCTCATTTACAAGGCCATTGCGACCCCGGTGCATCACTTTTTTTAATGCACCGGCGGCGCAATGGGCCATATTTACAAGGCCACGTAAAGTCACCCTGTGTGACTTTTCATGGTCTTTTAAATATGGGCCCCTTTCACACTCTGCGTGAAAGGGGCGTTTCATGGGTGTTGCTGTGGGTGTTCCCACGCAACATTCATGGAACCTGACACATTCCCAGATTTGCAAAGTTTTGTAAAGCTAGAGAAGCATGGGAGTGGCACAATGAGGAGAAATACTTTTATTTCTCCTTGTTTTTTCCTCTTTCTATGTGTGCTTCATAGAAAGAGGAAAATGTCATCAATCATTGTTTTTTGTGTAGGAAGGTTTCCCTTTCTGCTCAACCGCAACACAGGTACTCTTGCAACATGATACAAGAGTACCTGCGCTGGTGCATGGCAGCTAGTTGTGCACCAGCCCAGGCAAAAGCACACGGATGACTCGTATTGTTGTTAATACGACGCATCCCTGGGATTTTAAAATGAGGCAGCTCAGCGCAACAAAATAGCTTGCGGTGCCGCTGCGTCATTTGATTGTAAATAAGGCCCATTGAATGCATCCTAATGGGGAGGTCACTTCAATCAAATTATTCTTCACCTACATTTTCAATATATTCCTTATCAGAAAGTCAAACCAACCAACGTTTTGTGAGATATTGACACCTAGTTCAGTTTTTTGTGTCTCCAAGTTATAAGCGTCTGTTCAATTGTATGCCCACTGTAGAGGTTAATAGACATGCAAAGGTGACAGGGGCGAGCTATTGTCCTCCTACCAAAAGCATGGCGTGTTTTGATCTCTGAGGGAGCAACAAATTACAAGAAGTTAAATCACAGTTTGACTAACAAACAAGAACAATTTAAACGAAAATGTACACAATGTGATCAAAAATGTGTGGGAGGTTGTAGATTTGCATAGTACATGTACTCTTTGCCCAGATATGCTCTTAAATCAATGATTGCCATTGGTTGCACGTGCCCTCCGGTGCCGCAGGGTTCGGCTGCCGGAAGACGTCCTCTCCAGCTCCACGGTTCTCTGTGGTGTCAGGATTTCTAGAGGCACAGCTGCGCAACTCAACACCATTTGTTCTCTTTCCCCGTATCCTGTGGCTAATGAGTGTGTGATGGGACTCTATGGGATGTTATCCTCGTGTAGGACTGACCTGGCTACACAGACCACCCTCCCCAAAGGTGAGAGGTCATGGATGTGGCCTCCTCTGTTATTATGTGTCCGCATGGGAGAGAGGCCTGTGACATCTGAGCTGAGTTATGGGTGCTGCTCTCTGTGACACGAACAGCTTGGGTCTCGGTTGGGAAGCAATGTGATACACATGCCTGTGCAACAGCTTACTTTATAGCCAGCCCAGAGTGGAGTCTCATTCCCAGGGGGTCAGAGGGCAAGCCTTTCATCTTCAAACCAAAGTCTTTTTGCATTCTCAACACTCTTTCAAATTAGGGGTTTCCTAAAGTGCAATAGCCATACACCACGCTCAGCAACCTTTTTAAATTGCTACATTTAGAAGGAGGAGACAGGAAGGTGTATAATTAACTCACAAATTGTTCCAATACTTAATACAATGTGTTGCAACGTTCTAACGTTCAAGGGACGTGGTAAAGTAGTAGCGCATGCTTTTGAAGTCCCTGACACTCTTTCTCAAAAATGTTACTGAATTCACATTATCAGGTAGACAGAGAAAATAAAAAGACTGTTTATACTGTAGGGTTGTGAAATAAAACGGTAGGTGATTGACTGCTTTACCAAGGAATAAGAACTGAGCATGAGTGGGAAAACTGTGGACATCACATTTTTGTGGAACTCTCAATCTAGGATAAAGGATTAGAAAGCAGAAAACAATGTCTTCAGCTAGGAATGACAACATATTCCAAAGTTTAGCATGGGTTGATTGGGGCAGTTATGCATTAGCACCGCAACTGGCATCCATAAAGTTACAAATACTTGAAAAACGCATTTCGCTTAGAGCAGTTCGACATGTATCTGATGTCTGCAGTAGAATAGTTGAATTGATGAAAGCAGTTATGAAAGGAATTAATCGAATCGGGAAAAAATGGAAATGCAAGTTATGGTCTAAAGAGCAATCAAAAGAGGGCTGTGCATTCAAAGGAGGCGAGTAAAGCTGATAAAGCGCATTATTGTGGTTCAGTTGAGTTGGGAATACAATTGCTACAGATAGGAAGACATATTGACAACAGGAGCTTCACCACCTGACAGAAAAAGAAAATCATAAAACTTCGCTGGTTCGTTCTAGCAAGATCCAGATGATTGGGTGTATTCTAAGTGGGAGAGACATAGCACTGGTTCCACAGGTTACGCCAGGAGAAAAACGCCACAAAAACAATGGCGTGAGTGAGCACTGTGCTGAACAGTGGGTCTTTCTTGGGTTTCAAGCAGGTACTGAGGAGTATATCATCAAGGCGGCGATATGAAATTATCGCCACTTTTGTGTCTGTTTTCGGGCGAAAAGCGGCGATAATTTCATCGCCTTATCAGCAAAGACACGCATCGCGTGTTTTGCTGACTTAGCGCCCGTAGCAACAACGCCCTGGGCGTTCCGTCCCACAATAACTGGAGAAATGTCGCTAGCCGACATTTCTCCAATTATCAATGGGCACGCTAACAAGCATAGTGATAAGAAATGTGGCGCCATCCACGGCTATTGCTACTTTCCTTACTTCTGCTTTTAGGTTGACTTAGCCATGATATCCAATGGAAGGTGGATATCATGGTTAAGTATGCCCTGCCCTATCTGCAAGGTATCGCCAAATGTTGTGCGATTATCGCTGGATTTCCAGCGATAATCGCACATTTGACAGCTTGCGCCTGGAATTTTATTGCTTTTGAGCTAAGCATTGCTGATAGCACGCTATCTCAGCGCTGGCCGGCGATAATTATCCTTGCGCTAAGCGCGCTGAGGGATAATTATAGCCGGCCCTTGCTGATATGCCCCCAAGTTTTTAGCCGCTCCCTAAAAGCAGCATTCAAGTGAAAGCTGAAGTGACTGATTGTGAAAAGGATTGAGGGTGTACCCTGCCCACCTGCTCATTGGTCTTGGTCTATCGTGACATGTCTTGGAGGCACTTGCTCCGTAATGCCAGAGGAGTGCCCTTCTGAAAGCTTCACTTGGATTGGTGGCCTCCCAGTTATCAACGTGCTTGGAGCTAATCGGGTTGCAGCCTGCTGCAGGGGGAGAGCCCTCTGTTATGACCGCGGTATCCTTCTGTATATGTAATACTTGGAGATATGCTATGTTTGTGTTGAGGGGGGCTTGGGCCCTATGATAAATAGATTAAATAGTACAGGGCAGAGCCGAGCGCCTGTTTTTATGTGCTTGCAGTGTCTACAATGCATACATATAACCAGGGATTTAAGTGGGATAAAAAAAACTGGGGGGTCTCTCAAAGGGGTGTGGCCAAACTCAGCTTCCAGATAGGAATGCAAGACGTCGCAGTCTGGATGACCAACAGCTGCCTGAAGCTCAACGCCGAGAAGACAGAAGTCCTCGTCCTCGGTTTCCACCCCTCCTGCATGGGACAGCACCTGGTGGCCGACCGCCCTCAGAAGCCCACCTACCCCCTCAGACCATGCCAAGAACCTCGGCATCATACTCGACTCATCATTCACCATGAACCGACACCTCCAGCTGCTTCAACATCCTCTGCAAGACCTTTAAGTGGATTCCCACTGAATCAAGGAAGACAGTCACCCATGCACTCATCACCAGCAGACTGGACTATGGAAACGCACTTTACGCCGGCATCAACAAGTCCCTACTCCGCAAACTCCAGACAATACTGAACACCGCCGCCAGACTCGTCCTCGGCATCCCCCGAAATAAGCACATCAGTCAACACCTACATAGTCTTTACTGGCTTCCCGGTGGAGAAAAGAGTCCCTTTCAAAATCCTGACTGATGCCTACAAATGCCTACACAACAACGGACCCAAATACCTCAACAACAGAATCAACTTCCACATACCCAAAAGAAACCTTTGATCCTCCAACCTCGCACTGGCCGAAACCCTGCGCATCCACAGAGCCAGAGCAGGTGAAAGATCCTTCTCTCACATTGCAGCTAAGACCTGGAACGAGCTACCAGCAGACATCAGACGTGCTCCCTCCCTAAACACCTTCAGGAAGACCCTCAAGACCTGGCTCTTCAGCTAAACAGATCTGCTGACCCCCCCCCCCCCCTACTCAGCCACTTGAGACCCTCATGGGTGAGTAGCGCGCTTACAATTCCCTGATGGATTGATTGAATGTAATTAAGGGCGTGGCTTAAAAACAGGTACGCAAAAAAATCTGTGCTAAGCATAGTGCCCGACTTGTATTTTGCAATTTCTTCAGCCATCGCACCCAGATATATGATACAACAAGTAACATCATACCTACAACAAGTCAGGACTATTGTCTTTGTCAATGGTTGTTAGTTGCATAAGATAAATAAGTAGCAACTATGGCTTCATTGTATATAACATTTAAAAAGCTTCCACCTAAAGCCCTGGTGACACCACAACACTATTGCTGCTCCTGAGTCTCAAAAAGAGAAGGGAAATCCATAGAGAAAATTACTCTCTTTAAAGGATTTCCCTTCCCCTACAACGCTCACCTGGCATGACGTCATGCCGTAACTTCTCCACTAGTGAGAAGTGAGCGGTGTGAGCAGGCGCACATCGATGTGCCTGCTGTCACTGCAGGACGGAATAAAATGGACCCGCTGTGCCACGGCACAAAACATAGCCCGATAGAGACCCATTTCGAGGCCTCCTTTAAAAACCTGTCGGTGCTCAGCACCGGCGTGTCCCGGCCCACTTAAATCCTGCATATTACTAGGAATTATTGCATGATATGCATACAGGATACTTTGAAAATTTTAAGAAGGCAACCCTTGCCCTCTGTTTCTGACCTACCTCTCTGCAGTTCACGCTGAATCTTGGAGAACGTCAAACATATAGGTAAGACATTGAGGCACTGCAAACACGTGAAAACCGGCGCACAGGTTTGCACTGATTCAGCACAACTGGTCATGATACCGCACCTAGAATTAAGATGGAGGATTGCTGCCTAGTCTGCCAATGTTATTTCCCCTTTGCTTAAGAAAAGTGACAGAGATGAGCACCAATTAAATAGCGAGCAGTTTTCCTTTATATTTTATCCTTATTATTAAAATAAAAAGCAGCACTAATAATAATAATATTTTGCTTAAATAGCAGATATACAAAACACATTCCGCACAACACATTTTTAGGTGATGATTATAACTCAATAAAAATGATCCTCAAAAGGTTGAAAAACTGAGGCAACGTTACTGGGATTTAAACATGATCTGCAAGCCAACATTAATCTCAACAGTGAGTACCTAAGTGATTCATCTAATTCCCAACCCTTACATGTTAAACTCAATCAATTCAGCAACTGAACAAATAATTTCCAATAAAATCTCTTATCCCATAGAGAAACATTGCTACTGTCCTTGAAAAGTGTAGCAGATTTTCTACAAAATGTTGGTGTCAGTCATGACAAGTTGGCACTATGCAACAAAAGTATATCTGCCATACTGAGAATTTTGCTGGTGCTGTCTATAAAACATAAGGCAGCCCTGCTGAGAAGTTCTGATACTAGCTAACTAACATGACAGAGCTGCTAAAAATGCTTATACTGTCCCACTTACTATATTCCAGCCCTGCTGCATTGTTTCTAACAGGCTCTCAGTGAGTTGTTACTGCCCAACGCAGTATGATTTCCATGCGTATCATTTTTGCAACTGCCCATGAAAAACAAAGCAGTCCTCCTAAAATCATTTGGTAATCTCCGTGAAAATGGTAGCAGTCATATTCATTATTATATGGCAATAATGCTTATGGTATCCATGAATAGTATAACAAACCCATTGGGGAAAAGTTGTTAAGTGTTTATATTCTAGATAAATAATATAGCATGCCAGGTGAGAAGTGTTAAACAGATTAGCAGATTCTGGATATCAGGAGGCCTGATCACAGTCCCTAGAAGCACTTGTCCCTCCTACTGTAATCCAGTGCATGTATTTTGTGGGTCTGCTTCCAAATTTCAGATCTTATTCTTTTGACCAGTGCTAGAGAGACCAGAGTTTAGGATCATGAATGGGGCTGCTACTTTCTCAGATCATTGTTCCATATTTATTTAAAGATGTAGATGGATCCATGACTCTATAACTTTCCCCTGAGCTGCGATCAACAGACTTTGCCCACTTTCTCTCCCTATCTGCCACTGGCTACCAGGCATGAATCTCCCTCCCAAAAGCAATGACAGTCCCTTTAGAGTGCAATACTATTTATGACAAGGTATGTATGTGTCTTTGCCCGTGTGGCCCTCTCTTTACAACTGACTTATGCACTCTGTCATGGATCACTTCCTCCCTGGTTTTTTACTCCCAGCAACTTATCTCAGCCTTGCCCCTTTGCATGCCTGGCAAGCTGGGCTTCCTGGGGCTTCAGCACTAATTGTAAATGTAATTGTAATTGCATTTATATAGTGCTTACTACCCCTGGTGAGGTGTTGAAGCACTTTTCGGCGATTAGCACACTACTCCGGAACCTAAAAAGGATTAGTGGTGAATTAGTATAGGAAATATGAAATACATTTGAGTGGTCAACATGGTAGTCTGCTATTTGGATTTAAAACGGATAGTGGAGGGATAGACTAGGGAAGAGTTTGCATTTATATAGTGCTTGCTACCTCTGATGAAGTGTTGAAGCGCTTATCAGCGGGTAGCATGCTACTCTGCAACCCAAACAGGATTAGTGGGGAATTAGTATAGGAGAATACAAAATTAATTTGAGTGGTGGACATGTGAGTTTGTTATTTGTATTGAAGAAGGATAGTCAAGGGATAGAAGAGTGAAGGGTTTGCATTTATATAGTGCTTGCTATCCCTGATTGAAAAGGAATAGTGGAGGGAAGGGTATTTTTTGAGGAGGAGTTCATAGTAGTAGGAGGAGGTTTGGGATGAGTAAAGGGGAGGAGGAGAGGGAAGTTCCAGAGGGAAGGGCTCGGCAAGGCTCGTTTGGAAGATCGGAATAGTAAAAGAGGTATGAGTTGGTGCAAGCAGGGGTGGAGTTGAGGGAAGAGTCTAGAAAGGGCTATTTTGGGGGTCATAGTAGTGGAACGGGGTTTGGGATGGGTGAGAGATTGAAGGTAGAGGATATATTGAGATATTGAGATAGGTACAGGGTGAGAAATAGGGAAGTGCATTGGAATGAGTAGTAGAATGAATTTTGAGATGAGTCAGAGTGCAGGTAGAGAATATATTGCGAGAGATGCAGGGTGAGATATAGCATTGAGATGCTGAATTAGAAGCAAAGTAATATAAAGATACAGTCACGGCTCCTGGAGGGAGTGCTACGGGGCGGTGGGCGGGCTGGGGAGTGGCAGAGTGGGGGGTAGTAAACTTCGGCATACGGCCGACCGGGGTTAAGTACATAAATAAATAAATAGAATGACTTACATTGCGCGCACTGCAACACCATTTGTTTTTATTATTATTAATTTTACTGTAGTTCAATATTGAAGCAATTGTAGATAAATAGTTAAGATAAAAGATTTACTTATTTATGCAGGCACCTATATGACTGTTAAATATAGAATAATATAAGTAAAACATACATTTGTAAAGCAGAACTAATGAATATCTATACATCTAAAAACATAATAATTTAATTTTTTTAAACATAATTCTTATACCCGTTTATACAAACCAATACACATATTTAGGTACACATCTACAGTCCAAATACATGCTTATATACAGAGAGATATGCTGTATATTTATGTTTGAGTATGTTGCTTTTATGGGGAAGAGACAACTCTTGAGTAGTCTTCTAAAGATAAGATAGTTATCTGTGGTTCTTATGTTTAGGGGTAAAGAGTTCCATAGTTTGGCTGCTTGAACAGAGAAGGATGTGCCATCTATGGATTTTGTCTTGTATGTGGGATCTTGAGGTGAGCTGCCAATCTAGAGCGGAGGTTCCTTTGTTGAATGTATTTTGTGATTATATATAAAAGTGGTTTGGCAGCAGAGTTCTGAATCCGTCGTATTCTTTTCATAGTTGTTAAAGGTGATCTGTGTTTGAGGCTATTGATGTAATCAAGTTTAGACAGTCAGAGAGCAAGGGACCCCCTCTCAAAGGCGTGTAAGGTTTGGGATTGAGAGGAGAACTGAACAAACAAATAAGCAACAGGAAAAACTCCCCTATGACCTATATTTCTTTTCCAATGATTAAATCTGGTATGGGTATCAATACATAAAAAATATAAAATATTTAAAACATACAAAACACATTGTGCTTTTTGAAGTTATATTCATTATTCTTATTAACTTCTTCTTTGCTTTACCATTAAATGCCATTTTTTTTAAAAGACAGAAAACTTTTTCCCCCTTTTTTTATAATAATATATACACATTGTACCAAATTATCATACAAAAATAAATACAACTGTATTAACCCTCAACTAAATAATCAATCTTCTATCCAACTCATTCATTCCGCACAGTCGTTCACAATCATACAAGACACATATACACATCTAGATTTAAAGGGAAACTCAAAGATGTAGACCGTTTCCACAAAGATGAAAAAAAACAATAAGGTCTGGACACACGAGGTCAAATATGACAAAAAACAATAAGGTCTGGACACACGAGGTCGACGTGCGTTTCTGTGGGTTAACACTACATGTGAACCACCTTCATTGGGACCTTGTCCAAATTAGGTACAGTGTCACACAGGCACAGGAACAGGGGGAACCTAGGGAGCAATGAATAATTGTTTTTGTTAACCCATACACTAAAAAACTTTTACAAAGACTATATACTTGATCAGACCAATTTGTTGCACAACTGTGTCAACACCAAAGAGGTGAACGAACTAGAACCCCATTACCATGATCGTGCTGATATGATATGTAGACTTCACTCTCATTGGTGCGAGTTCTACTATCTTCTTGGAAACTCTCATACTTACTTAGAGGGGTTCCAAGTAGTGAAGAAAAGATATATTTTGTGGAGTAAAAATAAAAAAGAAGACATCAGTGTGGCTAACTGTAGGTACCCGCATGCTGTACCTGCAAGGCTCCCATAGTGTGATACCACATCTTATTATCTGTGTATTATGGAGCAATGCAGGGCTTGACTCACAAGTTTCCTGTGTAATGAATTCCAAGTCAAAGTATACTGCGCAAGTAGAAATGAGGCTTGAAACAATGGTGTCTTTTTCATGAATGGCTATCAATATACTTTGTGGCAGATTTACAAGCCCCTTGCTCCACTTATGCGTCACTTTTCCCATGTTAAAAATGACGGAAAAGTGCCGCAAGGGCCTTGTAAATAAGCTCCTTTGTTTTCTGCAGTGAGTAGAATGACAGGTGTAATGTTACTATAGACTCATGTGCGAGATCAATCTGTTCTAAATGCTATCATATTTATAAAACCTTACTACATAGAAAAATGTGTGTGTGGTCTTCAGCGTTACTTGTCTATGTCAGTGCAGGACCATAGCGGAAGTTTGATAAAGAATATTCTAAGGAAAAATTATACATAGTTGTAAAAAATCATTTTCTAGTGCTATGCTGACCTACAGTAATTTCGGTCATTATGCTCTCATACTCACATGAGTGCATGTATTTCCGAGTCTACTTCTGTATATTTTCTGATCTCTAAATGAGAAACATTGTCAGCCACAGTGAGAGGTTTAATCAAGAATATTCTAAAGAAAAATTATACATAGTAGTAAAAATAATTTCCTTGCACTACACCGACCTACAGTAATTTCGGTCATACTCACATGCGTGCATGTATTGCTCAATATACTTCTGTATATTTTCCGGTCTCTAAATGAGAAACATTGTCAGCCACAGTGAGAGGACATAATCTCACAATGTGATACAAAATGCTCAGCTGGGGTAGACGAGTTTAGACAGAACAAGAGATATTAGCCTGAACCTTGTGTGGAAATCTCAGGTTGGGGAAGATGTGTTGCAGAGTTTTTATAGCAATGAAGCTTGATCTTGCTAGTTTGTCCACTTGGGCATTCATCAATAGCTTAGAGTCCATGGTAATTCCAAGGTTTCTTACTTCCTTTAAAACTTAAGGCGGTGCTCCCAGAACATCAAGCCAGGCGGCGAGTGGGTCATAATTTTTCCAATCACCACAAGTGAGCATTTCCATTTTAGAAGCATTTAATTTGAGATAGCTCCATGTCATCCATTGATCCACGGCTCTGAGACAACTGAAAATTGGTGAGTTTCCAATGTTTTTTGGGCTTTCCAGTTTAAGGAGCATTTGTGTGTCATCTTCATGGTTATAGCATGTGAGGTGAAATTGATTGATCAGTGCTGGTAATGAGTTCATGTAAATGTTGAAAAGCATGGGTGAGATGATAGAGCCTTGAGGGACCCCTGCTTTTGTGAAGTACGGTCTGGAAGAGAAAGGGGGTATGGATGACATTAGTTCTTTTGTGAAGGAAGGATGTTGTCCAGTCTAGAGCAGTCCCCACTATACCAGCTTAGTTAATTTAAAAATAAATAAGTGCAAGGGCCCTCATCAGTAGGCCACAGCAGCCTGCACCATCCATTGCCCTTGCCATTGCTGCCAATTACAGTATCCACACAACTACTGACCAAAACACTCTTACTAGTGTGGCATTTTAGACTGTTCCAGGCCCCAAAGCTATAAGAAATCATTGGGGACATGTGTTAGCCATTTTTAAACTATGTTGAATGAATAAACAACAGTTGTTGTGTTGATCTCTAAATTAGAAAAACAGTGCCACCATGTGGCAGACTGTCAAAAGAGCCTGTGTTCACAATTTATTGTTGGTGCTGAGCACCGGAAACCACCGGCTCTAATTAATCCCTGGGCTTCAATCCCTGGCTCTAGCTATTATAGTGCAATTGGTCATTGTCCGGGTTTTCTTCTTCTTTTCCCTTATCTCTCATTATTAAGGGCCTTGCGGAGGAGGATGGTCCCCACACAGTGTCGGCTGTGTTCGCCTGGCTGACGAACTATGGACAACAATGACTTGTATGTTCTAGTAGCAGGCTTGATAAGTGGAAAGTCCCATATCTAAGTGTAGCTTTCTGTGTACCTTTACCCGACAATTTGTCTGCCCCTCCTTTCCACCATCTCTTTCCACCCATTACACCCCCTAGATATTGTTGAACACTATATACAGCCAGACCCTCTACCTCAACGCCTTTCCATGGAATCACACAGGACTGGAATTGGTGGACAAAAGCCTTCAATGGTCAGTTGCCCTTGTGGCCTGCAAGGGTTGCCACCTTGGTATTAGAGACTTCATCAGCTCTCCATTCAAAGATTTGCTGTTGCTTATATGGGTCGATGTTTATTGCCTACTGAATTGTTGAAAAGATGCAGAAAGAAAAAACATTAAAAAAGGGCAGAGGAGGGCCAAATTATGCAGTATGGTTGACTAAATTATGCAGTAAGAAAAGTAAGTTTGAAGCATAATGTGGCACAATTACTTAAAGTGTTGCTTCATTATTTTCTAATTTGTACACTTGTTAACACTGCCTGGATATAGGTTGCAACTCATTAGTACCAGTTTAACACTCAAATAGAGCAAAAATCAACAGAAAGGTGACCAGCGAGCCTTTACAATGGGCCACCTACTGCACTGCAAAACGGGTCGCTGCGTTTTTAGAAACATTTGAACCGGTTGAGCTAGAAACAATTTTTTTTGTTAGCATCTACAGATTATGCAACAGATGGTAGACTATGTGGCAAATACGGAAAATCCATAATTATGCAAAAAAACTCTGCAGCTAAACCCTCACAATTCCACTTGCTCTGTTTTTCCCTTGCAAGTTTGCATTGATACAGTCACATGGGTTTAAAATGTACCTGTTTGCTATTATTTTCATCACAGGCCTTTGAGGTAGACATCCAAAACCTTTGTGAAATTTAATTTACATGGTATGCAGTTGTGACCGACATTCAAGGTAGAATTCCACCAAAGTTCTCAAACATGTAGTTGCAGTGACCCTTTGTCAAAATTGTATTTCAATTCTACCCAGTTTCAATCATTCATAACAATATTCCTTGTATAAACTGTGGCATTGCCACACAACATCAAACCTGAATAAAAGTGCACCATTATGATGATTCGTACCATACACACCATAAGATTGTATTCTGCACACATTAATCCATGGGGTATTGTTTCATAAGGATGCTCGGGAGTGAGACAGTAGGTCTGACCTGCTTAATCCACCCGGATTAAATTATTTAAAACGGCTTGACTTTTGGATCTGGGACACAAGTAAGACACCAAAATATAGACTCACACACTGCTAACATGGCTCCATGTGCTAATCGCCAGCTCCCGCCATTTAAAATAAATCCCGCTACTGTGCAGCAGGAAAGAGGCTCTGCACAGGCTACCTGTAAACATGAGTGCACATGCGCCTGACCACGTCTTCAGACTGAGTGAGGAATACTATTTTCTGACTCACCCTGGTATGTTCACAAACATATCCTGTCGCAGGTTTAGCCCTGAATATATTAATTATGACCTGTGCAGGACTTGATTGGGAATCCAAAAAGAAAAGGTCCCCTTTCTTTTTAACTAAAATATAAGTCTACATTTCTTCACTGTATTTACACACTGTGTGAGTTTTCAGTCTTCAGCAAACACCTCTCCTGGAGCTGGGTCTTGTGCCAAGTTCTTCTGGGATTCATGGACCTTTGCTGCTCGGTCGTTTGAGGTTGCTAGGCAACTGTGTTTTTGTAGAAAAAATTACTTGATGTGAAATTGATCAATGGTTTATTATGCTGGAGGGATATGTGCACAACAGGAAGTCAGAATAAATGTCCCAGAACACCAGAGGTGAAAGACCCCCTTTTGTTATAACTGGGGCCCGGCACCTTCTAATTGCCCTGGGACCTTCCGACCAAGATCCAAGGACTAATATAAACAAGTGGTTTATGTTGATAATTTGATCTTAATTTAAAATCCTAAGTTGAAAGCCAGAGTGGCCTTACTTTTCAATAAGTATTGGCAAGCCCACTAGGCTCGCCTCTTACCTTTAATGGCCTCCGGCTGAGCTATTGGCTTTGCACATGCTTGTGTACCTGTGGCGGCCTTCATGCAATACGTTTTCCAATCCTCTATTATTGTTTACTATTATTGTTTGTAAAGTAATAAGAATAATGTTCAAAAGATGGGCATCCATGCCTGTGTATTCAAGTGCACGTACGGTGAACAGGTTTGTAAAGAGAAAAGTAAGGATTACTTAAAAGAGAAAGGTTTAATTGGCCCACCAAGCCTTGCACTGAAGGACGCTATTTTTAAGGTGGATGTACACCATGTGTACAAGATACATGCTCTCACTCACAGAGGAGGGAGTGGGTTGAAGAACCAAGCTGACCTACTTCCCCATGCAGAAGTGTTGGGCAGAAGAATGATCAATCAATCGTGGGCTTTTAAAGTGCGCTACTCACCCGTGAGGGTCTCAAGGTGCTGGAGGGGGGGGGGGGGAGGGTGCAGCTCCGGGTCAGCCGAAAAGCCAGGTCTTGAGGCTCTTCCTGAAGGTGTGCAGGGTGGGGTAGTGTCTGATGTTGACTGGGAGTTCGTTTCAGTCTTTGGTTGTGACGTAGGAGAAGGCTCTTTCCCCAGCTCTGGTTCTGCGGATACGCAGGTTCATTGCTAGGGCAAGGTGGCAGAGCAGAGGTTTCTTTTGGGTGCGTGGAAAGAGATTCTTTTGTTGAGGTATTTGGGTCCGATGTTTTGGCAGGATTTGTAAGTGTGGGTGAGTAACTTGAAAGTTACTCTCTTCTTGACGGGGAGCCAGTGGAGGTCTCGTAGGTGTTGAGTCATGTGCTCATGTCGTGGAGTGCCGAGGATGAGTCTGCCTGTGGTGTTCTGGATGGTCTGGAGTTTCTGTACCAGAGATTTGTTGATTCCCGTGTAGAGGGCGTTTCCGTAGTCCAGTCTGCTGGTAATGAGTACATGGGCGGAGGTCTTTCTGATTTTGGGGGGGGATCCACTTGAAGGTCTTGCCGAGGATGGGGAGCTAGTTGAAACAGGTGGAGTCGGCGTCGTTGATCTGGTGAGTCATGGTGAGGGAGGAGTCTAGAATGATACAGAGGTTATGGGTGTGGTCCGTCGGGGTGGGTGGGAACCCGAGGGCTGAGGGCCACCAGGAGCTGTCCGACGTGGTGGGGGAGGGTCCAAGGATGCAGACCTCTGTCTTCTCCAAGTTCAGTTTTAGGCAGCTGTTGCTTAGCCATGGTGCAATGTCATTCATTCCTTCCTGGAAGCTGAGTCCGGTTCTTCACGGTTCTTTGTTAGGGAGAGGATGAGCTGGGTGTCATCAGCGTAGGATACTATGCTGAGCCCATGCTGTCCGATAATGGTGGCGAGGGGGGCCATGTAGACGTTGTAGAGCGTGGGGCTGAGCGATTATCCTTGGGCTACTCCGCAGTTGATGTCTGTGGGTTTGGAGAAGAACGATGGGAGTCTGATCCTTTGGGTTCTTCCGGCGAGAAAGGACCGGATCCAGTCAACGGCAGATCATCGTATGCCAGTGTCGTGGAGTCTAATTGCAAGAGTGCGGTGGGAGACGGTGTTGAAGGCAGCAGAGAGGTCTAGCAGGATGAGGGCTGCGGTGTGTCCCTGGTCGAGTAGCATTCGGAAGTTATCGGTGGCGGCAAGGAGGGCGGTCTCGTGCTGTGGTTGCTGCGTAATCTGGACTGGGTGGAGTCGAGGATGGCATTCTGTTCGATGAAGGTGGTCAGTTGTGCTTTGACAAATTTCTCAGTGACTTTGGCTGTGAAAGGAAGGAGAGAGATGGGGCGGTAGTTTTTCAGGTCTGTCCGGTCAGCCAAGGGTTTCTTGAGGAGGGGCTTGACCTCAGCCCGCTAACAGTCATTGGGGAAGATGCTGGATTCGAAGGTGGCGTTGATGGTGTGGTGTAGTTTGGGCATGATTGCGGTAGTGGCTCTGTTGAAGATGGGAGGTGGGCAGGGGTCCGTGGGCACTCCTGAGTGGGTGCTCTTCATGGTTGTGGTGGTGTCTTCGGTGGTGACCAATGTCCAGGTGTTGATAGTGGGCTGGCTGTCATTGCTGGAGGGGAGGGTGGTTTCTCGAGTCTGTTAGCTGAAGTTGTCGTAGAAGGCCTTGATTTTCAGGTGGAAGTAGGAGCCGAGCTGTTGAAGAGGCCCTGGGACAGTGTGATGTCTGTGGTTTTGCTGGGGGAGGGGGGGTTTGGTGAATGCTGGATGATGTTGAAGAGTTACTTTGAGTTGCTGGTGTTGGTGAGTATTTTGTTCCTGATGAAGGTTCTCTTGGTGGATCTTATGAGTTGGTGGCATTCTGTCATGGCATGCTTGTAGGTGGACTGGTCTTCAGTGGTTTTGCTGTTTCTCCATAGTTTCTTGAGCTGTCTGCAGGAGCGTCTGGCTTCTTGGACGTCAGTGGTGAACCAAGCGACCTTCAGAGGGCATTGTCTGTCGGGACGGCGGAGGAGAGCGAGCTAATGTGAATGACAATGTAACTAACCAATTGTTGAGGACTGCTAAACAAAGTCCCTCTGATATAGTTGAATATATATAATATATAATATATATTATCTTAATCCAAGTATTTGTGAAAAAATGTGTCTGACAAGACAGAAAAAGCTGTCTCAAGGGCCAAATCCAAAAACGATGTGAATATCCTACAGCAGTTCTCCCAGTTTCATCATCTGACTCCCATATTATGAGAATTACCTCACCTAATCCGTACTTCTTAATTGCCAATCTGTTGCAGTACTCCACACTGTCAGGAATAGTTAAATCAGGCACATTTTGTAGTGCCTGAGTTAACTTTCACTTTCAGGAAGATTGCGTCATCAGTCAGGCAAATACATTTTTGTTAGCAGCCTCCAATTCTTGTCACCCATCATCCACTTTTAGCAGTAAAACTCTCATCCGAGTTCGGACACTATCTACGCCACAATTCTTGGTGACCAACTGAGATAATGGTCTCTTGCCATCCAATGACTCCCACATCCAAAAACTGAATGTAAATTCACTGATCATCAGTAAGCCTAAACCATCAACGATGTACTAAGAATATTACATTTGCCATCAAATTCAAACAGAAGCATAAAGAGGCATGACTCTGTGACACAAATGCTAGAGAAGCCCTACAAACTCATCTGAGGAGATATAAACATTTGATAATGAAGACATATGATGCCTTCCATCTGCTAAAGATGTGTTAAAAGCAAATGAGGCTATCTGTATTCCAGATTTATTATTAAGATCATCATCTTGGGAAGAACTGTTCATGTATCAAGATACTCTCCTGCAGCTATTGTGATGTACTTTACTCTCATAAACAATTGGATTCTCACCTTATTAAATCACATTACCATATCTTCACATCCTCCTCTGGGACAATGCCCTCCAAATATTGCACGCATCGTTTTCAGCACCACATAGGATGGCTTGGGCTCACACTAATCTCTGTCTCACTACTAAAAAGACTTTATTTTGGCATGACCGACCCCACTAATGTACACTCCATTTCACAATGAGTACAGTGATTTGTGCAACACAGCTGTTGATACACCACCAATATTAACGTAATAGCTGTAGATCTGTAGTGTTAGATCTAAGGAGATCAACCTCATCCCGATCAACTTTGAGGAGAACTGTATGATGCCAGATCTAGCTGTAACCTTCAAAACTACTAATTATTCTACCCTATTTAATTGATTCAGACAATGACCTACAAGAAGAGGTTCAGGCATCTCTCTTTTCTCTCTGGCTTACAATCAACAATGTGTATTCCACCACTCACTTATGCCTCTAGAATTTCACAGGAGCTGGATTTTTTCATTACAAATGTACATCTTGCTCCTTGCATGCTTGATATCCACTTTCTATTTCTTATTTTTAACTAATGAAGACACCACCCAGATATTTCTGAAACTTTCAAAGGAAATGAAAGAGACTCAACCATCTGTTCCAGGGCTGTCTCTTTTAAATTATGGCCTACATGGCTTGTCATGTTCTCAATGTAACTTCACTAAAAGCTGAACATTTCCTCACACAGCATAAGCATGATTTATCGAACTCAAGGTTTCGGCTATGTCATATCCACCTACATCATCCCATTTCTGGGCAGTGTGAATCAGTGAATGCTAATGGATTCTTCTCTTCTTTCAGAAGTTTAAAGTACAACGCCAGTGAGGGATCGTTTTGCAGGTGTATCAGCTTGACACCTGTTTCAGCTTTTGAGATTTTTAGGTAATATCATGTAAGTAAGCATTGTTGTTGTTGGCTTCATGGATAGGATGCAAAGAATGATAGATTGATGCAACCTTATGCACTTATTTGACACTATTATGTAGAATGTGAGCACCAAGAAATAACATTTAGTGGACAACCTCACCCTGATCATTACTTTAATATAAACAAACCAGCCACAACAACAATTTTGAATTTCCCTTGGCAAATGTCATGACTTTGCAAATGTTTTTCTCCATATGAGCCTTTTTCTGTAAGAAAATAATAAAAAAAAAAAAATATTTACAACATTTGTTCACAGAGTGAATGATGATTCACAAATTGAGTGAGAACTAATGTAAAACAGCTAGTTCTTGTCTACAGTATCACTGCATCATTCCTCATAAAGGTGTCCTCAGTATTTGAAACTATTACCTATGCCATCTTATTAAATGAACATTCTTATTTGGGTTTCTGGGCGACAGTGTTACATCGGCTAATGGATATCTTTACAACAAGTGCTTAATTTGAGCCTATGATTGCCGTTGAGGTCCACTGCCAGTGAAGGCTGGAACTTATTTTATCTCAACAGACTTTGATCCACAGTACCAAATAGAAACACAAAAGGGGGGGAGAAGGAGTAAGGGAAACATAGGGAAACAGTGATGAAGGGTCAGTACAAATGTGAAAAAAACAAGAGTGGGATAAAGAGGGAGGGAGTGTCAGGTGGTGGATTGAAGAGTTATGAGGTGAACTAAGACTACACAGCCTTGGTATACAGCACCCTGACCTTTGACGTTCACGGCCACAGGCTTATAAGCAAAACATTGGCCCCAGCACTTATTAGTTTAGAAATGAAGCACTGTTTACAACCAGCCTCTGAACGGTAACATTGGCATCATGTACATATTGAGAGGTAAATACCCAAAGAGGGGAACATCTAGGTTCAGTTATTTAGCCAATTGGATTTAATGTTCATGTCAGTCATCTTTGGCTGCCTTACAACCAACATTGTTTTGGGATATTGATACACACTCCAATGTTGAACAAAATATTTTGAGGCTTGATAGACCCCAGAGAAAGACCTCTGCAACACTTCATTACTGACTGGATCTGTATCTCCATTTTCAATTTCAACAGGCCGACTATGTTAGGCCTATGCCCCATCACATTATCAGTTGTGAAGAACATAATTGTTTGGTTTACCGGGATCTTTCAGTGATCCGCCCAGGTCTGAAGGCCTCAATTCCTCATCTGAAGTGGACAGTTTTATTTGTATTTTTATCGACTTAGTCAATGGCTTTTCTAAAAATCATGACATGTGTCTGTCTCTCCTTGACTTAAGTTGGCAATGCCTGCTATAGACAATGTCATTCCTAGTGATCTGAAGTAGTGAGCCAAATTTTTTCAAGCACTGTCAAATATAATTGAAGTGGGCAGCCAACACAAAACATTACTGTCTACAGTATATCACTGTTGCAAAATTTCAAGATGGCCACCACTTTCCGAAGCAAAATGGTGACTATCTTGGAGTTATACAATAATGTTAGACTTTGGACTATACAGAAATATTTGTGGAGATGAAGGAGGCAGTTATGAATGAAGTGGTGGGAGGGAATCAATGGGAAGAAATAAAGGAATGAGAGAGGGGCAGGACGAAGCAGTCCAATAGAGTGAATCAGAGCAAGGGGTGAGCTCAAGCACGAAGAATCTAACATACTAGAGAGAGAGAAGAAAGGATGGGAGGGAGAAACAGGACATGGACACAAAGGGGGAAAGAGGAAGTCAAATGATATAGAAACTGTATGAAATTAGGTTACCGGTTGAAGGGGGTGAAACACAACTCAAGCAGCAACTTCAATCCTTGTCAGGGTAAAGTCACAGGCAAACCCAAATACACTTGTGCTCAACACAGGTCCAGACATGTACTGAAGAGTTGGTGTCTGAGGTCCAATATTTATACCAGGTTACTCCTTTGAATTTGGGCTTTTCTCATTAAAGAACACAGGTTACCTGTCTCCATTGACCTGCCCTGCCTCCAGACTACTACAGTGGGTATGCAGCCCTGTGTGTTGAGGCAGGAGACAGCCTTGTCAAGTGTAAGTAGGGCTGTGCCCAGCTCTGCCTTCCCATCCTGCCAGTGATGCCCTATGCAGGTGTATCTAAGCACTCTATTGTGTGCAACTGTCTAGGAGGAATACAGAAAGTCCAACTGCCAGCTACACTCAGTCATGTGGCTCAGAGATAGGCTACATGAACTAAATTACTGAGGCAAGAAAATGACAACTTTCTAAAAGTGGCATTTTCAAAATTTTAATACAAAATCTGACTTCGCCATAATAGATGATTTTTCATTACAATTCCAAAGACACCAAACATGAACTGATTACCTGTTGCCATTTGAAAGTTACAGCTTATCAAAAGTAATAAGGTAACTCCAACGTTATCCCAAGAGAGAGGCAGGCTTTGCAGTAGTGAAAAATGAAGAATGTAAAACTTAAAAAACGTAAAACTTAAAAGTACATGTCCTACTTTTTAAATACACAGCCCCCTGCCATCTGGGCGGTCCAGGGCCTATCCTAGATATGACATATGTATTTAAAAGAGCAGTTTGGACCTAGCAAAAAGTTTGGCCAGGTTGAAATGGCAAATAAAAAAACTGCACACACAGGTCACAATAGCAGGCCTGAGACATGATGAAGGACTAATTAAGTGAGAGGCACAATACGTGCTGCAGGCTCACTTGTAGCATTTAATTTAAAGGCTGTGGATACATGTAGAACCACTTTAATAGGGACTTGTAAGTAAATGAAATATGTCAATTGGGAATATGCTAATGTTACAATTTTTTAGGGAAAGAGCACAAGCACTTTACTACTGGTTAGCAGTGGTAAACTGCTCAGAGTAATAAGATCAGCAAAAACAAAATCATCAAAAGGAAAAAGGGTTGGGGCAAGATCACCCTAAGGATGACAGTCTAACAGAAATGTGTGCTAAAAGTCAAATGGTATTCAAGGATGCAGAGGCAGAAACGGTTCCCTAATGCCAGTTGTAGAATAATACAACTCATTCAGTCAAAACATGGAGAGATCAATATATTCTTCTGGACAAGACAAACACAGTAATGGTAGGGAGCAGGGTGCAAAAGTAAACACAATGGGCACTGACCATTGAGCAAGGGACAAACCCAAAGCCTACTCCAAGTATATGTTAAAGTATTGGTAACACATTGTTTGTTAACAGGCAGCTAAGGCTATCTGTAGTGAGACCTCCTAGGTGTCAGGATGCTTGGCCCACACTCATATGTGTCTGCAGGATGAGCACAGAGATGTGCTCCTCTGAACTTCAGTGGAAGTCAAGTCTTATTCTTCAGAAGAGTTCAACAGTAAAGCAATTGAGTCAGTACTACTTCTTGTGAAACTTCGTTGCTACAACCCGTACACTCCATGGAATGTGTGGAATGAAGACAAACAACATTTTTCAGACACCACAGGGCTCTCTTGAAACATGCAATGTGGAAGCCATCTTAGACCTTTTGAGGATAAATTATCCATGTTTCAGAGCATTCCTTGCTAGGCACCCATGATGCTAAGTTGGAATTCATTGCTGTTTCAACAAGAGTTGCCAAGGACCTTATACTAAGCCAAGTATTCTGGATTAGTATTAGAGAATAAGGATTTAGAATTTAATTTTCACTTTCATATTAGCGCCATCGTTTCAAATATTAAAAACTCTATACACTGGAGTCAACCTTTCCAAAGTTACAAATTCCATTGCTCCTGTTCATGGGAAGGGCTAGTGAGTCCTCTATATTGTACGGACTATGTTTATTTCTCTTCAATCACATGTTATTTTAAGTTATTACCAGTGACGGGAAAGTGAATACATATTGTTCTGAGTTGAAAAACAATACTAATTAGTATTCATTATGTTGCAGTTGATGAGCTATGTGTATTGGCAGTCATTCAGATTTCTAACTTGCTGAAGGTAGTTATAGATATGGAGATCACAGTTCAGATGATTCCATAAATTATTTACAAAGATTTTTTATATATTTTAGGAAGTATCCTGCAAGCTGTATCATATATCATAGTAGAAGCCTGCAACACTCTTGACTCAATACTAAGAAAATAATGTGAATGACACAGATTTATGTATTGAGGCAGAAAACAAATTAAAATGTGCAGTAATTTCCTTCCTCGACAGGATGACATATACAGATTTGTTATTAATGGTGCTTTGTCTTCCCATATACATACATAAATGGTTGGGCAATAACTGGCTGAAAATCAATATGGAAAAAATGGAGTTAGTGGTCGGTAATGACACTTCTCTTTAGTCACCTACACTGTGGCCTACCACATTAGGCTGCTTTACTTAACCAAAGTCCAAACCTAAAACCTTGAAATTAACTTCGATTCCACATGGACTGGACATTCAAATTCTGTAGTTGTGGTCCCTATGCCTCCCATTTCCTTAAGCCTAGGCTAAAGGCCTGATTAAAAGTTTGGCCGACAGGATACTCCATCACAATCATGGCGGATATCCCGTCCGATGTATTACAAGTCCATTATATCCGAAGGCATTTGTAATACAGAAGACAGAATACCCATCAGGTTTCTGATGGAGTAACCCACCACCAAAATCTAAATCTGGCCCTAATTCTCTCGCTTCTTTCAAGGGAGGACATAAGAATATAAGAACAACTGTATCCACTGCAATAGGCTCGTGATTGGAATACTGCAATTGGCCCTGCCTTATCATATTCAAACACTTGACATAAAATCAATCTGAGTTCAAGCTGCTAGGCTAGTTATCGCTGTGTCTCATTAAACTAAAGCCATTTCTATTTTGGATGAGAATACATTGGTTTCATATCCATAACCGAAATGTGTGTTTGGAAAGGCCCAGGACTTTCTGAGTGACAATATAATTAAATAGAGTTGTTTTTGTGGCCTTCGGTCAGCTTCAACAAATCTAGTAGTTTCACATTACTTTAGTAAAGCCTCTTGTGAATGGAACTCCTTCTCCATCCTTCCTCCTTATCACACACTTCTTTATCGCACTACTCATGACACAAAATGTACCCAATGAGACTTTTGTGCTCTACAGAAAAAAACACCAACTATTGATGCGAAGTAAGATGAGATTACGAAGCGCTCCATTTAGGGAAATACGCCACAGCCCGCAGATATGGGGACGAGGAACGGCCGGCCTGCACCTGGCGCGCTTGTTAAAGACACGCTACACACAAAATTACATAACTAAACTACGGGACGCGAAAGGACAGATCATAGCGGGAATGACGGCCATTGGGCGGACTCTCCTGCATTATTATACTGACTAATAGACTACCTAGTCGGCAGCTAGTGATGATGAGATTAGGGACTATTTGAAAGAGATCGCGATGGTCTGGCTTCCGGAAGCTCATAGGAGGATTTTAAGCGAACGTTTTTCATCTGGTGAGGTAGAACAAGTCATTGAAGCCATGGATGGCTCTAAAGCCCCCGGCATGAACGGTTTCTCCGGAATATTTTACAAAACATACAAGTCATTGCTGGCCCCACACCTTTTGGAAGTAGATGCCGAGGCGTTGGAAGCTGGAGTGCTTCCACCTACTTTCAGGAGGAAAAAGTTACTCCTGAAAACGGGAGAGGGAACATTATACTCCTCAGCACTACCACTCTCAGCTAATTCTTGGCTTCCCTCATCACGGGGACTCGGTGAACTCTCTCCCAACTGGCACTGGAGTCCTTCAGAGACCTGTTCCCGGAGGGGCAGGCATTCTCCCGCACGGAAGATCCGCGTTTCTCGAAAGCCACTTTCATGGATCACTTCATATTGACACGAATACCGAGCGCAGTTAGAGATGTGATAACGACTTACCCTATAGAACCTGATGGGTTTGGCCCACTCACATTAGTCTTTATTGACATTAGTGTTGAACACATCACTTCTAGGGAATACAAAACATGCCTGACACTCCTGCCGCAACGTGACACCAAGGTGAGAGATGCTTGGGCAGCGGATATAGGGCAGCCACTCACGGATAAAATATGGGAAGGGTGCTGTACGCAAACCAAGTTGGTCTTGTGCAACCACAGATACAAACTACTCCATTTCAAAATATTGAGACGGGCATAAGTCACACCACAACAGATGGTCAGGATAAAGAATATCAATTTCACGCATTGCCCCAAGTGCAATCTACAGGCACCATCTTTTATACACATTACCTGGTCGTGTAACGTGATAAACGCTTATTGACAAGCCATATATAGCTCAGTGCAACAATTGATAGGGTCGCAATTGACAATTACCCCCTTGATAGCAGTCATGGGTTATGTGGACCTACTGCCCAAAACCGCGCGCAGATTTGTGGCCATAGCAATGCATCTAGCTAAACGCGAAATAGTTATTCGCCGGGGCACCAGACAAAAGCCGACTGTGAAATACTGTCTTAAAAGCATGTCATACTGAGACACCACAAGCAGACTATATGCCGAACTACAGCCACCCACATCCCGCCCTAAAGACATATGGGAACCCCTGAGGGAATACGTTCGGATTCGGGGCCAATGGGACACATAATCTAATCGTGAGGGAGAGGAGGAACGCCAAGGTGTATAGTCAATGACGAAAAATTGCCGATCCCTGATGAGAGAGGGAAACTCTAGGGATCCTGGAAGTTTAGGGCCATAGACATGTCATAAGGACTGCAGAGTAGGAAGATATGAAACATGGGATATCAATGATAAACGACAAGAATGCAAACGAACTGTGTATCTAATATATTGTATTATCATACCTGCGTGAAATGTACCTGCATATCAATGTACCATAACGATTTGATGTTTTTCTTTGTTCAAAATGATAAATAAATTGTTTTTTTTAAAGTAAGGTGAGATTACAGACTCTTCTAGGAAGGAAAACAAACGTACTCATCTTCATTTAACTCAAAGGTAGACAAAAGTCTTCAACCAAAAGATCCACTTCTCTCTGAACTCACCTCCTGTTGGTAATAGGAGGTATTGAGTATTGAAGACCTTGTGAGGGAAAAAGACCAATTCTCTTGCAGTTGAGAGTTGTTCTGTCAGAGGAAGCTACCTCACTAACTTCTATAGAGGAACAATAAGGATAGCTTCAACTCTTCCCATTCAAATTCTGTCCAGAAAATGGTGTATGAGTGTATTATTGGAAAGGAATAATGACTGTCCCTTGCTGTGTGTTCTGGGACTGACCTGCAGTTTGCTGTTTTAACCAAGGAAAGGCTAAAGGGACTTTACTATGTGCTGTGTCCCCCTGCTTGAAAGGACTTTGCTGTGCTGTGTCCTGAAGTACAAAAACAAAAGAATGGGTGTCAAGGGAAAGAACGCGCAACCAGCAAAATTTCACACCAATAGTAATTTTCATCCACAAATATCCTAGTGCGGTGCTTTCAACTTGAGGATAGGCACCCTAATCCTCAAAGCAACAATCAAAGATTGATTAACGTAATTTCTCGTGTCGAAGCACTCGCAAATTAACCATCAACGATTCCTGTTACTGTTACAAAACTAAATACACATTGATGTGGGCTTCTCTTCTTCTTTTATTTTCATTTGAATCTCCAAACTTCTTTTATTCATAACATTCTTCCACTCCCAACGCGTTTCGTCGATAGGGATTAACCCATGCGACTTCCTCAGGGCTGGAAGCAATAAATAATATACATTGGAGTATAGAAACTCACTTGTTTCATGTCCAATAGCCCACATTATTTCATGTGCAAAGGAAAAGCATGCCATGTGACTTCACACTATTAATAAATCACATATTTGTATAAAATTAATATATTAAAGACTTCGACCCATCAATTGAATATCCACTCCAAAAGATCATCCACCATTGTAACAGTGAACACTAAGCACTTTCGTGATGGCACCATTCTCCCAACAGTGAACCACACCAAATAATCATGCCTCTAAATAAAACCAATTGGTACCTTAATCTTGTATAACAGTCTCCTATGTTCCAAAAGAAAAGTACAAAAGCACCTAGTCAAACATACTGCGGAACACATGAGGCAAGGATGGCGAGGATAAACACACAATTTTCTTAATAATATAACATACCTTAATGCACTTTGAAAGCAATAATGTCCTTATCTCCTTCCTAATGGTCTTTTTCTTATCCACAATTACCTAAAATACAAATTATACTCTAAATGACACTGCACTACAAGATATTATGTCAGTCAGGCCAGATGTCTCAAAACGACTGAAATATAGTCTCACCTGCTATCATAGAACACTGTTCGTGACCATTAGCGCAAATGTTATAGCAGTATTCTTCCAATATGTAATCCAAGTCTCTGAAGTACGGAGACCTATGAATAATGATAAACACCAGATTCTAAGTTAGAATCCTAACATTCCTACCAGGCACCCCCCACTGATCTTTTATAAATCTCTCCTCTTACTTACTTTATGCACTGACAACGTCCCCGGATAAGGAACACTCTTCGCGTCTGCCTCGCGTCGTGTTTCCTACCCCTGTTTATCCATAACAGCAACATAAACGAGGTGACTATTCCGTAGTTTGAAGAGCGCCATTTTGGATAGGTATTCAGTAATACCGAGGGAGACCAGAAACGTATTTTTCGGGCGCCATTTATGACTGGTTTCAATCGAATATATGAAACCAAATCAGACCTATCTATTATATAGGATATATAAAGTGATCCACGTGAATAATCGTAGCCATTACTATTTTTAGTTTCACCCCGCCAAACCTACTATATAAATTCCTAAATTCACCACAAAAGCATACCATGTAATGGTCTAAATAATAATGCCTTTCTTAACAAGGCAACCTTAATACATTACCGTAGTAAGTCGTTTCTGTTGTTATAGCAACACGTGAATTAAATGTGGTGTTTCTAAACACCAAGTGAAACCCTCCATTTTACTCCTGACAATCACACGTTAAGTGACCTCCCCATTCTTCACTAGTTAAATAAAGCTAAAGCATCTTTCTACTTTAGTTAATGTTTTACTAATTACTAATACAGTATAACAAGGACATATGTACCTATGCAGAAATCACTAGGAACTGCATAACACATACAGCTAGAAAATAACTACCAACTCGAGGAAACATCGCAACACCAACAAGCCAACACCACATCTGCTCATCATTCTTTCTTTTTTACATACTGACCCCTCCATTAATCTCTCATTCACCTAGGAAATATTGTAACTCACGGTCATAATTAAGACCCTCCTCCACAGCCCTCAAGCGCATGATCCATCTTGCCTCATGCCTCCGCAGTACGAGTTCTCTATTCCCTCCACGCGCTTCCCTCTTAACATGCTCAATACCACAAAATTGAAATGACTTATGTAAACCTTGCGAAGTACAGTTTTGTATATGTTCAGCAATTGGATATCTTTGATCATTGTTCTTTACAGCTCTCCAATGTTCAGCAATCCTGTCTTTAAGAGCCCTTATTGTGCTTCCCACATATATTTGCTTACACATACAATTAATTACATATACAACAAATTTAGTACTGCAATTAATATTAGTCACAATATCATATACTTGTTTACCATTATACTGAAATTGTTTAGTTTTGTCTTTCGCATGTTTACACATCCCACAGTGGCCACATTTAAAAAAACCCTTACTCATTTGGGTAAGCCATTGTTCCTTCTCAGCCTCTCTCGGGTAGCTTGGACTCAAGATTGTACCCAATGTTCTCCCTCTTCTGTATGTAATTTGTGGTTTTTCTGACAGAAATTCCCGTAGGGTCCTATCCGCCTTCAGGATATGCCAGTGCTTGTGCATACTCCTATAGAGAATTGAACTTATAGGATTAAAGTCCGTTATCATCCTAATCAAATTAGACTTGTCTTTAGTTTTTTTGGGGTTTAAGGTGGATGCGCGTTTAATCTTGAGAGCCCTCTGTGTCGCCACCTCAAGGTCTCTTTTATCATAGCCCCTTTGGGTAAACCTCCTTTCCATATCCTTTATACAATCCCTGAATTGGTTGTCTTCACTACAGTTACGCCGCGCCCGTAACATTTCTCCATAGGGAATTGCCCTAATCTGATGTTTGGGATGCGCACTGCCCGCATGTAAAATAGCGTTGCAGGACGTAGGCTTACGATACATCCTACTACAGATTTTATCATTGTCTATAAACAATTCCACATCTAAAAATACCAAATTAGTCGAACTAACACAAGAAGTAAATTTGATATTCATGGTATTGCTATTCAGGTAGTCAATAAATCCTCTTAGTTTTCCTTCTGTTCCTGTCCATATTAAAAGACAGTCATCTATATATCGTCCCCAATATAAGATGTCATCATTCCAATGTATACCCGCTGGGCCCCATATCACTGATTCTTCCATCCAGCCCATGAATAGATTCGCGAAAGCAGGCGAAAATCTTGAACCCATAGCCACTCCCTGGGTTTGCCTAAACCATTCCCCATTGAATAGAAAATAATTATTTGACAATATAAGATCCGTCATTGTTAATAACATTTGAGTATGTCCCCATTGGCTAGCTGGTTTTTTCATCAGAAAGTATTCAATAGCTTTCAAACCTAGATCGTTGGGTATACTAGTATACAGTGATACAACATCCAACGACACTAGTTTCATTCCTGATTCCCAAGTAATATCACTCAATATGTTTAAAATATGCTTCGTGTCCCTAATATATGATGGCAGATTCACTACCATTGGCTGTAGGAACACGTCGACATACTGTGAAATTCGTTCTGTTGGACCACCTATCCCTGCCACAATGGGCCTCCCTGGTGGAAATGGGAGGTCCTTATGAATCTTAGGCAAAGTATATAGACAGGGATAACGTGGACGATTCACTTTTAAATACAGCAATTCATCTTCATCCAACAGGCCTTGATAATGCCAATCCTGTAACAATCCATTAATTCTAGTGATCAGAGAGAACATGGGATTGTATGAGACTTTTTGGTAGTTATCCACTTTATCTAATTGGGAGTAAACTTCATGATCATAATCCGTTTTGTTCATTATAACAATGTTACCCCCTTTATCCGCCTTTCTGATAATTATCATAGGGTCTTCTACTAGTATCTTAAGTGCTTGACGTTCACTTGTCGTCAAGTTCTCACCCCGATGTCTAATAGAATGACCCAACTTATGTACACTGTTCTCAAGATCATTAGAAACCAAGGTATCAAAAATTTCAACATTGTTCCCACTAGTAAGGTTTGGGGACCACCTAGACTTCTCTTTCAAACCACTCGTCAAAGATAAATCTGGTCTTACATCCAAATCCTCCAAAACTTTCCCAATAGTAACCGGATCATCTTCCAATTCGGTTATAGAGAGTAGAGTCACTGTGTCTTGTATATCTCTTATCGTTAATGTATTAGACACTGAATCACAAATCTGCGAAATACAATCTTTATTAGGCATAGGGTTCAAAGCAAAGTGTTTCTTCAGTTTTAGTTTCCTAATGAACCGAAATAAGTCTATCTTTGTGTCACAAATGTCTCCTTTATAAAAAGGACAATAACTCAAACCTTTTTTCAATAAAGTAATCATCTCAATTGTCAGTATTCGATCCGATAGATTAATGACCTCTACCTCTCCAGTTCCTGAACTGCTCAATCCTTCTTGTTCCAAGAGCGTGTCTTCATTCCTACTTTGTCCCCTTCCCTTACTCCTTCCTTTGCCTCTCCTTGTTTTCTTATATTGTCTACTCTTTTGACTTGCTCCCTGTTCCCTCTCTTGATACGATTCACCTCCTGTAGAAAGGAGGAGTTTCCCAAAGGGCCCTGTTGTCTCTCTATACCACTAGGTCCACCCTCCACATCACTACCACTTGTTGGTATTGTGCTTAGTGATGTGTTACTTGAACTAGTGGAAGGCATCTCTGCTGATTTTTTATTCTTGTCTATTACAATCAAATGATCATATTTTTTGGAGAATGTAAAAACCCTCCCATTCTTGTAATCAACTTCGTCCCTTTTAAGCTTGCGTGCTTTCCTTTGTTTCACATCATTTTGATGATTTACTAGAACCTCCTTTAAAATTTCATAGTTTTTTGCTGCTACTTCCGGCTTATTAAGAGATGTGATCTCCTCCTCTAATTGAGCAATTTCTAGCAGTAGACTTTTCACTTTCCTTTCTGAATTTTCAATTAGGATTTCCATTAATTTAACAGAGCTAGATGTTAGCTCTTTCTCCCATATACCCAAAAGATCCTCGTCCAAATCATCATAGGTTGGGATGATTTGGGAACGGAGACCCCTTGGGATCCTATTCAATTTCAAGTACTGTTTGAGTGTGGTGCCATCCCACCATTTTGACATCTCTGAACGTTTCAATCTTTCTAATCTCATGAATTTACTTCTTAATCCTTCATTTTTAGGTTGATTTGTTACTCTTATAGCTTCTATTACCGTGTTTCCTTTGCACAAATTGTCAAACAGTTCTGCAGCCAGTCTGTCTCTGTCAAGATTATCACTCATCATAACAATTTAAAGTGTTTGCGGTGCAGCTACCCTTAATTGGTACAAAAACAAAAGAATGGGTGTCAAGGGAAAGAACGCGCAACCAACAAAATTTCACACCAATAGTAATTTTCATCCACAAATATCCTAGTGCGGTGCTTTCAACTTGAGGATAGGCACCCTAATCCTCAAAGCAACAATCAAAGATTGATTAACGTAATTTCTCGTGTCGAAGCACTCGCAAATTAACCATCAACGATTCCTGTTACTGTTACAAAACTAAATACACATTGATGTGGGCTTCTCTTCTTCTTTTATTTTCATTTGAATCTCCAAACTTCTTTTATTCATAACATTCTTCCACTCCCAACGCGTTTCGTCGATAGGGATTAACCCATACGACTTCCTCAGGGCTGGAAGCAATAAATAATATACATTGGAGTATAGAAACTCACTTGTTTCATGTCCAATAGCCCACATTATTTCATGTGCAAAGGAAAAGCATGCCATGTGACTTCACACTATTAATAAATCACATATTTGTATAAAATTAATATATTAAAGACTTCGACCCATCAATTGAATATCCACTCCAAAAGATCATCAACCATTGTAACAGTGAACACTAAGCACTTTCGTGATGGCACCATTCTCCCAACAGTGAACCACACCAAATAATCATGCCTCTAAATAAAACCAATTGGTACCTTAATCTTGTATAACAGTCTCCTATGTTCCAAAAGAAAAGTACAAAAGCACCTAGTAAAACATACTGCGGAACACATGAGGCAAGGATGGCGAGGATAAACACACAATTTTCTTAATAATATAACATACCTTAATGCACTTTGAAAGCAATAATGTCCTTATCTCCTTCCTAATGGTCTTTTTCTTATCCACAATTACCTAAAATACAAATTATACTCTAAATGACACTGCACTACAAGATATTATGTCAGTCAGGCCAGATGTCTCAAAACGACTGAAATGTAGTCTCACCTGCTATCATAGAACACTGTTCGTGACCATTAGCGCAAATGTTATAGCAGTATTCTTCCAATATGTAATCCAAGTCTCTGAAGTACGGAGACCTATGAATAATGATAAACACCAGATTCTAAGTTAGAATCCTAACATTCCTACCAGGCACCCCCCACTGATCTTTTATAAATCTCTCCTCTTACTTACTTTATGCACTGACAACGTCCCCGGATAAGGAACACTCTTCGCGTCTACTCGCGTCGCGTTTCCTACCCCTGTTTATCCATAACAGCAACTTAAACGAGGTGACTATTCCGTAGTTTGAAGAGCGCCATTTTGGATAGGTATTCAGTAATACCGAGGGAGACCAGAAACGTATTTTTCGGGCGCCATTTATGACTGGTTTCAATCGAATATATGAAACCAAATCAGACCTATCTATTATATAGGATATATAAAGTGATCCACGTGAATAATCGTAGCCATTACTATTTTTTGTTTCATTTTTGTGGTATTGAGCATGTTAAGAGGGAAGCGCGTGGAGGGAATAGAGAACTCGTACTGCGGAGGCATGAGGCAAGATGGATCATGCGCTTGAGGGCTGTGGAGGAGGGTCTTAATTATGACCGTGAGTTACACTATTTCCTAGGTGAATGAGAGATTAATGGAGGGGTCAGTATGTAAAAAAGAAAGAATGATGAGCAGATGTGGTGTTGGCTTGTTGGTGTTGCGATGTTTCCTCGAGTTGGTAGTTATTTTCTAGCTGTATGTGTTATGCAGTTCCTAGTGATTTCTGCATAGGTACATATGTCCTTGTTATACTGTATTAGTAATTAGTAAAACATTAACTAAAGTAGAAAGATGCTTAAGCTTTATTTGACTAGTGAAGAATGGGGAGGTCACTTAACGTGTGATTGTCAGGAGTAAAATGGAGGGTTTCACTTGGTGTTTAGAAACACCACATTTAATTCACGTGTTGCTATAACAACAGAAACGACTTACTACGGTAATGTATTAAGGTTGCCTTGTTAAGAAAGGCATTATTATTTAGACCATTACATGGTATGCTTTTGTGGTGAATTTAGGAATTTATATAGTAGGTATGGCGGGGTGAAACTAAAAATCTTAATGGCTACGATTATTCACGTGGATCACTTTATATATCCTATATAATAGATAGGTCTGATTTGGTTTCATATATTCGATTGAAACCAGTCATAAATGGCGCCCGAAAAATACGTTTCTGGTCCCCCTCGGTATTACTGAATACCTATCCAAAATGGCGCTCTTCAAACTACGGAATAGTCACCTCGTTTAAGTTGCTGTTATGGATAAACAGGGGTAGGAAACGCGACGCGAGTAGACGCGAAGAGTGTTCCTTATCCGGGGACGTTGTCAGTGCATAAAGTAAGTAAGAGGAGAGATTTATAAAAGATCAGTGGGGGGTGCCTGGTAGGAATGTTAGGATTCTAACTTAGAATCTGGTGTTTATCATTATTCATAGGTCTCCGTACTTCAGAGACTTGGATTACATATTGGAAGAATACTGCTATAACATTTGCGCTAATGGTCACGAACAGTGTTCTATGATAGCAGGTGAGACTACATTTCAGTCGTTTTGAGACATCTGGCCTGACTGACATAATATCTTGTAGTGCAGTGTCATTTAGAGTATAATTTGTATTTTAGGTAATTGTGTTATGTTATGTTAAATTTAGCTTATAAAGCGCACGTACGCCCGTAGGCTTCATGGCGCTGTAGGAGGTTTTCAGAGCATAACACAACAACAGGAGGACAACTTAGAACGTCTAAGGATAAGCTTCTCTAAAAAGCCAGGTCTTAAAGGCTAGTCTAAAGGCTAGAATATCCTCGTGTGACCTTAAAGAAGCTGGCAAGGAGTTCCAGAGGGAGGCAGCAAGAAAATGAAAAGAGCTGCCGGCCTGACCTTGTTTTCTAACAACCGGCACCATGAGCAAGTTTTTGTGACCAGAGCGGAGGTTGCGGGAGGGGGTGTATCTGGCAAGCAGATTGATGATAAATTTGGGGCCTTTACTTTGTAATGCCCTAAAGATAATGCAGCCGGTTTTAAAAGCCGCCCTCTGGGCTACCGGCAGCCAGTGCAGGTCTGCCAGGCCTGGCCTGATGGACTGCCATTTAGGAAGCCCACAGATCAGCCTGGCCGCCTGATTTTGAACCAGCTGCAGCCTCTTGAGCTGCCCGGCTGGAAGGCCCAAATATAAACTATTTGAGTAGTCCAGCCTAGACAGCACAAGGGCGATGGTCACCTGTATCAGGGCAGAATGGGTTAGGAAATGGGCAATCTTTCTAATCTTGCGCAGCTGAAAGAAGCAAGCGGAAACAACTGACCCTACCTGACTTTTCAGGGAGAGGTCTTCACTAAAGGTGACTCCAAGGCTCTTAACTGTGCGGGAATTGGAGGGGGGGTTTCCCATCTCCAGAGGCCAAAATTGAGGTCCCCAACTGAGTTCGCTCTTCCCAGGCAAGATCAATTCAGTCTTGCCTGGGTTAAGTTTTAGGTGGTTAAGGCCCATCCAACTCTGGATATGAGCCATGACTTCCCTAAACTCAGTGACAGCATCCGGCGACCCCAGGGGGAAAACCAATTGCAGATCATCTGCGTAATTAAAGATCCACACTTTGAATTTCCTCAAGGAGTACAAAAGGGGACGCAAGTATAAATTAAATAAAAGGGGGGACAGGGATGAGCCTTGAGGGACCCCACAATCGTTCTTAATTCTAGGGGCTGTGAAAGTGCCCAGTCTCACTGCTTGAGTCCGGTCGGACAAGAATGATTCCACCCAGCTCAGGGCAGCACCTCTGAGGCCTGCCTGCTCGACACGGCCGACCAAAATAGTATGGTCGACCGTGTCGAATGCAGCAGACAGGTCAAGAAGCACCAGTGCCTGGTGGACATCCCTGTCTGCGTTACACCGAAGTGTATTCTGGACTGCCAGGGTTACCGTCTCGGTCGAATGGCCTGGACGGAACCCAGCTTGATTTGGCTCCAGAAATCCAGTGGTTTCCACAAAGTTGGAAAGGCAATTGGAGACGTGAGCCTCCAATATCTTGGATAGGAACGGCAGCAGGGATATAGGACGATAATTTGATAAGTCCTGAGGGTCCAGGCCTGGTTTTTTAGGTCTCGCAAAGGGCAGCGCATGCGCTGCCTCTCCGAGGCATCAAGTAATTAGAATGTTGGGTGAAACTCCGCCCACTGCCCGGTATTTCTGTTGCTGCTTGCCATTAGTTTAACCTTGGCATAGCCGTTGTCATCTGGCTTTTTAGTGGCTGTTGATGTGAGACTGACTTCCGTTTAGTCCGGAAGCAGCAGCACCTAACTACTGTTTTGGTCCGCTTGTATGTTTAATGTGTTGCTGTGGAGAACTCTTTTATACGATTGTTGCAGCGACGCTTTCAGACCCCTCCCGCCTCCCCACACAGCATGCCTAAGTGCCTTTATTTATTTCATATCAGCGGCGCTTTCAGACCCCTCCCGCCTCCTCCAAACAGCATGCC
Organism: Triturus cristatus; assembly: GCF_964204655.1. NCBI lineage: Eukaryota > Metazoa > Chordata > Amphibia > Caudata > Salamandridae > Triturus > Triturus cristatus. The sequence goes on from NC_140582.1 coordinate 362,372,958, forward strand.
GAAGCGCCTTTATTTATTTCAAACCAGCGGCGCTTTCAGACCCGACCCGCCTCCCCATACAGCATGCCTGCCGAAGCGCCTTTATTTATTTCAAACCAGCGGCGCTTTCAGACCCCTCCCGCCTCCCCATACAGCATGCTGGATCTGTCCCACCTCCTCCACACAGCATGCCGAAGCGCCTTTATTTATTTCACATCAGCGGCGCTTTCAGACCCCTCCCGCCTCCCCACACAGCATGCCGAAGCGCCTTTATTTATTTCACATCAGCGGCGCTTTCAGATCCCTCCCGCCGCCTCCACATAGCATGTCGAAGCACCTTTATTTATTTCACATCAGCGGCGCTTTCGGACCCCTCTCGTCGCCTCCACATAGCATGTCGAAGCACCTTTATTTATTTCACATCAGCGGCGCTTTGAGACCCCTCTCGCCGCCTCCACATAGCATGTCGAAGCACCTTTATTTATTTCAAATCAGCGGTGCTTTTCAGACCCCTCCCGCCTCCCCATACAGCATGCCGAAGCGCCTTTATTTATTTCACATCAGCTGCACTTTCAGACCCCTCCCGCCTCCCCATACAGCATGCCGAAGCGCCTTTATTTATTTCAAATCAGCGGCGCTTTTCAGACCTTGGTGAAGCGCCTTTATTGTTGCAGCAGACCATTCGCGAAACTTTCGGCCGCCCTCCTCTCTGTGTCAGCTCCACGTCATTCTCCAGACAAACATTACAAACATGGCAGAGCGGCGAACGACAGAAGAAACGGAGCCAGGTAAACAGACCCCGCTCCTTTCCTCATGCATGTTCACGGGTGGTTGTTTACTGAACAATGCACTTAAAAAACTTACAGGTGGTGTTTGCCTAAAATCTCTTGGAGGCGGAGCCACACTACGAGAGGCTTTGTGCCCAGATTGTTGCACTTTGTACGGCTGGTGCCTCTGGTGTGGCTCCTGCCTCAGCAATAAAAGGTAACATGTGTTTCCTACGTGAGTGGCCGAGTGTGTGTTTACTTTGCTCACAATGCCAGCCTTGGGGTGTATTGACATCTCCCCTTCATTCGAAATTCCATGTAAGGGCTGCGCTTGTTCTATTCGTCACTCTTAACTTCTTTCAACCTCTGTTCTTAAATCACCCCCTTTCCATGTAATCCTACCCCTCAGGCACGCAACGCCCATTGGGCTCAACAGGCTTCAGCGCCCCCCTCCCGCCCCGTCGTGTCAGCCCGAGCTGAGATAGCTTCGAAGGCGCACACAGACATTTTTTAAGCTGCCAGCCGCACCTGAGTACTTCACAGGTCGTTAAAAGACCATTCAGTTATTAACGAGGCTTTGTTATTTTATCACTGGCTTCTGTCCTGTGTGTGTGTGACACGTCTGTGTGTGTGTGTGTGTTCTGCATATGTTTGAGCTTCTGGTGTGTGTTTGCGTGCATGTTACCTTGTGTGTTTGCGCACCCGCCTGTATGTATGTATGTGCGGGTGTCTTGTGTATATGTTTGAATGCATTTACTTGTAGCTGCTGGCAGTAACCTCGCGGGCAGGCAGCAGCGACAGACATGATGAAGAGCAGAGCTCATCTACAAGCCTGCGGGCCGCCAACGTGTCCCATCCAAAGTTAATCGCCATGCGCTTCAAGATTTCATATCACGCTTTTGGCTCACCGCTGCCACTATCAGACTTCTAAAAAAAAAAAAAAAAATATATATATATATATATATATATATATATATATATATATATATATATATATATATATATATTTTGACCCTTCGCCATCCTACATATTTTTGAGAATTCACTTTCTAAGCTACCTATTTAATAAATCCCATTCCTTGTTCACCTGTCCCCATGTAATATGTGCTAAATTGCAGTACAAACATTTTTTAGTTTGAAATCTCTAGACAGCTAGAGCAACAAAAAGTATATATATTTTTAATTATTTCACCGCATACTGATTTATTTAGCTTTTGCCATTTCCAATACAGCGCCTTAAGTGAGTCGCTCCTTCACACTTTCTAAGCTTCCCGCTACATTCCATCATTATTTTATGAAACACGAGCTCCCTATTTTAGGTTGGAAGCGTTTTTCATTGCTCTGTTTTTAAGTTGCATTCTTTTCCTGCCCTTTTGGACTGGTTTGACCTACCAAGTCGGTGATTAAGTATCCCCGCATGCTGACTTGTGGATCCCGGCTGTGACACAAGTCCACCTTTACCAGCCCCCCTTGGATAACTTCAAAACGTAAGTTATTGTATATTGTTTTCAGGACATTTTTTTTACACAGTCTGTAAATTATTTATACATGTGTCCTCCTTTGGGCTGTCTTTTTGTCAGCGTTTTGGTACATTGAGACTGCACCAGTAAAATTAAACGTGCACTAGAAATCTTTCTAAGCATCGTGGCACTTATTTATAGCTTTTGCCTGCGCCACACATCTTCGTGGTGTTTAGAAGATAAGTGTGCCAATTACGGTTTCGGAACCCGTCTTTTTCCCAAAATACATCGCTCTCTAAAAAAAAAAAGAAATGTCCCTTCTTTCTTTTTGAATTATCTTGCTATAGCACACACAACATATAATTTTTCACTAAGGTGAGTTTTTCCACACCGGCAAAAGGCGGTGGTATAATGTAGCATGTGTTCTACTGAAAATAGGCAGACAGGGCCACCATTAATTACAAATACGTAAGACACCACATAAATCCAATCCACACCACAGAATTCCACATCATGCCACAAAATTCAACAGCACACCACATAATTAAACTACACTACATACCACTCCACAACCCAACCATATCACATAATTACACTTCGTGACACAATCCCACTCCGCAAAATTCCAGTACACTCACAAGTCACAACCACATAATTACTATCCACATAATTCCACTGCACACTATGACACACAATTTTCACACAAATACACTGCATACCACACAATTCACCCTAAATTCCACAACAAACAATTCCAATTCAACACACATAATTCCACTCGAAACCACATACATCCAATCCACTCCACTCCAAACCAAAACACATACATAAAAGCCATTGCCATTTACAATGCCAATAGCTCTAACTCTCGCAAATGCGAGACCTATTGCATTGCAAATGCTTGTTAATTAGAGGGATTAGCAGAGCGTGTTTAAAGCCAGTAGGTACCCTGCCCTGGGTCAGTGATTTATTTAGTAGGGGTAGAATCCCCTGAGGGATAGTCTGACCGATTTCCGAGAAGATGTGGGGGGGGCAGATGTCGTTAGGGGATCCGGACTTTACCCTCGTTAAAAGTGAAGAAAAAGTTTTACCATCAATGACCGGGAAGGTATCTAATACAGAGGGATTGTAAAAGACGTCATCCAAAGGAAGTGACGTTGGGGAACTAGCAATGCTCGATTTGATAGTGACAATTTTTTCTCTGAAAAAATTATTCAGGGAATCACATAGCTTCTGCGTTGGAGCTATTGAAGGGGCTGTCCTGTCGTTGTCACAGAGTTCATTAACTATTTTAAAAATATCTTTGGACTTGTTGGATGACGATAAAATTTTTGAGGAGAAAAAATTAAGTTTGTGTTGTTCTAAAATTTTTTGATAATTTTTCCTAGTGACGCGGAAGGTTTCCCTATCCTGTGATGAGTAGGTGGCTCTCCACTGTCTTTCTTTCTGTCGTACCCCTAATGTAAGTGCTCTAAGTTCTTGAGTGAACCATTTGTGGGCATCATTACCTCTAATGTTAGGTAGGTATACAGAGGGGGCGAACAGATCTGCTGCATGGAGAAGCCAGGAGGACAGTGCCCTCTCGTCCACCTCCAGATCTTCGTCTAATGGGGGAAGGGTGTTGTTCAACGTGTCCATGAACCCAGAGCGGTCCATGGATTTCCATTTGCGGAACTCTTTACCCATGGGAGGTTTGGCCTTGTGCTGCCCTTGAATTTCTAGCGGGAACTGGATAAGATAATGGTCTGACCAGATGCAAGGGCTTATAATAGGAGAGAATGATGGTACGTTGTATGTCCAGATTTGGTCCAAACTGTGACCCTTCTGGTGAGTGGGAGAGTGAATGTGTTGGACCAGGTTTAGATCTGTAAGCAGATCCCTCAGTTCTCCAGCTTGGGTGTCTGTGTCTGTTCTATCGAACCAATAATTTAAATCCCCCACTAGGACAGTTTTAGAGTGCTTTATTACATGGGAGGCCAGTTGTTCTGCCAAAAGCACTGGATAATTGGCCATGTATTGGGGAGGACGGTATAACAGAATTACAGTAAGAGCCCCACTCTCTGAGTCTAGTGTGATTACCAAATTCTCTGTGTTGGGGAGAATGAGAGAAGGTAATTCCCGGAAATGAAAGGATTTCGAAATAATTGCTGCTACCCCACCTCCAGCCTTCCCTTGTGCACGGTTGGCAGTCAGAATGTAGTAGTCTGAGGGAAGTGATGCCAGAATGTCCGGCAAGGAATGAGGGTTGGTCCATGTTTCGGTCAACAACAGAAGATCTGGTTTCTCTTCCGTCAGGAAAAGGAAGATGTTGACCTGGTTCTTTATTAGGGACCTTGTGTTGAGGTAGTAGCATCTCATGTTATGTAGTAGTAGAGGAGCCGATCTAGGTTCATTCGGCAATGGTGGAATAGACTGAATATCATCAGCCAGCAGGGGAAGGCGGGAGAGCCCCAATGTTAGTATACGTGTGCAAGTGTGCGAGGGGAGTGAAGGGAGGGCTATTCCTGAGGGGGAGCTAGGTTGTAGTGATAATAGATCATGAGAGGAATACCTCACAACATGGCCAGGGGGGGTGGGCCCGGGTCCCGGTCGGCCGCGGACGGGCGCAGACGGGCTTAACTCAGGCGCAACTCCGGCGCGCCTTCGTCGCGCCCGCTGCGCTCGTCCGCTGCGCTATAATTGTGGATAAGAAAAAGACCATTAGGAAGGAGATAAGGACATTATTGCTTTCAAAGTGCATTAAGGTATGTTATATTATTAAGAAAATTGTGTGTTTATCCTCGCCATCCTTGCCTCATGTGTTCCGCAGTATGTTTGACTAGGTGCTTTTGTACTTTTCTTTTGGAACATAGGAGACTGTTATACAAGATTAAGGTACCAATTGGTTTTATTTAGAGGCATGATTATTTGGTGTGGTTCACTGTTGGGAGAATGGTGCCATCACGAAAGTGCTTAGTGTTCACTGTTACAATGGTGGATGATCTTTTGGAGTGGATATTCAATTGATGGGTCGAAGTCTTTAATATATTAATTTTATACAAATATGTGATTTATTATTAGTGTGAAGTCACATGGCATGCTTTTCCTTTGCACATGAAATAATGTGGGCTATTGGACATGAAACAAGTGAGTTTCTATACTCCAATGTATATTATTTATTGCTTCCAGCCCTGAGGAAGTCGCATGGGTTAATCCCTATCGACGAAACGCGTTGGGAGTGGAAGAATGTTATGAATAAAAGAAGTTTGGAGATTCAAATGAAAATAAAAGAAGAAGAGAAGCCCACATCAATGTGTATTTAGTTTTGTAACAGTAACAGGAATCGTTGATGGTTAATTTGCGAGTGCTTCGACACGAGAAATTACGTTAATCAATCTTTGATTGTTGCTTTGAGGATTAGGGTGCCTATCCTCAAGTTGAAAGCACCGCACTAGGATATTTGTGGATGAAAATTACTATTGGTGTGAAATTTTGCTGGTTGCGCGTTCTTTCCCTTGACACCCATTCTTTTGTTTTTGTACCAATTAAGGGGAGCTGCACCGCAAACACTTTAAATTGTTATGATGAGTGATAATCTTGACAGAGACAGACTGGCTGCAGAACTGTTTGACAATTTGTGCAAAGGAAACACGGTAATAGAAGCTATAAGAGTAACAAATCAACCTAAAAATGAAGGATTAAGAAGTAAATTCATGAGATTAGAAAGATTGAAACGTTCAGAGATGTCAAAATGGTGGGATGGCACCACACTCAAACAGTACTTGAAATTGAATAGGATCCCAAGGGGTCTCCGTTCCCAAATCATCCCAACCTATGATGATTTGGACGAGGATCTTTTGGGTATATGGGAGAAAGAGCTAACATCTAGCTCTGTTAAATTAATGGAAATCCTAATTGAAAATTCAGAAAGGAAAGTGAAAAGTCTACAGCTAGAAATTGCTCAATTAGAGGAGGAGATCACATCTCTTAATAAGCCGGAAGTAGCAGCAAAAAACTATGAAATTTTAAAGGAGGTTCTAGTAAATCATCAAAATGATGTGAAACAAAGGAAAGCACGCAAGCTTAAAAGGGACGAAGTTGATTACAAGAATGGGAGGGTTTTTACATTCTCCAAAAAATATGATCATTTGATTGTAATAGACAAGAATAAAAAATCAGCAGAGATGCCTTCCACTAGTTCAAGTAACACATCACTAAGCACAATACCAACAAGTGGTAGTGATGTGGAGGGTGGACCTAGTGGTATAGAGAGACAACAGGGCCCTTTGGGAAACTCCTCCTTTCTACAGGAGGTGAATCGTATCAAGAGAGGGAACAGGGAGCAAGTCAAAAGAGTAGACAATATAAGAAAACAAGGAGAGGCAAAGGAAGGAGTAAGGGAAGGGGACAAAGTAGGAATGAAGACACGCTCTTGGAACAAGAAGGATTGAGCAGTTCAGGAACTGGAGAGGTAGAGGTCATTAATCTATCGGATCGAATACTGACAATTGAGATGATTACTTTATTGAAAAAAGGTTTGAGTTATTGTCCTTTTTATAAAGGAGACATTTGTGACACAAAGATAGACTTATTTCGGTTCATTAGGAAACTAAAACTGAAGAAACACTTTGCTTTGAACCCTATGCCTAATAAAGATTGTATTTCGCAGATTTGTGATTCAGTGTCTAATACATTAACGATAAGAGATATACAAGACACAGTGACTCTACTCTCTATAACCGAATTGGAAGATGATCCGGTTACTATTGGGAAAGTTTTGGAGGATTTGGATGTAAGACCAGATTTATCTTTGACGAGTGGTTTGAAAGAGAAGTCTAGGTGGTCCCCAAACCTTACTAGTGGGAACAATGTTGAAATTTTTGATACCTTGGTTTCTAATGATCTTGAGAACAGTGTACATAAGTTGGGTCATTCTATTAGACATCGGGGTGAGAACTTGACGACAAGTGAACGTCAAGCACTTAAGATACTAGTAGAAGACCCTATGATAATTATCAGAAAGGCGGATAAAGGGGGTAACATTGTTATAATGAACAAAACGGATTATGATCATGAAGTTTACTCCCAATTAGATAAAGTGGATAACTACCAAAAAGTCTCATACAATCCCATGTTCTCTCTGATCACTAGAATTAATGGATTGTTACAGGATTGGCATTATCAAGGCCTGTTGGATGAAGATGAATTGCTGTATTTAAAAGTGAATCGTCCACGTTATCCCTGTCTATATACTTTGCCTAAGATTCATAAGGACCTCCCATTTCCACCAGGGAGGCCCATTGTGGCAGGGATAGGTGGTCCAACAGAACGAATTTCACAGTATGTCGACGTGTTCCTACAGCCGATGGTAGTGAATCTGCCATCATATATTAGGGACACGAAGCATATTTTAAACATATTGAGTGATATTACTTGGGAATCAGGAATGAAACTAGTGTCGTTGGATGTTGTATCACTGTATACTAGTATACCCAACGATCTAGGTTTGAAAGCTATTGAATACTTTCTGATGAAAAAACCAGCTAGCCAATGGGGACATACTCAAATGTTATTAACAATGACGGATCTTATATTGTCAAATAATTATTTTCTATTCAATGGGGAATGGTTTAGGCAAACCCAGGGAGTGGCTATGGGTTCAAGATTTTCGCCTGCTTTCGCGAATCTATTCATGGGCTGGATGGAAGAATCAGTGATATGTGGCCCAGCGGGTATACATTGGAATGATGACATCTTATATTGGGGACGATATATAGATGACTGTCTTTTAATATGGACAGGAACAGAAGAAAAACTAAGAGGATTTATTGACTACCTGAATAGCAATACCATGAATATCAAATTTACTTCTTGTGTTAGTTCGACTAATTTGGTATTTTTAGATGTGGAATTGTTTATAGACAATGATAAAATCTGTAGTAGGATGTATCGTAAGCCTACGTCCTGCAACGCTATTTTACATGCGGGCAGTGCGCATCCCAAACATCAGATTAGGGCAATTCCCTATGGAGAAATGTTACGGGCGCGGCGTAACTGTAGTGAAGACAACCAATTCAGGGATTGTATAAAGGATATGGAAAGGAGGTTTACCCAAAGGGGCTATGATAAAAGAGACCTTGAGGTGGCGACACAGAGGGCTCTCAAGATTAAACGCGCATCCACCTTAAACCCCCAAAAAACTAAAGACAAGTCTAATTTGATTAGGATGATAACGGACTTTAATCCTATAAGTTCAATTCTCTATAGGAGTATGCACAAGCACTGGCATATCCTGAAGGCGGATAGGACCCTACGGGAATTTCTGTCAGAAAAACCACAAATTACATACAGAAGAGGGAGAACATTGGGTACAATCTTGAGTCCAAGCTACCCGAGAGAGGCTGAGAAGGAAAAATGGCTTACCCAAATGAGTAAGGGTTTTTTTAAAAGTGGCCACTGTGGGATGTGTAAACATGCGAAAGACAAAACTAAACAATTTCAGTATAATGGTAAACAAGTATATGATATTGTGACTAATATTAATTGCAGTACTAAATTTGTTGTATATGTAATTAATTGTATGTGTAAGCAAATATATGTGGGAAGCACAATAAGGGCTCTTAAAGACAGGATTGCTGAACATTGGAGAGCTGTAAAGAACAATGATCAAAGATATCCAATTGCTGAACATATACAAAACTGTACTTCGCAAGGTTTACATAAGTCATTTCAATTTTGTGGTATTGAGCATGTTAAGAGGGAAGCGCGTGGAGGGAATAGAGAACTCGTACTGCGGAGGCATGAGGCAAGATGGATCATGCGCTTGAGGGCTGTGGAGGAGGGTCTTAATTATGACCGTGAGTTACAATATTTCCTAGGTGAATGAGAGATTAATGGAGGGGTCAGTATGTAAAAAAGAAAGAATGATGAGCAGATGTGGTGTTGGCTTGTTGGTGTTGCGATGTTTCCTCGAGTTGGTAGTTATTTTCTAGCTATATGTGTTATGCAGTTCCTAGTGATTTCTGCATAGGTACATATGTCCTTGTTATACTGTATTAGTAATTAGTAAAACATTAACTAAAGTAGAAAGATGCTTAAGCTTTATTTAACTAGTGAAGAATGGGGAGGTCACTTAACGTGTGATTGTCAGGAGTAAAATGGAGGGTTTCACTTGGTGTTTAGAAACACCACATTTAATTCACGTGTTGCTATAACAACAGAAACGACTTACTACGGTAATGTATTAAGGTTGCCTTGTTAAGAAAGGCATTATTATTTAGACCATTACATGGTATGCTTTTGTGGTGAATTTAGGAATTTATATAGTAGGTATGGCGGGGTGAAACTAAAAATAGTAATGGCTACGATTATTCACGTGGATCACTTTATATATCCTATATAATAGATAGGTCTGATTTGGTTTCATATATTCGATTGAAACCAGTCATAAATGGCGCCCGAAAAATACGTTTCTGGTCTCCCTCGGTATTACTGAATACCTATCCAAAATGGCGCTCTTCAAACTACGGAATAGTCACCTCGTTTATGTTGCTGTTATGGATAAACAGGGGTAGGAAACGCGACGCGAGTAGACGCGAAGAGTGTTCCTTATCCGGGGACGTTGTCAGTGCATAAAGTAAGTAAGAGGAGAGATTTATAAAAGATCAGTGGGGGGTGCCTGGTAGGAATGTTAGGATTCTAACTTAGAATCTGGTGTTTATCATTATTCATAGGTCTCCGTACTTCAGAGACTTGGATTACATATTGGAAGAATACTGCTATAACATTTGCGCTAATGGTCACGAACAGTGTTCTATGATAGCAGGTGAGACTACATTTCAGTCGTTTTGAGACATCTGGCCTGACTGACATAATATCTTGTAGTGCAGTGTCATTTAGAGTATAATTTGTATTTTAGGTAATTGTGGATAAGAAAAAGACCATTAGGAAGGAGATAAGGACATTATTGCTTTCAAAGTGCATTAAGGTATGTTATATTATTAAGAAAATTGTGTGTTTATCCTCGCCATCCTTGCCTCATGTGTTCCGCAGTATGTTTGACTAGGTGCTTTTGTACTTTTCTTTTGGAACATAGGAGACTGTTATACAAGATTAAGGTACCAATTGGTTTTATTTAGAGGCATGATTATTTGGTGTGGTTCACTGTTGGGAGAATGGTGCCATCACGAAAGTGCTTAGTGTTCACTGTTACAATGGTGGATGATCTTTTGGAGTGGATATTCAATTGATGGGTCGAAGTCTTTAATATATTAATTTTATACAAATATGTGATTTATTAATAGTGTGAAGTCACATGGCATGCTTTTCCTTTGCACATGAAATAATGTGGGCTATTGGACATGAAACAAGTGAGTTTCTATACTCCAATGTATATTATTTATTGCTTCCAGCCCTGAGGAAGTTGCATGGGTTAATCCCTATCGACGAAACGCGTTGGGAGTGGAAGAATGTTATGAATAAAAGAAGTTTGGAGATTCAAATGAAAATAAAAGAAGAAGAGAAGCCCACATCAATGTGTATTTAGTTTTGTAACAGTAACAGGAATCGTTGATGGTTAATTTGCGAGTGCTTCGACACGAGAAATTACGTTAATCAATCTTTGATTGTTGCTTTGAGGATTAGGGTGCCTATCCTCAAGTTGAAAGCACCGCACTAGGATATTTGTGGATGAAAATTACTATTGGTGTGAAATTTTGCTGGTTGCGCGTTCTTTCCCTTGACACCCATTCTTTTGTTTTTGTACCAATTAAGGGTAGCTGCACCGCAAACACTTTAAATTGTTATGATGAGTGATAATCTTGACAGAGACAGACTGGCTGCAGAACTGTTTGACAATTTGTGCAAAGGAAACACGGTAATAGAAGCTATAAGAGTAACAAATCAACCTAAAAATGAAGGATTAAGAAGTAAATTCATGAGATTAGAAAGATTGAAACGTTCAGAGATGTCAAAATGGTGGGATGGCACCACACTCAAACAGTACTTGAAATTGAATAGGATCCCAAGGGGTCTCCGTTCCCAAATCATCCCAACCTATGATGATTTGGACGAGGATCTTTTGGGTATATGGGAGAAAGAGCTAACATCTAGCTCTGTTAAATTAATGGAAATCCTAATTGAAAATTCAGAAAGGAAAGTGAAAAGTCTACAGCTAGAAATTGCTCAATTAGAGGAGGAGATCACATCTCTTAATAAGCCGGAAGTAGCAGCAAAAAACTATGAAATTTTAAAGGAGGTTCTAGTAAATCATCAAAATGATGTGAAACAAAGGAAAGCACGCAAGCTTAAAAGGGACGAAGTTGATTACAAGAATGGGAGGGTTTTTACATTCTCCAAAAAATATGATCATTTGATTGTAATAGACAAGAATAAAAAATCAGCAGAGATGCCTTCCACTAGTTCAAGTAACACATCACTAAGCACAATACCAACAAGTGGTAGTGATGTGGAGGGTGGACCTAGTGGTATAGAGAGACAACAGGGCCCTTTGGGAAACTCCTCCTTTCTACAGGAGGTGAATCGTATCAAGAGAGGGAACAGGGAGCAAGTCAAAAGAGTAGACAATATAAGAAAACAAGGAGAGGCAAAGGAAGGAGTAAGGGAAGGGGACAAAGTAGGAATGAAGACACGCTCTTGGAACAAGAAGGATTGAGCAGTTCAGGAACTGGAGAGGTAGAGGTCATTAATCTATCGGATCGAATACTGACAATTGAGATGATTACTTTATTGAAAAAAGGTTTGAGTTATTGTCCTTTTTATAAAGGAGACATTTGTGACACAAAGATAGACTTATTTCGGTTCATTAGGAAACTAAAACTGAAGAAACACTTTGCTTTGAACCCTATGCCTAATAAAGATTGTATTTCGCAGATTTGTGATTCAGTGTCTAATACATTAACGATAAGAGATATACAAGACACAGTGACTCTACTCTCTATACCCGAATTGGAAGATGATCCGGTTACTATTGGGAAAGTTTTGGAGGATTTGGATGTAAGACCAGATTTATCTTTGACGAGTGGTTTGAAAGAGAAGTCTAGGTGGTCCCCAAACCTTACTAGTGGGAACAATGTTGAAATTTTTGATACCTTGGTTTCTAATGATCTTGAGAACAGTGTACATAAGTTGGGTCATTCTATTAGACATGGGGGTGAGAACTTGACGACAAGTGAACATCAAGCACTTAAGATACTAGTAGAAGACCCTATGATAATTATCAGAAAGGCGGATAAAGGGGGTAACATTGTTATAATGAACAAAACGGATTATGATCATGAAGTTTACTCCCAATTAGATAAAGTGGATAACTACCAAAAAGTCTCATACAATCCCATGTTCTCTCTGATCACTAGAATTAATGGATTGTTACAGGATTGGCATTATCAAGGCCTGTTGGATGAAGATGAATTGCTGTATTTAAAAGTGAATCATCCACGTTATCCCTGTCTATATACTTTGCCTAAGATTCATAAGGACCTCCCATTTCCACCAGGGAGGCCCATTGTGGCAGGGATAGGTGGTCCAACAGAACGAATTTCACAGTATGTCGACGTGTTCCTACAGCCGATGGTAGTGAATCTGCCATCATATATTAGGGACACGAAGCATATTTTAAACATATTGAGTGATATTACTTGGGAATCAGGAATGAAACTAGTGTCGTTGGATGTTGTATCACTGTATACTAGTATACCCAACGATCTAGGTTTGAAAGCTATTGAATACTTTCTGATGAAAAAACCAGCTAGCCAATGGGGACATACTCAAATGTTATTAACAATGACGGATCTTATATTGTCAAATAATTATTTTCTATTCAATGGGGAATGGTTTAGGCAAACCCAGGGAGTGGCTATGGGTTCAAGATTTTCGCCTGCTTTCGCGAATCTATTCATGGGCTGGATGGAAGAATCAGTGATATGGGGCCCAGCGGGTATACATTGGAATGATGACATCTTATATTGGGGACGATATATAGATGACTGTCTTTTAATATGGACAGGAACAGAAGAAAAACTAAGAGGATTTATTGACTACCTGAATAGCAATACCATGAATATCAAATTTACTTCTTGTGTTAGTTCGACTAATTTGGTATTTTTAGATGTGGAATTGTTTATAGACAATGATAAAATCTGTAGTAGGATGTATCGTAAGCCTACGTCCTGCAACGCTATTTTACATGCGGGCAGTGCGCATCCCAAACATCAGATTAGGGCAATTCCCTATGGAGAAATGTTACGGGCGCGGCGTAACTGTAGTGAAGACAACCAATTCAGGGATTGTATAAAGGATATGGAAAGGAGGTTTACCCAAAGGGGCTATGATAAAAGAGACCTTGAGGTGGCGACACAGAGGGCTCTCAAGATTAAACGCGCATCCACCTTAAACCCCCAAAAAACTAAAGACAAGTCTAATTTGATTAGGATGATAACGGACTTTAATCCTATAAGTTCAATTCTCTATAGGAGTATGCACAAGCACTGGCATATCCTGAAGGCGGATAGGACCCTACGGGAATTTCTGTCAGAAAAACCACAAATTACATACAGAAGAGGGAGAACATTGGGTACAATCTTGAGTCCAAGCTACCCGAGAGAGGCTGAGAAGGAACAATGGCTTACCCAAATGAGTAAGGGTTTTTTTAAAAGTGGCCACTGTGGGATGTGTAAACATGCGAAAGACAAAACTAAACAATTTCAGTATAATGGTAAACAAGTATATGATATTGTGACTAATATTAATTGCAGTACTAAATTTGTTGTATATGTAATTAATTGTATGTGTATGCAAATATATGTGGGAAGCACAATAAGGGCTCTTAAAGACAGGATTGCTGAACATTGGAGAGCTGTAAAGAACAATGATCAAAGATATCCAATTGCTGAACATATACAAAACTGTACTTCGCAAGGTTTACATAAGTCATTTCAATTTTGTGGTATTGAGCATGTTAAGAGGGAAGCGCGTGGAGGGAATAGAGAACTCGTACTGCGGAGGCATGAGGCAAGATGGATCATGCGCTTGAGGGCTGTGGAGGAGGGTCTTAATTATGACCGTGAGTTACAATATTTCCTAGGTGAATGAGAGATTAATGGAGGGGTCAGTATGTAAAAAAGAAAGAATGATGAGCAGATGTGGTGTTGGCTTGTTGGTGTTGCGATGTTTCCTCGAGTTGGTAGTTATTTTCTAGCTGTATGTGTTATGCAGTTCCTAGTGATTTCTGCATAGGTACATATGTCCTTGTTATACTGTATTAGTAATTAGTAAAACATTAACTAAAGTAGAAAGATGCTTAAGCTTTATTTAACTAGTGAAGAATGGGGAGGTCACTTAACGTGTGATTGTCAGGAGTAAAATGGAGGGTTTCACTTGGTGTTTAGAAACACCACATTTAATTCACGTGTTGCTATAACAACAGAAACGACTTACTACGGTAATGTATTAAGGTTGCCTTGTTAAGAAAGGCATTATTATTTAGACCATTACATGGTATGCTTTTGTGGTGAATTTAGGAATTTATATAGTAGGTATGGCGGGGTGAAACTAAAAATAGTAATGGCTACGATTATTCACGTGGATCACTTTATATATCCTATATAATAGATAGGTCTGATTTGGTTTCATATATTCGATTGAAACCAGTCATAAATGGCGCCCGAAAAATACGTTTCTGGTCTCCCTCGGTATTACTGAATACCTATCCAAAATGGCGCTCTTCAAACTACGGAATAGTCACCTCGTTTATGTTGCTGTTATGGATAAACAGGGGTAGGAAACGCGACGCGAGTAGACGCGAAGAGTGTTCCTTATCCGGGGACGTTGTCAGTGCATAAAGTAAGTAAGAGGAGAGATTTATAAAAGATCAGTGGGGGGTGCCTGGTAGGAATGTTAGGATTCTAACTTAGAATCTGGTGTTTATCATTATTCATAGGTCTCCGTACTTCAGAGACTTGGATTACATATTGGAAGAATACTGCTATAACATTTGCGCTAATGGTCACGAACAGTGTTCTATGATAGCAGGTGAGACTACATTTCAGTCGTTTTGAGACATCTGGCCTGACTGACATAATATCTTGTAGTGCAGTGTCATTTAGAGTATAATTTGTATTTTAGGTAATTGTGGATAAGAAAAAGACCATTAGGAAGGAGATAAGGACATTATTGCTTTCAAAGTGCATTAAGGTATGTTATATTATTAAGAAAATTGTGTGTTTATCCTCGCCATCCTTGCCTCATGTGTTCCGCAGTATGTTTGACTAGGTGCTTTTGTACTTTTCTTTTGGAACATAGGAGACTGTTATACAAGATTAAGGTACCAATTGGTTTTATTTAGAGGCATGATTATTTGGTGTGGTTCACTGTTGGGAGAATGGTGCCATCACGAAAGTGCTTAGTGTTCACTGTTACAATGGTGGATGATCTTTTGGAGTGGATATTCAATTGATGGGTCGAAGTCTTTAATATATTAATTTTATACAAATATGTGATTTATTAATAGTGTGAAGTCACATGGCATGCTTTTCCTTTGCACATGAAATAATGTGGGCTATTGGACATGAAACAAGTGAGTTTCTATACTCCAATGTATATTATTTATTGCTTCCAGCCCTGAGGAAGTCGCATGGGTTAATCCCTATCGACGAAACGCGTTGGGAGTGGAAGAATGTTATGAATAAAAGAAGTTTGGAGATTCAAATGAAAATAAAAGAAGAAGAGAAGCCCACATCAATGTGTATTTAGTTTTGTAACAGTAACAGGAATCGTTGATGGTTAATTTGCGAGTGCTTCGACACGAGAAATTACGTTAATCAATCTTTGATTGTTGCTTTGAGGATTAGGGTGCCTATCCTCAAGTTGAAAGCACCGCACTAGGATATTTGTGGATGAAAATTACTATTGGTGTGAAATTTTGCTGGTTGCGCGTTCTTTCCCTTGACACCCATTCTTTTGTTTTTGTACCAATTAAGGGTAGCTGCACCGCAAACACTTTAAATTGTTATGATGAGTGATAATCTTGACAGAGACAGACTGGCTGCAGAACTGTTTGACAATTTGTGCAAAGGAAACACGGTAATAGAAGCTATAAGAGTAACAAATCAACCTAAAAATGAAGGATTAAGAAGTAAATTCATGAGATTAGAAAGATTGAAACGTTCAGAGATGTCAAAATGGTGGGATGGCACCACACTCAAACAGTACTTGAAATTGAATAGGATCCCAAGGGGTCTCCGTTCCCAAATCATCCCAACCTATGATGATTTGGACGAGGATCTTTTGGGTATATGGGAGAAAGAGCTAACATCTAGCTCTGTTAAATTAATGGAAATCCTAATTGAAAATTCAGAAAGGAAAGTGAAAAGTCTACAGCTAGAAATTGCTCAATTAGAGGAGGAGATCACATCTCTTAATAAGCCGGAAGTAGCAGCAAAAAACTATGAAATTTTAAAGGAGGTTCTAGTAAATCATCAAAATGATGTGAAACAAAGGAAAGCACGCAAGCTTAAAAGGGACGAAGTTGATTACAAGAATGGGAGGGTTTTTACATTCTCCAAAAAATATGATCATTTGATTGTAATAGACAAGAATAAAAAATCAGCAGAGATGCCTTCCACTAGTTCAAGTAACACATCACTAAGCACAATACCAACAAGTGGTAGTGATGTGGAGGGTGGACCTAGTGGTATAGAGAGACAACAGGGCCCTTTGGGAAACTCCTCCTTTCTACAGGAGGTGAATCGTATCAAGAGAGGGAACAGGGAGCAAGTCAAAAGAGTAGACAATATAAGAAAACAAGGAGAGGCAAAGGAAGGAGTAAGGGAAGGGGACAAAGTAGGAATGAAGACACGCTCTTGGAACAAGAAGGATTGAGCAGTTCAGGAACTGGAGAGGTAGAGGTCATTAATCTATCGGATCGAATACTGACAATTGAGATGATTACTTTATTGAAAAAAGGTTTGAGTTATTGTCCTTTTTATAAAGGAGACATTTGTGACACAAAGATAGACTTATTTCGGTTCATTAGGAAACTAAAACTGAAGAAACACTTTGCTTTGAACCCTATGCCTAATAAAGATTGTATTTCGCAGATTTGTGATTCAGTGTCTAATACATTAACGATAAGAGATATACAAGACACAGTGACTCTACTCTCTATAACCGAATTGGAAGATGATCCGGTTACTATTGGGAAAGTTTTGGAGGATTTGGATGTAAGACCAGATTTATCTTTGACGAGTGGTTTGAAAGAGAAGTCTAGGTGGTCCCCAAACCTTACTAGTGGGAACAATGTTGAAATTTTTGATACCTTGGTTTCTAATGATCTTGAGAACAGTGTACATAAGTTGGGTCATTCTATTAGACATCGGGGTGAGAACTTGACGACAAGTGAACGTCAAGCACTTAAGATACTAGTAGAAGACCCTATGATAATTATCAGAAAGGCGGATAAAGGGGGTAACATTGTTATAATGAACAAAACGGATTATGATCATGAAGTTTACTCCCAATTAGATAAAGTGGATAACTACCAAAAAGTCTCATACAATCCCATGTTCTCTCTGATCACTAGAATTAATGGATTGTTACAGGATTGGCATTATCAAGGCCTGTTGGATGAAGATGAATTGCTGTATTTAAAAGTGAATCATCCACGTTATCCCTGTCTATATACTTTGCCTAAGATTCATAAGGACCTCCCATTTCCACCAGGGAGGCCCATTGTGGCAGGGATAGGTGGTCCAACAGAACGAATTTCACAGTATGTCGACGTGTTCCTACAGCCGATGGTAGTGAATCTGCCATCATATATTAGGGACACGAAGCATATTTTAAACATATTGAGTGATATTACTTGGGAATCAGGAATGAAACTAGTGTCGTTGGATGTTGTATCACTGTATACTAGTATACCCAACGATCTAGGTTTGAAAGCTATTGAATACTTTCTGATGAAAAAACCAGCTAGCCAATGGGGACATACTCAAATGTTATTAACAATGACGGATCTTATATTGTCAAATAATTATTTTCTATTCAATGGGGAATGGTTTAGGCAAACCCAGGGAGTGGCTATGGGTTCAAGATTTTCGCCTGCTTTCGCGAATCTATTCAGGGGCTGGATGGAAGAATCAGTGATATGGGGCCCAGCGGGTATACATTGGAATGATGACATCTTATATTGGGGACGATATATAGATGACTGTCTTTTAATATGGACAGGAACAGAAGAAAAACTAAGAGGATTTATTGACTACCTGAATAGCAATACCATGAATATCAAATTTACTTCTTGTGTTAGTTCGACTAATTTGGTATTTTTAGATGTGGAATTGTTTATAGACAATGATAAAATCTGTAGTAGGATGTATCGTAAGCCTACGTCCTGCAACGCTATTTTACATGCGGGCAGTGCGCATCCCAAACATCAGATTAGGGCAATTCCCTATGGAGAAATGTTACGGGCGCGGCGTAACTGTAGTGAAGACAACCAATTCAGGGATTGTATAAAGGATATGGAAAGGAGGTTTACCCAAAGGGGCTATGATAAAAGAGACCTTGAGGTGGCGACACAGAGGGCTCTCAAGATTAAACGCGCATCCACCTTAAACCCCAAAAAAACTAAAGACAAGTCTAATTTGATTAGGATGATAACGGACTTTAATCCTATAAGTTCAATTCTCTATAGGAGTATGCACAAGCACTGGCATATCCTGAAGGCGGATAGGACCCTACGGGAATTTCTGTCAGAAAAACCACAAATTACATACAGAAGAGGGAGAACATTGGGTACAATCTTGAGTCCAAGCTACCCGAGAGAGGCTGAGAAGGAACAATGGCTTACCCAAATGAGTAAGGGTTTTTTTTAAATGTGGCCACTGTGGGATGTGTAAACATG
This sequence comes from Triturus cristatus, assembly GCF_964204655.1. Lineage (NCBI taxonomy): Eukaryota > Metazoa > Chordata > Amphibia > Caudata > Salamandridae > Triturus > Triturus cristatus. The sequence goes on from NC_140582.1 coordinate 362,392,064, forward strand.
CGAAAGACAAAACTAAACAATTTCAGTATAATGGTAAACAAGTATATGATATTGTGACTAATATTAATTGCAGTACTAAATTTGTTGTATATGTAATTAATTGTATGTGTAAGCAAATATATGTGGGAAGCACAATAAGGGCTCTTAAAGACAGGATTGCTGAACATTGGAGAGCTGTAAAGAACAATGATCAAAGATATCCAATTGCTGAACATATACAAAACTGTACTTCGCAAGGTTTACATAAGTCATTTCAATTTTGTGGTATTGAGCATGTTAAGAGGGAAGCGCGTGGAGGGAATAGAGAACTCGTACTGCGGAGGCATGAGGCAAGATGGATCATGCGCTTGAGGGCTGTGGAGGAGGGTCTTAATTATGACCGTGAGTTACAATATTTCCTAGGTGAATGAGAGATTAATGGAGGGGTCAGTATGTAAAAAAGAAAGAATGATGAGCAGATGTGGTGTTGGCTTGTTGGTGTTGCGATGTTTCCTCGAGTTGGTAGTTATTTTCTAGCTGTATGTGTTATGCAGTTCCTAGTGATTTCTGCATAGGTACATATGTCCTTGTTATACTGTATTAGTAATTAGTAAAACATTAACTAAAGTAGAAAGATGCTTAAGCTTTATTTAACTAGTGAAGAATGGGGAGGTCACTTAACGTGTGATTGTCAGGAGTAAAATGGAGGGTTTCACTTGGTGTTTAGAAACACCACATTTAATTCACGTGTTGCTATAACAACAGAAACGACTTACTACGGTAATGTATTAAGGTTGCCTTGTTAAGAAAGGCATTATTATTTAGACCATTACATGGCATGCTTTTGTGGTGAATTTAGGAATTTATATAGTAGGTATGGCGGGGTGAAACTAAAAATAGTAATGGCTACGATTATTCACGTGGATCACTTTATATATCCTATATAATAGATAGGTCTGATTTGGTTTCATATATTCGATTGAAACCAGTCATAAATGGCGCCCGAAAAATACGTTTCTGGTCTCCCTCGGTATTACTGAATACCTATCCAAAATGGCGCTCTTCAAACTACGGAATAGTCACCTCGTTTATGTTGCTGTTATGGATAAACAGGGGTAGGAAACGCGACGCGAGTAGACGCGAAGAGTGTTCCTTATCCGGGGACGTTGTCAGTGCATAAAGTAAGTAAGAGGAGAGATTTATAAAAGATCAGTGGGGGGTGCCTGGTAGGAATGTTAGGATTCTAACTTAGAATCTGGTGTTTATCATTATTCATAGGTCTCCGTACTTCAGAGACTTGGATTACATATTGGAAGAATACTGCTATAACATTTGCGCTAATGGTCACGAACAGTGTTCTATGATAGCAGGTGAGACTACATTTCAGTCGTTTTGAGACATCTGGCCTGACTGACATAATATCTTGTAGTGCAGTGTCATTTAGAGTATAATTTGTATTTTAGGTAATTGTGGATAAGAAAAAGACCATTAGGAAGGAGATAAGGACATTATTGCTTTCAAAGTGCATTAAGGTATGTTATATTATTAAGAAAATTGTGTGTTTATCCTCGCCATCCTTGCCTCATGTGTTCCGCAGTATGTTTGACTAGGTGCTTTTGTACTTTTCTTTTGGAACATAGGAGACTGTTATACAAGATTAAGGTACCAATTGGTTTTATTTAGAGGCATGATTATTTGGTGTGGTTCACTGTTGGGAGAATGGTGCCATCACGAAAGTGCTTAGTGTTCACTGTTACAATGGTGGATGATCTTTTGGAGTGGATATTCAATTGATGGGTCGAAGTCTTTAATATATTAATTTTATACAAATATGTGATTTATTAATAGTGTGAAGTCACATGGCATGCTTTTCCTTTGCACATGAAATAATGTGGGCTATTGGACATGAAACAAGTGAGTTTCTATACTCCAATGTATATTATTTATTGCTTCCAGCCCTGAGGAAGTCGCATGGGTTAATCCCTATCGACGAAACGCGTTGGGAGTGGAAGAATGTTATGAATAAAAGAAGTTTGGAGATTCAAATGAAAATAAAAGAAGAAGAGAAGCCCACATCAATGTGTATTTAGTTTTGTAACAGTAACAGGAATCGTTGATGGTTAATTTGCGAGTGCTTCGACACGAGAAATTACGTTAATCAATCTTTGATTGTTGCTTTGAGGATTAGGGTGCCTATCCTCAAGTTGAAAGCACCGCACTAGGATATTTGTGGATGAAAATTACTATTGGTGTGAAATTTTGCTGGTTGCGCGTTCTTTCCCTTGACACCCATTCTTTTGTTTTTGTACCAATTAAGGGTAGCTGCACCGCAAACACTTTAAATTGTTATGATGAGTGATAATCTTGACAGAGACAGACTGGCTGCAGAACTGTTTGACAATTTGTGCAAAGGAAACACGGTAATAGAAGCTATAAGAGTAACAAATCAACCTAAAAATGAAGGATTAAGAAGTAAATTCATGAGATTAGAAAGATTGAAACGTTCAGAGATGTCAAAATGGTGGGATGGCACCACACTCAAACAGTACTTGAAATTGAATAGGATCCCAAGGGGTCTCCGTTCCCAAATCATCCCAACCTATGATGATTTGGACGAGGATCTTTTGGGTATATGGGAGAAAGAGCTAACATCTAGCTCTGTTAAATTAATGGAAATCCTAATTGAAAATTCAGAAAGGAAAGTGAAAAGTCTACAGCTAGAAATTGCTCAATTAGAGGAGGAGATCACATCTCTTAATAAGCCGGAAGTAGCAGCAAAAAACTATGAAATTTTAAAGGAGGTTCTAGTAAATCATCAAAATGATGTGAAACAAAGGAAAGCACGCAAGCTTAAAAGGGACGAAGTTGATTACAAGAATGGGAGGGTTTTTACATTCTCCAAAAAATATGATCATTTGATTGTAATAGACAAGAATAAAAAATCAGCAGAGATGCCTTCCACTAGTTCAAGTAACACATCACTAAGCACAATACCAACAAGTGGTAGTGATGTGGAGGGTGGACCTAGTGGTATAGAGAGACAACAGGGCCCTTTGGGAAACTCCTCCTTTCTACAGGAGGTGAATCGTATCAAGAGAGGGAACAGGGAGCAAGTCAAAAGAGTAGACAATATAAGAAAACAAGGAGAGGCAAAGGAAGGAGTAAGGGAAGGGGACAAAGTAGGAATGAAGACACGCTCTTGGAACAAGAAGGATTGAGCAGTTCAGGAACTGGAGAGGTAGAGGTCATTAATCTATCGGATCGAATACTGACAATTGAGATGATTACTTTATTGAAAAAAGGTTTGAGTTATTGTCCTTTTTATAAAGGAGACATTTGTGACACAAAGATAGACTTATTTCGGTTCATTAGGAAACTAAAACTGAAGAAACACTTTGCTTTGAACCCTATGCCTAATAAAGATTGTATTTCGCAGATTTGTGATTCAGTGTCTAATACATTAACGATAAGAGATATACAAGACACAGTGACTCTACTCTCTATAACCGAATTGGAAGATGATCCGGTTACTATTGGGAAAGTTTTGGAGGATTTGGATGTAAGACCAGATTTATCTTTGACGAGTGGTTTGAAAGAGAAGTCTAGGTGGTCCCCAAACCTTACTAGTGGGAACAATGTTGAAATTTTTGATACCTTGGTTTCTAATGATCTTGAGAACAGTGTACATAAGTTGGGTCATTCTATTAGACATCGGGGTGAGAACTTGACGACAAGTGAACGTCAAGCACTTAAGATACTAGTAGAAGACCCTATGATAATTATCAGAAAGGCGGATAAAGGGGGTAACATTGTTATAATGAACAAAACGGATTATGATCATGAAGTTTACTCCCAATTAGATAAAGTGGATAACTACCAAAAAGTCTCATACAATCCCATGTTCTCTCTGATCACTAGAATTAATGGATTGTTACAGGATTGGCATTATCAAGGCCTGTTGGATGAAGATGAATTGCTGTATTTAAAAGTGAATCATCCACGTTATCCCTGTCTATATACTTTGCCTAAGATTCATAAGGACCTCCCATTTCCACCAGGGAGGCCCATTGTGGCAGGGATAGGTGGTCCAACAGAACGAATTTCACAGTATGTCGACGTGTTCCTACAGCCGATGGTAGTGAATCTGCCATCATATATTAGGGACACGAAGCATATTTTAAACATATTGAGTGATATTACTTGGGAATCAGGAATGAAACTAGTGTCGTTGGATGTTGTATCACTGTATACTAGTATACCCAACGATCTAGGTTTGAAAGCTATTGAATACTTTCTGATGAAAAAACCAGCTAGCCAATGGGGACATACTCAAATGTTATTAACAATGACGGATCTTATATTGTCAAATAATTATTTTCTATTCAATGGGGAATGGTTTAGGCAAACCCAGGGAGTGGCTATGGGTTCAAGATTTTCGCCTGCTTTCGCGAATCTATTCAGGGGCTGGATGGAAGAATCAGTGATATGGGGCCCAGCGGGTATACATTGGAATGATGACATCTTATATTGGGGACGATATATAGATGACTGTCTTTTAATATGGACAGGAACAGAAGAAAAACTAAGAGGATTTATTGACTACCTGAATAGCAATACCATGAATATCAAATTTACTTCTTGTGTTAGTTCGACTAATTTGGTATTTTTAGATGTGGAATTGTTTATAGACAATGATAAAATCTGTAGTAGGATGTATCGTAAGCCTACGTCCTGCAACGCTATTTTACATGCGGGCAGTGCGCATCCCAAACATCAGATTAGGGCAATTCCCTATGGAGAAATGTTACGGGCGCGGCGTAACTGTAGTGAAGACAACCAATTCAGGGATTGTATAAAGGATATGGAAAGGAGGTTTACCCAAAGGGGCTATGATAAAAGAGACCTTGAGGTGGCGACACAGAGGGCTCTCAAGATTAAACGCGCATCCACCTTAAACCCCAAAAAAACTAAAGACAAGTCTAATTTGATTAGGATGATAACGGACTTTAATCCTATAAGTTCAATTCTCTATAGGAGTATGCACAAGCACTGGCATATCCTGAAGGCGGATAGGACCCTACGGGAATTTCTGTCAGAAAAACCACAAATTACATACAGAAGAGGGAGAACATTGGGTACAATCTTGAGTCCAAGCTACCCGAGAGAGGCTGAGAAGGAACAATGGCTTACCCAAATGAGTAAGGGTTTTTTTTAAATGTGGCCACTGTGGGATGTGTAAACATGCGAAAGACAAAACTAAACAATTTCAGTATAATGGTAAACAAGTATATGATATTGTGACTAATATTAATTGCAGTACTAAATTTGTTGTATATGTAATTAATTGTATGTGTAAGCAAATATATGTGGGAAGCACAATAAGGGCTCTTAAAGACAGGATTGCTGAACATTGGAGAGCTGTAAAGAACAATGATCAAAGATATCCAATTGCTGAACATATACAAAACTGTACTTCGCAAGGTTTACATAAGTCATTTCAATTTTGTGGTATTGAGCATGTTAAGAGGGAAGCGCGTGGAGGGAATAGAGAACTCGTACTGCGGAGGCATGAGGCAAGATGGATCATGCGCTTGAGGGCTGTGGAGGAGGGTCTTAATTATGACCGTGAGTTACAATATTTCCTAGGTGAATGAGAGATTAATGGAGGGGTCAGTATGTAAAAAAGAAAGAATGATGAGCAGATGTGGTGTTGGCTTGTTGGTGTTGCGATGTTTCCTCGAGTTGGTAGTTATTTTCTAGCTGTATGTGTTATGCAGTTCCTAGTGATTTCTGCATAGGTACATATGTCCTTGTTATACTGTATTAGTAATTAGTAAAACATTAACTAAAGTAGAAAGATGCTTAAGCTTTATTTAACTAGTGAAGAATGGGGAGGTCACTTAACGTGTGATTGTCAGGAGTAAAATGGAGGGTTTCACTTGGTGTTTAGAAACACCACATTTAATTCACGTGTTGCTATAACAACAGAAACGACTTACTACGGTAATGTATTAAGGTTGCCTTGTTAAGAAAGGCATTATTATTTAGACCATTACATGGCATGCTTTTGTGGTGAATTTAGGAATTTATATAGTAGGTATGGCGGGGTGAAACTAAAAATAGTAAAGCTACGATTATTCACGTGGATCACTTTATATATCCTATATAATAGATAGGTCTGATTTGGTTTCATATATTCGATTGAAACCAGTCATAAATGGCGCCCGAAAAATACGTTTCTGGTCTCCCTCGGTATTACTGAATACCTATCCAAAATGGCGCTCTTCAAACTACGGAATAGTCACCTCGTTTATGTTGCTGTTATGGATAAACAGGGGTAGGAAACGCGACGCGAGTAGACGCGAAGAGTGTTCCTTATCCGGGGACGTTGTCAGTGCATAAAGTAAGTAAGAGGAGAGATTTATAAAAGATCAGTGGGGGGTGCCTGGTAGGAATGTTAGGATTCTAACTTAGAATCTGGTGTTTATCATTATTCATAGGTCTCCGTACTTCAGAGACTTGGATTACATATTGGAAGAATACTGCTATAACATTTGCGCTAATGGTCACGAACAGTGTTCTATGATAGCAGGTGAGACTACATTTCAGTCGTTTTGAGACATCTGGCCTGACTGACATAATATCTTGTAGTGCAGTGTCATTTAGAGTATAATTTGTATTTTAGGTAATTGTGGATAAGAAAAAGACCATTAGGAAGGAGATAAGGACATTATTGCTTTCAAAGTGCATTAAGGTATGTTATATTATTAAGAAAATTGTGTGTTTATCCTCGCCATCCTTGCCTCATGTGTTCCGCAGTATGTTTGACTAGGTGCTTTTGTACTTTTCTTTTGGAACATAGGAGACTGTTATACAAGATTAAGGTACCAATTGGTTTTATTTAGAGGCATGATTATTTGGTGTGGTTCACTGTTGGGAGAATGGTGCCATCACGAAAGTGCTTAGTGTTCACTGTTACAATGGTGGATGATCTTTTGGAGTGGATATTCAATTGATGGGTCGAAGTCTTTAATATATTAATTTTATACAAATATGTGATTTATTAATAGTGTGAAGTCACATGGCATGCTTTTCCTTTGCACATGAAATAATGTGGGCTATTGGACATGAAACAAGTGAGTTCCTATACTCCAATGTATATTATTTATTGCTTCCAGCCCTGAGGAAGTCGCATGGGTTAATCCCTATCGACGAAACGCGTTGGGAGTGGAAGAATGTTATGAATAAAAGAAGTTTGGAGATTCAAATGAAAATAAAAGAAGAAGAGAAGCCCACATCAATGTGTATTTAGTTTTGTAACAGTAACAGGAATCGTTGATGGTTAATTTGCGAGTGCTTCGACACGAGAAATTACGTTAATCAATCTTTGATTGTTGCTTTGAGGATTAGGGTGCCTATCCTCAAGTTGAAAGCACCGCACTAGGATATTTGTGGATGAAAATTACTATTGGTGTGAAATTTTGCTGGTTGCGCGTTCTTTCCCTTGACACCCATTCTTTTGTTTTTGTACCAATTAAGGGTAGCTGCACCGCAAACACTTTAAATTGTTATGATGAGTGATAATCTTGACAGAGACAGACTGGCTGCAGAACTGTTTGACAATTTGTGCAAAGGAAACACGGTAATAGAAGCTATAAGAGTAACAAATCAACCTAAAAATGAAGGATTAAGAAGTAAATTCATGAGATTAGAAAGATTGAAACGTTCAGAGATGTCAAAATGGTGGGATGGCACCACACTCAAACAGTACTTGAAATTGAATAGGATCCCAAGGGGACTCCGTTCCCAAATCATCCCAACCTATGATGATTTGGACGAGGATCTTTTGGGTATATGGGAGAAAGAGCTAACATCTAGCTCTGTTAAATTAATGGAAATCCTAATTGAAAATTCAGAAAGGAAAGTGAAAAGTCTACAGCTAGAAATTGCTCAATTAGAGGAGGAGATCACATCTCTTAATAAGCCGGAAGTAGCAGCAAAAAACTATGAAATTTTAAAGGAGGTTCTAGTAAATCATCAAAATGATGTGAAACAAAGGAAAGCACGCAAGCTTAAAAGGGACGAAGTTGATTACAAGAATGGGAGGGTTTTTACATTCTCCAAAAAATATGATCATTTGATTGTAATAGACAAGAATAAAAAATCAGCAGAGATGCCTTCCACTAGTTCAAGTAACACATCACTAAGCACAATACCAACAAGTGGTAGTGATGTGGAGGGTGGACCTAGTGGTATAGAGAGACAACAGGGCCCTTTGGGAAACTCCTCCTTTCTACAGGAGGTGAATCGTATCAAGAGAGGGAACAGGGAGCAAGTCAAAAGAGTAGACAATATAAGAAAACAAGGAGAGGCAAAGGAAGGAGTAAGGGAAGGGGACAAAGTAGGAATGAAGACACTCTCTTGGAACAAGAAGGATTGAGCAGTTCAGGAACTGGAGAGGTAGAGGTCATTAATCTATCGGATCGAATACTGACAATTGAGATGATTACTTTATTGAAAAAAGGTTTGAGTTATTGTCCTTTTTATAAAGGAGACATTTGTGACACAAAGATAGACTTATTTCGGTTCATTAGGAAACTAAAACTGAAGAAACACTTTGCTTTGAACCCTATGCCTAATAAAGATTGTATTTCGCAGATTTGTGATTCAGTGTCTAATACATTAACGATAAGAGATATACAAGACACAGTGACTCTACTCTCTATAACCGAATTGGAAGATGATCCGGTTACTATTGGGAAAGTTTTGGAGGATTTGGATGTAAGACCAGATTTATCTTTGACGAGTGGTTTGAAAGAGAAGTCTAGGTGGTCCCCAAACCTTACTAGTGGGAACAATGTTGAAATTTTTGATACCTTGGTTTCTAATGATCTTGAGAACAGTGTACATAAGTTGGGTCATTCTATTAGACATCGGGGTGAGAACTTGACGACAAGTGAACGTCAAGCACTTAAGATACTAGTAGAAGACCCTATGATAATTATCAGAAAGGCGGATAAAGGGGGTAACATTGTTATAATGAACAAAACGGATTATGATCATGAAGTTTACTCCCAATTAGATAAAGTGGATAACTACCAAAAAGTCTCATACAATCCCATGTTCTCTCTGATCACTAGAATTAATGGATTGTTACAGGATTGGCATTATCAAGGCCTGTTGGATGAAGATGAATTGCTGTATTTAAAAGTGAATCGTCCACGTTATCCCTGTCTATATACTTTGCCTAAGATTCATAAGGACCTCCCATTTCCACCAGGGAGGCCCATTGTGGCAGGGATAGGTGGTCCAACAGAACGAATTTCACAGTATGTCGACGTGTTCCTACAGCCGATGGTAGTGAATCTGCCATCATATATTAGGGACACGAAGCATATTTTAAACATATTGAGTGATATTACTTGGGAATCAGGAATGAAACTAGTGTCGTTGGATGTTGTATCACTGTATACTAGTATACCCAACGATCTAGGTTTGAAAGCTATTGAATACTTTCTGATGAAAAAACCAGCTAGCCAATGGGGACATACTCAAATGTTATTAACAATGACGGATCTTATATTGTCAAATAATTATTTTCTATTCAATGGGGAATGGTTTAGGCAAACCCAGGGAGTGGCTATGGGTTCAAGATTTTCGCCTGCTTTCGCGAATCTATTCATGGGCTGGATGGAAGAATCAGTGATATGGGGCCCAGCGGGTATACATTGGAATGATGACATCTTATATTGGGGACGATATATAGATGACTGTCTTTTAATATGGACAGGAACAGAAGAAAAACTAAGAGGATTTATTGACTACCTGAATAGCAATACCATGAATATCAAATTTACTTCTTGTGTTAGTTCGACTAATTTGGTATTTTTAGATGTGGAATTGTTTATAGACAATGATAAAATCTGTAGTAGGATGTATCGTAAGCCTACGTCCTGCAACGCTATTTTACATGCGGGCAGTGCGCATCCCAAACATCAGATTAGGGCAATTCCCTATGGAGAAATGTTACGGGCGCGGCGTAACTGTAGTGAAGACAACCAATTCAGGGATTGTATAAAGGATATGGAAAGGAGGTTTACCCAAAGGGGCTATGATAAAAGAGACCTTGAGGTGGCGACACAGAGGGCTCTCAAGATTAAACGCGCATCCACCTTAAACCCCAAAAAAACTAAAGACAAGTCTAATTTGATTAGGATGATAACGGACTTTAATCCTATAAGTTCAATTCTCTATAGGAGTATGCACAAGCACTGGCATATCCTGAAGGCGGATAGGACCCTACGGGAATTTCTGTCAGAAAAACCACAAATTACATACAGAAGAGGGAGAACATTGGGTACAATCTTGAGTCCAAGCTACCCGAGAGAGGCTGAGAAGGAACAATGGCTTACCCAAATGAGTAAGGGTTTTTTTAAATGTGGCCACTGTGGGATGTGTAAACATGCGAAAGACAAAACTAAACAATTTCAGTATAATGGTAAACAAGTATATGATATTGTGACTAATATTAATTGCAGTACTAAATTTGTTGTATATGTAATTAATTGTATGTGTAAGCAAATATATGTGGGAAGCACAATAAGGGCTCTTAAAGACAGGATTGCTGAACATTGGAGAGCTGTAAAGAACAATGATCAAAGATATCCAATTGCTGAACATATACAAAACTGTACTTCGCAAGGTTTACATAAGTCATTTCAATTTTGTGGTATTGAGCATGTTAAGAGGGAAGCGCGTGGAGGGAATAGAGAACTAGTACTGCGGAGGCATGAGGCAAGATGGATCATGCGCTTGAGGGCTGTGGAGGAGGGTCTTAATTATGACCGTGAGTTACAATATTTCCTAGGTGAATGAGAGATTAATGGAGGGGTCAGTATGTAAAAAAGAAAGAATGATGAGCAGATGTGGTGTTGGCTTGTTGGTGTTGCGATGTTTCCTCGAGTTGGTAGTTATTTTCTAGCTGTATGTGTTATGCAGTTCCTAGTGATTTCTGCATAGGTACATATGTCCTTGTTATACTGTATTAGTAATTAGTAAAACATTAACTAAAGTAGAAAGATGCTTAAGCTTTATTTAACTAGTGAAGAATGGGGAGGTCACTTAACGTGTGATTGTCAGGAGTAAAATGGAGGGTTTCACTTGGTGTTTAGAAACACCACATTTAATTCACGTGTTGCTATAACAACAGAAACGACTTACTACGGTAATGTATTAAGGTTGCCTTGTTAAGAAAGGCATTATTATTTAGACCATTACATGGTATGCTTTTGTGGTGAATTTAGGAATTTATATAGTAGGTATGGCGGGGTGAAACTAAAAATAGTAATGGCTACGATTATTCACGTGGATCACTTTATATATCCTATATAATAGATAGGTCTGATTTGGTTTCATATATTCGATTGAAACCAGTCATAAATGGCGCCCGAAAAATACGTTTCTGGTCTCCCTCGGTATTACTGAATACCTATCCAAAATGGCGCTCTTCAAACTACGGAATAGTCACCTCGTTTATGTTGCTGTTATGGATAAACAGGGGTAGGAAACGCGACGCGAGTAGACGCGAAGAGTGTTCCTTATCCGGGGACGTTGTCAGTGCATAAAGTAAGTAAGAGGAGAGATTTATAAAAGATCAGTGGGGGGTGCCTGGTAGGAATGTTAGGATTCTAACTTAGAATCTGGTGTTTATCATTATTCATAGGTCTCCGTACTTCAGAGACTTGGATTACATATTGGAAGAATACTGCTATAACATTTGCGCTAATGGTCACGAACAGTGTTCTATGATAGCAGGTGAGACTACATTTCAGTCGTTTTGAGACATCTGGCCTGACTGACATAATATCTTGTAGTGCAGTGTCATTTAGAGTATAATTTGTATTTTAGGTAATTGTGGATAAGAAAAAGACCATTAGGAAGGAGATAAGGACATTATTGCTTTCAAAGTGCATTAAGGTATGTTATATTATTAAGAAAATTGTGTGTTTATCCTCGCCATCCTTGCCTCATGTGTTCCGCAGTATGTTTGACTAGGTGCTTTTGTACTTTTCTTTTGGAACATAGGAGACTGTTATACAAGATTAAGGTACCAATTGGTTTTATTTAGAGGCATGATTATTTGGTGTGGTTCACTGTTGGGAGAATGGTGCCATCACGAAAGTGCTTAGTGTTCACTGTTACAATGGTGGATGATCTTTTGGAGTGGATATTCAATTGATGGGTCGAAGTCTTTAATATATTAATTTTATACAAATATGTGATTTATTAATAGTGTGAAGTCACATGGCATGCTTTTCCTTTGCACATGAAATAATGTGGGCTATTGGACATGAAACAAGTGAGTTCCTATACTCCAATGTATATTATTTATTGCTTCCAGCCCTGAGGAAGTCGCATGGGTTAATCCCTATCGACGAAACGCGTTGGGAGTGGAAGAATGTTATGAATAAAAGAAGTTTGGAGATTCAAATGAAAATAAAAGAAGAAGAGAAGCCCACATCAATGTGTATTTAGTTTTGTAACAGTAACAGGAATCGTTGATGGTTAATTTGCGAGTGCTTCGACACGAGAAATTACGTTAATCAATCTTTGATTGTTGCTTTGAGGATTAGGGTGCCTATCCTCAAGTTGAAAGCACCGCACTAGGATATTTGTGGATGAAAATTACTATTGGTGTGAAATTTTGCTGGTTGCGCGTTCTTTCCCTTGACACCCATTCTTTTGTTTTTGTACCAATTAAGGGTAGCTGCACCGCAAACACTTTAAATTGTTATGATGAGTGATAATCTTGACAGAGACAGACTGGCTGCAGAACTGTTTGACAATTTGTGCAAAGGAAACACGGTAATAGAAGCTATAAGAGTAACAAATCAACCTAAAAATGAAGGATTAAGAAGTAAATTCATGAGATTAGAAAGATTGAAACGTTCAGAGATGTCAAAATGGTGGGATGGCACCACACTCAAACAGTACTTGAAATTGAATAGGATCCCAAGGGGACTCCGTTCCCAAATCATCCCAACCTATGATGATTTGGACGAGGATCTTTTGGGTATATGGGAGAAAGAGCTAACATCTAGCTCTGTTAAATTAATGGAAATCCTAATTGAAAATTCAGAAAGGAAAGTGAAAAGTCTACAGCTAGAAATTGCTCAATTAGAGGAGGAGATCACATCTCTTAATAAGCCGGAAGTAGCAGCAAAAAACTATGAAATTTTAAAGGAGGTTCTAGTAAATCATCAAAATGATGTGAAACAAAGGAAAGCACGCAAGCTTAAAAGGGACGAAGTTGATTACAAGAATGGGAGGGTTTTTACATTCTCCAAAAAATATGATCATTTGATTGTAATAGACAAGAATAAAAAATCAGCAGAGATGCCTTCCACTAGTTCAAGTAACACATCACTAAGCACAATACCAACAAGTGGTAGTGATGTGGAGGGTGGACCTAGTGGTATAGAGAGACAACAGGGCCCTTTGGGAAACTCCTCCTTTCTACAGGAGGTGAATCGTATCAAGAGAGGGAACAGGGAGCAAGTCAAAAGAGTAGACAATATAAGAAAACAAGGAGAGGCAAAGGAAGGAGTAAGGGAAGGGGACAAAGTAGGAATGAAGACACTCTCTTGGAACAAGAAGGATTGAGCAGTTCAGGAACTGGAGAGGTAGAGGTCATTAATCTATCGGATCGAATACTGACAATTGAGATGATTACTTTATTGAAAAAAGGTTTGAGTTATTGTCCTTTTTATAAAGGAGACATTTGTGACACAAAGATAGACTTATTTCGGTTCATTAGGAAACTAAAACTGAAGAAACACTTTGCTTTGAACCCTATGCCTAATAAAGATTGTATTTCGCAGATTTGTGATTCAGTGTCTAATACATTAACGATAAGAGATATACAAGACACAGTGACTCTACTCTCTATAACCGAATTGGAAGATGATCCGGTTACTATTGGGAAAGTTTTGGAGGATTTGGATGTAAGACCAGATTTATCTTTGACGAGTGGTTTGAAAGAGAAGTCTAGGTGGTCCCCAAACCTTACTAGTGGGAACAATGTTGAAATTTTTGATACCTTGGTTTCTAATGATCTTGAGAACAGTGTACATAAGTTGGGTCATTCTATTAGACATCGGGGTGAGAACTTGACGACAAGTGAACGTCAAGCACTTAAGATACTAGTAGAAGACCCTATGATAATTATCAGAAAGGCGGATAAAGGGGGTAACATTGTTATAATGAACAAAACGGATTATGATCATGAAGTTTACTCCCAATTAGATAAAGTGGATAACTACCAAAAAGTCTCATACAATCCCATGTTCTCTCTGATCACTAGAATTAATGGATTGTTACAGGATTGGCATTATCAAGGCCTGTTGGATGAAGATGAATTGCTGTATTTAAAAGTGAATCGTCCACGTTATCCCTGTCTATATACTTTGCCTAAGATTCATAAGGACCTCCCATTTCCACCAGGGAGGCCCATTGTGGCAGGGATAGGTGGTCCAACAGAACGAATTTCACAGTATGTCGACGTGTTCCTACAGCCGATGGTAGTGAATCTGCCATCATATATTAGGGACACGAAGCATATTTTAAACATATTGAGTGATATTACTTGGGAATCAGGAATGAAACTAGTGTCGTTGGATGTTGTATCACTGTATACTAGTATACCCAACGATCTAGGTTTGAAAGCTATTGAATACTTTCTGATGAAAAAAACAGCTAGCCAATGGGGACATACTCAAATGTTATTAACAATGACGGATCTTATATTGTCAAATAATTATTTTCTATTCAATGGGGAATGGTTTAGGCAAACCCAGGGAGTGGCTATGGGTTCAAGATTTTCGCCTGCTTTCGCGAATCTATTCATGGGCTGGATGGAAGAATCAGTGATATGGGGCCCAGCGGGTATACATTGGAATGATGACATCTTATATTGGGGACGATATATAGATGACTGTCTTTTAATATGGACAGGAACAGAAGAAAAACTAAGAGGATTTATTGACTACCTGAATAGCAATACCATGAATATCAAATTTACTTCTTGTGTTAGTTCGACTAATTTGGTATTTTTAGATGTGGAATTGTTTATAGACAATGATAAAATCTGTAGTAGGATGTATCGTAAGCCTACGTCCTGCAACGCTATTTTACATGCGGGCAGTGCGCATCCCAAACATCAGATTAGGGCAATTCCCTATGGAGAAATGTTACGGGCGCGGCGTAACTGTAGTGAAGACAACCAATTCAGGGATTGTATAAAGGATATGGAAAGGAGGTTTACCCAAAGGGGCTATGATAAAAGAGACCTTGAGGTGGCGACACAGAGGGCTCTCAAGATTAAACGCGCATCCACCTTAAACCCCAAAAAAACTAAAGACAAGTCTAATTTGATTAGGATGATAACGGACTTTAATCCTATAAGTTCAATTCTCTATAGGAGTATGCACAAGCACTGGCATATCCTGAAGGCGGATAGGACCCTACGGGAATTTCTGTCAGAAAAACCACAAATTACATACAGAAGAGGGAGAACATTGGGTACAATCTTGAGTCCAAGCTACCCGAGAGAGGCTGAGAAGGAACAATGGCTTACCCAAATGAGTAAGGGTTTTTTTAAATGTGGCCACTGTGGGATGTGTAAACATGCGAAAGACAAAACTAAACAATTTCAGTATAATGGTAAACAAGTATATGATATTGTGACTAATATTAATTGCAGTACTAAATTTGTTGTATATGTAATTAATTGTATGTGTAAGCAAATATATGTGGGAAGCACAATAAGGGCTCTTAAAGACAGGATTGCTGAACATTGGAGAGCTGTAAAGAACAATGATCAAAGATATCCAATTGCTGAACATATACAAAACTGTACTTCGCAAGGTTTACATAAGTCATTTCAATTTTGTGGTATTGAGCATGTTAAGAGGGAAGCGCGTGGAGGGAATAGAGAACTAGTACTGCGGAGGCATGAGGCAAGATGGATCATGCGCTTGAGGGCTGTGGAGGAGGGTCTTAATTATGACCGTGAGTTACAATATTTCCTAGGTGAATGAGAGATTAATGGAGGGGTCAGTATGTAAAAAAGAAAGAATGATGAGCAGATGTGGTGTTGGCTTGTTGGTGTTGCGATGTTTCCTCGAGTTGGTAGTTATTTTCTAGCTGTATGTGTTATGCAGTTCCTAGTGATTTCTGCATAGGTACATATGTCCTTGTTATACTGTATTAGTAATTAGTAAAACATTAACTAAAGTAGAAAGATGCTTAAGCTTTATTTAACTAGTGAAGAATGGGGAGGTCACTTAACGTGTGATTGTCAGGAGTAAAATGGAGGGTTTCACTTGGTGTTTAGAAACACCACATTTAATTCACGTGTTGCTATAACAACAGAAACGACTTACTACGGTAATGTATTAAGGTTGCCTTGTTAAGAAAGGCATTATTATTTAGACCATTACATGGTATGCTTTTGTGGTGAATTTAGGAATTTATATAGTAGGTATGGCGGGGTGAAAATAAAAATAGTAATGGCTACGATTATTCACGTGGATCACTTTATATATCCTATATAATAGATAGGTCTGATTTGGTTTCATATATTCGATTGAAACCAGTCATAAATGGCGCCCGAAAAATACGTTTCTGGTCTCCCTCGGTATTACTGAATACCTATCCAAAATGGCGCTCTTCAAACTACGGAATAGTCACCTCGTTTATGTTGCTGTTATGGATAAACAGGGGTAGGAAACGCGACGCGAGTAGACGCGAAGAGTGTTCCTTATCCGGGGACGTTGTCAGTGCATAAAGTAAGTAAGAGGAGAGATTTATAAAAGATCAGTGGGGGGTGCCTGGTAGGAATGTTAGGATTCTAACTTAGAATCTGGTGTTTATCATTATTCATAGGTCTCCGTACTTCAGAGACTTGGATTACATATTGGAAGAATACTGCTATAACATTTGCGCTAATGGTCACGAACAGTGTTCTATGATAGCAGGTGAGACTACATTTCAGTCGTTTTGAGACATCTGGCCTGACTGACATAATATCTTGTAGTGCAGTGTCATTTAGAGTATAATTTGTATTTTAGGTAATTGTGGATAAGAAAAAGACCATTAGGAAGGAGATAAGGACATTATTGCTTTCAAAGTGCATTAAGGTATGTTATATTATTAAGAAAATTGTGTGTTTATCCTCGCCATCCTTGCCTCATGTGTTCCGCAGTATGTTTGACTAGGTGCTTTTGTACTTTTCTTTTGGAACATAGGAGACTGTTATACAAGATTAAGGTACCAATTGGTTTTATTTAGAGGCATGATTATTTGGTGTGGTTCACTGTTGGGAGAATGGTGCCATCACGAAAGTGCTTAGTGTTCACTGTTACAATGGTGGATGATCTTTTGGAGTGGATATTCAATTGATGGGTCGAAGTCTTTAATATATTAATTTTATACAAATATGTGATTTATTAATAGTGTGAAGTCACATGGCATGCTTTTCCTTTGCACATGAAATAATGTGGGCTATTGGACATGAAACAAGTGAGTTTCTATACTCCAATGTATATTATTTATTGCTTCCAGCCCTGAGGAAGTCGCATGGGTTAATCCCTATCGACGAAACGCGTTGGGAGTGGAAGAATGTTATGAATAAAAGAAGTTTGGAGATTCAAATGAAAATAAAAGAAGAAGAGAAGCCCACATCAATGTGTATTTAGTTTTGTAACAGTAACAGGAATCGTTGATGGTTAATTTGCGAGTGCTTCGACACGAGAAATTGTGTCCTGAAGTAATTTATCCCCAAGGGCCCGTCGCGAGCTGGCTCCCTGTTTCAGAAACTCAGGAACACAAACGTTCCAGGAGTGTCTCAGCGGCACTGTGTGTGTGTGCTTGTTGCAGCGTGAGACCCTCGTAAGAAGTGCCCTGTGATCGTGGGCACCTGGAGTCCAAGCGAGGATCAGCCACTCTGTGTGTGTGTGCTTTTTGCAGCCTGAACCCTTTGTGAGGATTGTACAATTAGCGTGTACACTGGAATCCAAGTGAGTGTCATCGACGCTGTGTGCGTGTACTTTGTGCAGCGAGAAACCTTCGTGAGGATTGCATTGCTATCGTGCACACCCGGAATTCAATTGAGTCTCATTGATGCTGTGTGCGTGTGCTTTGTGCAGCGTGAGACCTTTGTGAGGATTGCCTTGTTATCGTGCACCCGGTGTCCAAGTGAGTCTCAGCGAACCTGTGTGCTTTGTGCAGCATGAGACCTTTGTGAGGATTGCCTTGTTAACATGCACCAGAGTTAAAGTGAGTCTCAGCGACGCTGTGCGCGTGTTCTTTGTGCGGCCTGAGACCTTCGTGTGGAGTGCCCAGTGATCATGCACCCGCAGCTCAAGGGAGTCTCAGCGATGCTGCGTGCGTGTGCCCTGTGGCAGCCTGAGATCTTCATAGCAGTAGTGGCCCGGACTGGCAGCCCCAGAGGAGCTGAGCGGCCGGCCCGAGCCCGCAGTTGCCCATTCACAAAGATTGCATCGGAGGCCCAAGTCGCTGGACGACGAGAGGAGAGTGAGTTCGCACCCCCAGGTAACGTGTGTCGACTACTGGGGCGGGGTGTGGGCTCAGAGGGAGACGCTCTCGGCCTCTCTCTCATTCCGGCAGCGCGAGCCTCTGCTTCGGCTCGTATCGCGGCCCGTATTGCCAAGGGAGTGGCAATAACGGGGCCGGAGTGCGGAGCTGCTCTTCTTGTTACACCATAACCGTGTTGGGGGCAACTGTTGACAGAGGCTGACTGTGAGTCAGAATGAGCGGCGGAGAGACCTCCGAAGGCACTGTGATTGGTGCCGGAGTGTATTACGCAAGATCTTATTTTTGCATAATGGAGTATCTGATTGTCGTATTACACATTGCATCATTTCTGCATAACAGAGAACCTGATTAGTGTATTATGCATTGTATTATTCCTGCATAACGAACTACCTGATTAATGTATGACGCATGGCATTATTTCTGCATAACGAACTACCTGATTGTCGTATGACGTATTGCATTGTTTCTCCATAACGATCCACCTGATTAGCGTATTACGCATTGCATTATTCCTGCATAACGAACTACCTGATTAGCGTATTACGCATTGCCTTATTTCTGCATAACGATGTACCTGATGATTGTATTACACATGGCATTTTTTTACCTTGCAAAGTGCTTGGTGGTTGTATTACGCATTGCATTATTTTTACATTAAAATGTGCCTGATTGTTGCGTTACGCATAGCATTATTGTTAGATTGCAAAAGTGCCTGATTCTAGTATTACGAACTGCATAACATGGAATTAGGATTACAGTGGAATGTTTCGAAGTGCTTATTAATATTGTCAGAATTTACAAGGTCTGACTGGCCTAACAACCAGCCAGGAGAAATATTACACATTCTCATATGTTGGATTTATATCCTGTGGTCTTATCGTATATCTTTTTATATAAAATTTATACTCGTTTGGAATCTATTTGTGGTGTCATCATTGGGTTGCTGTGAGCGTGGTTGCAAATGCTTCACACATTTGCCTTGAAGATAAGCATGGCTGCTTGTGCCAAGCTACCAAGGGGGTTAGCAGGGGCTATCTCAGAAGGTGACCTCCATTCCCTGACGTGGAAACGCGGGTCCCTATTTGGCCTAAGGTACCTACCTCAGCCAACCAGGGATCCCGGGTCTAACAGTCATTCTTCATTTAGTGTAAAACTCCTAGTTTATGTTAAAAGCATTATAAATTCACTCGAATATATCATATATAAGCATCCTGTAATGTTTGTCATTGATTATTTCACATAGATTTGCAACTGTGAATATGGCTTACTACTGTATTCTCAAAGTAGTAACATGTATAAAGAAAATGTTAACCATTTGACCAAAATTGTTTTAATCAATCTTCTTGAATCTATATAATATTAGGTATCTATACTAAAAATTTGAAATATCTACCATGTAACAAGTTTTGTTCCCATATATTTTATCAAGTCACTCTGCAAGAAATGCTAAGTTGTCATGCTTCATTACTACGAAATCTTTGTTAGACATATAAGTACTTAGTTAAAACATGTATTTCAAAATCACTACGTTTATTGACTCAACCATTCTCTAACTTATCTAGCACTGGATGATTCAACTTAACTCATCCTCTGCATTGTCTTTTTACACATGTACAAAGCGCACATTTAAATTTCATTGTCATTTTCGGTAGTTTTGTCTCAATCAGAAAAATCCATATTTTCGTTTTAACCGTGCTCAAATTCTCACTCGTGCAGGTCTTTTAAAACCAGAACAAAAACCTTGGAACTCTGGAATGAAGTTTCATAAAGGCAACTTCTTGTTCTCTTTCTACCCACAAGTCCTAGGCCCATGTTTGGCAATGAGCCAGAACAGAACTACCCACAGAAAAAGCTGCAAACAGAGGACTTCAAAAGCAATTTTGGATAGAAAGAGACCTGTGACTTTCATTTTCGTCAAGAGCATGGAATAACTGAAATAATCACTTGTGCATTAGCGCGAAGAGGAAGATGTAATTTTTTGACCAAGGGTTGTGAAGTGTAAGTAGCATAGGTATCTGCTTGAATCACGGGTTTAAGACCTGCATATGTGTAATCTAGTGCAGCATCAACTCAGCATCAGCTGTCTTCTGGGTCTGAAGAAGGTGCACCTTCTGGGGTCATTCAAGAGGGAGCCACAAGGTTAACAAGCATGCAGCCCACTATCACAGTTTTAGGAACACTCAAAACAAAGTATATGTACAAACCAGGATAAAGCAGAAGTGACTCTAAATTAAACAGAGCCACCAATTAAATTCGCAGTCCAGGGCCACCCCCGTGCAATGCCAGGAAGTTAAATAGTTTCCATGACAGAAGAGGAGAGCAGTTTGCCACTGATCTGCCCAGGTGTGCTGGTAGGGTAGTCCTGACACTATTAAAAGTTGAGGAACATATAATGATGGACGAATTAAGGGGGGGCGTGGCTAACCAGCCAACATGGCGGAGGCAAGCTTGTAGTGCTCCGTCCGACATCCCAGGTAATCCGAGAAAATTCTCCTTCAAGTGCACCGTTCATGCCCGCAACTTGTAGCGCCAGACAACTGAACGGCAGCGGTCACCGGGAGACTCCTGCTTCCGCGATTTCCACAGTTGAGGGAGCGATTAGGGCCGAGGGCGCAGTCGCGGCCTCCACAAGGTGAGGCCATGAGGTGGAGACCCCTGCTGGGTGGCGGTTCCTGGCATTGCCGAGGCCGTTGGTGCTACAGACGTCGTGCCGGTGTGACCTGTGTTTCCCTGCCCCGTTCTGAGGAGCGGCTCTATGTGTGGTGTTGCGGCGAGCGGAGAAGCGAGGGGAGGTGCGGCCGCTGGATCGCTGCCCTGCTGGGACCTGAGGCCAGGGAGGACTCTACTAGACGGCGGTAACTGGAGCGGCTGCGACGGTTGGCGCCACGGAAACAGCGAGGGTGACACCTGTGGTTCCATATCCGCTCCGTGGAGTGCATCTGCCTGCCCCGTAGCTGCGAGAGATGTGGCACCCGGCGGGGTGACCCACGGGCTGGAGGAGCTGGGAGGTGTGACCCCCGGATCGGTGCCGCCTGCGGACCTGTGGCCTGGAGCGCCAGTGCTGGGGAGACAAGCGGGTGGCCCTGGAGGTGAAAGCGGTCCCTACCTGAGTCGAAGCTCGGCTGGGGATGGGGCCGCGGGAAAGCTGGAGGCCCGTACGAGCTTGTCTATTCCGCTGCGGCCCAAAGGAGACATTGCGCATTGAGGTGGCAGCGGAGGAGGTGAGCAGAGGCTCAAGATACGGCGAAACCTCATGGACCAGGGGGAACCGCGCAACCGCGCATCTAGCCCTCCCTGAGACATCACGCTGAGCGCCGCAACGGACGGCCAGCGTCGTTGTACGCCTGCATTGCACGAAACAGGAGCCTGCGTGCTATATTCGAGGGACGCTTTGGTGGCAGGGCTGGCCGAGCGGTCGGCTAACATGGTGGAGGTGGTGCTCGCGGAGAGCTGAGTTGGCAGGCCACGGGCGCAGAGGCGAACTTTGCCGATGAGCTCTAAAGCCCAGGCGCTCTGAAATGAACTCAGAAGTGGATGTGAGGGGCGGCCTGCATCGCAGAACGAGGTGAAGCCTAGGCAGTGTTAATCGCACGTGAGGACGGCAGCCTTCGGGAAGTGCGAGTACCGTTGGGTATGAAGCAGAGATAATCAGGGCATCTGCCGCTGGTGCATGTGCACTCTGAATGACACGAAGGATGCCCAACAGCCCGCCCAGGGGAAGTGCAGGAGAAATGCACTCCTTCCATTGCAGCTGCTCACCCTACTCCCTGTGTTGCTACTTCCAGGGTGCACCACGCGGCACATGAACTGACTTCAGGAGCGGTGCCCGGGCGTATACGTGGCGGACTCGCCCAAGCCGCCCTTCCACACATCGTGCTTCGCCCAGACCCAGACCGACATCGGATCCCAAACACGCAGTGTCGGGTCTCTCCAGTGCCTCAGAGGCGGCGAATAGTCTAGCAACGACTGCTGCCACAAGCAGTTAACAGTACCTCCTTTACCGGACACTGGCTGTGAATGCCCACGGTGCAACAACTCG
This sequence comes from Triturus cristatus, assembly GCF_964204655.1. Lineage (NCBI taxonomy): Eukaryota > Metazoa > Chordata > Amphibia > Caudata > Salamandridae > Triturus > Triturus cristatus. Next base: position 362,414,697 of record NC_140582.1, read on the forward strand.
TGATGGTCTGCTTGCGGGCGAAGATGCAGCAGGGACCGATGTGAGCTGGCAACTTAGATCCCGCGCATCCGAGGGAGTCGAGTGAAACGGAACCGACAACCACAGCGCTGACTGCCAAAATGGACACAGTCCTCGTGGCGGTGGAGAGGCTAGGTACTGCACTGGAGCACACCAGGACATCCTTGGCAACTCGGATCGATAAGGTCACGTCTGACTTCACGCTCCTCCATGCAGATCATCGCAAATTAAATGAGAAGGTCATCGCGCAGGGGCAGGTGCTCAAAGATCTCCAACCGGTCACCCACAGTCGCGCAGCTGCATTGCAAGATATGATGGAGCGGATACATGCCCTTGAGGACAGGGCGGAGGATGCTGAAGAATGCTCGTGTTGTAACAATATACGTGTAGTGGGCTTGCCAGAAGGAGAAGAAGGGAGACATCCTGAACATTACGTGGAGAACTGGCTGCGAGGCCACCTACCACAGGGAACACTTTCAAAACAATTTGCGGTGGAGAGAGCTCACCGTGTGCCCACCCAAAGGCCTCGGCCGGGAGCGCAACCGCGCCCGTTTCTGTTCAAACTCCTTAACTACCGGGATCGGGACGCGGTGCTGCGGGAAACCCGGAAACTAGACAACCTGACTGTCAATGGCAGCCGCATCATGCTTTTCCCAGACTATACCGCCGTGGTGCAGCGCGGACGAAACAACTACATGGCGGTGAAGCGACAACTTCGAGAGTTGGAACTACTGTACTCCCTACTGTTCCCTGCCAGGCTGCGTGTGGTTGCGAATGGTAAAACTCACTTTTTTGCCACACCGACAGAGGCGTGGGACTGGTTGGAAGAATCTGGCCTATCAACAAAGATGAGGCCATGTGATCCGACTGGCAAGAGAAGCAGGCGCGCCAAAGGCAGAGGGCGCCCCACGAAGCAGCGCCCAAACAGGTGGCCCCCAGTCCGGAGAGAATGCGGCTGGAGCGCTAAAACGTACTGGAAGCGGTCACGACACTTGGCTCCCCGAGTGCTCCGGCTCGCCTGGACTCTCCTACGCAACGCACCGGGGTGTCGAGCGGCTTGTTGACACCGTCATCCGAACTCTCTGATGAGCTGCACATGCCGGTAGTCACTCCGCAATGGCGGATGAGATCCTAGGATGAAGATGTTGCTGTAAAGGACATTGTAGACGTTCGTGCACGCAAGTACCGAATTGTGGGTTATGGGGGTTTGTTGAATAAGTGGGGGGACTCAGGACACGCACATTTGGTTGATTGCTGCCCGAGACAGGCTGCGTTTAGGACTGCAGCACCCGATGGATCTTTGTATGGGTGGCACTCACGTGCACGTAGGTGGCTCGCAGCTGGGCTCAAGCACCGCCGCTTCAGTGGGCTCCACAATGGCACTCTGTGTGGCGCACCGCATACGAGGGGTATGATGGGGATGGTCATAGAAGATTGTTGGCTACACGCACATCCCACCAGGTCACACACTGACCTAGTTCCTGTCTATGCATGGTTATAAAGTTTGGACGAACAGATGCGCAATGTTCGCCCCCAAAGTTATGTTGGTCACAGTTCACAAGTTGTTATGGTTACGACAGACCGGTTCACTCAGGCTCAGACGAGCCCAGTACTTACTAGAGCACACCCCACCCCAGGCCTCCCAACGATCTGCACACCCCAGCAATGACACAAGTTAACATAATTATGTGGAACATTCGCGGAATGCACACGCCAACACGTAGATATTCTATATTCGCTTATCTCCACAGACACTCGGTTGGAATCGCCCTATTACAGGAAATACACATAACGCAGCTCGAGCTGGAAAGACTGCGCAGGCGCTGGCGAGGACAAGTGTATGGTACGGTGTACTCCGCCCATGCCAGGGGCACGCTCATCTGGGTGAGGGCGGGAGTCCCGTTCGTTAGCACAGAAGTGGTAGTAGACCCTGATAGCAGGTACACTCTCGTACGTGGAACACTCAACGGTCAACACATACTGTTGGCCTCGATCTATGCTCCGAATGTTGATCAACCGTCATTCCTGGTGCGACTGTCACTGGCGGTCACCCCGTATGCTGGTCTCCCCTGGCTGCTGGGCAGCGATTTCAACTCAGTGCTAGATGTGCACAAGGACAGATCCCCCCCCCCTTCGTGCCATGTTGGCAGTGTCCAACGCGCAGGCGCTCACGGACTGGCTCTTACACTGGACGCAATTCGATGTGTGGCGGGTCCTCCACCCAGCTGATCGCATTTACTCCTATTACTCTGCGACGCATGACCTGCATGTCCGACTAGATAGGGTGGTGGGATCCCAGTCACTCCTGCCGTTGGTCGAGTGTTCGGAATATTTGGGACGGACGCACTCCGATCATAACCCCTTACGGATTCAACTCCGCTGGGAAGCCGATCGGCCCCCTATCCCCACATGGCACCTCCAGCCGGCTGCGCTGGAGGATCCTAAATTCTGCTCCTCATTAGGGACAGCTACCCTGACATATTTTGAACTTAACGAAGGCACAGCAGATAGCGCACTGGTGGAGTGGGACGCCCTCAAAATAGCGCTTAGAGGTCACTCCTTGGGAGCCACATGGAATATACGGAAACAGTTATCGAAGGCTCTCGTTCGCCTTGAATCCCAGCTGTTGCAACTTGAGCACGAGGGAGAGGGTGGGGGTAGACACTCCAATAGACTAGAGGATTTACGGACACAGCATGCGGAACTTCTGGAGCGATTGCGATGTCATAACTATGCAGCCCATACAGCCCGCACACACGCCACGGCAGACAGGGTGGGGCGCTTGCTCGCCTGGCTGCTAAAACAAGAAGGTCCTTGTGCTCCGATCGCTGCCATACATACACAGGAGGGGGAATTGGTGTACACACAAAGGGAGATACATAGGGTCATGGTGGACCATTATGCGCGGTTCTATCAGTCAGGGGTTAGTGGTACGAACCTCGAGATAGAGGAATTCCTCGAGCAGCTCCAGTTGCCTGCAGCCTCAGATGTACATCAGGAGGAACTTAACCACCCCCTCACCTTGGAGGAGATGGGGAGGCAATCGCGTCCATGGCATCTGGGAAGACGCCAGGACCGGACGGCCTGCCGGCCGAATTTTATAAAGCTTATCGGGAGACCCTGGTGCCTCAATTGCACACGCTTTACGCCACAGCACTGGAGGAAAAACCACTGCCCCCCTCGATGCGCGAGGCGTATTTGGTATCCCTGCTGAAGCCTGACCGAGATCAAACGGTCTTGGGGTCTTACAGACCATTGGCGCTTCTTAACGCAGACTATAAAATACTGGCTAAAGCTCTAGCGGAACGGCTGGCACCAGTGGTTGCAGCCCTAGTCCACAGTGACCAAAATGGGTTTGTCCCCAAGCGGAGCACGTCGCTGAACCTGCGGAGGGTTTTTAGAGTGGCGATGGATAGTATAAACCAGTGGCCAAGGGCAGGTTGCTTGATGTTGGATCTGGAAAAGGCCTTTGATTGTTTGGAATGGAGGTACCTGTCAGCACTGTTGCAACGCTATGATCTGGGGTTGGAATTCTCGCAAATGGTTGGCCTTTTGTATAAGAGCCCCTCGGTCCAGGTGCGGCTGGGCCCCGTACATATCTGAAGCTGTGCCTATCTGCGGAGGTACCAGATAGGGGTGCCCGCTGTCACCACTCCTGTTTGCGCTGACGATCGAGCCTCTGGCGGTAGCCCTGCGCGCATTGATGGGTGACGGCATACCACTGGGAGATGCAGTTCACCAAGTGTCGTTATATGCGGATGACCTGCTGGTCTATGTGAGAGACTTCGAAAATATCCCAGCACAGTTGGCCCGCATATTGCAGGATTTCGCTACAGTATCAGGGCTCGGGTGAACGCCAGTAAGTCCTGCCTTTATGCGTTTGGGGAGGGGAGACCGGACCCGGGCTACATCCTCAATGGAACGAGGGTGGTGTGGAAGGGGGACACCTTCAGATACCTGGGGATACAGATATATCGTCAGCTGTCTGACCTTTTTGACGGAAACTTGGGCAGGGCTCTCACAGCCATCAAGTCACAGATGATGGGGTACATTACCGCTGACAGTCACGGGCAGGGAGGCATTATCCAAAATGGTGATTCTCCCCAGGCTCTTGTATTATTTTGCCAATCTGCCATTGTATGTCCCAGCGGCATTTTTTGCCACATTCTCCAAATTGCTTTGGGACTTCATCTGGGGGAGAAGTCGACACCGGCTGTCAAAATTGTATCTTCCGACAGACCAGGGGGGACTGGCAGCGCCTTGCTTAGAACACTATTATCTGGCTGCGCAGCTACAATGGATTGCTCGCTGGTTTGCGGATAAAGGCCGAGAGGACACAGCCTCTATGCTGCCCCCCTACTCTCTGGAGCGGCTCCTTACGCACTTTCACCCAGCTGTTAAGCATGCAGCACCAGCACCACTCCTCCTGAAGGTGGCATACAAATGCTACCGCAGAAGCCTATTTCTCACCAGAGCTCTAACCCCATATGCGTCGGCGTTGCCACTGGAGGGCTTCCCTAGTGGGGTAAGGACGTTCACCTCTCTCACGCTCACACACTGGCGAGACGCTGACATACAGACTCTAGGAGATTTATATTGAGATGGTACGCTTATACCATATGACTCTCTGATAGAAGAGGAGGGGCTGCCACCAGGCCAATTCCTTCTGCATCGCTCCCTTGTTGCAACCCTGACAGCGGAATGGGGGGACATGTCCACAGAGCCTCATCAACACCTTACCATACAATACCTTCATGTTATGGGGCGGGGTAGGCATCTGATCCGCTGGTTTGCGGCGTCACTGCGTACCCACGCATCGATCACACTGGAGCCTCTCCGATACAAATGGGAAGCTGACATGGGGAGGCCATTGGAAGATAAGGAATGGGAGCGAGTGTTGGGAAGCCCAGTGCGCATACCCAGAAATATGAGGTTCCGACAGATCCAGTTGTTCATTATACACAGGGCATACCTTACGCCGGAGACGGTCAATAGGTATTTCCACCGCATGGATGAAGTGTGTCCCAGATGTACCGAACCGGGGGTGGGTATAGTCCACATGCTATGGATCTGTCGCAGACACCATACGTACTGATAAAGATTCAGCGCCAGGAAGCCGCTTGACAGCAGTGCGCTTTAGCAAATTCCTTTTTCATTTCATTTCATTTCATTACTGGCACACAATCAGCGAGCTGCTGCATGTAAGCACCGGTCGTAGTTTACCGTTTGAATGGACTGTATACCTGTTACACCTGTTCCGCAGAACCCGGCCTCGAAGGTAACGTCCCGGTTTCTAGATCTGGGTATAATAGCCGCTAAGCGATTGCTCACCAAGAGATGGAAGGCACAAGACCCACCTCACGCACGAGCATGGAGACATTCACTTCTTGCGTGGGCCAGAGCAGAGGGAACCGCCATCAGGAGGGAGGAAACTATGGGGTTGCGGAAGGAGCCCATAGCTGCCCAATGGGAGGTTCTGCTTGAGGCACTACAGAGGGCCGAGGAAGACTGCTCAGGGGGACAACTTGAAGGGGAGGACGGGGACGTAGGGTAGATACCAGAGTCTTTAACCGTGTGCTGCTGTGATGTTTCATGTGGGAGTTGATTAGTATTGTCATTTACGAAGAAAGTGGTGGTCGCCATTGAGAGAAGTTAACAGCCAATCTGAAATGCTGTGATATGTTGTTGGGGAGGTTGGCAAAAGGGCGGGGGGAAGGGAGATACTGGTACCAATACCGGTCTGCGTTGAGTCTGTTAGTTGTTAATAATTGTTATTATTCTATACCGTCTGTTCTGAAGTCCACGCTGAATCAGCTGAAAGACTGTACTTACGGGACTGCCGAAACTAGCCAGTCACCAGCCTGTGAAGCATCGCACTAATGAAGGGAGCAGTATGTTGACCTTGTAACCAATTTGGGGCGGTGGATGCGCCGTGTATGTTAATGGGCTCAACTTTCATGCAATGAAAATATGCTTCCATTGCCGATACATGTCACATGCATGAACAGCGCACAAATATGCTTCTTTTTTATGTACCTTTAAAATTCAATAAAACAGATTTAAACAAAAAATGAGGGACGAAGTAAGCAAGGAAGGGCCCAAGCTCACAAAGGATTCCTTTACCTTAAATAAATAGCTGCTGTTCACAAGATTCCTCGCCAATGAAAGATTCTGAAGCAGTGTTCCATAATCAGGGCTCCTGCCACCAGCATCAGACCGGGAAAGACAATACAGGAGGATCCCTAAGAAGAGAAAGACAGGGAGCCTGTCGACAGACAAACACAAGAGTCGGTGTTAGCCGTTTCCTGCTATTCATGTCTAGTAGAGCCTCTGCCATCAAGGAACCAAAGCATTTTTGGGTGGAGATGGCAGTGGGGTGCCTCTCTTGAGGGTCTACACACCTCATTTTGTAAGGCGGAAGAAGTGGAAGAGGGGCAAAGGAAGGCAAGATGACTTTGAAGGACAGTCACATGATTATCTATCTATTCAGTGAAGCTGGCCAGATATTAAAATGGAGAAGTGATCATCAAGTACGTGCCTGAAGAACTGTGTGAAAAATGTTGCCTTGAAATGCTACTGAGCCTGGACTCTTAATAAACTCAGAGCTTAATTTAATGTCATATTACATAATTTTCACCCTGATGCAAATTTGAAGACATATTGAATTGTTTTTTAATCAAAAATCAGATACTTTTCATAGCACCGACATAACATCCGCCTATGGTACATTCATAAATGTTAATGACCAAAACTCAGACAATGCACTTCCAAAAATATGCTCCCCAGACCATCCTTTTCTCAGAAAACCTCTGTATCTAAATGTCAATAAACGTATGCTAGAACGAACCACTATGCTGTTCATTTTTAAATATTCTACGACTTGGGAAATAAATGCCAGGGGCTATTCTAGTAAGTGTTTGCAGCCTGAACACTTGACATTTCAAATATTTTAGTTAAAACCTACTGCTGAATCAAGCCACTGTGATGTATTGTCCTAGTAATGGACTTGCTGGGAGCAGCAGGGAAATGGTATTTAAACAGTGCAAGACTGTCTGCTAAATCTCTTCTTATAAATTATGTTTAACTAAATTCACCTTCACAATCCATTCTGTTTTGAATAGCAATCACTCCACCTGCTGGCAGTTGTTCCAAACAAAATGTTAGCAGAAAAAAAACAATCACTTTTCTATTAGTCTCCTTCATGTACCATGTAGTTAATTCATATTGATCACATTTCTGGTGATGCGGATGTATATTATTATGATTATTGATGTTGCTATTGTTATCATTGTTATTATTAGTAGTAGTGCTGATAGAACAGTGATAGTATTGCTTTTAATATTTTATTGTTGTTTTATGTACTTAAATTACATAACATTTCGAATGAAGTCTGGCAAAAAAGAGGGTTTAAACTGGTCTCCAGAAGGACAGGGGACCTGCAAGCAAAGATCACCGGGACCCAGCAGATATTTGTACCCATTTTCAGCAGTTTTGAGATACTTTGGTATCACAGAATTGGTTGCAGGAAAATGTGCACTTTCTTCTGTAATATCTATTGTCTGAGTACAAAATCAGTCCCTGCTAAAGGTAATTTCAGTACTCTAGGTGAACCCACCATGGTCTGCTGGCAAAGAATGCTTGTTTATACCCCTTTTCAGCATTTTGGAGTCATTTTGGTATCACACATATGGCTGCAGCAATTTGTGCCCCTTCTGCAATATCTACTGGATGGGTGCAAAATGAGTCCCTGCCTATTATAATTCAGATATGTTGGATGAATTCAACATGTTCAGCTGGAAAAGGTGGCAGACCCAATGATGAAGCATGCCACTAATGTGGATGACAGATTTGATATTTATTTGAAGAAACCCAGGTAGGTGACAAGATGTCCCTCCCTGAGGCAAGAGAAAGATATTCCACAAACCCAAGGATATAGTAGCAAAGAAAGTTTCTTGCATACTGATTAGAAAATCTATCACCTTGTCAGTCTAAATATTTGAATAAGGAGGTTGTGATATAGTCACTTTAAATATCCCCTCCATGTCACCTTTGCTGTTTGCGTATCTCAAAAAAGCATCTACATCATACTGTTATTTCCGTGTTAGTTTTAAGTCCTGCAACAATTCTAAGTGGAAATGTCAGGACACTATCTTTCTCACCTTAAGAAATGTGGATGGCTGAATGCAGAGTTGGGTCCGGTTCAAAATGATTGAGTTAGCTACTGATTTTGTTAAAAAAGTCACTCCCTTGATTCAATGCACACTAATATTTTTGAGAAATATTCCTTTATTAATTAGATAAGGAATTTAGTGGAGTTTTTAATTACAGTTAAAATGGCCCTCCTCCTCCAGCATTCAAGACCACAGTCAGTTTGGGGTTTTAAAAAGTAGTACTTCAGTAGTATTTTTTATATGCTCTTGCAAACCAATGCAATTGGCTCTCAAAATATCTAAAATGAGGATAAAATGGAAATATACTGGCTATATGCATATACAGTTAGTACAAATAGAAAGGATTGCGTCCCCTTTGCTCATTCAGTCAAAGGGAGGTAAAATGTTTCATACATACTCACAGAGGCAAGTAAGAGGACATAGGAGTACATAAAAGACTACTCCTGTAGTACTGTTTCTGGTACTCATATAAGCCTTTGTGAGTCAGTCACATGCCATATTTTACTACTTCAACGCCCATTTAACACATTTCATAGGCGTCTATTCTCTCTTTTTCCACTGTCACTTCACACTGCTCTGTGGATCCAAGAATGTGTCATTGAACTCCTAGCATTTATCCCAGCCTGCTGCACAACATCCAAGAAAATGCTTTAGAAAGCCCTAGTTTTTTTACACTAGGCCTGGTCCTGATGATTCAGAGTGTAGGCACCTTGCAAACCTCTTTGAAACATCAGCCTACAAATAATTAAGACTGAGAGCATTTAATAGTTTTTTTATTTTTTAAATAAGAATACAGAGCAGTAGAGTTTACTGACACGTCCTACATTCATTCATACATAAAATAAATGTTATAATCATGATAACTGAACTTGAAAAGGTCTCTCACTATGAAACAAAGGGAACTGAAAGGGGAAACAAGAAAAACATAGAAAGGGAGAAAGGCTGGAATAAAGGAGGAAATGAGAAGATGGAGTTTGAGTGGTAAACAATTAAACAGACATAGTGAAGTCACTCATAGATATCTAACAAGTGGTGCCAGTGTTCCTGAAACTGAAGCTCATTATCAGTCGGTCTCTTTTTTCAATATGACTTGGTTTGATACACAGGAGAGACAGTTTTTTATAGTCTGTTTGTGTTTGGTTTTCCAGTTTCTTAAGACATTACTCTTGGCAATTGTGTAACACTTTGAGATCTGAAGAACAGTGTTACAGTCTCGGTTGTGAAGTTGAAAGAAAATGGTGGTTGAGAACAATAGAAACCTGTGACATACTTAAGATGGTGTTGAAAATCAATTCAAGCCTTGATTGAATGTTTGTTTACTAGTCTCCAAGTAACAGACAGTGGGTAAGTATATGAATATACAGAAACACAAATCCTAAGAGCTACAGAACTCGAATGTGGAATGGAAACTCAACTTCTGTTGATAATGTTAAACGAGCACTTCTCCAAAACTCATTTTTCCACAGGAAAGTTCAGTGAGCATTGTTTGTTTGTCACACAAGGAGAAATACAGAGAGCTCATTGAGCTTCCCATTTTAACAATCAACTTATCATACAACTGTCCAAAATATTTATTAGGAATCATACTTGAAAGGTTTCAAAGCATAAATAAGCTAATCCTTACACACAGAGGCAGGTGCCCCATGGATACATGTACTTAAGGTAGTAATTGTTTCCTTCCCGTTGAACTCATGGGTGACATTCAGTTCAGAATGTTAGGATGCAACTAATATTAAATCACATTTGAAAAAACATTAAGCACTGGCATTCAATTTAAAATCCACATGTTATTTTGATTAATTATTGATAATTGCTGTCGGTTCTTTCATAGCTGAATCATTAAAATTTGAGTAAAGTCCAGTAGGCTATTCCATAAATGTTCTGGTGAATTAGTGGACATTGGAGGACAGGACCTAAATTGCTGCTGACTTTTGGAATCAATGATCTGATTTCTCACCAATGTCTGATTTCCAGACTTGAAAGTAATTCTTATTACAGGACACTGGGACCCTTTATTCAAATTCAACATAGAGGGAACCTTGAAAAAGATTTAGGAAGACAAAGTGAGGGAGCTTACGTCTATCATTTTTATGGAGGCGGCAACTTTGAGATTTAAACAATTCCTGAGCACCTAATGGGGTAAGTTATAAGGTAGTTATTTGAAGAAGGCAAAACAATGACTTAAAATAAATTCACTAAATTAAAGTGAACCAAGGTAAATCCAGTCCACCGACAGAATGGTAATGGTTGAGAAATACGAGGTAATGCCCATACATGTAGTATATGTATTTGTGCAGGACAGACCATCACATGATGGATTACGCTAAGTTAGGAAAACTGCAAGAAGACCTCAAAATCATCGAGATACTGCTCCAATTGGAAAGCAAACTCATGTGAAACCTCAGGAGGAGGGACCGCAGAATAAGTAGGTTATAGTAAAGGAAAACAGTTTGCAACTACACCTATTGTGGATGCAGTTAGAGACTCTGACTCAAAAAGTCACTATCAATGACCTCAGGCACCTATCACAGCACACCTCACAGGAAAAGAAAACAAGTACTGGCAAAGCCAATAGTTTTCACCTATAGGTAAACTATTGCCTTTGGCAATTGGGTGAGGGTGGTGAATGGGAGGACGGGTAGGGGTGGTAAATAGGAGGGCAGATTATTAATGATAACTGTGTGCACACTTAATGGAACATCCCCAAAACAATTTATTTTCATTTTAGTGCTAGAAAGTTAAAATCATTTTCAGAAGAGACGCATACAACCTATATCTTGCTAACTGTATGCAAAGGCGTGCATTTAGGCAAGTTAACAATCTGCTACACCCCAGCCAGTCAGGGCTTAGCGCTCAATATTGCACTGAGAAGGCATTGGTAGAGGCCTCAGAATGTAATAGAGGAACTCTTGCTGTCGGTGGAAACACTGCACTGATTATATTAGATCTATTGGCAGCATTTGACACCATCCCCCTTTCTACACTGCTGGACCGTCTACAGGCCATTGAAGTAAGAGGGCAGGCATTGGACTGGCTAGCATCATTTCTACCTAATTGCAGTCAACAAGTTTGGATTCCTCGCTGCTCCTCAAGTGCATGTGATGTTCTGATGGGAGTTACCCAAGGCCCTGCCCTAAGCTTCACCCATTTTAACATCTACAGCACCCCTCTGGCCCAACTAGCAGAAAATCTGGGAACCAAAGTGATCTCCTATGTGGATGATACACAACTGCTATTCTCTTGGGGAAAGAGAGTAGAGTTGCTGTGCACAGAGATTAAAACCTGTTTTACAGCTGTCTTTCGCTGGTTTGCAAATGCTCAACTTAACTGTAATGAAGAGAAAACAGAAATTCTCTTCTTTGGTAAGATTCCATCAGATATTTGGCTGAGTTTCTGGCCACATAATGCCTCTGCCAGCAGATCAGAGAAAGATTCTGTCAACAATCTGGGGATTAAATTTGATAACAGGTTGTCCTTTAAGCCTCAAGTAAAAGTGTTGGTAGGCACCTGTTTTGCCATTATGAGGTCCCTAAAGAGATTTCTTCCTCTCTTATCCTTTTCAGCAAAGAAATTGGTCATTCAGGCTTTGATAACGTCCAGAATTGACTATGGCAATGCCTTATACTTTAGGTTACCAGAGTACCTGTTGAACAGACTCCAAGTGATCCAAAATGCGGTGGCCTGTATTCTGTTAATTGTGCCATTGAGAACACAGATTTCACCTTACTTACGGACATTACACTGACAGCCCATTAGGGAAAGTTTCAAATTTAAGGCTCTTTGCCTAGTGTATGAGGCCCTATATCAATTTGGGGGCTCTTTCCTCAGAGTCAGATTTGGATTCTATAAACCTTCTAGACAGTTCAGATCCACCAACAAATTGTTGGCAGAGCTCCCCAGAAATCAGTGTGCAAGAGCGGAGGAAGGTCTCTAATGTATTTTGGATCAGTATCCTGGAATCGTCTTTCTTTGGAGTTACAGGCAGTGAGTGATGCCGCAGTGTTTAAAAAAATGGAAAACCTGCCTTTTTTTGCAGGCTTAATCCTCTGATGCTCACCTTCTGATCTATGCTGTCTCGTGCTTGGACACTCCTTGGAGCAGATGTGCATGCTGAAAATTGCTATCCTCATCACACATGACCAGTTAGCACACTTTAAAAACATGTAATATCTTTAACAATTAAAATAAGCGACACCTACAACCTACAACCTGCTAACAGTACAAACAGGTGTGCATTTAGGCAAGCGTGACCGATTGGTACACTTTCAAAACATGTAACACGCTTAACATTAAATGAAAGGAACAAGGAAGAAAATGCCAATGCTAATGCAGGTACAACACCATATAAGAGATCATGCAAAATCTTATTTAACAACTTATGTTATGTTTAAAACGTTAGGTAGGATTAAAACCCCTGGCATCACATACTATAATTACACTGGGGCACATGGAAAAAAGATAGTCAAAAAGGAAACTGGTACCCTTGGTGAAACAGCGTCTGACATTAGATCCCAGTATTTGAGTGAACAGCAAAGATGATGAGATAAGAGCAAGAATTATAGCCCTGTTTACAGAAAAGCACACAGTGAGTGAAAACTGCTCACATGAAACTGTGTTGAACTGTTTGAAAAAACGTTAATCATAGGTTAAGTAGAGCATTAATCTATTAAAAGTCATGGAAGCAAACCCTGCACCTGCGCATTAGCAGAATTTGAATCGTACTGCCCAATCTCCCTTCTTTGAAAGCAGGAAGCAGTTTGTCTACGTGCACGCTCACATGTGATGGCTGCTTGTGAGTGAATGTGCTTGTTTGTCCATTTTCGTGTGTGCGTCAGTTGTTTCACGTTGCTTTGATTGGTGTTGTGTGATGTTGATTTGCCACTGCTTGAAATAATTTATAGTAAATACTACTACAAACATAAAAAATCAAAGATATCATATTTTTTATTTAAAATTGAGCTGTCATTAATTAACAAGCAAAGCAGCAAGACACCGCTAAGTTGTTAAAATCATTTTCAGAAGTGATGCATACAACTAATCTCCTGCTACCACTACGCATAGTCGTGTATTTAGTCAAACGCACATATGACATTTTGGTACACTTTCAAAACATGTTAGACCATTAACATTAAACAAAGGAACAGGAATAAGTAAAAAAAAATGCCCCTGCTAATGCAGTACAACACCATATGAAAGATGATGTAAAAGGTTTGGCGCAATAAAAATCCTTGGCATCACACACTGTAATTACACAGGTAGATGGTCAAAAGATAGTCAAAAGTGAACAGGCACACTCGTGGAAACAGCCTCTGATATTTGATCTTGTCTTTAAATGAACAGCAAATATGATGAGATAAGACCAAGATTAACAGCCCTGTTAACAGAAAAGCTCATAGCTACTCAAAACACAAACACTTGTGTGAAGTGCTCTTTCTGAATTTAAAAAAAACCCCTGAGGCAGTAACTAAAATAAGAGAAGTGGAAGGGTACCGGTAATGGGGCGCTGCTCTGTGGGAGTGAAAAAGCGATGAAAAGGAGGGACAAATTGGAAAGATTAACCACTTGGAAGCAAGGATTTTTGAAGGACTCTGAAAGAAACAATTGAAAAGCAATGGACGGGTTGTAAGCCCACAATGTATATACAACATGTCGTGAAGAGACAGCGCAAGCGCTGTCTAGGCTCAACATAAAACTGCCTCATGCCAGGAAACTAAGATATATGCTGCACGCTAATAAGTGACTGGGTCTCTCCAAAGAATAACCATAGACAGTAATAACATCTCAAATGCATCTATTAAAGCTAGTAAAGCAAGTCACAGATGTACTCAAATCCCATGTGACATGAAATGTTACATTTCCCAGGTCACCACATCATATGCAATAAATGCAAATGAACTTCCTCCTTAGGGGTCATCAATGGCACAAAGACAGCCATGATAAGACCCACAGGCATCTTATTATGTACTACAGCCCTGAGGACAGAATAGCCCTTACATCCAGGTGAAATGTCACACCAAATTACATCATACTGCAGTCTCCAGACTGTTCCTGGATTTATGGTATAATTCACACATCCTTAAAGACAGTATGGCTTTTACAAGAATGCAATTGCCAAGATACTGTATACACACACACACACTTCCTCTCTAAACAATATTTTAACCACTAGTGAGTCCTGGATGCCCTCACAATTGACAATAGATACCAACTGCATACAGGCTTGATGACACTCTGGCCCAAACCAGCAATCTGGGAACACTTCAAGCATAAGTAGCTATCCATCTAAAGATGATTCACCATTGAAAAGGCTAACGGGGTCTCAGATAGAGGTATAAGTTGCTTATTTACTGTGGATATAGGAGTCAAATCAAGCAGCTGAATGACAAGTGACTGCTTACAGGTTTTGCTCATGCTACACAACAAGAATGTCAACTGGCAAATATCAATTCTGCAGGATCATGGCCAACCATTGCTAGTTCTATGACAGCAAATACTGCTGCATGAGATGGTCAGACAACTGCAGATTTAGCAACATCCTTGAAAAGCTGAAGGATACCAGTAGTGTGGGGGATGTGTTTTTGGCATCTACACAGAGAAGAACTGCATAGGCACCTGCAACGTGGACAGATGTGGGAGGAATGAGAGGGAGAGAAGTAGTGATGAAAGTGGCTTCTTTGATTGGAGGAACAGGCACGGTTTTAGGTCCAGATAGGGAGAGCATTATGATTAAAGAAAATGAAGGAAATAAAGCTTGCACAAAAGAGGGAGGCTCATCAACAATGGCCTCAAAATGTAAAGCATGCAAATCACTAGAGGAGGATCCAATAATGAACATATCACTTTGACCTACACAGTGACTTCTAATGCTACCCTCCCTATCACTCTTCAATCATTTTCCTACTGACAGCACGAATGGCATAGCACATTTCCATCAAGTGACTGGGAAGCCTACTTTGTACTCACATGCCATTGTGCCTTTCTGCCAAAGCTGGCTGGCTTTGCTTTGGAATTCCAATCTCTGGTCTATGACTTGTGTGTGTGATTACTCTGTTGTATGTCTTCCTGATTTCCATCTTTCTGTAGCTCTTTGAATTACACAAGGCGGCATGAATATACTACGTCTTTTCCACTCCTGCATCTCTTTGGCAACAGAGCTTGTGTTGCCAGATGGTTATTGTATTTCTCAGTTTGTGGACCCCTTGCTTTAGACATGATCTCTGCCTGTCCTGCCCACTGCTGATAATTTTTTTTAAAGAGATAGGTAAGACTGGACAATGAGCTTATGGGTGGCATTATCCTCTGCCACCCTTACAGTAAAGCATGTCTGCTTGACCTCACAGCACACAGAGCCTCATTACGAGTCGACTAGTAAAATAAAAACAGGTCCTGTATTAATATCACAGGTGGTATTACTACCCGATTACTACCCTGTGAGGCCTGGAATGCAGAATAACATGTGGGACCAGGTAGCACCGGCCATTTACTGCGTATTGGTTCTGAAATCCAGGCCCTTTTCGGCTAACAAATTCCACCTGATTTGAGATGGTGGAATTTGTGACATAAAAAACACTTCTCAATACTGACTGCTACTCCTGCTCTGAGCCAGTGGGAATTGTAACCTGAAAAGGAAGCAGTGATGTTAACATACCCAAAAATTATAGGAATCATATGGTGGGGTATTAAGTGACTGTCCCAAAACCTGTACAAAAGGGCAATGGTACCTTGGTGAATGCGTACACACGCAGCAATAACTACATTCTCGGTTTATTTGGCAAGCTCTGAAATCATAACAGGCACAAGCGGTGCAGGTGAGAAGCCAAACTGAGCTCTACACTGTGAACAGAATTTAAGCACCAATATTCACATGTCTTGTGAGGGATGTGTTTGCTCTTTCTAGAGCACTACTGATGGGTTTGTGGTATCGCAGCTATTACTGTGACCATTGCTATGGTTACTGTTGCTAGATACCTACGTGCTGTTCTGGATTGTCAGTAGAGAGAGTCAGTTAAAGAGTGGTCTTGCTGGCTATCAGATATACCTGCTTACTCCTAATAAACTTCTCATCTTTACTTATATCCTAGTGGAGTCATCATTACAATTTGGTGACGTTGGACGGGATTGGAGTTTACTTCACCTGGCTTCACATTTCTTTAGGATTTGAATTTTGGGTTTTTTTGTACGATTTTTATTTTTTTTTTAAAAGGGGAGAGAAGAAAAAAAAGAAGAGATTACTCTAGGATAGCAGTTCATGAAATGGAGTAAGCAGAGTGAAGAACTGCTTATTTTTATGAAAGTCGTCATTTCATTTGGAACTTGGATGATTTAATTCAGCGTCATAGAAAACGTAGGAATCAAATAGAGAAAAGCAGAGTGGACGTTTTCCACTGATTGCATTCACGTTTAACTTGTGATTTCTGAAGTGGAGCAGTATTTTAACTATAATCGCACAAGTAATTATTGAACTGTTACTTGCGATATTGACAGTTGGAACTTCTTCATTGCATCTTGTGAGTGTAGAGACTTTCTAAGGCGGTGTTCCAGCTTGCATTGGACATCTTCTATTCTCAAACAGCATGGACGAGGAAGACAAAGATCTGATTCTACAGCATTGGAGGAACGTAAAAGCAAGTGTAAGACGACATCAGAATTGAGAGCGTCAGCGCGTCACCACGTTGGGTCACGCAACGTGACCATACGCGACCGCCATCTTGAAATCAGATGTTTTCTCTGATAATAACTCATCTTTAATGGAGCACCTAGCGCTTGAGGATCTTCAGTCTAAAGAGTCACCAAGCGCTCTGGTTGTCTTCTGCTACGGTCTCTCAATGTTCATGGTAATTATAAAGAATTATATTCTTTATTCAATTCATGGTGATATGCACACCATAGTCACGGTGATATGCACACCATATTCAAACAAGTGCATGTCATCCTAAAGTGAGGATAAAATCCACGGTAATATGCACACCATATTCAAGTGAATTAGCAGCAGACCTTTTGATAAGTGCATATCAAAATCAATTTATTCACGGTGGTTGGTACTCGAGTCAGTATTATGCACTCCAAATAATTTTAGTGTCTTTACATGTTATGTGCAATTCTTTAAAGTTTATTTTGTGAGGTTGTAATTTACATTTTTAAACAATTCATCTTTAAGTATCTCTACTACTAATACGTATATATATGGCCACTGAAGGGTGTGGGCTAGGTTTACCAGTTCCATTTCTAACTCGCCCTGGAGATCCTGTATTAAAGTGGTTAGATTGGAAAGATTATTTCCTTAATTATATTTCAGCTTTGGAGGAGGAAAATGAAGATGAGTTTACTCCCTCCAGAAAAAAGAAAATGCTATTGCATAGTTTGGGACCTGAAGGATCTAGAATATATTATCAAATGGAAAAAAACTAGACCTAGTGAAGATTCTAATGTATTTTTACATGCATTACATGATCTTGATGCTTACTATCAACCCACAGTGTGTGTAGGTATTATTAGATAGATGTTTTTTCAGCGGAAACAGCTCAAAAATGAATCAGTAGAAGATTATGTTTCTGTGTTAAAAAAGCTTTCAGTTAACTGTCAATTTGAAAATCTTCATGACAGTTTCATCAGAGATCAACTCGTAATGCATTCCAATAATAGTGCAATACAAGAAAAATTATGGGTTTGTGGTGAGTCACCTTTAAATAAAATCATAGCCATTGTTAAAAAAGATGAGATGTCAAAAAGATGTGCACAAATGGCTTTAAAGAAAAGTGAGGATAGTAATGTTGTCAATAAAGTATCTGCTAACAGAAGTACCAGTAAATATCTTGAAAAAACAATTATAAAGATTTTAGCAAGAAAAATACGAGTTATAACAAAAATGTTTATGAAGACAAATAACCAACATGTTATAGATGTGGTTATAAAGGTCATACTGCAAGAGATATGTGGTGCCCTGCTTTAAAATCAAAATGTAGTTATTGTGGTGTAATAGGTCATTTTACCAAAGCATGCAGGAGGAAGAACAATAAGAACAACAAGAAAACCGTGGGTTGTGTTGATGATGGTAAGGAAGAAGTTGTTGATGATAATGATGTTTCTAGTGATGATGAAACACTTTGCATTGATGATTTTGTGGTAACAGATAATGTGGTTTTGAATGTTGGTTCTTTAAGGAAAAAGAAACCTGTGTGTGAAATACACATTGGAGGAGTGGATTTACAAATTGTACCTGATTCGGGTTCACTCTATACTATCATTCAACGTACAGTATGGGAGAGTAAATTAGCAAAAGTTATTGAGCAGAGCTTAAAACCCCCTGATATACAACCTGTGAC
Organism: Triturus cristatus; assembly: GCF_964204655.1. NCBI lineage: Eukaryota > Metazoa > Chordata > Amphibia > Caudata > Salamandridae > Triturus > Triturus cristatus. Next base: position 362,433,208 of record NC_140582.1, read on the forward strand.
TTACACAGGCGAAAAAAGTCAGATAGTAAGATTTGTAGAAGTTGTCTTCAAATTTAAAGAGAGAAGCACTATGGGCAAGTTATATGTTGCTGAAAAAGGACCTTCAGTTCTAGGCTGGATTGATCAAGGAGTACTAGGGATCATACTTAACCCCAACACTGATGATCAAGTTTTATTGTTGGATGAACCAGATAAAAATGTGGTGGATGACATGGTCAAACAATTTCCTGGGGTATTTTCTGGAGAAGTAGGAAAGTTGGATGGTTTTGTACACAAAATAGTTCTCAAGGACAATGCAGTACCAGTAACTCATAAAGCTAGGAACATTCCTATAAGCATAAGAGAAGTTGTCATGAAAGAATTAGGGGGCATATTATCAAGCACGGCGTTAAAATTATCGCCGGTTTAGCGGCAGAAAACTGCCGCTAAAGCGGTGATAATGGGCTTGATAATATGCCGCAGAGAATTCCAATAGAAGCCCATGTTGACACCAGAACATGGGCTTCTATGGGAATTCTCTGCGGCATATTATCAAGCCCATTATCGCCGCTTTAGCTGCAGTTTTCTGCCGCTAAAGCGGCGATAATTTTAACGCCGTTTCTTGATAATATGCCCCATAGATACCTTAGAAATGAAAGGGATAATTGAACCAGTGGAATGCGCAAAACGGCTTGCTCCCTTAGATGTCGTGCGCAAACCTGATAACCGTTTGCGCCTATGCATTGATCTGAGAGATCTTAATAACAAAATCATAGTAGACAATTTTCCTTTACCCTGAGTTGACGAATTATTGGCTCAGTCTAAAGGTATAAAATGGTTCTCTACAATTAACCTAACATCAGCCTATCACCAGATCCAGTTACACAACAGCAGCAGAAATCTTACTGCTTTTATAACTCCTTTTGGATGTTATCGTTTTGTGCGCATGCCTTTTGGTCTGGCTTCTGCTGCTGCCGTGTTTCAGAGGTTAATGCACAAACTATTCAAAGGTTTGAAAGGCATCATCTATTTTCAAGATGATATATTGATAATGGGTCGAGACAGAAATGAACACGATGATAGGCTTAAATCTGATCTTTCTAAATTAGCAGAAAAAGGGTTGACTGCAGAAATCAAAAAATGTAAATTCAGGATGAGGTCTGTCACATACTTAGGACATGAAGTTGGTGGGGATGGCATTTCTCCAAAGAAGAGTTTAATTGAAGCCATCAAAGATGCTCCATCCCCAAAGTCAAAAGATGATTTAAGATCATTCCTTGGAATGGCAGAATTTTACTCAAAATTTGTACGGAATTTTGCCCCCAAAACCTATAAAATGAGATAATTATTAAAAGTGAAACAAGAGTTTGTTTGGAATGATGATTTGGAAAATGGCTTCAAAAAAATAAAAAGTGATCTATTTTCAGCCTTACCCCTTCAAGCTTTTGACACTTTAGCACTAAGCATAATTACAACCAACGCTAGTGGTAAAGGCCTAGGAGTGATACTTTCCCAGGTCAATGACAATGGTGAAGAAGTGACCATATCCTTTGCTTCTCGTTCTCTTTCAACAGCTGAGGAAAAATATTCAGATGTAGAGAAGGAAATGTTAGCTACCATATGGGCAATGGAAAAGTTTAGGCAGTTTATGTGGGGAACCAGTTTTATTCTTCTCACAGATCATAAACCCCTGCTTAAAGTATTAACATCTGAGGGTATACTCATTGCCACAGCTAGAATTGCTAAATTGAGTTTGAAAAAACTTCTTGATTTCACTTATGATGTGGAAAATTTACCTCGGAAGAGGAATTAGGCATCAGATTGCCTGAGTAGATCACCACTACCATACGAATGTTTTGGACAAGCTGATTGGAATGATTTCAATGTGGCTGTTGTGTATGATAAAACTATTGCTATTTCCAAGAAAGAATGGGACACTGAATACTCGCAAGATGAAACATTGAAGAAAACTGCACACTTTATAACCAAAGGTTGGCCTAGTAAAAATGGTAATCAAGGTGATTTAAGAGCCTTTTGGGAAAGTCAAAATGAACTTTCTATGGATAATTCAGGTTACATTTGCAGAGGAGAAAGGATCATTGTACCTACAACATTAAGATCTAGGGCCCGATTCACAGAACAAACTTAAGACTAAATCCTAAACTTAGTATCATTCTGGTATTCACAGAATGCACCTAGTACTTCTGGTATTCACAGAATGAACTTACTACTTTTGCTATTCACAAAATGAACTTAGGACTTTTGCTATTCACAGAATCCATTTACGACCACTAAACTTACGTCCGCACTCGGGCCGGAATTTCCGCACCCGGAGCCGAATTTCTGGGCCCGGAGCGGAAAGTCCGCACGCGGGCCGGAAAGTCCGTTCCGGACACGGAATTTCCGCTCCCGGGCCGGAAATTCCACCCTCGGGCCAGAAGTCCCGCTCCCGGGCTGGAAAATCAGAATTGGGACCAGACTACATTAACTGTTGCCATTGATCATTTGAGCCAAGATAAAACACCTGTTCAAGTCCCTTCCATCCCCCACCATGCATCAGCTGACGCACTCCAGCCAATCCCAGCCAACAGCCCCAGTTAGCTATCATGTTGCTAGTGCCTACCATCCCCCACCATGATCCAGCTGAAGCAAATTAACACTGATTGACCAGCAGCAAAAAACATTTAAAAGCAGCACACAGTGAAGGAACAGGTTTGGCCACACACAGTTTGTATTTGCAAGCAGAGACCGGCTAAGAAAAATGGACCTCCTGAAGAGAAAGAGGAACTACACAGCAGAGGAGACCACCATGCTTGTGGAGTTCATTGTCAGGCACCACAAACGCCTCTATGGACTCCCACCCTACTGCACCAGTGGGACACAGAAGGCAGCCCTGTGGCAGCAATTAGCCACTGCTGTCACAGCATTGGGAGAGGAGAGGCGCACTGTCCAGGACCTAAAAAAAATGGCAGGATGAGCGGCTGAGGGTAAAGGAGAAATACTCCAGGATTGAATTACAACGGATCATCCCAGCCGCATACTCTGGACCACGCATCCGCCTCACCCCACTGGAGGAGGATATCCTGACAACCATACACCCCCACTTGGTCCATGGGCTGCCTGTCAGTGACGTCCGCTACGTGGTACCAGGTAAGTGGGATGAAAAGATAAAGTGCATGAACAGAATGTCTGTGTTGCACTGTCAGTGTGAATAAGGAAGTAGTCCAAAGTGTATAAATTAATCCGTCAGTCAGAGACTCCTGTGTCACCCTCTGTATGTAGCACTACAAGTCCCACAATCCTTAGCGATGGAAATGGCAAATCCCTCTCCCACTTCAGAAAACATGGCCACTGTCCAGTTGCATTAATACACCAGCCCGCTAAGTAGCAATTGACAAATAACAGCAGAGATGCGCCAGTAACAATGCCACACCCAATCCAACTCTTGTGCAACCGCGGATGCGTCACATTTACAATGCGGTGCACTGTGGCGCTGGGATAGACAGATGGGTGTCGCAACTGATGGCATTAGGGGGATGCTCTGCTGGAGTAGTGTCGCAAGTGTGACGCAACTCCAACTATGTCCATGGACCGCCTACACCGAACGTTCAGGGCAACTCATTACAGGTGCCTCAAGCTGGTTTAAGTTTGCATGGCACCACCCTATGAAAAGTGACTACGTGAAATGCCGTCGATTACAATGCATCACTTGTACGAGGCATAACCAAATAAACACACACCCTGCCTACATCACAGCTGATGCATGTTTAATGTTGCGCAGGACCGCACACCGTGAGGCATCCCCATAGATGCATAACATTGTGAATAAGTCTAAATGTGTCACCTGTATTACCCCACCGCTGTGTCACAGAAGTGACGCAACTGCGGTGTAAATGTATTACAAGGGGCGTGGAAACATGCCACTAAATCTCAAAGAAGTAAATCACCCCGTGCAAGCTTAAAGCACAAAGCAGAAGGTGAGAGAATCATCTGATCCAAAAGTCAGACACCTATTCTGTTGTACATTTCCCACCCTGCCACGCCATTACGACCCCAATGCACCACTGCTCCTACCTGCCCAGTCAGCGGCAGTACTGCATAACACTGTTAGCATGCAGAAGAAATGGGGAAATCACAGAAATGTTCCACAAGCACATATTCCAGATGTTTAGTTTTCTCTCTTCTCACCCATTGACACATTCAGCCAGAGCACAGACAACTGCCGCAGCAGAGGTCCCTGCATTGACTGGGAGGAATCGCCACCGTACACCCTCACCGACTGGTAAGTCAAAGTGGCCAGAAGATGGTTAAAATGCATACATTGTCAGGAGTGACCGAGGGACATGTAGTGCCCACATATGAAAGTCAACCAGAGATGAACAAATAGCTGCATTACTATTGGAGTAGCCAATGGACATCCACCTTTAGCTAATTATAATTGTGAACAGCTGAAGACAATATATTACATGTCTTGGCTCATAAAACCTTCGTAATTGCGGAACATGACATGTTTTACAGCAACAGGCCCAGACCTGGGAATCCAATCCTGTTATCGAGTGCCACAACTACTCAAAAGGGTGCCCCCACTATGTTGTAATGGTGTCTGTAGACGTAATCAATCAAAGTAATTGACTGAAATATGGCAATGATGAACAAGTGAGATCCCAGGGTCATTAGTATTGACAATGCATACACTGTCCAACTTTGAATGTTTCCAATATAGATCAAATTCCCAGTCCACACAGCTGGTCATGTACCACTTACATTGTCTGGCGTTTGTGTTGCCCATCAACAAAACACGATAGTGGACCTCACATCAGGATCCGTAGACATGTCATTGTGATATTGGTTGCATCCAGGTAGTGGGCCCATTCGAAGTCATGTGGGAGCAATCATGAAATTACGTATAACACACTTCAGTGACGCTGGTGCCCACAACTGCTTGTGCTCATCCTTTGTGCCAGAAATCTAGTGCATCACATGTGGCTGCCGGAATGTTAAGTAGCAAAACACACTTATCATTGTAGGTACAACGAGGTCCTCCCAGAATCAAAGACACACACTGACTTCTGCTACAAGGTTGGCTGTGACATCTGTTCAGGGCCCACACACTGTTCCGGTGCTGGGCCAAGGGAGGGGAACCCAAGAATATATCAGGCTGACTGCTCATAAAATGTGCCTTTCACGTCCGCCGTATGTTGCATGTGTATTACAACACTGTTGTTCTGCATCACAATATGCTCACATATGGCATTTGAACCCATGCAAGATCAGACCCTGGTGGCTAATGAAAGGATGACACAAAATGTATGCCAAGTGAGTGCAGAATGGACATTCAATAGTACCATGAGTCATATGAAGTGACCAAAACACAACCGGCTTGCAATTCAATGATAGGAAACACCATGATGAAAATAGCATGGCTGAGGCCAACACTGATGCCAGTAGTGTACCTTTGAGATGAATGTAGGGGCTGCTAAGGTGAATCTTCATGCAGTTACACCTGCTAAATGACTAGGTAGAAGAGCAACACGCTAATCCAGTGCAGGCAGAAGGCATCAAAGCCTCTCAGCCTATCCGCAATGTGTGAGTATAAACCAAATGTTACATTCTGCTTGCCTCCTCTCCTACTGTATTCACATGTATAGGTGAGTGTTTGACAAAAGAGGTTTGGATGTCTGCTGTACAAGACACCAATCGTCGTCAGCTAAGTAGTACCATGATCTGGGAAATAGAGTACGCAAAGAGAGGACACTCAAAGGATGGACATAAGACATCTGTGTTCTCTCATACAAATATGTGTGACTTCATGCGTGGGGAAGCACAAATGAGCAACATCATGTCCCTGACTATTGCAAATCTCACACATGAAACCCTTTCTGACTTGACAACAAACAACATGAGACTCTGGAAATATGTAAGTCTGAATGGCAAAGGTGATAGCAGTGTAATAGGGAGGAATCCGGGTCATTTATCCCTTCCTATCAGTACTCTTCTCATACATGTGTGTCTGTTGATGTGTCATCTCATTGATGTCACTGCTGTGTGGAGGGAACGGCTGGCAACTGCTGCATGTGAGCAGGCGCCCAAATGTAAAGTTCAGGAGCTAAACATGCTGCACATAGTTCTGGATTACCCACAAATGGTCATTGAGAATGACATGTTGGCTCAGAGCTACCATCTGTTGTTGCAAAATATAGACCTGTATGTCTTATCACAGCTGCTGACCGGATTACACCCCAGCAGGGTGCACCATCCCGGGGACTGAATGACATCCTGCCTGCAGCTGTTCAACCCTCGCGCAGCCGTCCTTCAGGTAATTCTAGCATGAGGTGTTTGTTGATGTGTCATCTGATTGATGTCACTGCTGTGTGGAGGGAACGGCTGGCAACTGCTGCATGTGAGCAGGTGCCCAAATGTAAAGTTCAGGAGCTAAACATGCTGCACATAGTTCTGGATTACCCACAAATGGTCATTGAGAATGACATGTTGGCTCAGAGCTACCATCTGTTGTTCCTAATCTAGATCTGTATGTCTTATCACAGCTGCTGACCGGATTACACCCCAGCAGCGTGCACCATCCCGGGGACTGAATGACATCCTGGCTGCAGCTGTTCAACCCTCGCGCACCCGTCCTTCAGGTAATTCTGGCATGAGGTGTGTCACTGGCTTCGACTCCAAAGCCATGACAGAGATCCTGATTCCCCTCTGCATGTAATCAGCAGTCGTTGTGTACTAAGTGAAATACAAATCAGGAGTGTCATGTGCCTGTCTGACAATTGGTGATGCAGATAATTGAGAATGTTGTCACTTCCCTCTACAGCTGCTGGTTCAGGGACAGCTAGGCCTACGAAAGCCGTGAGGAGACAGGTCCAGCAGGTGACACTAGGGGGGAACACCAAGGGTCAGAGAGTTGTGGCTGGAGCTGGTGAGTTTGCCTGTATCTGTGTAACACCTCAGTGCTATGGTGTGAGCTGTCATTTGTGGTGGTACCCTACACAGGTCACATGATCCTCATCTGTTGATGCAAAGTACAGTTAATACAAACCCTTGTGTTGCACCACATGTTATACCAGGTCAATCCCTAATACGGTTGCAACCTCTGTTCCAGGGGATGCTGATGACGAGGATGACAGGCCTATGACCAGTGCGGGCCGACGGGGAATCAGAGGGGAGAATCCCCTGATCCTCCAAGCTGTGATGTCGGCTGCAAGCACTGCTCAGGAGGAGGAGGATGATTTTCCTGAGGACGTCTACTTGGTGGATGATGAGGACTACATGTCTGATGACGATGAAGATGCCAATGCACGCTATCGTGCCAGATTGGCTAAATCGGTCAGGGCATCAACTCCTCTGCCAAGCAACGTCCGTCAGCCTCCTCCCAGGCATACCATGGCCTGTCCCCAGACTCGAGCAAACCAGCCACAGCACCCACGCATCATAACACAGACATCACTCCCTCACAGTCCTCACGTCCAGGACCAACATGGTGGTTCCCCTACCCACTCTTCCCTAGACAGTGTATCCCTGCCATCCTCTCCACCATCTGGGGGTGGTACCAGCCCTGTTGTGCTGCCGGAATCCCCTGGGCACGATTCACCTGCCCACAGGCTCCCACCTGCCACCCCCCCCCGCTGTAGGACCTGCTCGTCCCATCCATGGCAGACAGCTGCAGAGAGGGCCTGCACCTGGCTGTGATGACCAGTGGGAGCGGGACTTCTACCAACAGCAGAGCGATGTGAGGCAGGACATTAGTGCCATAGGGGCTACCCTGTCCGACATGTCGGACTCCCTGCAGGACATGGTCCACTTCCCTCAGGTGGTGGAGAGGCTGAGCCAAGTGTTGGATAGGATGGATAGGACTTGGCAGGACATGTCCAGAAATATGCGAGACATGCTATCCATCCAGAGGGAAGAGAGTGCAAGACACCATGCCTTGGCCATGAAGATGATGGAGGGCATATTGAGAGTGAGCCAACCTTTCCCTTCACGGTCAACGGGAGGGGAGCCATCATATCCGCCCACAGGACAGCACATCCCCACACCTGTACCAACTGCACACCAACACAGCAAAGGGAGACATCCACACCAGCGGCCTGAACTGGCACTCCCAACACCAACCCCTGTTTGGGCACTCCCGCCACCTGCACAACCACCACCAACCCCTGTACAGGCACTCCCGCCACCTGCACAACCACCATCAACACCTGTACAGGCACTGCCCCCACCTGCACAACCACCAACAACCCCTGTACAGGCACTCCCACCACCTGCACAACCAAAACCACCCCCTGTACAGGCACTCCCACCACCTGCACAACCACCACCACCTGTACAGTCACTCCCACCACCTGCACAACCACCACCACCTGTACAGTCACTCCCGCCACCTGCAAAACCACCACCACCACCTCTACAGGCACTCCCACCACGTGCACAACCACCAGCAACCCCTGTACAGGCACTCCCGCCACCTGCCCAACCAGCACCACCACCACCTGTACAGGCACTCCCACCACATGCACAACCTGCCCTTGTCCAGGCACAACCATCAAGTGTGCATACACCATCTGCCCCAGCACATGTGGATGACCCTGGACAGTCCCTTGGACAGTACCCACCTCCACGTAGGCGGCGAGCCAGACCTGAGCACTCCGAGCGGTCATCCCCCCCCAAATTGCGGAGTCGCACTCACCAGTGACAGGAACCCAGGACAATGTGATCACGTGATTGTGTGTGCACCAAATAAACACCTACCAAAAATAAAATTCTGTTGTGTATCATGTCCTGTGTAACGATGTAGGTGGCCTTGAGATGTGAGAAGGTATGTGTGTGTGTGACACAGTTACAAGTGTAACCCATCATTGCAACCAGTCATTATGTGCATAGCAGATGACTCACCAAATATGTGTCCATATTCAGAACCAGACATTCAGAATGAAGTCAAACAAGTGGAAGTTATTAGTATTGCGAATTGTATTTTAAGAAGGTACAAAAGAACAACCGTCCGTTTGGAAGGGAGAAAGGAAAACAAATGATGATCTTAATGCAGAGAGAGATGGGAACCTGGATTGGGGTGGGGCAACAAAAATATAACACGTCAGGGAGCGTCAGGGAAAACAGTCTATTTACAAGGGGAAAATGAAATAATTGTTCACGTCAAAAGTCAAGTGTCCTTCTGGTCATCCTCTAGGACCACAATGTCCAGATCCTCAGAGTCCGATGCAGGCACACGTCTGGCGGGTGCAGGAACAGGCACCACTTGGGTTCGTGCCACACTAGGAATACGGGGGGAAACATTGTGGGCCAACGGACAGGGGGAGACATTGACGGTGGTATGGGAAGGGATTGGGGAGACAACAGACGAGATGGCTGCGGTCAGTGAATTGATGCTGGTGGTGAGGGTGGCCATTGTTCGGAGCATGTCCTCTCGCATCATGCGTACCTCCATACACACTTGTAGCTGGATGCGAGCGGACATGTCTGGCTGACCCTCACACATCCACATCAAGTCCACTGGCACAGCCACAGGAGGAACAACACCGGGAGGGGCCTGGGGGGGACAGGAGGGATGTGGTGCTTGAGGTCCGGAGCCAATGATGTTGGGGAGCTGGCGGCTACGATGAGGGGGACTGGTTGCAGGGGATGCAGCCGGGTTCCCCGATGGAATAGGGAACTCTAGAGGTAGGGAGGGGCTGATGGCAGGCCCAGATTGTTTGTTGGCCTGCCCCGAGGACACCTTTTCAGGGACCACAGGTGAAGAGTCCTGAGGAGAGTAGCGCTCCAACACCTCATGGTCCGAGGTGTCGTGTTCACCCCCCCCATTCAATGTCTGCAGCCTCCACCCGGGATGTGGCACCAGCATCAGGGTGTCCCTTGTCAGTCCGGGTGGGCGCAATCCCCTTTGCTCGTGATGTTGAGGGTCCCTCCTCATCCTCCTCTTCCTCGCTGGTGGAAAGAGGGTGTAGCCGCCGCCGCACTGGTGGCCTCGCGCTCCGGACCTGGTCCTGCTGCCCTTCTGTTTCGCCAGCTGTGCCTGCTGAAATGTAAGCAAAATCTGAATGTTATGTTTGTGTCATGCAGGACGAGACACATTCATAGGAGCCAAGGTCAGACTTATTTTCCTCTGATCACACTCAATAGTTGTCAATGTCTATGAGCTGACATTACGTGTATGTTCACCGTCATTTACTGGATTGAGTCTGACATGGCCATCTCACGTGGATGTGTGTGGCTTACACAACTGTATTGGCCAACCCTCAACCTGGCATTCTGGTGATCTGTGTGTCCTGCCACAGCTCCATGTGCAGGTTCCAAAAGCAGTCCACCAATGGAGAACATGAAGTCCAGAATCTCAGATTATGGCTATTCATAGGGAGTCGCAGCTATTTAAGGTCTGGACAAGTGTCATCTGCTTTGTAGCATTGCATGGGACAAGACAAGTGGCGAATGTGGGTCACACATGCACTGAGGCTCTGGCCTATTTCTGTAGCTAAATTGTGAGTCTAGCCTTTGGCTGTCCCCACACATGTTCTGACAATCCAGTGGCACATATTGGCTTTGGTGACTGATATGGTAATGCAGTACACCGCTGAACACTGGGGGAATTTAGTGACAGCTACCTGTACATGTGAAATGTGAAACAGGCCACTGAGGCTGAGACGTCTGTCAGTGGACACCCCTTGCAAATTTAGAAGCGCTTAAGAGTGATGCAAGGATGTCAAAGTCTGTCTTGACTCCATGGCACATGATGTTTTGTCACAATTGGAACCCAAACTCTAAAAATGCAATGCAAGTCATAGCATCCAATACCCTTTGGCCTGCCATGGGCACACTGAACAGTGTCTGTACCATTGCTCATCCAATGCACACATGATTTCCTAGTGCCAATTGTAGTGGTGCGGGAAGAGCAGATTTCAGTACAAATGCACAATTATGGCTCATTTAGCCAGTTGTCATGACGAGACTCCAACTCCCAAAATGCACTCTGCCCTGTACAGTCCATATGCCACAGTGTGCCTTTTTAAGCTTGGTGACTGCTGCATGGACACGGAATCTGTGAATGGAGGCATCGGACACACAATGGTACAGCACTGTTTCACTCACATCATACTCCCAGACACATTTAGCATATGATGCACTTACCATGTCCCTGCTGCTCATGCTCCTCCAGCTGAGCATGGAGGGTCGGCCAAGCTGATCGCAGGACCCTCCTGTACAGTGGGGATAGGCGAGGACGATGGACATGGTGCTGGGAAGACTGGCCCACCAGCTCCTCAGCCTTGTGCCGGGCCCACCGTTTTAGGTCCTCCCAGCGCTTGCGGCATGCCCTCGCACTCCTGGTGTGGACTCCCACTGCACTGCAGTGCTCGGCGATGTTGGCCCACAGCCTGGCCCGGGCTGCATTGCTCAGCTGGTGTTCAGGGTCCCAATATAGCTGAGAAAATTTGGCCAGCACCCCCTCAGCCAAGATGTTCAACTCACTTTCAGTGAAAGGGGGTGCCTTCTCTTCGTAACCCTCAGCCATTATGGGGATAATAAGAAGGATGAGAGCAGCAAGATGTCAGAGGATCTGTCTGTGATAGAGGATGACTCAGAATGAACACAAAATGGCTGCCAACTATTTCCTGTGATGTATTTCCTGCCTCCCACTTCCTGTAAAACATTTCCTGAATGAAATTATGTGTTCCGGGTCATTTTCGGAGTTTACGGCGCGTAAGCGCAGTTTCCGGTAGCGTCCGCACACGGGCCGTATGCTCCGTAATCGGAGCTTCCGCTTTTTGGCCGTAAACTCCGAAAATGACCCGGAACATATAATTCCATACCGGAAATGTTTGACAGGGAGTGGGAGGCAGGAAATACATCACAGGAAATAGTTGGCAGCCATTTTGTATTCAGCCAGAACCATCCACAATCTGGAATCAAATCCACTGCCATCCTGCTGTTCTGTTGTGGATAAAAAAGAAAAGACAGTGCATGTGAGAATTATTTAAATGTGACAAGAGGGTGAAGAGACCATTTCAAGACATTTCTGCAGTTTCAGTTTCAGTTTCTCATGCTTTGCATTATGGTACATGTAGTCCATATTAGGTGCTCATTTGCAGAGTTGTGTGATGTGTTACGGAACATTGTGTTGTAGAAGTGTGGATATATCACAGACACATGGGGGCAGATTTACGGCTTCTGGCGCATCTCTGCTAATCAGCAGAGATGCGTCAGAAGAGTTGCGATGCATCTGCCCACCCGTGCGCCAACACAGATGCACCGCATTGACAATGCGGTGCACCGTGGTGCTCGGATGTGCAGATGCGTGACGCATCCCCCGTTGGAAAGGCGGCGCATTGCTGGAGTTGCGTCACAAGCGCAACGCAGCTCCAGCAATGCTCGGGGGTGCCCTATCCCTATGATGCTGCGTCAATCCAGGCGCAGGGTTTTGACGCAGCATGGCCTTAAAAGTGACTGAGTGAAATATTGTAGATTTCAGCCAGCCACTTTTATGAGGCGTTCCTGCGCCGGAAGGCCCCCCCCTGCGCCAGAACGCCTACATGTGGCGCAGGCCTTTACAACGTGACGCATCTCCCAGATGCGTCATATAGTACATACCCCGCAGCATGGCGCTGGCTTTGCACCGCCGCTGCGTCACAAAAGTGACGCAACGGCAGCGTGAAAGGGCCGCAAGTCCCACATTAATCCGCCCCATGGTGTCTGATTGACCCATTGCATCACTCACGTCGTGGGCGCATCATTTGTGGGGGAGTCACATCTGTTGATGGCACAGGGCCGACAATGCTATGGTTATGGCCTTTTCTGATTAAGAGACCCATCCTCATGATGTCCGGCAAGGTCTCTCAGTACATGTATCATCTTCCATCTGCGGCTATAGATTGTTTAGGGACATCCACTACACTGATCGCTGACATGGGCACATGTGCTGAAGCAGGCTCAACCTTTTGACTACTGTCAAGAGCTGTGATTAACATGCAGTTAGTGTGGCTTGCAAAGTTGCCTCAGGAAGGAATTTATTGACACAGTCGTGTATATCCAAGTTTCATCATTGGCAACAGACAGCAATCCACATTTAGTCCATTCCACTACAGGTTGCTCATGTGAAAAACGTGGCAACAAGCTGCTCACGGACTTGCATGCCCTGACCTCGGTTATGTGCCATGGCCCGGTTTCCCAGATTCATAGGTAGCCGAGGTTCCAGCGGTATCTGTAAGCCATGCGTTAAGGCAATGTTGTGCAAGACACAACAGGCTAAAATGATCTTGCACACTACTTCTGGGGAGTACTGCAGCACCCCCCCTGTACGGTCGAGACATCTGAATCGCGACTACAACAGACCAAAAGTGCGCTCTATGATGGCTCGAGTCCGTATGTGTGCCCTATTGTACCTACGCTGTGGTACAGTGTCTGCACACCTGTAAGGGGTGAGGAGATGTGGGGTGAGTGCATACCCAGCGTCACCTGAGTAGAGGGGAAAGGGCAGTTGGTTACATTTCCCTCTTTGACTTGCACAGGACATGATCTATACTGTACTACATGCATTGTCAGGTGCTCCCTGTATCTAGCATTATGATTCTTATAGTACAATGGTTAATGTTGGGGGGCATTCAGACATTTCAAAAACTCATATTCCTCCTTTCTAACGCTTGGTACTTACCCAGTAGCCACATGTTGCCAAATTCTCCCGCAGCCATCCGCCGGGCAAGAGGTGACATGCGGAATATGAAGCTGTCATGGGTACTGCCGGGGAACACCGCATGCACATCAATGAACCTCCCTCTGGCATCACAGACAGCTTGCACGTTGATGGAATGCCATCGGTGTCTGTTGCAGAAGATGAGTGCAATGTGGCGGGGTGGCTGAAGGGCCACATGGGTACAGTCAATTGCACCCAGCACATGTGGAAATTGTGCAATGAGAAAGAAATCTCGTGCTGCCCTTTGTCTCAGGGCCAGTGTCGGTGGCATATGAATGTGGTGGTGGGATCTTGCAGTGATGCATCGCAGTACCTGATGCAGGCACCGCGACTGGCTCGCCTGGGATATGCCCACATGGTCACTGGAGACCCTTTGGAATGAGCCAGTGGCAAAGAAATGGAGCGCTGATAGGATCTTTAGGTATGCTGGTATTGCATGTGAGCAGCAGGTCACGGAGTCAAGTTCCTGCTCCCACTCACATACCATATCCAAGATGATTTCTGGAGGGCAACGGTACCTGGCCCTTACATCTTGACTGGACATTCCAAATAAGTTGATCCTCTGTCTGAAGATCCTCTCTGCTCTGGCTCTCCTCCTACTCCTCCTCAAGTCGTTTTGCTGCATGGCAAGGGGCAGTGCAACAAACACATTCAGTGACATGTTGAAAGGGTTTGTGTGTGCCTGCTCTGCAGTTATACATGATGCCGAGCTAGGATTGGCTGGAGTGTGTCAGCTGATGCATGGTGGGGGATGGTAGGGACTTGGACAGGTGTTCACCCTTGGCTCACATGATCAATGGCCACCAAACCGGAAATTCCGTCCCGCAATCGGAACTTCCGGCCCGTAGCCGGACTTTCCGCCCGTAGCCGGACTTTCCGGCCCGTAAGCGGGACTTCTGGCCCGTAAGCGGACTTTCCGCCCCGTAAGCGGACTTTCCGCTCCGGGTGCGGACTTTCCGCTCCGGGTGCGGAAATTCCGGCCCGGGTGCGGACGTAAGTTTAGTAGTCGTAAATCCATTCTGTGAATAGCAAAAGTCCTAAGTTCATTCTGTGAATAGCAAAAGTTGTAAGTTCATTCTGTGAATACCAGAAGTACTAGGTGCATTCTGTGAATACCAGAATGGTACTAAGTTTAGGATTTAGTCTTAAGTTTGTTCTGTGAATCGGGCCCCTAGACTTTTAGAATTGAATCATGAAGGTCATCTCGGCATTACTAAATTGAAAGCTAGATTAAAATTATTATATTGGTGGCCAGGGATCGACGGAGACACAGAGAAATTTGTCAAGGAATGTTCTATTTGTCAAGATTCTGATAAAACTCTACGTGTATTAAGACCTACACTTGTCACTAAACTCCTTCCTGATAGACCATGGGAGAACCTCAGCATTGATTGATTAGGTCCTATTGATGATGAAGAGGGAAATCATAAGCATATTTTAGTTGTTATAGATGATTATTCGAAGTGGCCAGAACTTGAAATTACTGAAAATGTTGATACTAGACAGGTGATTAAATTTTTAGAAAACATTTTTTTACGTGAAGGGATTCCCAAGATCATTCGCATTGATAATGGGCCACAATTTTCATCAGATAAATATAAACATTTTTTAGACAGGAATGGAATTAGTGAGAAGACACTCTGGGCTTATAGAATCACTCCCACAGGGACGGTTTACAGTCCATTCAGAATATTACGTGGTAGAGAACCTTTTACTAAAGACAATGTTGTGTGGTGTAATTTGAAAACATATGGGAAATGGTCACCTGCTTTAGTAAGAGCCAATCTTAGAAAAATGCATGATACCTGCAAAATTAATTTTGACAAAACTCACAGCACTTCTGATTGTAAATTAGAAGGTGGTGATTGGGTCAAAGTTAAACTAGCTACTTAAGTAAGGAAAGGTCAAAGCAAGTACTTGGCACCTTTACAAGTAATTACTACTTACTCTAAATCAGCTAAATTGAGCGATGGTAAAATATGGCACCACAATAGACTTTCAAAATATGTAAATTTTGATCATAATAGAAAATTGAAAAAATCTGTTTCCCCAATGAACTGGATGTGGGATGAAGTTATAATCCTACTGTTATTGATAGGAAAAATACCCATGTTCAATCTACAAGTGCCATCTGCAATGATGGAATTCAAGCTTCTTGTAGTTCTGGAAGAACAACACTTGCTGGTAGAGCAGTAATTATGCCAGCGAAGTATAGAAGCTACGTCATGCAAAAAGAAAGGAAGGAAGTGGTTCCTTTATAACATTATAACATTCATGCATGTATCTTTTTTGTAGTATGTATATTATATTTTACTCAATCCATTTATCCTTAGACTAATGTATATTGTTTTCTGTTATTCTGTTTTAGTCCTATTTTGTTATCAGTTTTAATGTTTTGGTAAAGGAAGGAGATGTGGTATCTCAGCTATTACTGTGACCATTGCTATGGTTACTGTTGCTAGATACCTACGTGCTGTTCTGGATTGTCAGTAGAGAGAGTCAGTTAAAGAGTGGTCTTGCTGGCTATCAGATGTACCTGCTTACTCCTAATAAACTTCTCATCTTTACTTATATCCTGGTGGAGTCATTATTACAGGGTCTTGTTTTCTGACACTGCACAAAGGCCTGGCAAACTTTCTCTGATAAGACATCGTCAAACGTCCAACAACAAACAGCAGCCTCTGTCCCTTTAACCCAGCATACAATATGTTAATACTTCAATTGAATTAATTTCAGAAACTAGATGATGCCGTTTTCCATGTTTTTTTTATTTTAATTGTTTTTTTGTTCTGGTGGCCTGAATTTTGTGCTGGTGTCCATCTGCTAAGAAAAGAGCGGATGCACAGGCGTCAGGCAGATAAGTGGGTTGAAGTCTCCCTGCTAACAAAACAGATGCCCTGCAAGCAATTGTTTTAGACATGCACATGCAGTTGTATTTTTAGAATAACGAGCACAGCATAGTGCGGATTCCACCCTATTAATTCACTCCTGGTAGCTGTGTTTTTGTTTTATACTGTTCCATATTCGAAACTAAACTGGAGCAGCATTTGAATGGAAGTGAATGTGGCAACTGAGGTGAACACAGCAACATGTAGGTAATTTAGTTTTCTCTAGGGTTTCGCTGGGCCCACAATATGCAAAACCCTGGGCACAAATATAAGCCACTTTCACAAATCGTGATTTGCTACTTTAGAACATGATTGTTAGCTGGTTAGCTTGTAATGTTAGTAGCTTACACGGTGGAAAGCAACAGTAAAGGTTGCTTTGTACCTGATGCCTACACGTATTGACTTGACCCCGTTTCGTTTATGTTTCCCATCTAGGCAAAAAATTATTTTACAGCAAATATAGCTAGTCGAATGTTGCTGGGACATAATTGTCTTCTGCGAAGCTCAAAGAAGTGTGTCCCCTACCATAGGTTTCACAAATAGAGGGCCAGAATTACTAACCTTTCATGCAATGCATTTTAAGCAAGGCAACTTGCTATGCTGTGTCTTTCGTGAAAGGGAGAGAGCAGAATGGCACCATATCTACTAAAATATTGCAAACTTCTGCTTTCTCATAGTAGTGGCGCACTTCAAGCAGCCTACCACTAATACAGGCACCCTTGCACCAAACTACAAGGGTGCCTGTGTTACAAGGAGAATTGTTTTTGTGCAGGAAGCGACACCTTCCTGCACAAAAAAATCTCTCCAGGCATTTTCCTCTAGAAAGAGGAAATAGCGAGGAGAAAAAACGATGTTTCTCCTTGTTACGCCATCCTCTGGGAGGAGTAGCAATTTCAAGCAATCACAGGTTTACAACCCATTGCGCTACTTTTTTTTTTTTTAAACCATACAAGGCAGCGCAAATGGCGTCTTGCGTGGCTTTGTAAATATCTAATAGCATTTTGAGTCATGGATGCGCCACAAAAGGGATGCAACCATGACACAAAATGTGAGTAAATCAGGCCCCAAGTTTGTAAACCATTTTGTGATTATTGCCCTAGTGCACATGTGAAGCATGTATGTACATGGAGTGCCTGTGACAATGATTTAGGCCAAAGCTGAGCTATGTGGTCTGAAAGTGAGCACAGAGGGGCAGATTTACAAGCCCCTTGCGCCACTTTTGCGTCACTTTTAACATGGGAAAAGTGATGCAAAAGTGGCACAAGGGGCTTGTAAATCTGCCCTAGAGAATTTAGCAATTTAGGGGCTTATTTACAAGCCCCTTGCGCCACTTTTGCGTCATTTTTAACATGGAAAAAATTATTCAAAAATGGCGTAAGGGTCTTGTAAATAAGCCCCTGAGTGATCTATCTTTAAAGTCTGAAGTGATTGCACTGTCCTCTCACTGGACTGGTAAGTAATGGCAGTGATAGCAGAAGGCAATCATAGTTGGGGGAAGAAACCTTTTTCTTGTTACCTATATGTAGAGAGTGTCCAACTTGCCCCTCCTGCTAAGCAAAGGGTTCTGTTAGTATCTTTTACCTGAGTCTCATACTTCAGAGTGTGTTAGAGGGATAGAAAGAGAGAAAGTGTGTTTGTGTGCGTGTGGGTGCGTGTGTGTGTGTGTGTCTGTCCCTCATTCTTCCACTGATGCATACTTGTGCAGGTTTTGTGTATCTGACAGGTGAAGGAAACAGCACTCTTTTCATGCCATTTACCTAGCAACCACTTGTCAAGGAACACCTGTCTCCATATTCCTGCCTGAAAAATTTCAGGAACCATAGCCTGGGGCTGAGTAGCTAATTGTGTGGTGTGATGACCAAGACCAGTCGGGATGAAGGATAGATGTTTCTAGCCTACAAAAATAGTATGACTATAGGATGAGATCCTATGTTTAGTGTTCTGGTGCCAAGAGATCCACAACAGTGGAATGCTAAAGATTTCTAAGTGCAAGGGCTGATGTTTTTGAACAGACAGCTCCCTTCACCATTTATAAACACAACCTGAAGTTTTAATATAATCGTGCTAGAAGTGTTGGTGAGAAGATACTAGAAGGATGGCCAAGTTGTTGAGAAGGGGGTACTACTGTTCCCACAGCAAAGTGCTACATAGAAGAGCAACCTGCAGGCTCTGCATAAAGAAGGAGCTGTGCCAGAAGGACTGAGACAGAGCAATTCCAAGAGGCTAAGGAGCAGTCTATGAACTTGCTTCAGTCATATTGTGGACCTTCTGCTACAGTTCGGTCCTAATTACGACTTTTGGCGGAGTGGTAGCATGGCAGATTATGACCAATTTTGTGGTCTAACAGGCGGGTGGCGTGGCTGTCGCGCTGGGGTGCATCTTTCAAAGGTGGTAGTGCCTTTGAAAGAGGCACCAAAATGGGAACGCCACATGGGGTTCGTGCACAACATGGACTCCAAAGTCCATGCCGTGCAGGAACCTGGGTGCATGCACATAGGGGGGCACATGTTGGGCCCTGCTGCATGCATCCCCAGGCTGAGGGGAGACAGGGGGCCCTGTAGGGCCCCCATTATTTCAGCACTACCAGCCTTTCTCATGGAGGACACCTCAATGAAACTGCAGTGGTCCTGAAACTTGTAATATACCTGATGGTGCTGCAGCGGCTCCACTTGTATTTACATAGCTCCTGACTGCCACACTACTGCCAGGGCACTGTAGTTCCCTTATGGAGCTGGCGGTCCAATTACTGCCCGAGTCACAATAGGGCCACCACAACCACAACCGGTCTGGCCCTTTGCTATCCTGGTGTACGGGATTGGTTGGCCTGTCTAGTCACCCTTAATATGCTCATTGAAAGTTGGATTTTAAATAATTTCTCCAGTACCTTAGATTGAATGAAAAGGATAAAAATGTAGGCAATTTTTCTTGAGACTCTGGAGATCAAGAGAAGCTATCCAGTGAAGAGGGACAATGATTGCTTGCTTACAGATGATATGTACTACAGTCATGGCCATTAGGCAAATAAGACCATTAGAAATTGGGTTTCTGGTTTGCAGAGGTATGCACCCTGTCCAAGCAGGAACCACAGTTCTAGTCAAGAAAGGTCACAACACAACCTAAATTATCCTGTGCCCACCCTCTGGTAGCTTGGCACAGAGCAATCAGTCTTAACTTAAGTGGCAATGTGTAGAGGGTTTGTGCAATACTTCATATAGCAACATAGTAGAAACACCACAAAAAATATTACACCAGGTTAAGAAACTAGATAATGATTTTATCAGTAAAACAAGACTGGCACAACAAAAATCCAATGTGTAGAAGTCGAGATATGAATTTTGAAAGAATAAATGACAAAATAGTGCTTAGAAGCAATAAGAGCCTAATGGGTTTTCTAGTCACGCTAGACTGGGGCAAAGTCAAAAGTTCCAGAAACAGGGACTCACTTGGGGCCACTGAACCAAAATACCTTGATCCGGGGTGCATTGTCGTCGTTGACGAGGATGAGTGGTGCAGCAGAAGTGATTTGATGGCATCGAACTTCACATTGGATGAGATATGTCGATTTTCTCCATGCAACTGCAGTGATGCATCAGTTCCGAGTGTGAACATGGGTTCCAGATGTGATGCGTGGCTGCTGCTCCCGCAGTAGGCGATGCGTTGATGCTGAAGGTGATGTGCTGGTTTTGAGGGCAATGTAGCGGGTCTGCTCCCCACAACGACAAGGATGCACTGGCTGTGACTCATGCAACGGTTCCAATGAGGATGCTTGGGTTCTGGATGAAGATGCACCTTAGGCCTCACTTCCAAGGGTCCAGGACTACGGTGGCACCACTTGGCCGATAACCTGTAAATTTCATTCTTTCCAGTGGGTCTGTACCCAGTGCTAACATCATGGATGCACAGATGTGTGAATTCAGGGGTGAGGGAGAACAATGGGGCAAAATGTTACAGGAACTGGTAACAGTAACCTTGACTCCCTCAACTAACCCATTGTGTTCTTATGCACAGTGGAGGTTAGAGAGGGGTGCACTCTGTTCTTCCTCTCCCTTATCTATCACTAGGAGCATGCACACTTTGGACTTCTCGAAGTGAGGCTTCAATCAGATCCCCATCAGATCTCTTGCCACCGAGGGTATGGGCACAGACCTCAGAGGGATTGCCTCTGTTTTAGCGGGTGACATGGTCCACCAAGACCAGGACAAAGCTGTTGCCTAAAGCTGACTTGGGTCCAAAGGTCCAATAAAGTTGATGACTACCCTTTCAAAGGGGGTGCAAATGACAGGTAATGGTATCATGGGAACTTTTTCCCTGACTTCCCTCTGGCCTGGCAGGTGGGACAGGCCCTGTAGAATGTATATGTGACTGTTTGCATCTGGGGCCAATAGAAGTGGGAGACAAGCCTGGAAAAGGTCTTGTCGTGCCCCCAAATGTCCTGTCAGGGGCATGTTTGTGAGCCAAACCGAGTAGTAAGGTCCAGTAACATTGGGGAGCCACTAGCACATGGCCTGCCCCAGCATCAGGAACCTTACGCTAAAGGATATTTTCTCCCAATAGATTAGGAGATCCCCAGAGGCTTCAAATGCTGCACAGGCTAAGGCCTGCTGCCTGAAGCCATCAAAAGTGGAACACTCCTTCTGCGCTTGGCAGAATTCCTCCCTGGTGGACCCACCCTCAACCTGCCAGCTAGCAAGCTCTGGTTGGTCACCGTAGGTGGCAGTGTCTTCCCTGGTTGGCTCGGGGGCCTCCTCCCAAGGACCGTGTCAACCTCCACCATGAGAACTTTAGGGACAGGTTTCTCTCACCCCATGCCCCTCTCCTTGACAGCTGTCTGGGCCATTTTTTCAGGCTACAGACACCCTTGACTCCCTTTCCAGGCAACTATGGCTGGTGTGGTCATACAGACCCACTCAGGCAATCCCATCATCTCTAAGTGAGACCTGAGCGCTGCCTCAATCCAGATAGCGTGCTCCAGGTCTTTGCATAACAGACAATCAACAGGCATGGCATGGCTCACAGCAACTTTCAGAGAACCTAAGACCCCCCCCCCACACTCAAAGGGAACCATACCTACTGGTAGATGTCTCTCACAATTGTCAGTGACTACGACTTGGTGGAATGTACTCAGTAGAATCTGCTCTGTAGGCACCAGCTAACACTTGTCAGTTGTTGTGCTGGCTCTTGTGCCTCACAGAGCCTTTATCTTTTGTCCATTAATGGTGACCTTCTGCCTATACTTTGAAGTATTTGCAGGGATGTGGGCTTTTGGCACCATGCCTCTATCCCCAGGGGACACCAGGTTTCCTCTATCTGTCCCCCCAAACAAATTGGGACTAACTCAGCTCCAAGCACTACACTCACCAACTCAGGTATCTGCCCACCGGTGGGGGGTGTTCCCTCTCGGGACATTTGGAGTTGCCCTTAGAGTGACTATACTTATAGCACTCATTGGGGTACAAGCCTCCGTTTCTTATGGTCAAAGAACCCTTTCTTCTTTGGATCAATTTGGAACTGGTTTTCACTACTCCCTTGGGATTTATTTTTAAGTTTTATTTCCCCCTCTTTCTTTTGTTGGGAACCCCAACCACCTTTGTGGGTGTCCCCCCCAGATACCTTTTTAGACACTTTTGTACTAACCCACAGGCCCGCCTCCTCAGCAAGCTTCCTGCAGTCAGTCAGCTTGCTGTCAACTAGATGCTGGTGCAATTCTGATATAGTGATACTGAGTATGTGCTCTCTCTCATGATCAATTGATACAATACATTGTTGTGTGCAGATTTAGATTCCGTATATAGGTTTCCCGATTTATACCCTTATATAGGTACAATTCACATTGCCCTTATTTGGACATAGAAATCCGGCCCTTTTTTAGACATTGTCCATACAAACCAAATGCAGGCAAGGCTACCTACATCCGTCCATCCACGTCACAATGAATTCTTGGAAAACCAGACCCTTAAGCCATTAGGAATTTCCCTCAGCTTGAATATTGATTTCTCCAAGAACTCATTAAGTATGCATGAACATCTATTCCTTAGGGGTGCATTCATGATGTTCTTCTGCCCGCCCTTTACGTCAATACTGGCATTCCTAGACACCTTCAAGGTATAAATATACCAGAACTTGCCCTGGCAAATTGCGGTTCCCGGAGGATTCGATCCAACTCAGACTACGCGGTTCGCCACGGCAAGTTCGGACGGAGATCGAGTTCCAGCCTGATGCACTGACCTGACGCTGCCATCCTCCTCGCAGAGAATCCAGCTCCAGTGCTCTCTGACTTACCTTGCGGGGGGTCAGACTATCGAGTCCAGAAAAGAGATTCCAACCTCTCTCATTCTCAGGTATGGAGATGACTAGAACTTAGAGAAACTTTTGGCAACTATTGGCTAAACTAAAACATAGCTAGCTATACTTTAGAAACAGCACCTACTTCAAACCTAGTACTGCATTTAGGTTAGGTACACTGGGGTAGAACAATTTAGAAGCATCAGATGAGTATCACATTTTAGCATTATGTTGTCTATGTATGTATTTTGATTAATATATGTCATAGCTACAAACCATGCTATTGCAGGATTATTTTATCTTACTGCTAACCTCGTACATATTGTACTTGGCAGTCTGTCTTACGATTGTAGCAATTCATATCTCTTGCAATAAGACTGTTCAATAAACCCTTTTATTGAAACGCCCGTCTCTCTATTTCTGTGCAACTCTGTAGAAACGAAGCATGCACGATTGACTGAGTGAAACTGTTATTAATTGTTTCCTCGATTCTGAGATTGTTCCGATTCTAAAGGGAAACAAATTTGTCATGTTTATGCGGTTGTCAGAGACTAATCCCTTCTTGTATATTCAAGAAGTTTCTAGTGACCTCTGAGTTAGCTGACAAACACAAGTAATTACGTTTAATATACTCGATAGAGACATACTGACCTTAGTCCTTTGTCAAATCTATAGTATATGTTATTACAATGCGCAGAGCCTATCAGGGATATAGGAACTACACTACATGGCGCCCAACGGTTTGGTAAGGCACTAATTTAACGCTAGATACTGAAGTAACTCAGTTGTGCTTTTCTCAGAGACCCTCTACTCATAAAACTCCATAAGACGTCTGGAGTGGGTAGGGATAATATCCGCCATAGCTGAGTAGGACGAAAGTCCTATGTATTAGCAGTTTGTTTTTTTCCAACGTTGAAAGGATACAGTGTTTGAAAATATTGTGCACCTTATCTTTTTTTCCCTTGAAACTTGCCCTGCATTTTTCATTTCAACATATCCGAAAACGGCACAAACACTGATACTGGTGGAGCTGCGGCTGACTAAGTCGCAGCAGCTTTTAATCGTACAGGTTTTCAAGAAACCGACGAGGATGCTATAATCATCCATCCAAATTTAAGGAGAGCCATCACTCTAAAACTTATAAAACATGGCCTAACACCAAGAGGTGATAGAGCTGTTTTCGTGATAGAGGCACTTGAATCTCACCAGACAGAGGAATTCTATTCATGGATAGTATTCCCAGAATCAAATCCAGTAACACACTTGTTTCACTTCTGCAAACAAGATGAATATATTCCTTCTGAGGATATTGAAATTTCACTCACATACCAGGAGCATGAGCTCTGGTTTAAAGGCGCCCTAAAACATTACAATCACATTACCAGGCTTGGTCCACTAGGTAGACCAGGAGCAACATGGTCGATTTTAGCCGGCAACACACCTGACCCTGACATTGAATCTATGTCAGACGAGGAGTTACTTAAAAACATACAAAAGTTAATAGAACTATACAGTTAAACCACAACTGTCTGAAAGTCCTGATAAGGTCTTTCCTAAAAACACTCCTACCACTTCTAAAAAGAAGTGGGAAAATAGAAAACAGAATTCCAAAGAGAAGCGTTCTTATTCCCGAGGCAGGTCTCCTCCACAGAAAGAGCCCTCTGAAAGGAGGTACAGCCTCAGGAATAGGGATAATTTGAGAAAACCTGACAGATATCAAAATAATGATACACGTTCCTCTTGTACCTTTCAGATTTTGTCACAGACATCCGAAAGAAGAGGACGGTCAGAAAACAAGGAAGAACGCGTGAAGTCCAAAGACGATCAACACGTTCAGAAAAATAAAGCAAAACCTCAATTCTCCAAAAAAAAGGTAGCAGGTCTGAATATCAGACATGTCGAGAATACTGAGAACCCAACTCAGGAACGGAGAATGGGCTCAGACTATGCTGGACAGTGCAGCAGAAGTTACAATAGCTCGCCAGAACCTGAAGGGACTTCTGGAGACAGTGGACTTGAATGAAGACAAACGAGTTGAGACTGTAGACACCACATAGGTTATATGATATAACACTCTGGATGGAGGAAGACATACCAAGAAAAGTGAAAGGACTCTTTTGGAGCATCTTTCAAAGGGTTATGATATACTTCTAGCAGAACAGGACTGGCCACCAGAATTTGTCAGGGAGTACCCACATGGCGAGGCCATCATTATGCCTGCCTTCTCCAACCATGTTCCAGTTCATTTAAAATATACATTAGCCAGAAAATGGGCAGTGGCCCAAGCCCCAGCACTGTATAAAATTCATGTCGGATGGGATGAGGACTCACCACACCATAAAATCCAGTTAAAAAATCAACCGACTGCACAAAGGCAGGACCCAGTTAAGCAAGAAGCTTAACTGGGTACTCGAAAAGAGATTTTAGATCAACTTGAATATCAGAGGGTGATTGAAACATGAACCTCCTCAATGAACAATCTTTTGTTTCCTGTCTCCAAACCAGACAACACATATCTAGTTTTGGATTACAGACACTTAAATTCTTGTTGCAAAACATTTGCAGTGCAAAATGCACACAGTACAGCATTAATGAATAACATTGTGCGTAAAAAATATAAAACCACATTAGACATTTCAAATGGTTTCTTTTGTCAAAATATTGCACCAGAAAGCAGATATTTGACCGCTTTCTCAATAATGGGGACCCAGAGTCAATTTTGTCGACTGCCCCAGGGATTCAAAAACAGCCCGGGGTTATTCTCAGCAAGGGTAACAGAGTTACTACAAACTTATGATGATGAGGCATTGCAATATGTCAATGATATATATCTGACAGACGATGACCTGGATAGGCACTTGAACAGGGTGAGCACCATAATATTGGGCTTTGCCTCAAAGGGTTGCAAATTCAACTTTAAAAAGTCAAGAATTGCCCACCTCAACATCCTTTTCCTAGGATATGAACTATCAAGTGAAGGCAAATGCCTGGCAGCCAACTTTTTAGAAAAGTGTGCGCTGCTCCAACCGCCAAAAACGCTGAAAAATTTACAGTCGATTCTAGGTTTCCTGAATTATGGAAGAACTTACATTTTAAATTACGCAGAAAGGGTTAAACCTCTCTACGAATTAATCAAACCTGATTTTAAAATCACACATTGGACACAAAAACACACAGAAAGTTTGCGTTCACTACAAACAGACATGTTAGCAACGAAACACTTAGTCATCTGAATAATTCCAGGTCAATGCGGATTCACCTACTTAACTTTTAACAAAGGTGAAAAAGTACCAATTGCATACAGATCCCACTTGTATACACAAGCAGAAATGAAATTCACTTCAACAGAAAAAATTCTGACAGCAGTTCAAATCACAGTAGCAAAAGAAAGAATCCTAGCACAGGGGAAACAAATTATGGTTGTGACTCCTGTACCAGCTCTAGAGGCAGTTACAAAGGCTAGCATTCCAAATGCAAAAGCTTTACGTATGAGATGGATACAATGGGTTCATTCTCTTGCTGCAACTGATGTTGAATACGTTTTTGATCCATATTTAAAAACACATACATTCCTGCAATATGAACACGAATGTCCTCTGCCTACTGAAATTCTCCCTCTTGACCAGTACGAATATATAATTTATACTGACGGATCTGCACAGCCCGCTACGGAGAGTAAACAAGCTTACAGTGCAGCGTGTGCTATCGTTAAAGGTCGTATGCGAGATGGCAAATTCAGACCAATGGTCACAGAAACCCAATCTCTAGGAGATTGTACAGCTCAGCGAGCTGAACTACAAGCATTCAAGATGGCACTTGAAAACACGGATCGCGAATTCCCCACACTGATAGTGTGCGATTCTTTTTGCTGTGTTCAATCTTACAATGAATATTTACAGAATTTGATTCAAAATGGTTTCAAAGATGCAAAAGGTGGCACAATCAAGCACAAATTGCTTTGGGAACAAGTAGTTCAGTTGCGAAACGGACTACAGAAGACTCATGTGATACACACGCTGAGTCACCAACGTGATGGCATTCACGTTGAAGGGAATTCATTGGCTGATGAAGCCGTGAAAGGGGCTGTGCAAACGGCTTCCGTAGCTACAATCACTCGTTCAAAAACGAAAATAGACAGCGAAATAATGCTGGCTGTCAATGCATCAAGCAAAGGCAGTGGTGCGGCATTACCTAAAAAGTTTCCACTCAAATGCTCATATATAATTGATGCGAACAACGTTCCGTTTGCTGGAATCCCTGGAGTGGGGGATAGAGTAATTCCAAACATGGAACATAGACTAGGGCTAATCCTAGCAGCACATGAAGGGCTCGCCTCTGCCCATGCAGGTGTTTCAGCCACAGTAGCATTATTAAAACAAAGGTACTGATGGCCCGGCATTAGGAAACAGACTAGAAACTATGTTTTGGATTGTGAGATATGCCAGAAGATGAAAGTCTCTACTGTGAAACGTCCTGCGAAGATGCCCCTGCTAATTTCAGATAAACCATTAGCTTGTGTTTACCTGGACCACTGCGGTCCCTTACAAAGGGATGGGAACTATAAATATATCATGGTGACAGTGGATTTGTGCTCTAAGTTCCTATGGATGTGGCCTCAGTGCTTGGCTGATGCTTGAACTGTTATAAAAGATTTGCGAGTCTTTATCGGCACATACGCAATAGGCACACTACATTCTGACCAGGGTCCTGCATTTAGCTCTAGGGTTTACAAAGAAGCCATGGCCAGTCTAGGCGTAGCATTGCGATATTCTTCTCCATTCCATCCTGAGGGAAATTCTGTTGTGGAAAGAAAAAACCGGGACATAAAGCAGTCTATAACAGCTAGGGTATTAGGTTCGGGTGATGGGTGGGTCAAACATTTATATGGGGTCCAGTGCGCACTTAACAACTTGCCAAGAAGTTCTCTAGGGGGTGTCACTCCATATGAGGTCCTGTTTGGGACTAGAATGTTGGTTCCGGACTTAGATATGAAAGGCACCGTGATGGAAAACAAACAATTTGATATCAAAGATCGTTTGGCTGTTTTACAGGACTTAAATGAACTTAGAACGCAACAAAGCAACGTGGTCCTGAAGCCAACCACCACTGAAACAAATCCGGCCGTCCCAGCTAGGCCTGTCTGGATCCCAAAGCTTGGGGATCTAGTCAGAGAAAAGATTGCGGATAAGAAGGAATTAGGGCCTTCATACAGACAACCAGTACCTGTCCTAGCAATCCTTGGATCAAGAACAGTACTTTTGCCGCCCCTAGCTGGTAAAAAGGAGAAAACATTTGTGTCATTCGACCTGATCAAACCACACTATGTGGTCGATACTGAACAGTAGGCCAAGTGGACTCCGCCAATGTAGCAGAAGCACTCCTCTAGCTACAAACCAAGAGGTTCAAACTGAGAGACGCATCACCTTTGAAGATTCGACAGTAAGAAATAGAGGACTAAGCAACAATGCTATGGACCTTGTACCTCTTGAGACCCAAAGAAAAGTTCGTCCAGATACACCTGTTTACATCGAAGTAACAAGTGATCAACTGTTTCCAGCAATTTCATCAAATACGGATGCAATTCCAATCATTGACAGAACGGCTTCTGGACTTTGATACGTTTTCTGAGGATCCCAGCGAGCCTGAAACAAAGCCAGCTAAAAGAACTTTCAAAGAACAAGCAACAGACTTATCTGGTTTCACCATATATTGAACTATGGATTGTTTTGGGAATATTCTTCTTTCTACTTTGGTTAGCTCTGGTAATAACCCTGGGCATGCTGATTAATGGAAGATATATTCAAATGGACACAGCAAGTAAAAGAGTGAACCTACTTCTCCAGCCACACAAATCATCCCATCGTGAAGCAAGAGACTTGTCAGCAGTGAACATCACAGCGATTCCTATAACTGATGGTATGGTTTGGGACAAAACCGAATATGACATTTTTGGTCCATCTGAGATTTTGAAGATTCCACATTTATTCAACATTTCATTAAGTGACTTTATTACCTCCAGTACCTTTTCTGATGATTGGGACTTCGAGACTGTTAATAATATGATGTCTGATCTAGAGATGTCAACTGCATTTACTAGCAATGAATATTTACAAGGTTCATCAGACTATGAACAACTGTATTGTTATAACCACCATGGTCATCAGTTCTTGCATAAAACTGCAACACCTAGAAATGTGTTTATGTATAACCAATGGGAACATTGTCCTACACCACCAAAGGGTAGCTCGAAAACATTTGCAATGAAATGTCCATATTTTTCGGGGTTTAATATCTCGAATGCAGAGACATTTTACTTTAAGAATGTCAATAAGACAGGAATGAAAACTATGTTAAGGAATACCAAACAGATTTATTCTGCAGCCTTTATTGCCCAACTGTCTAGACAGGGTTATGACTTTTGGAAAGACAACATTGAGACAAAAACTGTCTGGGGTACTAAAGATTGGCAAGTACAGAGAATAGAAGCTTTGTTTAGAGCCTGTATCATCCCTGAGCAAATTATGTTTTTGAATAACACTGTCCAACAAACATCATGCCTTGGAATAGCCAAAATAAAAGACTTGAACACTCCGTCTATACCTGCACCTCCAAGTGAAAGCACTACACAGGGGGAGGTCGACGTACATAATATTTTGCATCACAACAGAACAGATCCTGAATGGTAAAAATGGTTGCTCTGGCCCATAGACACAAACAACTGTCAAGATAGATTCCTGAACAAGACACAAGGTTTTACCTTTCATAGGCCAGGCCTACGTTATGTCCAAAGACAGCATCCGGGGGTAGAAACAACTTACAGTGTAGGGAAACTTTGCCTTGATTGGCTACCGAAAGCTACACTAGAGGATGTTAAACAACACTTAAGTTTACATCAAGAAGGCGCAGACGTTAGGGAATTCTTGCTAGGTCCAAGAAAACCGCGTCAAAAACGTTTCATATATGCTGGTATCTACGCTGCTTATAATGAAGCATGGAAGGCCACCCAAGCAGAGACTGCAGAACAAATACGAGAAATTGATCATATTAATTTAGAGAAATCTCTCTCTGTAGTAGACAATGGGTTAACGACTCGGTCATCCAGGATATATTCTTTGGACAGCATTGCATCCTCTGTCATAGACATCATGGAACAAGACTTGGTCATGTTGCAACATGGTCAGTCACAGCTACGTTCTATCATGCTATTAGGCTGGACGCTTCAAAACCTGCGTTCTGGCTATGTGCCTTGGCGTTTAATCAATACTACGTCACTGTTTTCAGAATTCAATCTCACTGATAGACAGATCAAAATGGCACAAAGGGGAGCAGAGTATATGGTGCTGAGCACTGAAAAACTGGAGAAATTACCATTCACAGTGGCAGAAAAACAAGCTACTGAGTGTATCATACATGGTAAGATTCCTCTGCCTGTTACGACTTTCCATTTTCAGTATTGCCTAAAAAATATACCAGCAGGCAAATATGAAAGGTTGGGTAAAGAATACATCAAGACATCCTGGGATTTACCTTACACACACAGATGTTGGAGTGGGGGACGTGAAGTTTTTCTTAGCGGTGAAAACTGTGAACATGCACTAAGCGGTTCTCTCATTTGTCAGGGTATTAACTTTCAAGGGACCTGTGACGGGTCCACAACAAACTTATCCTGCCACCTGCACGGTTCACCGGCAGCAGTGATTAATCCAATCTTTGGTCAACTTTCAAATGGGAGTTACATTATGTTGAATGATCACAGCTGCTGGGGCATGCTGCCAGGTATCCCATATCTAGTAACGGTTACATCCAGGTTCACTTGCTGTATGCAAGTCTTGTTTCCACAAACAGACATAGTCAGGGAGTCGCCTTTATGGCCTTCACTGAATATCCCTCCTATACGAATTGATACTCTAAGCAGGATGAAAGCCATTCTTTTACAAAAAACTGTGACTTTGACCTCTGCCAAAGAAACCTATGATCTCCAATTCGCAAGGACTTCTGCGGAGATACATACCCTTTTGTATACAAACTGCCCTGTGCATTTCTCAGAAATGTTAGGTCATATCTTAAACATGTCTGATACGAGCGGTATTGTACATGTATTTAAGAATGTGTGTGCAGGATTGTTAGCACCTTGTCAAGCAGTCCTCGGAATTTTTCCAAACTTCGTGCACTCTGTTTTTGGTGGACTGCTGCTCCTTTTAGCACTCGCTGCAGGGATACTATTTTTGCTCCTATTGCTATGATATGGCAAGCCAAATCACCAGCGACACCCAGTTCGCCATGGATAGAACTCTATTGGAGATTGAAATTGAAATTGAAATAAATTTGTTGAGCGCGGTTGCTGCCCAGGGGCGTCCAAGCGCTGAGGTGAGACAGAGAGACGAGACGGAGCACCGGGATTAGAGCTCGGAGGCTTTGGCAAATAGTAATGTCTTCAGCTCTTTCCGGAACGAGAGCAGGTCTGGGTTGGAACGAAGTGAGCAGGGAAGGGTATTCCAGAGCTTGGCGGTGTTCAGTGAGAACAGCCTACCTCCGGACCTGGCTCTCTTCACTCTAGGAACCACTGCCAAGAAGGCCTTAGTGGAGCGGAGGTTCCTGTTTGGGTGGTAAGGGATGACAAGGTTGTTGTTGATAGCGGGTCCCGTCTTCCAGAAGGCCCGGTGCGCAATACACAGCGCCTTGAATGCCACTCTGTGCTTCACTGGCAACCAGTGAAGACTTTTCAATGCGGGTCTGGCTGACTGGGTTCGCGGAATCTGCAGCAAGGTGCGAGCGGCGCAATTTTGCACCACCTGCAGCTTCCGGAGAGTCATCTCAGGAGCCCCTACATATAGGGCATTATTTGAGTCCAGGCGGGACTGGATGAGACCTTGTACTGCCACCTTCTTGGCTTCTAGAGGCAGAAGTGGGAGTACTTTCCTCAAAGTTCTAAGTATGCCAAAGCAGGTGGCGGACAGCTTAGTGGCCTGCGTGGAAAAGGAAAGCTTCTTGTCCAGCCACACTCCTAGGCTTTTAGCGCTTTCCTTGGGAGTTGGGGGAACGCCCTGAACTTGGGGCCACAAGGAAATGAAAGGTACTGGCGAAGCTGGGCCTAGAAGCATGAGCTCTGTTTTTTCTCCGTTCAGTTTGAGGCAGGAGTTGGTCATCCACTCCTTGACGTCCTCTAGGCAATTCAGCAAACCTCCCTGGGGTTGCCTGATGTTTTCTTGGGCCAATGAAACCACTAACTGAGTATCGTCGGCGTACGACACGATTTTGATGCCGTACGGTTCGACGATCCCAGCCAGTGGTTTCATATAAACAGTAAATAGTACAGGGCTCAAAGAAGAGCCCTGTGGT
The DNA here is from genome assembly GCF_964204655.1 of Triturus cristatus. Lineage (NCBI taxonomy): Eukaryota > Metazoa > Chordata > Amphibia > Caudata > Salamandridae > Triturus > Triturus cristatus. The sequence goes on from NC_140582.1 coordinate 362,465,398, forward strand.
ACTCCGCAGCTAAGAGGTTTGCTGGTTGATACTGTGTCACCGTCGAGATGAAGTGTCGTGAGCGCATCGTCCAAATTCTGGGTTTACCTCATCTACGAGAATTAAACACCACTTGGTTTCTGTCATTCAGACCAATCTGGCAAGATTTCATCGTAGCTGTTCTACGCTGCCTGCTATGCGGTGAAGAATGCGTGCTGGACATTTGTCTGACACTCCCATCAGTCATGCCTACGGATATCGATACTCTGCTGGACCCAATAACGGTCCATGTTATGTGTTTTCCCCAGCGGCTACCAATCCTGATGGCGGCATTCATTGAGATCTCACCGACGCAAGATGCTACTGCTGAGGTACGAGAGGAGACACCAGGCGCTCAGGTAACATCTAGTGCGGACATTGCTGATGCTTCCCATGCTGAAGTCAATAGTTCGCATCTATGTGCTGTTGATCTTCTACACGAGGTATTCCAACTCTCACCCACAACGGTAGACAACTTATTGTCAACAGGATTAGACAATTTTATGTTTTCTCCATACCCACACACTGACTTTTGATTCAAGCACACAGTGTTCCGGAGAGACTCTGAATTTGGCCTTCATTTTTTTTCAAACGTAATACTGACTTTGGAACTTTTTCTATGATTATATATTTTTTTCATCCCGTCCCAAAATTGTATTTTTCATTTTTTGGCACAGTAATTTGCTTATAGTAGAACTATTCATAGAGAAGAGAATTCTTTGATAACACTTCCAGGGACTTCTTGGTGTTAAACGTCGCCTACGGGACCTGAACCTCAAGTACTCAATGCTTTTTCCAGCTAAGCTGAGGGTGGAGGTGGATGGTCGCACGCACTTCTTCGACCGGCCCGAGGCGGCTGGGGACTGGTTGGACACTCTGCCTGGAGATCGGGGCCGGGGGGGCGGGGGGGCGCGGCTGGCGGGGAGGGCCCGCCGGATCAGAATTGAGGGGTGACTGAATAGGCCTTGCTCTCACCATTTATTGATTGCATATGTTCCCCTCCTATGGAGGTCGTGCGGGGTCTGTTGGGGGCTTCCCTCCTCCTCTGGGGGACTAGTTAGTTTTAGCTATGGGGCGACAGGCACACTGCACTTTGGGGGGGCTGTCTGGGCTCATGCAGGGGTGCAGGGAGGGGGGAGTTCTGTTGGGATGGGGGGGTGGGGGGGTGTGTTGTTTGTTTGCACCGCAAGGCAAACCCGCTACTGTGTAGTTGTTTTTAAGATGCTCGGTGGGGGACGACCGATTGTTTCGACGTATGATGGGGGGTAGGGATTTGACTGTGTTGTCATGGAATGTTAACGGCCTGGGGGATAGGATTAAGCGTGGTGTGGTCCTGCAGTACTTAAAACGTATTTCACCAGATGTTGTCTTCCTGCAGGAGACGCACCTTATAGGTAACTCCTTTCATGCAATGAATCGGCGGGGATATCGTTTGGCGGCCCATTCTGGCTTCACTTCGGGCTCGCGGGGGGTGGGCATTATGATCAAGAACTCGCTCCCGTTGGAGATTGATGAGGTGCGCCATGATGAGAGGGGACGCTACACTGTTCTGGTGGGAAGAATGGAGGGTAGAGTGTTTATTTTTATTTCAGTGTACGTCCCGCCTGGGTTACAAGCCACTACATTTGCAGATCTGGGGCACCTCCTTCTGGACCTTCCGAGTGGCCTGCTGGTGGTTGGAGGGGACTTTAATGCGGTAGCTTCTGGGTCTATGGATCGCCATCCCCCTAGGGACCTCCCCCGGGCACAGGCGTGGCTGCCCGGCCTTTTAGACACGCTGGGCCTGGTGGATTGCTGGCGATTAAAGCATCCCGCACAGCGGCAGTACACCTTCCACTCGGGTGCCCATGGTAGCCTCTCGCGGCTTGATTACATCCTTGTCCCGGCGGCCCATGCAGGGAGGGTGGGGGAGGTGCGCCATCTGGCGCGGGGTATCTCAGACCACTCCCCATTGCTGTTACATTTCGATGTCTTCCCGAGGGGGGATGGCAGGGTGGCTCCAATCAATGCATGGTATTTGCGCGACCCCACCATTCGTGCCGATTTGATCAAATCCTTACAGCGATATTTCGACGAGAATGTGGGGTCGGTCCTTTCGGCCATCTCCCTGTGGGAGGCTTTCAAGGTAGTTCTTAGAGGGGAGGCCCTCTCCTTTATCTCCCATGCCCGGCGGCGCGAGCGGGAGGAGGTGACCCGGGTAGAGGCCGAGATTGCAGAACTGGAGGGTGACCTGGGGAGCGGGGTAACGGACGCCAAGCTGCATGTTCTACACCTAAAGCAGGCGGCCTATCGGGCCCTCGTCACGGAGGCGGCCAGGGGCCTCAGTAGAGAGCAGCAGGGGCGATTGTATGATGTGGGTGATAAGGCTGGTAAATTGATTGCGTGGTTGGATAAGAGGGAGAGAGCGAGCCGCGTGGTTCCTTTGATTGAGAGTGTGGATGGTGCGTGTGTCACCGAGCCGGAAGCCATTGTCTCCTGCTTTGCGGATTATTTCCGCGAAGTCTACTCCCCGGTTTCCCCCTGCTCGGAGGAAGATTCCCATGCCCTGCTTCGGGACATCGCACTGCCCTCCCTTACGGTGGAGGACAGGGATTCGCTGGACGCTCCTCCCACCTCGGACGAAATTGCCTTGGCTATTCGCTCGGTTGCATCCGGCAAGGCCATGGGCCCCAATGGTATTCCCATTGAGCTATACAAGCTACGCCCGGATGTGTTGGCGCCCCACCTGCGCGCGATGTTCCTGGCGGCCCACTCGCAGGGTTCCCTCCCGCCGGACCAGCGTCTGGCTACAATTGTGGTGATCCACAAGGAGGGGAAGCCCCGTGAACGGGTCACATCCTATAGGCCGATCTCGCTCTTGAACGCGGAGCCCAAAATCCTCGCCAAGGTGCTGGCCAACCGGTTGGTTGGCGTGGTGGGCGATTTGGTCCACCAAGACCAATCTGGCTTTATACCACACCGCAACACGGCGCTCAATCTGCGGCGCTTGCACGGGGTGCTCGCGCGTGTCCCGTTTGTGCGGGAGCCGGCCATCTTGGCGTCCTTGGACGCCACCATGGCGTTTGACACGCTGGAGTGGCCATACATCTGGGCGATGCTGGCGAAATTTGGATTTGGACCGGGCTTTATCAGCTGGGTCAAATTGTTGTACTCGGGCCCATTGGCGCAGGTGGTGGTGAATGGGCGAGTCTCGGTCCCATTCGCGCTGGGGCGGGGCACGCGACAGGGTTGCCCCTTGTCACCTCTCCTGTTTGCACTGGCCCTGGAGCCCCTGGCGGAGTGGCTGCGGTGGCACCCTTCCATCCGTGGTCTCCGCTGGACCCCCGAGCATGAGGACCGTGTGTCCCTCTATGCTGATGATATCCTCCTGTATCTCGCCTCCCCGCGTAAATCACTGATCGTCCTGGTTGATGTCGTGCGCTCATTCGGTCGCAACTCAGGACTAGTCATCAACTGGGCGAAATCCTGTGTATACGTGCTTTCCGGGGAGGCTCCGGTCTTGCCACGGGACTGTCCGATCCCGATTGCCCCCCAGGGGTTTCGGTACCTGGGTATATATATCACCCTTGACCCGGAGGCCCGCTATGAGCGGAATTTGCTGCCCCCCCTCCAGCGCTTGAAGGAGGACGTGGTGCGCTGGCGGCGTCTGCCGCTTTCGCCGCTCGGCCGAGCGGCCTTGTTTAAAATGATGTCCTTGCCGCGCTTCCTCTACGCCCTCCAGAATACTATGGACTTGGTTCCGGCACGCTGTTTCCGTGAGGTGGAGGGCCTCCAGCGGCGCCTGTTCTGGGATGGGAGGCCGCGCATTGCTCTAGCTAAACTGACGCTCCCGTGGTACGATGGGGGGGTCGCCCTCCCGGACATTAAACGGTATTACTGGGCCTCCCAACTGGCTGCAATTAATCATGGCCTTTACGGGCCCGCCTTGAACCCGGCGTTTGAGATGGACAAGATGCTCCTGCCCGGTGGCGACTACAATCGAGCGCTCTACTCTGCCGCGCCCGGCTCCCGTCTGACGGGACCGACGCGTGTCATGGTGCGTGTCTGGCACGCGGCTAATGCAGCCATGGGGTGGAAGGACCGTTTGACCCGAGCGTCACCGCTGTACGCGTCTGAAAGGTTGGGCTCCCTGTGGACGTCGAAGGGCTTCGAGAAGTGGGACACGATCGGAATCAGCACGGTGGGAGATCTCTGGACGAGGGGGGGATTCAAGACTTTCGCGGCGCTGCAGACGGAGTTTCAGCTGCAGGGCAGTGAGTACTTTCGGTACCTACAAGTCCGCCATGCGCTGGGCTCCGTCTTCCCGGATGTCGCGTCCATTCCGGAGTCTTCCCCCCTGGAGGACAGAGTGCTGGATGGCCATGTTCCAGACAGCACGATCTCCCTTATATATAAAAAACTGATCAACGATAGATCGTGCCTGCTGACTAGTCTCCGCGAGGCCTGGGTCGCCGACGGGCTAGAGCTGGACGACGAGGATTGGATTTCCGCGGTGGCCTCTCCAAAAGAGGTGGCCATCCCGGCTCGCCTTCGTTTCGTCCAGCTTAAAATCCTTCACCGGGTTTACGTGACGGGGCCAAGGCTTCTACGTATGGGCTTTGCTGGTGACGGAATGTGTAAGCGTGGCTGTGGTGCGTTGGCAACTTTCATGCATATACTGTGGGAGTGCCCAAAGGTGGAGCGATTTTGGCGTGGTGTGCATGAGGTCCTGCGTGTGGTTACGCGGCTCGCGCTGTTGCCTGAAGCGAGGAGATGCCTGCTGAATGTGTGGGAACCAAATGACTATTCGGTTCCGCAGACGCGGTGGGTGACTCTGGGATACATGATAGCTAAGCGTGATATTGCTCAATTGTGGGGATCCCAGAGGCCCCCTGCGGTGTTGGCCTGGAAAGAACATATGGATTGGTGTATGTTTCGTGAAAAGGTGGTGTATGTGGCGAGGGGTAAGCCTGGGGCGTGGGTGAAAATCTGGGGCCCCTGGAACGCTTACCGCGGGGGTATTTGTGAGCCACCACTGCTACCGGCTGCCTTGCCTGCTCCGTCTCCCTAGATGGCCCCCCTCCCTCGGCCGTGGGCACGCGGTCCCCCAGTCCCTGATCTACTCCCATTCCCCTCTTCAGAGTTCTGCTGCTGGTTTGGATCCCCCACTTATGGAGCACGTGCTGTCACTTTGGATCGCGGGTTGCCTTGCGGGTGTGGTGTTTTTTTGTGTTGTTTTGTTTCGAGAAAAGGGAACCGTACTGTGGGCATGGAGCTATGCGGCCTGCAACATTGATTTCTCCTGTTTCGCTACTCTGCACTGCCAAGAGACTCTTACTGTATGTATGCAATATGCTTTTGTCACTCTAGCGGCCGGCCGGGTGGTTGTAGGCCCATACCTGTAACTCTTACAAATTGCAATAAACGGTTTCAAAAAAAAAAAAAAAACACTTCCAGGGACAGTATGCCACCTTGTCATGAATAACAATTTGACTTGTGTAACCTGATATGAAATGGTTTCGGACCCTTTTTCTTCTGTATTTATGAGCCATTTCATCACATGTATATATTTTGGTTCATTCATTTAGCATTCCAATGTGATCCTATGCTTAGAATGCAATATTGCCTTTAATATGTACAACACTTCATGCATAGCAATGGTTTTGTAATGTATTTTTAGGACATATGTTTTAGATATGTTTTTAGCTTATTTTAGCAAACCCATACAATACTCTGTTTTAAGATATGTTTAGAACGTTTAGGATTTAGTAACGTCGTTCATACGAAACTGGAGTGGGTGTTGTGTGCAGATTTAGATTCTGTATATAGGTTTCCCGATTTATGCACTTATATAGGTACAATTCACATTGCCCTTATTTGGACATAGAAATCCGGCCCTTATTTAGACATTGTCCGTACAAACCAAATACAGGCATGGCCACATACATCCGTCCATCCACGTCACAATGAATTCTTGGAAAACCAGACCCTTAAGCCTTTAGGAATTTCCCTCAGCTTGAATATTGATTTCTCCAAGAACTCATTAAGTATGCATGAACATCTATTCCTTAGGGGTTCATTCATGATGTTCCTCTGCCCGCCCTTTACGTCAATACTGGCATTCCTAGACACCTTCAAGGTATAAATATACCAGCACTTGCCCTGGCAAATTGCGTTTCCCGGAGGATTTGGTCCAACCCAGACTACGCGGTTCGCCACGGAAAGATCGGAAGGAGATCGAGTTCCTGCCTGATGCACTGACCTGACGCTGCCATCCTCCTCACAGAGAATCCAGCTCCAGTGCTCTCTGATTTACCTTGCGGGGGGTTAGACTATCAAGTCCAGAAAAGAGATTCCAACCTCTCTCATTCTCAGGTATGGAGCTGACTAGAACTTAGAGAAACTTTTGGCAACTCTTGGCTAAACTAAAATATAGCTAGCTATACTTTAGAAACAGCACCTACTTCAAACCTCGTACTGCACTTAGGTTAGGTACACTGGGGTGGAACAATTTAGAAGCATCAGATGAGTATCACATTTTAGCATTATGTTATTTATCTATGTATTTTGATTCATATATGTCATAGCTACAAACCATGCTATTGCAGTATTATTTTATCTTACTGCTAACCACGTACATATTGTACTTGGCAGTCTGTCTTACGATTGTAGCAATTCATATCTCTTGCATGAGAAATAAGACTGTTCAATAAACCCTTTTATTGAAACGCCCGTCTCTCTATTTCAGTGCAACTCTTTAGAAACGAAGCATGCACGATTGACTGAGTGAAACTGTTATCTATTGTTCCCACGATTCTGAGACTGTTCCGATTCTGAAGGGAAACAAAGTTGTCATGTTTATGCGGTTGTCAGAGATTCTTCTTGTATATTCAAGAAGTTTCTAGTGACCTCTGAGTTAGCTGGCACACACAAGTAATTAAGTTTAATATACTCGGTAGAGACATACTGACCTTAGTCCTATGTCAAATCTATAGTGTATGTTATTCCAATGCGCAGAGCCTATCAGGGATATAGGAACTACACTACAACAGTAAAATTATTAACTTTGCTGCCCCTTACCCAGCCATCCAATACCTTACAGGAGTAATCAATAAAATCTACCTACGAATGGATAGGGAGCTTCTGACTGTCCCTCAATCTTTGGCAATACTTCTCAGGGGACATTCCAAATTAGGCAATCGAAATCATCTTCGTGGGAGTTTACTTGGTTTGGTCCACAACCTCAAATGTCAGCAGTGTGTCCCTCCAAACTGTTGGCATGTTTTCCAGAGACCCCCCCACCCCCAAGTGCTCTTCAGGAACCCTCCGAACTTTGAGTGCAATCTTATGAGCAGAAAACCACTTATCAATGTCATCTCCCACCATATAATTAGGCACCAAATCCTTAGGTATACAGAACCTTTTGTCTCCATCAGCTACTGCATGTATGCTACCAACATCACTGCTGGACTCTTCCTGTCTGGCCATGATCTTCATTTCATGTGCCAGAAGTAGTTTCTTCCCTTTTCTCCACAGCTTTCAGTTTCAATCTTGCCATCTGCAGCTTGATTTTTCTCTCCTCCCACCTCTCCCTCAGTTCCTCTGTGGATATGTCATGGGCAAAGACACTGCTATCTGCTCTCAGAGGGAGCTTACATACAGGAGTATCCTCCTCAACTGCTGCAGGTGGGTCTTCAGAACAGGCATTCTCAGACTCCTCCAATTCATAATTCTCTTTGGAGTGAGTCTCTGTCCATGCCCTCAGTGCCTTTTGAAACTCCACCTTCCTGGTGGCTCCTTGGGCAGGTATCCCCATCTCCTTGCAGAAGCTTTTCAACTGGGACACTATATAATTAGCCAGCTCAAACTCCATGGCTCAATTTGCAGAACCAGCCAGAGACATGATGCAGAGGTTGAAGCCAACAATGCAAAACAATCCCACCCCTGCCACCAATATTTGAAATTGGGTTTCTGATTGGCAGAGGTATGCACCCTGTCCAAGCAGGAACCACAATCCTAGTCAGGGTAGGTCACAACACAATCTAAGTTATTCTGTGTTCACTCTCTGATAGTTTGTCAGCTTATCTTAAGAGGCAATTATGATTTTATAAATAAAACACGGTGAAAACGGTCAAATCAAATGTGTAGAAGTCGAGATATGAATTTTTTATGAAATAAATGTTAAAATAGCGTTTAGAAACAATAAGCGCTTATATAGGTTTTCTGGTCACTCTAGACCAGAGCAACGTCAAAAGTTCAGGCCGACCGCGATGGAGCGTGGGTTGGATGCAGGGACCCACTTGGGTCAGCTGAACCAAAGTACCGTGATCTGGGGTGCGTCATCGTCAATTAGGATGACCTGTGCAGCCAAGGCAATATGTCGGTGTTGAGCCATGCAGTGGATGAGATGCTTTGATTTTTTTCCACTCAACTGCTGCTATGCATTGGTTCTGAGTGCAAGAGTTGGTTTCGGATGCGATGCTTGGCTGCTGCTCCCACAGTATGTGATGTGTCGATGCCAAAGTCGACGCACTGGATTTGAGGATGATGCACTTGGTCGCCTCCACTCAATGATGAGGAAGTGCTGCTTCCATTGGCAATGCACTCTCTGAAATGGCAAGAATGCGCTGTCTTCGACTCAAGCAATGGTGAAGTTCCGCCGGCTCCAATAAGATTGTGTGGGTTCTGGATGAAGAGGCACCTTGCGCCTCACTTCCAAGTGTCCTGGAGTGGGGTGGCACCACTCACAGGGCAGACTCACAGCTTGCAGAGTCCAGGTACAGATGCAGATGGTTAGAGTCTTTGATATCCCTTAGACTTGGGAACAGGTGACAAGCCAACAAGCCCGGTCCAGTACTTCTCACCCAGGCAGTAGAACAGCAGGCTGCAGGGCAGCTCAGCAAGGCAATAGAACAGCAAGGCAGAGTTCCACAAAGCAGCAATCCAGCAAAGTAGCAGTCCTTTCAGCAGCACAGCAGCTCTTCTTTCTGGCAGAGTAGTCACAGGTCTGGAAGTGTACTGATATGGTAGTGCCAGAGGTCAAGTATTTATACCCAGCGGTGCCTTTAAAGTGGGGGAGACTTCAAAGAAAGCTTTAAAGTGCACAGAGGTTCTCCCTTCCTGCCCTGGCTTAAGACATGCTACAGGGGAGTAATCAATCCTTTGTGTGGGGACAGGACACAGCACTTTCAGATGTGTCAGCTCCTTCCTCCCTCATATGCTGCTCAGGATTGCCCATCTGCATGGAAATGACCACTCAGGCACACCAACCCTTCCTTTATGTGTGACTGTTTAGAGGGAATGCAGGAAACCAGCAGTTAGTCACCCCAGACGTGTATTCCAGAGACAGGCAGGAGACACCAAATGGCTAATTAGTAAATGGCAAATTTCTAATAGTGCAAAAACAACAATTGATGGACAGAATGCAGAACAATGTCATACATTCACCCCAGTACAGAGATCTAGCCTAAATCCATCATTTTTTTGCTCCCCATGCCATTCCAGACCAGAAACCCCAAAACTGGTCGTAGGATGCTTGTTTCTGTTCCAAGGAAGACCAGGCTTGGCAGTGCGGGCTGGACTGTTCCCATGAGGCACAGGGTCAAGACTGATTTGCATATGGCTAAGTCTAAACTGGGGTGACAAAGTGAGCAAAAGAATTATGGATTTAACCCAGCTCTCTTGACTGGGGGTGAATGTTTTGATTTCTTCTGGATTCCGTCCATCAATTGTGTGTCTTTTGCTTCCTCACATTAAGTGCGCCAGGTATGCCCAGACGTGGGTCCTGGGCTCACTGTGCCACTGGAATCAAGCTATCCTGGCTGATGAGGGGTGAAACCCCGGAACTGGTCCTAGAATGCTTGTTTCTGGTCCAGGATGGAGCTGGCTTGATAGTTCAGGCTGTACTGTTCCCATGAGGCACAGGGTCAAGACTGATTTGCATATGGCCACGTCTAAACTGTGGTGGCATGGTGAGCAAAAGAATGATGGATTTAACCCAGATCTCTTGACAGGGGGTGGATGTTTTGATTTATTCTGCATTCCATCCATCAATTGTGTGTCTTTTCCTTCCTCGCCCTAAGTGCGCCGGGTATGCCCAGTCGTTGGTCCCGGGCTCACTGTACCACTGGAATCAAACTATCCTGGCTGATGAGGGGTGAAACCCCGAAACCGGTCCTATGATGCTTGTTTCTGGTCCAGGGAGGACCTGGCTTGGCAGTTTGGACTGGACTGTTCCCATGAGGCACAGGGTCAAGACTGGTGTCCATATGGCCAGATCTAAACTTGGGTGGCATGGTGAGCAAAGGAATGATGGATTCAACCCTGATCTCTTGACTGGGGATGAATGTTTTGATTTGTTCTGCATTCTGTCCATAAATTGTGTGTCTTTAACTTTCTAAAAGTGGCATTTTCTAACCTGGAATTTAACATCCAACTTCACTATAAGTTATGATTTTAAATTGTCCAGTGATACTAAACTTGAAAAGACTATCTCTTCACAATTGGGAATTACGCTTAAAAGGCTTAATAATGTAATCCCAATGTGATCCTATGGGAGAGATATGCCTTCCAAAAGTGAAAAACTAAATTGGGAGTTTTTCGCCACCAAGACATGTAAAGTTTAAAAGTACATATTCTGCCTATTAAATAGAGTGCACCCTGCCCTGTGGCTCATACAGGTCCTACTTTAGGGGTGACTTATATGTATTAAAAGAGAACATTTTACTTCTCTAAGACGTTTTACTTACCAGGTCGAAATGGCTGTGTGAAGCTGCACACACAGGCTCTGCAGTGGCAGGCCTGGGACATGGTTATTGGGATATTTGTGTTGGTGGCACATTCAGTGCTGCAGGCACACTAGTAGCACTTAATGTACAGGCCCTGGGCACATGTAGTGCATTTTACTAGGAATGTATAAGTATGCCAATTGAGGATAAACCAATATTACAATGCTTAGGGGAGAGAGCAAAAGCACCAGCACTGGTTAGCAGTGGTGAAGTTCTCAGAGTCCTAAAGCCAGCAAAAACGATGTCAGAAAAATGGAGGGATGTGGACAAAAAGTTGCGGGGAAGACCATTTAAAGGCTGTCAGGTCTAACAAAGACTGTGGCAAAGAATAAGCTCCACTGTGAAAGACACTTTTCTGACCTGAGAAGGCAGTCAGGAATGAAGAGGCTATCCAGATTTAATGAAGCCAAGGTTATCAACGAACTCACACTCATAGTGTGGAGATCGAATGGCCTAAAACTCAGCGGCATTGGCAAAAAGAGAGACACTATTAAGAACCTTGGAGAGAGGGTTCATGGAATTTAGACTATTTTAGAATGTTGCACAAAAGTAGCTAAGCAGTGCATGACACACACTTGAGAGGGAGTGACAGTGTTTTTTCTTCATGAAGGGCCCAGCCAACATTAAAGATAGCTCAAGTCGTGTTAGTGCTAGGGTAGTTCTTTGAAACTGGCATCACAAGCTTTATGAATGTCTTTCCTATACAGTATGAGGACAGAGCAATATTATTGTTTTTTTTTGGAGGGTCTGGAACAAAATGCAAAATGTTTGCCTTTCTTCTGTAGTTAGACTGCAAAATAGGTAACTCATTGAGAGAATCAATGAGCTGAAGGCCTACAAATCATTAAGGAAATTGCAAGCCTTTCGCTGTGCTGAGGTATCCCTATATAAGGGTGTTCAGTTTTAGGGGCAGGAGCAGAAACAAGCATGGAACAAAGAATAGAAACTGAGTTTGGACCAGAGTGTAAATGCAACTGATGAAAAAAGAGAGGAATTCTAATCTTCCGAAGCAAAAATAGCAGCAAAACATGCAGGCGAGTGAATGATCAGTCCTTGAATGGGACTGGTGGATGAAGTAGAGATAGTTATAGAAGGACAGCAAGACTTAGTTGAACAAGTAGGCAGCAACAAAGAGAGGTCCCAGATATAAAATATTGAGAGTGAACCCAGCAGCACTTGATTTCTGGGTTGTCGGATTGCTCTGGCTATATATACAAACTGCCAAGATGAATGGTGATGGATGGGGATGTACCAAAGGGGGCTACAGACTGTGCCAGGGTTTCATCAGAATGAATCTTTGTATAAGGTAAGCAACAAAGAAAAACAAGCATTTGTAATGCAATCGCGGTCGCATTTGTGAAAGGTAGAGTTCTTGGAGTTAAAAATGACAATTTTTTTACTTTTGTTTTTGTTGTATGAAAGGGGAGTCCAAGAAAGTTGAGAAAATGAAAGTAGAGCTTCACTGGCAAACTCTGTAAAGTGACGCTAATGTGTAACGCAATGCCGGGTCAGAGTAGTGTGCCTTAAGGGTTTTTTCCCGAAATGGTTCTAACGGAAATGAGAAGTGGAGTGAAAGTATGCCCAAAGTACTTCAAGGTTCACAGCAAACTTATTAAAATCAAGACCAGCTGATCTGAGCGCAGTGAAGTGGGAACACTGGAATGCAGTGACGAAAGCAGTGCAATGAAAACCAGGAAGGACGGCAGAAATAACCGGAGGGAATGGGTGCTGTGATGTCGTGAGGACCGCTTGTGTAGCGACGTGCGTCTGTGAGCGAGGAGGCACAGACCTATTAAAAGCTAGACGAGCTAATTTGATCTCAGTGAAGTGGGAATACTGGAACCAATGTAATCATAGAGAATGTAATGACGAAAGCACTGCAAAGAAAACCAGGAAGGACGGCAACAACAAAGGGAGGGAGAGGGTGCCTCTGCCAGTGAGGAGGCAACAGATGGCCAAACAAAACAAAGTAAGTCAAGGTTCACAGCAAACTTATCAAAATCTAGACCAGCTCATCTGAGCGCAGTGAAGTGGGAACACCAGAATGCAATGACGGGCGGGTGCGTCTCTGAGCAAGGAGGCAAAGGACTATTAAAAGCTAGACCAGCTGATCGGAGCGCAGGGAAGTGGGAATACTGGAAACAACGTAATCATAGAGAATGCAGTGACGAAAGCACTGCAAAGAAAACCAGGACGGACGGCAGCAACAACGGGAAGGTGAGGGTACTGTCGTCTTCGAACGAGGAGGCAACAGATGGCCAACCAAAATGAAGTAAGTCAAGGTTCACAGTGAGCTTGTTAAAATCTAGACCAGCTGATGAGTGCAGTGAAGTGGGAACACCAGAATGCTGTGCCAAAAGCAGTTCAAAGAAAACAAGGAAGGACGGCAGTAATGACGGGCGTGGTGCATCTGTGCGCGAGGTGGCACACGACTATTAAAAGCTAGACCAGCTGATCTAAGCGCAGTGGAGTGGGAACACCGGAACCAGAGTAATCATAGAGAATGCAGTAATGAAAGCACAGCAAAGAAAACCAGGAAGGGAGGTAGCAATAACAGAAGGCAAAGGGTGGGTTTGCGAGCAAGGAGGCAACAGATGGCCAGAGATGGCCAACCAAATGAAACAATCGGTGAAGTCCTGTGGGAGGGAACCAAGCACTCAAAGGCAGGACAGATGGAACTATTGACCAACCACAGTAAAGGAATTTTCAAAAGGCAGGCCAACCAACCAATCAGAAGTGCTGGGCGTAGCTTAAAGTTGAAGCCCATTTTCTGAATACAACATTTTTGCCAAGAGACAGCGCAAGCGCTACCTAGGTGAGGACTAAAAATGTGGACAGAGTGCTTAGCAGAAGGCTAATTCCAAATATAAATTCCAAATGAAAATTCAGCCTCCATGTAATAAGCAGCTAAGTGAACAAAATGCTTGCTGCAGACATTTGATGAGATTTGCAAGTCACAAGTCATCCCCTTCTGTGATTCAGATAGCGCTGGCACACATGTAGCACCAGTGCTATCATTAGAGGGCATTCCCTCATTTTTTTAAGGGTGTTGCCCCTTAAAAATGAGGGAATCACTTTGGTTCTGTGCCCGCAGATGCAGGTGCAGACACAAACTTGCCATTATGAGTTGCACTGAAAATGCGCCACAAAAAGGTGGCACACTTTCAGGGCGCCTCTCAAAGGCAGCCCTCTAGAGGGGAGAAATGGGGTTGCATGGACCCCACCGACATCCACTTGCAGGCAGGTACAGGTACTCACTGCACTCACCTGCAATGGGATCTCTCTCCCCCTCTTTAAATGCAAGTGGTTTGCTACCTGTACAGCTAAACACACAGCAGTTTGAATCAGTAGCTACATATTTCCCTTGAATGCACTGCCCCTAGGTCAGCACTGGTTTGTAACTGGTAATTACTCGGGCCACATCGCAGTCCATATTTTTTTGCCCACAATGGACAGGGTCAAATCAGCCTTGAGCCTGCTACAATACGAACAGCCTAACCTGAGCGGCCAAACCAGGTCCCCTCTGAACCGGAACTCAAGCAACCCAAGACCGGTTTTGCACTAGTTGGGGCTATTCAGTCATGTCGAGCTTGGTTCTAGTGGCAAAGTGAGCAAAGGACACACGTCTGGGCATGACTGTTGCACTTATGGCATTACACTGAAGGAACGCAAAAAAATGTTGAGATGCTTGCTTTAATCTAAGCCTCTGATAATTACTTGGGCCGCATTCCAGTCCATTGATTTCTTGCCCACAATGCCACTGCAGATTATACCCAGCTATATGGAAATAAGGCTTGACCTTTCCCCAGTACAAACTGTCCAGCCGAAACTGCCAACACAGGTCCTCTCTGAGCCAGAACACAGGTAACCCGCAATTGGTTTCACCCTAGCAGTCGGGTCTAGTGGCAAAGTGAGCAGGGGACTCACGTCTGGGCACACCTGTCGCACTTAGGATATCGCACAGAAGTACACCAAAAGTAATTTGGAGGGATGCTTGAATTAATCTTATCCACTGGTTATTACTCGAGCACCATCCCAGTCCACCGTTTTTTTGCCCACAATGCCACCTCAGAGTAGACACAGCTATAAGCCTTGACCCTGCTCCATTAGGAACAGTCCTGCCAGACTGCCATGACAGATCCTCTTGGAACCAGAACACAAGAAACCAAAGACCAATTTTGCCCTACATTGTGGCATTTCAGTTGGATGCAGCGTGTTCCAGTGGCAATGTGAGCACAGGCCGCACGTCTGGGCATACTCACTTAGGACATTGCACAAAAGTGATGGGAGGAATGCTTGAATTAATCTCAGCCACTAGTAATTATCCTGGGCTGCATTTCAGTCCTCTCTAAACCAGAACTCAAGCAACCCAAGACCGGTTTCAAACTATTTTGGGTGCTTCAGTCGGGTGTACACTTCTCATAGACTGAAGCATAGATGGCATACAGAAGTGTTCTGGATAAACTTTCAGTTGTCCAGGGCTGTTGTATTTGACCATCAGCCCCTTCTCAAGTCAGGAACATCATGAAGTTCTGCTTCAATGCTGCTATAAAGAATGGCTGGCAAATGGATTGAAGTAAGGCGTTATCAGTGAGGAGAAAGTGGTATGGGAGGTATCTCTACATCCAAGACCTGTCTAGTAGAGAGACCGCAGCCCATCTGCCTGGAGGAATACGGAGCTGGGTGGTAAAAAATGAAGTAAAACATGCAGATCACTGATTGGATTGCGCACAGCTGTGGTAAGTTAACTGGTGTCCTGTACTAATAATGCCCTGCTAATCTGATTCTCCCATGGGACTAATGCAAACTTTGTTTTTTATGATACTTTTTATTAAGTAAATACAATTCAACTTTACAGATATCATTTGAGAGGAAGTAAAGTAGTCCGCATACACATGTTTACATTAGTTTACTATAGCACTAACATGGGTACTCTACACTTTCACGGATCCAGAGACTGTTCCATTGTGGGAACTACAGGAGGGCTAAAGATATTCCCTCTGTGCACATTCCACTTGTTCCAAACTGCTAACCCTTTTTTGGGACAGCCACTTGCTGTATATACAGTCTTCTCCCTAAACATGCACTAATGCTAACTTTGATGTGAGTTAACCTGAGCAGAGAAGCTTTTCCGTGAGAGGCTAAGTTTGAGCTAACTTTCATCCTGCTGACTGCATTGTCCCAAAGTTCTGGAGAAAATGTAAGCAGCTGCTACAGAGTCACCAAAATGGCCACAGGTCATGTCTGATAAACTCTAACATCCTATCTGAGTGAAAAAATCACATCGACCAGGGATCTTGTGCACAGGTGCCAGTTGCCAACTTTAGTCTCCCATAGTCTCCCTACCTCATCCTGACTTTGGACGCGTGACTTTCTGGTGGGCTGTTTTGTACATTTATAGTGGCTGTGTTTTTTAAGCCTGGTTGAAATTCATATAAAATTGCTTTGTGGAAGTTACGCAAAATGCCTCGAAATTTTCACAAAGTTATACCTTGATAAGCAAAATGCACTTTTTTTTCACGATTTTTGGCACAAGCAGGCATTTTACACTAAACATTTGTGCATAATCGAGCACTATGCAAACAACATCTGCTTGCATTAGGCTCACTTGCTTTTGTCACACGTTCATGAAAAAGGAATTTTACCTGAATGAAGTCTCAGTTATGCAACGTGACATAATGGCATAAGCTCAGGCATGTTGCTCAACAAAGTTAATGCAAAATGCTGGAAATTACACAAGATTATGCTAGCCAGAGCTATTCGGCCTGCCCCCCTTGTAGGCCACTGTACAATAACCTAAGTGGCCTGTTCGCATGTGTGCCTGAGTGATGGAGCCAGCTGAAGGTTTGCAGCTGCACCACCTACCTAGTGGTGGTCGCCACTAGGAATGGGTGAGATCTTATAGAAACTGCCTAAACTCTAGAGCAAACTTGCCAGCATATCCTACAGCTTTTACTACAATGGTCGTTGGGACCTGATCTCAAGCGATTTACTGTTAGTCGACTATGAGGACCAAGGTGCTCTGAGGCAGCTCAACAGTCGGCATAAAGAGACTGACAAGTCAGGCCTGTGTACATGCTATTAGGACAGCTTCACTGCTAGTAGCCTGGACTTCTGACTACCCAGTGAACTCTGTAGATATGCTCAGTCGCAGTTCCTTTGTCAAATAAGTACTTTCGTTCCTATAAGATAAATCATTGCGTGGACATTTGTTTATTCGATGTTATTTGTCTTCTGCTGAGCTCAGAGTCTCTAACCTCAGACCCCTTCCTTGAGTAATTGGACTGCTTTGCCTTTCTACCCTCGGAATAAAGTGCTGAAGAGGTCTACTTGGTAATCAGACATCACCCCAAATGTAGTTTGGCCCTCAGGAGAGCAGAGGAAAAGAAATCCACTTTGCTTGAAAACTAGTTCTGATAATGTTGATTTTAACGGTGTTATGCTTAGCAATTTATTTACAGCTTTATTGTTTGTTGTTAAACCAGGGCGCTAGGCTGTGGTAATACATGATTGTCTGAAACCCAATCATATGGTGCCCTTGATTTAAATGTGGACAACTGTTTTCAGTAGGCTTGGATCACATCATGTTCCTTATTTCTGATGAAAAGGTAGAGGTGGCTCCTCCGCTAAGGCGGAGGACGTTGCCCCCTAGGAAAAATAAAATGATAATAACATTTTTATTTTTATTTTTTCCCCCTATTGGCTCAGTGAAGGTGCGGGCAGGGCTGTGCTGCCCACAGAGCAGGGGGAGGAGTAATGGACACTCTCTGAAGTGTGCATGGTGGGCTGGCCAAACCATCATGCGCACTTAGTATGTTGTCCACCGGGCTGTAATGCACAGCCTCGGTGGAGAACATGCACAGCCTCCCAGCCCCTGTCTGAGTGCCGAACCACAGTGCTCAGACCAATCACGATGCTGCTGTCATGCTTGTGACAGCAGCATTGTGATTAGCTAGGGGAATCTGGGAGTCTGTGTGCTTCCTGTTTTGTCGACCAAAGCGGCGGCCTGCTGGACGGTAAGTGAAATTTTCTTTTTTTTCCCCCTTTTTCTTTTTTTACAACTCCCTCTCCCCGCCTCACCACTACTACCCAGTAGCAGCTGCTACTGTGAAAAGGTTAAAGTACTCTATGTGAACTACACAATCATCAGAGGGAACGGAATAAGAAGTTTGTGACTGTTAAGTGAGAACCACCTGCCCAGTTGTCATAAAAGCCTCTATCCATAATCCAAAAACCTAAATTACTGAGACTAATGCAGCAACAAGTTGAATTTCCTTCAGCTTCCTTTGCCTCAGACGGCTCCTGCTCAAACTCTTTCTTATTTAGACCTTGCTGTTTCGCCGCTCTGTGCTCCCATTCAATCTAGCTTTCCATCTGACTGCAGAGCCTGCAAATTAAGCAGTTCCTATTTTGCTCTCCACAGATGAACATGTTTGACCGAATGAAGAAGAGTATGAATATTTTAACATGATTAAAACACACATTTAAAAAAAAAATGTACCGTTATTTCACTGAAGTATCTTTTTCATATTTACCACGGGATTTTTCGTTCATTTCCTAGTGCAGCTTCCTGCAGTGCTAACCTGATGCTGAACACTTCGGTGCTAAAAATGCATATATTAAATTCAACTTCTTCTTATGTGATATTTCCACTCCATAAATTTAGACCAAAGTCTGTTATATCTATATTCATCATATGACTGTGTGCACAAGCATAGCTGACAGATCGCTCGGGTAAATAAACCAAAGCATTATATCAGTGAGGAATGCCTCATTACTTAGGTAGGCACGGAATATTTTTTTTTTTGTGTTGAAATTTTTTATTAAAGTTTTATAAAACAAATACATCAGAGCATAAACAGCAGAAAATGAAGAGAAAATAGATCCATGTTGAGAGAAATAATGCAAAAAGATACTGATGAATAAATATTAGATAAATATGATATAAATATGCATTTAAATATATAAATACTAATTGAAGTAATAATTATGTCAAGGCATAGAATGATACATTATAAAGACATAACCTATAAGGGGAGGAAAAAGGGAAGGAGCTTAGACAATAGAAGTGCAGGAAATATAAATAAATAGATAAAACAAAGGTAAAATGATTAGATAAAGACAGAGGAACACTGTAGCGAATAAAACAGAGGATACAGAAGACAAGGAAAAGAAAAGAAATAAACAAAGGACAAGAGAGGGTAAAAGCTGATTAATGTGCTTGGATAGAAGTAGAAGCAGGGGAATTAGCAGAATTTGATTTAAGAAATGGAGACCAAATTCGGAGAAAGGTGTCAGCTTGATCCTGAATGTTATAAATTGTGCGTTCATGTGAGGCAGTCTGTATCATCGCTACCAACCAATCTTCCTGAGAGGGAGGCAAAGATGATTTCCAATGACGCAGGATACATATTTTAGCAGTAGCCAGTGAGATATGAAAAAGACGGAGTTGTGGTTTCGAGAGCTTTGGGGAGTGGCGGACATCATGCAGGAGGATATTAGTTGGTGTAAGTGGCAATTTTAGGGGCATAGTGGAATTCAAAGTAGTACCAATGTAAGCCCAATAAGATCGGATACTAGGGCAATCACAAATGATATGAGTAATATCGCAACCTGAATTGGAGCATCTCCAGCAATTGGAATGGGAAAGAAGGCCAGCTTTGTGCAATTTGACTGGAGACCAGTGCCAATCGTGTAGTATTTTAAAAAGACAAAATTTAAGCCTTGATTCACGGGCTCCCTTGTTCAAATTCTCCAGAATCAGATCCCATTCAATGTCAGAAAAGGAAATTGAGAGGCGAACTTGCCATTTACGCTGAAGATCATGTGAAAGGGGTTTAGAGAAGAGGTGGGACGATAAAATTTTATATATGCCGGAGGTAACACCTTTAAATTTCCCCCAAACGTGCAAATAGGATAAAATAGGGGAATCTTGTAATATCCATGGCGGTGACCCCATATGGGTCTTCAGACATTGCTGAAGCTGGAGGTATTTAGAAGAATGGTGTAGGGGAAGATCAAATTCTACTCTGAGCTGAGAGAATGGCTTAAAATCCCCATCATGCAGAAGCTGATCCGGATAGAGGATACCTGCAGCACGCCATTCAGGCCGTTGATACGAATGCCCGAATTATTCCATAGGGGGGCTTTGATATGAATTCTTGGATTCGAACCTAACAGCCTATGACTTCTCTGCCAGGATTTATGCATGGCAGATAAAATCGGATTTTTCGGGTCAAGACGGCTAGTGCCACTACCATACAAAGGAGTAAGATTCGATTCCGAGGATAGAAGATGTCGTTCTATTTGGACCCATTGTGGCAAGTCTTTAATACCAGGTAAAAAATATGAGAGTTGGGAGATATGTAACGCCAAGGAGTAGTGTTCAATGGATGGGAGACCAATGCCACCAGATAACTGATGAGCCTTCAGCTTAGTTATGGCAAGACGTGGCTTGGCATTACCCCAAATGAAGGTTTTAATCTGGGCATCTACTGATCGGAGTAAGGATAAGGGAATCTGTAGGGGAAGCATGCCTAGAATGTAAATAAATGTAAATAAATCTCGGAAGAGTAACCATTTTAACAGCCTGAGCCCTACCCCAGAGAGAAAGACCCAGAGCCTTCCATTTATCAAAATCCCGACGCATTTGGGAGATAAGAGGAGATAGATTATCTGTAACCATGTCTTGTAACCCTTTATTAACTAGGACACCCAAGTATTTGAGGCGTGAGGCCTGCCAATGAAAAGGAAAACCAAAGATGGCAGCTTTTGTGGTACCATTAGAAATAGGTAAAGCCTCACTTTTGTCCCAATTAATCTTATAACCTGAAAAGGAAGAGAAATCATTAATAATTTGAAGAAGAGAAGGGAACGACCGAGGAAGACGAGTAAGGGTGAGTAAAATATCATCAGCGTACAGGTATATTTTAGAATGTCCAATAGGGAGGGGAATACCAGAAACTTCATCAGATTGACGGATGGTAGCAGCTAGAGGTTCCATAGCTAAAAGAAACAGAAGGGGGGATAGTGGGCAACCTTGGCGTGTCCCTCTCTTAATTGTAAAGGTATCAGATAGAAATCCACCACAGTTCACTTGAGCAGAAGGATGATCGTAAAGTAAACGCACTTTATCAATAAATTTTGTACCTAAGCCAAATTTTTCCATGACCGTGAAAAGGTAATTCCATTCGTTGCGATCAAACGCTTTCTCTGCGTCAAGTGAAAGGGCTAACGCATCATCTGTGAGATGTTGAGCCGACCACAGTGCATGGGTCAGGGAACGCAGATGATTCCGGGAAGAGCGTCCCGGTACAAAGCCTACTTGAGAATGGTGTATCAAAGAAGGTAAGACTTTACGCAAACGAGACGCAAGGATACTGGCCAGAATTTTAATATCAGAGTTCAACAGAGAAATGGGACGATAACTACTGCAAAGCTGGGGATCTTTGCCTGGCTTTGGTAGCACGACAATGATAGCTTTATTAGAAAGGGAACCCAGTGAAGATGCAGCATCCGCCTCCTGGAATGCAGCATGTAGAGTGTCAATAATATTGAGACCCGCCCAACGATAGAATTCAGGAGGAAACCCATCCTCACCAGGGGCCTTGTGATAGGGCAGAGCAGCTATCGCACTGGAAACCTCATCCCTAGTTATTTCACCCTCAAGGATGGCCTTACCATCCGCTGAAAGAGAAGGGAGATGCACTTTCGCAAGGAATGCCGTCATCTTATCCGAATCCATTCGATTATCAGAAGTGTAGAGGGATTCATAAAAGGAGGCGAACTCATTGACAATGTCTTGAGGTTTTGTGCACAAGTGTCCTTGCGCAGATCTGATGGCCGGAATGGCCATAGATGCCTCCCTTTGACGCAACTGTGCGGCTAATAACCTTCCCGCCTTTTCTCCCTGCTCATAATGTCGGCCTTTCATTTTCTGTAAGGCGTATTCTGCCTTAGATGTAAAAAGACTGTTTAAGGCCATTCGGGCTTGTTCAAGCAATTTCCGATTTTGTAGGGACGGAGAGGTGATATATAGGCGAGAATAGGTTTGTATGTCATGTTCGAGTTCCACTTGCTTCCTCGCATTTTGCTTATTAGCGAGTGCTGCATCGCGCATTAATTGACCCCTTAAAGTAGCCTTAGCTGCAGCCCAAAGAGTCCTGCTGGAAGTCACGGATCCCTGATTATTAGAAAGATAAGTTTGAAGGTGTGACTGCAGTTGGGATTTACCAACGGGAGTTCTGTGGCGCTGAATGTTCATTCGCCAGGGCTTACGTCCAGGATTAGAAAGTCCCAGGTCTAGGGAAAGGAGAACCGGAGAGTGGTCAGACAATGCCGCTTCCAGGATGCAAGAATCTGTAACCAACTTAACTGCGTTCTGTGAGATAAGGAAGTAGTCAAGGCGAGAAAACGTACCATGAGTCGACGAAAAGAAAGTATATTCCTTATCCGTTGGGTGACTGATACGCCAATGGTCAACCAACCCGATATCTGAGATAATATCACCTAGCAAAGCTCTATCTGACGCATTACCCCTATCTAATGGACCAGTTTTATCTAGAATAGAATCTTGCGTCACGTTCCAGTCACCACCAATCAAATATTGCGATGCATTAATTTCGAGCAACAATCGGGATAGTTGAAGAAAAAATGTTTTCTTGGTACCTGTAGGGGCATATACAGACCCTACACAAACGTGAGAATCACCAATTTTAAGTTTAGCAAAAACATAGCGGCCATTTACATCTGACCATGTTTTAGAAACAGTGACCGGAAGGGACTTGCGAAGAAGAATTGCAACTCCACATTTGCGGAGGGGGCCTGTGTCCGTGGATTCATCTTGTTGAATGCTGCTATGTATAACTTTGCCCACCCAGTCCCTACGAAGTTTGTCTGATTCTAGAGCATCCAAATGGGTCTCCTGAAGCAAGGCTACATCTACATGCTTAGTCTGAAGGTAGGAGAGAACCTTTTTCCGTTTTATGTAATGGGTGAGACCATGTACATTCCAAGTAATTGCATTAAGAGAGTGTGTTTTTGCCATATTAGAACAACGTAAATATCAGAAACCGGAGAATGAAGCACAAAACAACGTGCTAAACCAAACAAAGGAAAAAGAAAAGAAGTGACAAAAAGAAAGGGAAACAAGGATAAAATAAATGGAAACGAAACTACGATTTAAATGGAATACATGAAAAAAGCGATAAGAAGAATGATGAAAAAAGAAGAAAAAGGGAGATAAGATTTAGAGAGGTGATATAATATTAAAGAGAGCTAGAAAATATTGAGTAAAAGCAAAGAGAGAACACGAGACCGTAGACTGTTACCCGCGGGCCTGGGCGCACTAGAGCACCGCCACGGGAAAGGACCCCACAGAAAAGAGAAAATATTAGGAGAGTAGTAATGATATAGACGGAAAGCCCAGAATAGCATTGTGAAAAAGAACCTAGGTGCAATAAAAGGTAGATAAAGCAAAATAGAGGTTAAGAACCAGTATTGTAAAGAGGGGGGGGGAATCCAGTGATAATTAAATGTAAAGTAACCTAATATCATAGGGCATACAATGCGTGTATAAATAAACCAACATGGAATCATGCAAGTAGAATAATAAAACTGTAATTAAACCATTAAACGCCAAGACGCCCCAGTAGATACAAAATTGTTGGGGAAATATTTAAGGCAATAAATTGTAACAGGAAAAGCAATGAATGTAAGAAGAAGAAAGAGTGGAATTATTATTAGGCAGAGGAATAACAGTAAGCAGACTGAAGGAGAAAAGAAATAAGATGAAAAGCTAGAAAGAGAGAGGTAAAAAAGGACAAGCAGATATTATAAGAACAGCAAAACATGTGAAAAATGTGGTAAATAATTAACAGTAAAAATAAGACTCTCAAGACAAGAGAGTCTACAGCTAACTGCCAATAGTATTAAGGACAACATCTTCCAGAAGTGAGAGGATTATTCAATCCGCATCCGAAGGAGTTTTAAGAGGAGAACGTGACTTGTCTCTCTGTAGATCTTGTGAAAACGTAGCAACCGAGACCGATTGAATTGCAGCTTTCCTATCTTCTTGTGAGCGATGAAGACGTTCAAGATCCCTTCCCCTTGGTCGGGGGCTGCCAGGAGGGCGCCTGTTGCGATCTGACAATGTAGTGGAAGACTTAGAGGGTGAATGGGACTGAGCTTGCTGTGAGGGTGTAGTAAGAACCTCCATTTCTTGAGGATGAAGACGGTCCAGGAACTGCTGAAGATGCTCGGGGTCGAAAAAGTCCTTAGAGACTCCATCTTTGGTAACGCGAAAGCGTGCTGGATCGAATAGGCCATATTTGATACCTAGCTGACGCAGTTGAGGTCGCATGGAGAGAAAGGCTTTCCGCCGCTCATTAGTTTCCTTGGAGAAATCAGCTGCCATAAAAATGCGATGACCTTCAAAGGAAAAGGAGCCTTGCAGCCGAGCCGCAGATAATATTTGTCTTGTTTGTTCATGACGAAGAAGACAGGCAATAATCGGTCGTGGACGTGCGGCAGGATCATCACGTGGAGGACCAATTCTATGAGCACGTTGTATCTCCAGGGGTGGATTGAAAGGAATACCAGTTAACTTTGGGAGTATATGACACAGAAATACACTGGAATTCTGCCCTTCAATGCGTTCTGGAAAGCCAAAAAAACGAATGTTGTCCCTCCTACTTCTGTCTTCCAAATCAATGAGTTTACTATGGAAGAGTAAAAGGTCCCGGTCTTGATTTGGAAGAGATTCCAATCGATTCTCCACTGCCAAAACCCTAGAATCAAGGGATTCAAACTTCGTATGAAAGGTGGTAAGTTCTGTCTTAATAGATTTAGTCTCCTCAGCTAGTGATGTGATTGTGAGGTGCATGTCATCTAACCGACGACTGACCTCGGATATTTCGTGCAGGATACGTTGCAAAGCTGCCGCCGACGCCTGCCCACCATTAGAGGCCGACGCCTGAGGTGAGGCGGAAGGAGAGGAGGCATTGCCTTTTGTAGGCATATTGGTGGATTGCTTGAGGGCTTCTGCAAAAAGAAGTGGTTTAGAAGCCTTGTTTCCTTGCTTAGAGGCAGGCATTTGAGGAGAATGTTTAATAAAAACTTTGAAAGAACGTAAAGCCGTCTTGCTGCCAAGGAATGCTTATATGTAGCTGCAGAACAACACCAAGACATGCAAAAGAAACACCTGATAACTGTATATGTACAGCATTAATAAGCAAAAAGAAACTTATAACGCGTTTCTAGACAGTAAAATGTAAAAGTGTATCATTGCTTAATGACCCCCACTGCCTACACTTGTAAATATGATAACAACTGTCGCTATATTCACAGGTATGTAAATAGAGGTAAGATAAAATGAAACATCATACGCGCGTTTATGGTAAAAACAATAAGCACAGCTACATGCACAGCAATATGAACAGGGCTGTAGAATGCAAAGTAATCATAGTCAAAGCAGAAAAGGCACAGCCTGACTGAAGAAGTTGACATGAGCGCTATAATGGCGTTAGAAGAAAGCACTCTCTTGTGCAGGACACATATACTGCGCTAAAGGAGGCCATGAAGCGTCAATTGTAACCAAAGTCAAAAAGGCGCGAAACTGTAACTGCAGCAAAAAATTTCCCAGCTTTGAAGAACAGTTTAGCGTGATGAATCGCAAATTGCTTGCTGACCTGATAATATGCTCATTGGCTGAATGAGGCGAATGACATGTGTGCCACAACAGGAGTATAGAAGGAAGTTATCCTACCAGTGGCTGAGCGACGACACGTCCAAAAAATCTAACTCCTGTCAGGTGACATTCCTGAAGAGAAGTATTGCAGGCAAGTTGAGAAAGGCGCGACCTCATGAGGAGGCAGACAGTCGTCAGGAGCAACGAAGGCGCGGCCTCATGAGGAGGCGGGCGCCCGTCGTCAGCAATGAAGGCGCGGCCTCATGAGGAAGCGAGCGCTCTTCAGTAGCAGCAAAGGCGCGGCCTCATGGGGGCAGGCGGTCTTCGTGGCATAGGCGCGGCTTAAGGAGGAAGGAGAAGCAGCCTGTGTAAATACGTCAGGCGAGCCCCGCCGGACGCGCAGCTCCACACCACTCCGTCATCCGAGCAGCAAACACCGGGGAGACTTCGCCATCACATCGCCGGAAGCACGCCCAAGTCGTGCCCACCACTCTCCGGCTGTCGCAGGGCACAAGAAGAGGACTCCAAAGCAGACGTGAGGTAGGAATTTTTCTGTTAAGGGTCCATCCCGCGACGGAGCCCACTCGTCAGGCGGCCATCTTCCTGCGTGGCCAGACCACGCCCCCCGGCACGGAATATTTTGCAAATTAAATTGTGATCTGGCGGTTTACAGCACAGAGGAGAGTGCCAACTCTATTAACATCAGGTTGGTGCCTCTGAGTTTCATGTAATAGCTGCCAATTTTTCCTCTTGAGTCAGATAATCAGTTATCCAAATGCTGTTTTACACGTGAGGAGAACAGACACATGGCAATATAGACAGAAGCTAGCCACAGCAGCCCTTTAAATGCCTTCCACATGATTGCCTGCTTCCCTAAAGGAGCCTACATGAATCTACAATGAGTTGAAGTGAGCATGTGTGAGTGGAAGTTCACAGTGAAGCAGAGTATGTAGTTGGCCGTAGTTAATGCAATAGGAAATTACGAGTATTCATTGAAAAAGCAGAGATTTGGTGGTTCTTAGCACTTTCTATGGCTGGCCGATATAAACAAGAACAGACATGGCGACCTCTTTCACAAAAGTAAGTTTACATGCAGACCTTTGTGCATGTGGAGATGTCCACCTCACAAGATGGAGATTTCCTCAATGAATGGAATTTACCATTTCCATGCGGAGAGCTCAACCTAGGTTTAGAAGTATCAGTCTCCACCCTCTGAAATGAGAGGGAAGTAGAGATCTCCATACTTAGATGTGTCAGTTGCATTTTGGAAAATGAAAAGTAGTATTACTTTCTGTATTCCAAAATGGATTTTGTGAATAGAGCCCTTTGTATTTTGCCATTGCTGTAGATTTAGAGATTTTATTACACATTAGTAAAGAATTATCATGTATCAATATAAAATAAATACGTGCCATTACTGAATTAAATAATGCAGAGTTCACCTTCTCTTTTTGCGCACCTAAGATAGAGGTGCGCAAAAAACATTATCAGGCGTGAATGATAAGATCCTGATTTGCAGACATTTATACGTGTAAATGAAACGTTGTGTTGTGAAAATTTACTAGCAGGGTGAACTGGCTGTTGCTATGTTTATAGTTTAGTGGTGAGAAAGGGGGAATGTCTAGTGTGAGCATGTAAAAAACCAGAAAACAACGGGAGGAAAGTCCTTCTTCTACTTTGCAGCCAAGGCCTGGATCGAACCCCTCCTCCCCCTCCAGCAAGCTCACACCTTGCCCCAGTTCAGGAAAGACCTCAAGACCTGGCTCTTCAGATGACCCCAACACTCAACGGAGCCGCCCAAGTGCCTTGAGACCCTCACAGGTGTGTAGCTGTGCTTTATCAACGCTGATTGATTGATTTATTGAATCTTGTAGGTTTGTGCATGTGCTGAAGCAATTACTAGTAGTTTTTAAACTCCAGACATGGATACATATTTCCTGTGGCATACGGCAGGAATAAGTGACTTTTCAAGGTGGCAACAAGAATGGAATGTAAATGTAGGGGTGCAAAATAATGGGAATGTAGAAGAAGGAGTGTTTTGTCACCCATGAAAATATATTACCTGGGCAAAAAAATGTTTTTTGTGCAATTCCCTAACATTACAACAAGAAGCATAAGTCAATAAACCTACAGCGTGCATAAGCTTACATCTACCATATGTAGATACAATGTTTTTTAGAATCTTGTGCATTTTTAGAGACAGTACTACAAATGTTCTGCATTACGAGTAAAAGTGGATTCCATAGTTACAAGTATATGATTTTAATTGGTTTGATCATCAAGTTTCTTATTGAATGTCAGATTGAGCTACATAGGTGTAATGATTTACATTAATGTTTATGCCTTGTGGTTGCAAATCATTTAATGTGTAACTATAATCAAGAAATGTTTGACTAGGATAGTTATTTAGAAAGCCTAGAATTTCAATATCACTGCATGCGTTCTCACTTGTGAGATGTATTGTGTGCAGTAAACCGCACCTGTCATCTGAGAATATTTGCACAAACATAGAGCACACTTGGTCAAGCATACGCATGTTTTGGTGAAACAGATCAGCTGGGTCTGGCACAGGTAAATGTGGTGGGGCGGGGTGAGGAGGGGTGTGCTGTGAGCTGGGGAACTCAACAGATGATGGAATAGGTATATTTAAATAAATAAATAACACCTATTCCATCGTCAATCGACTGCCCCCCATTCGCGCCCTGCCCTGCCCCACCCGCCCCACTGCACTTACCTGTGCAGGCTGAGGCTGAAACAGACCCTTAACGTCTTGAAACATTCCAAGCACAGTGTAAGTGTGTTTCAGTAACACAGGTACAGAAATTGAGGGACAATTTTACGGGTGTAATCATCATAAAATCTTATCACTATCATATGAATCAAACCTTGGTCAGTAGTTTTGCAGATATTTTGTGAAACCACACATGCCCACTCACATAATGAAACAGAGTGTCCCATGGTATGGACACTGTTCACAAAGACGCCTGTAAAGGGTCATTATCACATAGTAAGGTGAGTAGAAAAATCTTCCACAGAGTTGGCTTCATGTGGAGAGTGGAGTCTCTGAATTGTCTAAATTCATTGAGGGATTTGCAAGTTCTTTAAGTCATTGGGGAGGGCAGCACCAGATCTAATTGTTTCTGCCGATTGGGAAGATAGTAGTGGCTGCTAAGACAGTACCTGTGCTCCCAATGCATGTTCCCTCTTCAGGATCCTGCTCCATCAAAGCTTTTCCTTCTTCTTCAGTTGCAGGATAACCCTGTGGGAGTTATTCCAATGTGAGGAGGTCTGTGAATCTCTGACATTTTCGATTGCACCTACAGTGACAGGGGAAACAACTTTTAATTCAGTTCAATTCAATGTGCTTGTATAGAGCATGGCTTCCCTCCAGAGGGCTCCTACTGCTGTAATCCACCAGTCTTAAGTGTTAATCACCAGACAGCAAAGTTGTCCTAAAGTTATCCTGAAGAGGTATTCATCCTCCATCATCCTCAATCTAGTGGGCAGATTATTCCACAAGTTAGCTGCTAAGAAAAAGAAGGATCTGCCCCCACTCCTTACTTATTGGCATTTTGGCTAACTTTTGGAAGGATGATCTCAACGATCTCCTGGGCCCGTAAGGATGAATCATGGGAAACAATATTTGAGGTCCTTTTTTATGGAATGCTCTATGGGCAATGCATAGTGATTCAAATTAAATTCTGCTTTTAACTTGAAGCCAGTGCAAGTCAACCAAAGATCCGTATACAGATTGATACCTCAGTATCCTAAATAACAGCCTCACTGCTGTTTTCTAGATTACCTGGAGTCTTTTCAACACGCAGACCGGACAGCCGAGGTAGAGTCAATTTTCATAATCTAAGCAGGAAAGAATCAGTGCGTGCACCAAAATCCTCCAAGAGGGAGGATAGAGAAGGTCTAAGATCTTTCTAAATATCCTCATGATACCAAAACATGTGGGTACCAGTTTGCAAACTTGGGTCTCAAAGGTGAGATTTTCTTCCAGCCAGGAGCCCAAGTTCTTAATTGCTTACTTCGTCAGGGGCCGAATACCTAAGGATCCTTTTTAACAAACTGATTTCCAGTGGTTAATTATTACCGACCACCAACAACTCAGTTTTGCCACCATTGAGTTTCAGAATTGTCACCATTGATTTTCAGACAAAAACGAGCCATCAAGTCAGCAACGTCCTTTAGGCAAGGATCCAACTAGTCAATATTGCACTGATTGTCCAGTGTTAATTAGATGATAATCTGAGTGCCATCTGCAAAAGAACCAATAGTTAGGCCATAGGATAAAATGATCTCTGCTAGGACTAAGTGAGAAACCCTGAGGGACCCCACACTTAAGAGTGAAGGTATCCGATTAAAATTGCCTCTCATACACCTGAAAGGATCTTTCATCAAGACATGAGGAGAGCCAGTGATACACTAATCCTGATATTACTACTGCTGTCAGTCTATGATGTAATTTATAGTTAGAGACAATGTCAAAGCGGGTGCTTAAATCCAATAGGATCACTGCAGCAGTACCTCCACTATCCAGATTCATTATCAGTGCCTTATGCATGGCTCACAACAATGTTTCTGTACTATGACCTGATCAAAAGCCTTTTTGCGTATGATGTAGCACAACATCATGATCCGGAAAAGTAGGAAGATGCTGATTACTGTGTTTTTCCAGAACCTTACCCATTATAGGAATATTGGTCTACTGTTTTCAGCTTGCCGAAGGTCAAAGTGGGCTTTTTTAAATAGACTTTACTACAGCATGTTTACAAGAGAGTGGTACATTGCCCTATTTTAGGGAGAGGTTAAGTACCTGTAGCAGAGTCGGGCAGATTCTTTTGTCCCCCTGTTTCAAGATATAGGTTGGCCCAGTGTCCAACGAGGAGCCTGATTTTACCTTGTTCATCAACACAGGGACATCTTTTTCCTCTGTCTCCTGAAAGGAAGAGAGGGTCTCCATTTGCTTAAAGTGACTTTATTCCATCAGGAGTGTCCCCTGCAGGTCACTAAAGCACACATAGATTCCAGAGATTTTGTCAACAAAGAAGTTGGCTAGTTCATTACAATGAGCTACAGAGGGTGTGAAAGCTGACCCGTTACTATTTTAGTAAAAGATTTGACTACCATAAATAACTCTCTAGAATAATTTGCTTCAGAATCTCTTTTGCTAGCATAATATTCTGCCTGTATTATTAAGTGACTTTCTGTAGTCCATGTTGTTATTAGGATCATATCCTTTCCTTCATTACTTCTCCAGTCTTTTTATAATTCTTGCAAATGAGAGATAAACGAACGTGCTCTTGTTGTCTGACGGGGAGGTCGTAACTTCTTAATAGGAATGTTGTTATCTAGCATGGCAGAAATCCACTCATTGAAGTTTTGTGCTGCATTAAGCACATTCTCTTCAAACCTGGGTATAGTATCTAGAACATATCCTTCAAATTTTACTGGGTCAAGATTAGACCAACAGTGCTCCAGTCTAGGAGGTGCCTGCGCAAGGTTGCTCTTCTCCTGATCAGATATTCATATCAGGATCATGAAATGATCAGACCAAGCTGTGGCCACTTAACACATAAACTGGGACTATTTGAGAACACTTCTAATTTATACTGTTGTGCTGATTTTGTCCCATTGCTTAGTACACAAGGCATCACATGGAAGGTTGCCAGTGTATTCACCAGTTCCTTCACCTCTCCAGTCTGAGCACAAGATCAGCCCCTCTAAACCGAATAGACATCCCAATGATAGTTTGCTTAATTTTGAAAGTTGGTCTGTCTATAGACAAGGTTCCATAGTCTGGAATACCACATGCTTTACCTTTAGTCTTGAAGATGTTTTAGTTGTGATAGGACCTAATGAAGAGATAATGCTTCAAAGACAATTGACTGAGTGTTTTGTCTTTTGTTTCTCCTCCAACAAGCACTCTAATGAGTATGTGAAGCAGCTTGTGCTCCACATGAATACACCAATACATCAATACATTAGCTCATATGTGAAAAACTAACTAAATAAATGAATAAATAGTTGAATAAGTGAAATGATAATTGTTCAGTGATCTTTGTAACATCATTCAGTTCTACCAGTCTACCAACTTTCTGAAACTGGACTCGTACCAATTAAAAATATCAAGGTTCGTTCTTTATAAAGCATTTGAAGAGTGAAGACCTACAATGGTCTGTCATTCTCAGGCTACCTTCAGCGGAATTAAAAGCACACTGCCTCCATGGACAAGGGCACTGAGCAGTCATTTATAGCTCATTATAAAACATGGCCTTTAAAAAATGAAGATACTTTTGAAGTTTGATTTTGATCTGTTTTATTCAGTGGAATGTATTGTTTGATTTTTTCAGTCACTTTTTATTAACTTTATAAACAAGAAACAAAACTGAAACAAAACAATTTTACATGCCATATTCATTTGGAGACATGGTTAATATGCTGGTTGCCTTATACATTTCACTTAGTAAAGCTGACCCGTTCTTTTGCAATGTATTAATGAATTTACACTTAAGTCCATTGGAGGGTCCCATGGGAAGCAAGGGCGCAGTTTAGTCTTCTCATGGGATCTTTCATTAATGGGATAATGAAGGCAGGACAGAATAGGTGGGTTGTGGACGGGGATGGGAATTTAACTTAAGGACAGATATAGGAGCCAAGAGAGGGGGTCAGCCTTTCTCTGGCTCATTCCCCTTCCACAACGGGTCAGCTGTTGAGGCGTAGCAAGTCAGAGGCCTTCAAATGTTGGTCAGTGCGGAAGTGGTGCAGACCGTGCTGTCCACTCTTGGTGCAGCTGGGAGGGCTAATCTTTTGTGGCCAGGAGTTTTGATGGAGGCCTGGGCCGGCATGTCTCATCCGACCTGGGCTGCTTCGGGAGGTGTTGCAGCAGCAGTAGCGGTGTGCACGTCACTGAAAGGTAAGTGTGCTGGCAGGAAGGGGGGGGCGGGCGGGGATGCAGCTCATCCCCTGCAGCCTGACAGTGTCAGCTCCGGGGAAGGTGGAGCATTTTTCCGGCAGTTGTCAGTCGGACTGTGCTTGATTGCTGCCCGTCGGAACCCAGCGGGAGAAGTGGGGCAGGGCCCAATGTGGAGTGCAGCGTCTGCTCTGCACTGCTGATGGGGCCCCCACCCCTGGGGCTTTGGTCCTGCAGTATGGTCCCCTGGACCTGTCTGGTCAGACCAGGGCAGTAGTGAGGTCAGCGGGGGGCGCAAGAGAAAGGTCACTTTGGGAGTTTTCTGGGGCTCAGGAAGGGGCTGATCCAGGGTCTGGGCATAGGGGTGAGTTTCAGGCAGGTCACAAGACATAGCTGGTGGTGCTTGGTAAGGGAGAATGCTGCTTCTGTTCAGCGTAGGCTAGGTGGAGGTCAGGTGAGCAAGTCGCAGGAAGTCGACCTGGAGGCAAAGATCATGGAGCAGCACCTGCCCGCCCTGGCAACGTCGGAATAGTGGGAAAGGCCCTGTAGGGAGAGGAAGGGGACTTTGGAGCAAGGGGTACAAGTGAAAAGGGTTAAGGGTGCCCCTGGTGTGAGGGTTGGGGCAGTGGCCACTGGCCATGGGCCCTGCTTGGGGTACGGGGTGCTGTGTATGGGTACCTGGGGAGGACCAGTTGGGTTAAGAATTTGAGGGGGTTTTGCAGCCCGGGGTCCTGGTGGCACAAGGGAACCACAAGGTCGGAGACCACAACGGGGTGCATGGTGGCCTTAGATGTTGGTCTGAAGCACTAGGCGGTTCATCAGCGGCCTTCCATACGGTGAGGGATCGGACATCTTACACAGGGGACCTACTGGAGGGCACATGCTGAAATGATGTGTGTATCTTCAACAGAGCAATTGTCGAATGAGGTGTGTGATTAGGAGGACGTGTTCGAGTTGGACTATGAAGAAGGTAACGATGAATGGGAGTAAGGTTAAGTGCGTGATGATGAGGACAGAGGGATAACGGAGGCTCCGGGCAATGGGAGTGGTGGTGAAATTGCTTTTTCAGGTGGCGTTTTGCAGATGTCAAGTGTGGACTCTAGTGCCAGTGGCGGTCAGTGGAAGGAGGCGAGCAGTGGAAGCTCCAAGTTGCACATGGAGGTAAGGGATCCTAAGCAGGTGGGCTTGACAGTAAAGGAGTGTAAATATGTTGGGGTGGGTGATGGGATGATTGATGGGGTGGCAGTCCAGAGTCAGGGAGGAATGCAGGTAACGGTAAAGTGTTGGCAGGTGAAGGCTGTGGATAAGGATGTCAAAGAAGGGGGACCACATAGAAAATGGCTGTCTTATATTGGGTTGGCAATGCCCCTGGGGTCTCATGTTTCAGAAAAGACCAAGAATCGGATATGGAAACAAGAGTATGTGGACATCTTTAAGCTTCTACATAGGGACATTTAAACCAAAGAAGGGTCGAAAGAGAAGGAATGGGAATGAGCTAAGCGGCCAAGGGTGAGCATTACAATGGATAACTGGACGTCGGCCTTCTTGATGTTCGCCAGCATTTATTGTGAGAAGTATGTGGATAGGGCCATTGCCTTATTCAAATCAATGAACATAATTTGCAAAGCACAAATACACTTTGGCGGGTACGCCTGGCTCAGTTACAATGAGGAGTTTAGGGCCAGGGTCAGCTTTAATCTAGAAAAACCTTCAGAGGGATATCAATTCTGAGTTGCATATAGTGAGTGGCCTGCCCATTACTTACAAGCTCTTTCAGCCCGTCCCGCCCGGTAGGGGTCAGGTGCTGCTACATGGACCCCGAGCCGAGCCTATTGGAATTTAACAGGTGATCCTGTTCACGTCAGCTGTGTATGTTCAAACATGAGTGTTCCAAGTGCAGAGGTAGACACCCCGTTATGCAATATTTTACTTTGGTGAGCCCCTCTGAATAATGCAGGGCGTCCAGGGGAAAAATATCTCACGACCCTCCTGGACCAAAGGACTCCTACGCCAATTAGACTAGAGCTTTACTGCCATGGCAGACTCTCTATCCTGACAGGGAAGCTGTTTTGAAATTGACGTGGGGTATTCGGGGAGGCTTCAGGGTGAGGTATCAAGGACCCAGGGCTAGGAGGTGGACTGACAATTTGCGGACAACCAAGGCTGCTCCTGGTGTGGTGACTAACAAACTGCAGAAGGAGATTGCTGAGGGGAGAATTGTGGACCCTTTCCAAGACTGGCCATTGTCTGATTTGATTGTGTCCCCTTTGGTTGTGGTGCCCAAGAAACAACCTGGGGAATTACGCTTGATCCATCATTTTTCATGGCCTGAGAGGTCCTCTGTGAATGACTACTTTATTGCCACCAAGGATACGAGAGTGGAGTATGCTTCTGTCAATGATGCGAATCGATTGATCAGATCATGATCAATCATGGGGGGTCGGAGCTGAATAAGAGTGACATCAAGCCAGCGTTTTGGCTTTTGCCTATTTACCCTGAGGGTATTCCTTTGTTGGGAGTACAATTGAATCGGTACCTTTATGTTGACAGAGTGCTCCCCAAGGGTTGTGCCATCTCTTGAGCTCTCTTTGAGACCTTCAGAAACCTATTTGCAGTAGGTCTTTGTGGGGACAGCGGGCATTGGGGGGTGTCGCACTATTTGGATGACTTCCGGTTTGTGATTCAAGAGACTGCCTCAAGGCTCTGAGACACTTTGAGGTCATGGTGGAGTCCTTTCGAGTTCTATTACCGCTGGAAAAAACTGAGGGGCCTTCCATGGTTTTGACTTTCTTGGGCATTGAATTGGACATGATGAGCCGGCTGCCCAGGGTCAAGGTGCTGGAGATCCACGCCTTCCTTGAGGAGGTGTTGGTAGTGAGGAGATCGGATCTCAGGGCTGTGTAGCAGTTGTTGGGTTTCCTATATTTTGCTTGTAGGGTAGTCCAGGGTGTCATGACATTTTGCAGAATACGGATCTCCATGGGGTGAGGGTGAACCTAAGGTTTTGGATGTCTTTCTTACAGGATTTCAATAGGGCTTCCATGCATTTTCTTTAGGAGGACACTGTGTGCCAGGTGCAGATTTTCTCATACGCAACAGGAGCATATGATTTTGGTCTTTTCTGGGACAGACGGTGGTGTGTGGAGGTCTGGTCAGGAACTTGGTTGGTCCAAGGGCAGAGCATTGCCTTTTTGGAATTCTTCCCACTGTTGGTGGGGTTGGCTGGGGCAAGGAATTTGCAAACATGGCTGTGGGTGACTTGGTCAACAAGCAGAAGGCAAGGGACTTGAGGGTGTTGCATTTGCTGCCCAGATTCATGTTGCTATGCTTACAGATGAATATAGTTTTTAGGGCCAGGCATGTACCTGGGGTCAAAAAGTCTACTACTGATTCCTTGTCTCGTTTACAGTGGCAGCGTTTTCACAGTCAGTCTGGCACTGGGAGTGGAGGCTTGCAAGACACCAGTCCCACAGAACTCTGGGAATGACTGCATTTAGTATGGCCGAGAAGTCTTTAGCTAAGTCCAGCCGGAGAACTAATCGTTTGGCATGGAGTGAATTTGAGTCTTTTGAGGGCCATCCAGGGAGGTTGAATGGAGCGAGTGGAACAGGAAAGGAGGGTCATGAGTTTTGTTTTGTTCTTGATTGACAAAAGTATGTCACCTGAAACCAAAAGCTGGCTGGTTTATTCTTTTAATGAAAGCTGTATTGGGGGTTTGACCCCACGCAGGATGACATTTTGGGAAAAGTTTTAAAAGGTTGAGGTAGAGAGGGGGGTTTGGGAGGCAGTTGAAGGAGGTGATTACCTTTACGTTGCTGTTTGATATTGTGTTAATCGGTTTGAGGTTGCACTGTTTCGCCTGTGTGTGATATGGATGTTTCCCGGTGCATTTCGGGTGTCAGAGTTTTTGGGGTGGAAGATGAAAGTGGGTGTGTAGTCAGCATGAGGTGCTCTGGTGAGGAAAGAGTGGGATGAGATGGGATAACTTGCTGACATTTTTTGCAACGGTGGTCCTAATGTGGGGTTGTCTGAACATACTTCTGATCCATTTGGGGGGAAATGATTTGGTGCAGCTATCTGGGCTCACTCTACTGCAACACATGCAAAGGGACTTGGTTTGGATTCAACAGAAGTTGGCAGGGACCTACCTTATATGGACTGAGTTTGTGCTATCAAGCATGAGGCTTTTGATAAGGCCAGAAGGTAGTTGAATTGGGCCATGAGGGCTTTTTTGTGGGGTAATGGCATCTCAGTCTTGTCGCATGGGGGTATTCAAGAAAGTGAAGCAGTACTGTTCCGGACAGATTGGGTTCATCTCTCTGAGATTGGCAATGTGTATTAAATGATGGATTTGAGGAATTTGCTGAGGGGTTGCTAGCGGGAGACTATTTGGTGCAAGTGAATGAGTGTGTTTTGCTGGGTTGTAGTGAGTTTGCGTGTGGGGTAGCAAAATGCCAAGCAGGGTTTTTGCTGGGTGACAGTAGTGTGAGGGGGTGGGGAGTCAGAGCTGGGCCTACCCACCCTTCAGGGGGGAGGGGATATATGTAAGTGAAGGATGACAGTGTGTAGGATGCCCTGGGATAGGGCTAGGACGTTTTTCATGGAAGGATGTTTGGGGAAAAGAAGTGCGAAAGAGTCTGGGGATGGAAGCAGTTCATGGAGTAAGAGATGTGAGGAAGAGTGAAGCAACATGATGGGTGAAAGTTGGGTTGAAGAGAGAATGTAGAGTGAGGATATTTTAGGATGTTGTTTAAGATGTTTTCAGTTAATCATTGTGGAATTGTTTGATTTAATCGCAATTCTATCATAATAAGTGCCTTTTGCAATTTGTTGAAGTGTTGAACGTGATTACTTCTCAATGTAATGATAGAGCAATAAACTGGGCTCGGAGCAGAAAGACGACAGATGGCAGTGGAATGAATTGGTTGATACATATGTCTGATCTACTAGCATTTTCGTGGTAGTCAGTTTTGTAGAGCCACAGTGCCTAAAAATTTGTATCATTCATTGTTAACCTATCTCTTCAGATTTTGTTTAATTCGATGGAAATTTAATTTACTCTGAAGTGAAAGTCTAGCTCCCAAGATATTCTGCAATCAGACAGTGCATAAAATATTAGCAATGTAAAATGGGAATTGCCCAGTTATGTATAAGACAACGTTCAGAATCTTTTTGTATGGCGTACACTTGACCAAGCAGTTAATAAAAATGGAGAATATGTAAAACCTAACCTGAAATAACTAAATCTCATCCCTAGGCAGCCTTCTCAAAAGTATGCATACATATTTAAATTATCCTCTGTGCTTTGCTACTGAAACCAGAATAAATTACATCTACAGCTGAATTTCATTTAGAACACAGATGCTGCTGGAAATTAGAATTCTAGAAGGGAATTAAGTTAAGATCTTTTTTGGCATTCAATAATTGAATTCCAA
The DNA here is from genome assembly GCF_964204655.1 of Triturus cristatus. Taxonomy (NCBI): domain Eukaryota; kingdom Metazoa; phylum Chordata; class Amphibia; order Caudata; family Salamandridae; genus Triturus; species Triturus cristatus. Next base: position 362,503,222 of record NC_140582.1, read on the forward strand.
ACACATGCATTCCACTTTGCTCATTCTAATGAAAACTTGGCCATATATGATTGAGTAAATTGTTGGTTAATACACTAATTAGAAACAATTAAATCTGCAAGCTGCTTTCTATTGGATTATCAAAGCTTTGTTGCTATAATTTATGTTTCAAATTCATAAAACATGTATGCCAGCTATGAAAATAGATGTAAGCACTTGGTTTTTAGACATCTGTGGAGATGCAAAATTCATAACACTAATTTCTTAAATATATTTTTATATTAATGTATGCATCTCTCAGATATTTCATTTATTGCCTATAAGAACATTTGGATGTTGATATCTCCATTCAAGACAAGAGAGTGACTCAGGACTAATAGTAGCTGGTATAGGCGTGCTGCTCCAATATTACAATATTTGTGGGGGGTTTTCGTCCTTTTTAATTTAGAATACTCTTTCTTCAGTTACATCGAAGGCTATAAGGGCTGTTATTTCCCATTTTCAGATGCACGCAAATGTAAGCCTTAATATTCTAATGCTGACAAATGAACCTGACGACATGACCAGGACTCCACTACGGCCCTGGAGGGAAATGGAAAACTAGTCAAATAATCTTTATTCGGTTTTAAAAAAACATAAAAGATGCAAGATTATACATTTATGTACATGTCAGCTAAAAGTTAAATGTACATACACTCTCACAAGTGTCAAAATGCTAAATATCAATTCAACTAATAGTGCTAATCTTAAAATCAATAAAAGTAGAATTCAGTTATAAATATAAAAGCACATTGCATTCAAGCAGTGACGCTATAATGCCGTGTTCCACTATTTATGAGATGTAAATTCAAATCATGAATTAGTAAAGTGCAGGTACGACGGAATACATTATTCACTTTCCAATGTTGGCTCAATACGCATACATGTAAGTTGTACAAATTAAAATTAGTGATAAAATCAAACAGCAATAGGTTAAAATTCCAAGCCCTTTCCCTTGCGTACTCAGTTTACAGCAAATGGATGTCTGCTTAGATTAAAAATAATTGGCGAGATTTGTCTGTTTTTAAAATTCTAATGCTCCTAGATATTTTCACATTCCCAGATAACTTTATCTCGGAGAGAATGTCTTTGCGCTGTGGGGTGCCTCAGGGATCATCCCTTAGCCCCACGCTTTTTAATGTTTATCTGCGAGCTTTGGCAGAAGTGGTCAAGCCCTTTGGGGTTAAGATTGTCTCGTATGCAGATGATACGCAGTTGATTGTGTCCCTCAATCAGCTGGATGATAAACAGTACAGCTTGGCCAATTGCTTGGAGAGAGTATCCGCCTGGACGGATAACTCCTTCCTAAAGCTAAACGGTGCTAAAACTGAACTGATGTTTTTAGGAAAAACACTAACAATAATCCTTGCGTTCTTTGGCCCAAATGCTTAGGTGTTATGCCCTCACCTAAAGAACATATAAAAAGTATTGGGGTGTGGTTCGATCATAAATAGGAGTTTAAGGAGCAAGCACGCAGAGTGGCAGTCACCTGCTTTGGAATCCTTAAAATGATTAGGAAAATCCTCCTCTTGCTTCCTTTCAGTGCAGGGAAACTGCTGATGCAGGCCCCAATTTTGTCACGGCTTGACTATGTCAAAGTGCTTTATCTTGGATCCTCATGCACCACCATTAAAAAGCTACAAACGGTGCAAAACTGCACTGCACGCTCTCTTATGCAGGCTCCATACCGGGCATGGGCCAAGCCCCTGATAGTCTCTCTGCACTGGCTGCCAGTGGCTGAAATAATTTAGTTTAAGGCCTTGTGCATTACTCACAAGGTGCTGTCTTCTAGGGCACATCCGATTCTAAGAACTATCATCACCCCATACCTCCCAAAAAGAACACTACGCTCAGAGAAGAAACGTCTCACAGTCGTCCCGAGAGTCAATCGAGTGTGGAGCTGTGGATGGCTGTTTTTCACCATATAGTCGAAGCATTGGAATCAACTTCCAGATCTTATCCGGCTCGAGACCAATCACCTTTCTTTTCATAAATTTCTGAAGACCCTGCTGTTTCCTTGATGCTCCTATTGCCGGTAATTGACTCTGTCGTCAGCGCTGGGAGGCCTTTGGTAGCCATGAGCTTTCCAAGTACATATTCATTCATTCATTCACATTACCACAAACAGTTTTTTTTTCAGTCTTTTGTTTCCGCAGTTTTATATAGCGCAAAATTGACCCGAAGGTATCAGGTATCAGAGCACTTTACATGAGCACCAGTTGCGTTACACAAGGAGACATTCATTTTTATTAGGCCCGGGGAGTCTAAGTGATTTGCCCAGAATCACAGGATGAGCTGAAACTTGAACCAGGTTCTCCAGATTTGAGATCGACCGCCCAAGCCTTTAGGCTACATCCTCTCCCCAAGGTTTAATCTATTTTTCCCTTGATATGGCATACGCTGGGCAGAAAAACAATACGTGGGAGTCTTTTTCTACAGCATTTTGTGAACATAAAGTGCAGTAAACCTCACTGCTATCAGAATTATTATGTGACTATTTAAATGTATTACATTTAATCTGGAGGACATCAAAGCTGAACTTCATATGCAGTAACTTGGCTAATTGCGGTTGCACTTCGTCCAGATATGGTTTGAAAATGGAAGATGCTTTTACAGATAAAAACTGCAATGTCAGCCTTCCTATTTTAGGAAAACCTTAATGGAAAACTCACCATAAAGCATTTTGAGGGCTTCTCAATATATTGCCATACTGACAAAGCTGCAAAAATTTAACAATCCCTTATCCAAGACACAAGTCATTGACTCATAGGCCAACATGGAAACTCCTCCCAAAGACTTAACTAATGACTGGAGTACTTCTAGAAGAACTAAAGGCAAAAATGATCCCCTACAACTGAAAAACAATGCTATGTGGAATGACTTCAAACCTATGACAGAAGCAGAAGTCTTGAATATTATTGTGCACCTAAAGCCCACAACCTACACTTCTGATCGACTCCCCTCCTCACTAGTACAGAACAACAACCATACCATCGCCACGTATTGGATCAAAATCATCAAAGCCTCTCTCTCATCAGACCATGTGCCTGACTCCCTCCAACTTGGCCAAGTCACACCCATTCTCAAAAAACCTTTAGCAGACCCCAATGACCTCAGACCTATTCCTTTCCTAGCAAAAACGATGGAGAAGTGTATCCTGCTCCAACTTAACCAAAACATAGATGAATTCAACCTCCACGACTCATTCCAATCAGGACTCAGAAAAATCTGTAGCACTGAAACTGCTATGCTCAATTTATCAGCTGGCATTCACGGATACCTAGATAAAGGCGACACCTGTCTCCTAATCCTACACGACTTATCTGCCCCTTTTGATACTGTAAATCACCTACCTTTACTCGAGATACTCAAGAAACGCATTGTTATCAATGGCACAGTCCTGAAATGATTCACTTCCTATGTGCAACATCGATCTCAACAAATAAAAATTAACATCTGTCTCTCGAAGCCTACTGCTGTTCCACATGGGGTACTTCAAGGCTCAATCCTTTCTGCAGCGCTATTTAATCCCTCCATGGAACCCCTCACAGTTATTCTGAACCAAGCAGGTGTCAATTGTCACCAATATGCTGATGACATCAACTCTATTATAAAATTAAATCACCCAGTGACATTCAGCATCTGAACACCACTTTAACTAAGATACAAATATGGCTAAACACCAACCACCTAAAGCTGAACCCCAACAAAACTGAACTATTACTCCTCTCCCCAAAAAATAAGCCGCTACCAATCCAAGAATGGCTCAAGAATCTGGACGCACTAAACTGTTCTCACTCACTTTCCAATTCAATAAAGTCCTTGGTCATCACCCTAGACAATAACTTGTCAATGAAGGAGCACATCAACAATTCAGCTGAAGGAGCACTCAACATGCTAAAACATCTCAATAAAATCAAACTGTTCATTCCACCTGGTGATCTTAAGACAGTAATGCAATGACTGATCCTCTGAAAACTTGACTAGGGAAACTACATTATCATAGGAACCCCAAAAAGTCACCTTGCCCTCCTAAAAGCAGTTCTAAATGTGGCTTGCAGGCTCTTCACAGGAATCAAATATTTTGATCACATCTCGCCTGCCCTCAAGAGTCTCAACGGACTTCCTATTGAAGGAAGATGCGCCTTCAAAACAGCTTGTAGCACCCAGGTTTAAAAAAAATAAATAAAATACCTAGAATCTAAACTATCTTGAGCAGAAAAAGGTTGGGTACTAAGAAGCTCCAACTCACTTCTTCTCATATCTCTCAATCTGAAGAAGAAAGTTTCCTAGACACTCCCTTGCTCAGAAAATTATCCTAGGATGTGGAACTCACCCCTTAAGGATCTCCGCTGCAACCCCTCCTTTTCCTGCTTCGAACGGGACGTCAAAACTCTACTGCTCAACAACTACCTCAACATGGACAAGAGCTGATCAACGTTCCCAAAGACCCCACCCTCATTGACTAGAACTGCAGTGTTATGTACCCCAATGTACCCCAATCTAGGCTTAGGTAGCTACACAACCTTTTACCTACATTTGTCCTACCTAGCTCGGCGTAACGGTTCTAGCACTGACCTTTTACCAAGTTATGTGCACAATAAATGTCGATTGGTTTCCTTGAAACTAACCTAAATTTATTATGCATGTGGGTTCTTAGAAAAGTCCCTGCACATGACTTACATAACTGCATGAACATACTCGGTGTAAAAGTCATGGTCATCTTCATCTAGGGCGAAATAACTACTTTGCATAATTGCAGGTATTGTTCTTGGCTCATTTGCATAATCATACTCACAACACATCGATTGTGTAAGGAACCCCAAAGCTATCTTTATGGTATAAAAGACCCATACCAACACAAGATAGAGAGAGGAGAAGCTTCCACGCTGATACAAGGCACTAGTGTCCCGGCCTGCAGAAGCTACAACATGCAGTGGTGTTACATAACTTGCGGGGTGTCCAACTCAAGACCAAGATGAGGTCCTTCATTCTGTCCCATCAGGTAATGGGGTTGGCTCCTTCCTAGGGGATTCTTGACTTTACACCCACATACATGCTAGGTACACTTATATAGGTTTTGCATCGTAGGAGTACGCTTGATTACCGTTATGTCTATATGCTTGCTTATATTCACAGTTTCAGCACCATGGTAGAATTCTACTTTTTATTTACTCTGCTGTTGCTTGTAATCTTATACATCTGTTCTGTCTAATGATTGTCGCAGCAAACATGTTTTATACTAGAATGACGCTGGTTCAATAAATGCTTATTAAAAACATCCCCATTGTTTATTTTGTGTAACTCTCTGAGACTAAGTGAGTACGTTTGACTGAGTGAAAAGTGCTGTACTGTTTCCATGATCCCTGAAGGATCAAGGGCTGTCATGTTCAATAGTTGCCAGAAGTTATTCGCTCCTCGGTAAGGTTAGGGAGCTTATGGTGGCACTGTGAGTTAGCTGGTCCAAAGGCGCATATCACTTGGTGGTGTCTGGAATCAGTCTGGACACCAATCCCTTAGTTTATGTTGTCTAAACACGCAAACCCTATATATTTTTAGGAACTACACGACAGCAGAGGCAGTCGTCTGACTCCTTTAGTCTATATTCTGTCTCCAACACCCTTACTTTAATGCTGTATTGTTATATATTTTTGTGACTATTTAAGATTACCTCAATTCTGTATTTTCTATACTTTCTTTACTTCATTGCATGAGGACTGTTCTGTCCCATATGAATCCCCACATGTACTTCGAGTAAACATACTCACATAATACGTTAAGTGCTCTGATACCTTCGGGTCTAGCAAGAGCCATATAAAACTAAAACATTTTTTTTTTTAAATGATGGCCTTTACTAAGTTGTTCCTTCTCTTGCATATCAAATGCTAAGCTTTCCAGCTCTTGTGCTTTAATACCATTCAAAAGGGGTGGACACTCTACTGAGAGTTCACCCGTGTTGTCAGGCGGTTAATCACTTGTCTGCAGAGAGGTGTTTTCAAGAGAAGAACATCTGAGTCACAATCCCATTCAGAAGACTATGGGAGAAGCAGAAATTACCGAGCCCAACCTTGGTGGTTGAGCCCATTTACTTCTGATGTCCCAGAGCCCGGCCTTTTATGGGCTCTGAACAACTGGGCTAAGTATCCCTTCAGCACTTGACTCTCAGTGGTAGCGTGAGTCAAGCAGCCCAAGTCTTCTCATGAGGGGGTAAGTGTAAGGTGAGCACATGTTCATAGCTCAAAACACATTCAGCAACCCCAATAAATGATTGTGCAATCAATGAGTTGCTTTTGCGTAAGTGCAACATAATACACTGCAAACTGAGCACAGCTTTCTTGCGGTAAGACCACTGGCATTACCCCGGTAAGTTTTCTAGTGCCACTTCCCCATTATGGCTTAAGGCTATTTCCCATTCACCTATGATGGCATCCAACTAGGCCCTGGAAAGGCTTTCAAGTTTCAGAAGTTCTATGGGGTCTCTTTAGCAGGATTCCTGAGTCCCCTAGCTGCAGTGTATTATTTCAAAGCAAGTTCCTAGAGCCTGGAGGTCCGTTTGTCAGTCTTTTTTGCTTAAACAGAGTGGCACTTCAGAGTCTCTGGGTACCCATCTGCAGCCTGGTTACGTCCAAATGGTGGGAAGCTGTGGTCACAGAGGCCGCTGTCCTCAGCAATCTTCCGATTAGATAAGTCTCTCCAGGGGCAGGTCTTCAATGCTCCTGGACAGGGAAGTTTAATTTGTTGCTCTCACTCTCCACAGTTCACAGCCCACAATGTCTTCTCAGCTGCATGCAGGTTCAGGGTAACAGATCTTCAGGGAGGCTTTAAGAGTTCAGGGTTCATGTTACACAAGTCTTCCAGTTTAACATTCAAAGCAGTGTTCACAAAGTACAACCATTCAAGTTCTGAATACCTGTGACAAGGCACAGTGCTCTTTTTGATCTCATCACCAGACTCGGAGGCATATGTACTAGAAACTGGCGGAGCACGGTGTACACCACAATTGGTAACATCGCGCTTTGTCAATTTCAAAATGCAGGGATGTGCTGTATTTACATAAATATGGTGCACCCCTGCGTTTCTCCTAGAGCTGGCTCTAAAGAAGCAGCTTAGAACCAGCACAGGCACCCTTGCGCCATTTTTCAAGGGTGCATGTGCTGCAGGGGCAATTGTTTATGTGGTGGAAGAGACACCTTCCTGCACATAAATAATCTTTGCAGGTGATTTGCTGTTTCTATGTGTGCTGCAGAATGCAGCACACATGGAAAGTGCAAAATACAAGGAGCACTGAAACATTTCTCCTCCTATCGCCTGCTTAAGACCAGGTATTCGTTGGCAATATATTTGAGCTGCCCCATACCTTGTAAATATGGGGCAGCGTCAAAAAGCAATGGGTGTTGTGGCGGAACGCCCACTACAATGCCCATTGCATGCCCCTTTCATGCTATGTGCTGTGGGAATAGTGGCATTATGTACATAAGGCGAAGGACTTAACGCCACCAGAACATTGCAAAAAGTGACGTTTTGGTGGCGTTAATTCCCTGTAATTATGGCGCTCAGTTTCTTAAGATATTGTTTCTGGTTTTCTAGCTAGTAAACCACTTCTCCTTGGATTTCTGTTTTCATTGTCTTGTGGACATTCTGCTCCTTATTCCAGTGCTTGTTCCTTCACCAGGGACTTCGCCTCTCAAAGCCACATTCAAATCACTTCCTCCTGATGACTCAATCTCTGTTTCTTTTTCATTAGAGATCTCCACACCACTCTGGGTTATTTCTGGCACTTGCTTTTCTGTTTGCCATTCTTCACCCCTTTCATCCCTGTCGTGATGATCTTTCAACAGCGCCACTAGTCTGGGTGGTCTTTTGAATGATGGTGCAACCACCATTGCTCTTCATTCAGGATAAAGACCAAAGGCGCTTCTTCTGGATTACCCACTCTTTGCATATGTGATGCATGAATCCAGTCCAGGACTCAAGCACACTTAACAGCTGTGTGTGTGGTGAGGATCACTTGAAAGGGGCCTTTCCATCTGGGTTCCAGGCAAATCTTCCGAACGTGCTTCTTGATCACGACCCAATCACCAGGATTGAGGTCGTAGCACTGTTCTTGGTGCGGATCTTGTGTGGCAGTTGAGACCTTATGAGAGACAGATTGGACTATCAGACAATTCCTTACAATAGTCCAATATAATGTCATCAGTATTGTTCACGAGAGTATTTGCATGAACAGCAGGTAATCTCATCACCCAGCCATCAGTATCTTGTGTCGAGATAATCCTGTATTCCTGTCAGGTATACTTCGAATACTCATCAGCACCAATGGTAAATCATCTTGCCATATCAGGGAGGTGAATGCACAGACTTCAGCCATTATAGATTCGATGGTACCATTTACCTGCTCAATGATACCAGAGGCTTCTGGTCGGTAACTGGAATATAATATTTGTTTGATCTGTAAGTCTGTGCAGATCATCTTCACAATTTCATTGTTGAAGTGTGTCCCCCTATCTGACTCAGGAGAGATCAGCATGCTGAATTTTGGGATCAATTCATGTAATTTTGCTGCAGTAAGTGTCATGCTCAGACATGGTCCCTTGCTCACTGTGTCACTGGATACAAGCTAGCCTAGCTAATGAGGGGTGTTACCCCAAAACCGGTCCCAGGATGCTTGTTTCAGGTCCAGGGAGGACCCGGCTTGGCAGTTCAGGATGGACTGTTCCCATGAGGAGCTGGTTCAAGTCTGATTTGATTATGGCTGGGTTCAAACTGGGGTGGCGCAGTGAGCAAAAGAATGATGGATTTCACCCAGCTCTCTTGACCGGTGGTGAATGTTGATTCATTCAGCATTCCGTACATAATTTGATGCCACAGCACTTTTCGCCCTAAGTGGGATGGGTATGCCCAGATGTGGGTCCATTGCTCAAAGTGCCACTGGATTCAAGCTAGCCTGGCTGATGAGGGGTATTACTCTGCAACTGGTACCAGGATGCTTGTTTCCGGTCCAGGGAGGACTCAGCTTGGCAGTTCGGACTGAACTGTTCTCACAAGGAGCTGGGTCAAGATGGATTTGCATGTGGCTGGGTCCAAACTGGGGTTCCGTAGTGAGCAAAAGAATGATGGAATTAACTCACATCTCCTGATTCGGTGAATGTTTGATTCATTCAGCATTCCGTCCATCATTTGCTGCCACAGCTTTAAGTGGGATGGGTATGCCCAAACGTGGATCCCTTGCTCGCTGTGCCACTGGATTCAAGCTATCTTAGCTGATGGGGGTGTTACCCTGAAACCACTCCCAGGATGCTTGATTCTGGTCAAGGGAAAACCCAGCTTGGTAGTTCAGGCTGGAATGTTATCATGAGGAGCAGGGTCAAGACTGATTTTCATATGGCTGGGTCCAAACTTTGGTGGCATAGTGAGCAAAAGAATAATGGATTTAACCCAGATCTCATGACTGGGGGTGAATGTTTGATTTGTTCTGCATTTGGTCCATCATTTGTTGCCACAGCAGTCTTTACTTCTCAAGCATGAGCCACCTACAAATAATGTATGATAGGGCTCAATTAGATGTTCCTCCTTAATATCAGGGCTGGGTGTGATGGACAATTCCATGACATCTATACAGTCATGTTCACTTTCATCACATTTTTCATCATTTACAGGCAATAATGTTGAAGGGTTTAGCACGGTGCAAGTTTTCAGGACAACATTTTCGGAAGGTAAGATTCATTATTCGTATTTTGTGAGTCTGTTGTGGGTCACGTATTGCGTCTTGGTTCTAGCTAATACCAACTCCACAGAGTGAGACACCATGACAGGTAATGGGTATCCCATCAGTATATTCTCACTCTTTTACAGACTAGTACTTACCATGGCCACCACTTTAAGACAACTGGGAAGTCCGGCTGCTACAGGGTCAAGAGTGGTAGAGAGGTAAGCTATAGGTTTTCGAGATCTACCATGAGTCTGTGTCACAAACGAGAGAGCGCACCCATCTCTCTCACTGCAAAATAGTGTGAACTCTTTTTTATAATCAGGCATTCCTAGTGCTGGGGTAGTTATCTTTCAACTCCAGGAATGCCTTGGTATATTAATTGTCCCATGGAATCGGATCAGATACATTTATTTGTGTTAGTCTCAGTAGAGGCTTTGCCACCAAGGAAAAGTTTGGTATCCTCTGTCTATTGTAGCAAACCATTCCCAAAACCATCCTGATTTATTTCTGAGTTTTTGATGGATTCATCTGCAAAATTGCTTCCACTCTTTCTGGTGACACCTTTCTAGCTTCTTTTACAATAGTGTATCCCAGATATTGATCATCCCTGGAGACACTTTGGGGTGGATTTACAAGACCCTTGCACCACTTTTGCGTCACTTTTAACATGGGAAAAGTGACGCAAAAGTGGTGCAAGGGGCTTGTAAATCTGCCCCTTTGTGTCCATTCTCTGCCAGATGATTCAAGAATGCAATGGTATTTTTTTACATACATTCTGCGCTTCTGAGGCCACAAGCAAATCATACATATAGTGAATAAGAGTAGATCTATGTGGCATTTCCAGGGCCTCTAGATTTCTTTTTAAAATATGGTTAAAGATTGATGGACTCTCTGTATATCCTTGTGGGACAAAACAGCTTGTTAATATTCTCTGCTGCAACACAATAGAAAATAAGCATTGGCTTTCTTCATGCAATGATACTGAGAAGATTTCGTCAAGTAATTTATTTAGCCAGCAAATCTCGCTTTGAGTTATGTGTGAACTGATTTCTGGCTTCAGCTTTAATACGAAATGGGACACAAAAATCCCCATATCCTTTTCATCAGGATATTCAAGTCCACTATGCAGCTGAAACACCTGCAACAATCATTCACAATGTTCATGTATATTTTCCTTTGGCTTTTGGGAGTTCTTTTAATTTTGAGCCAGATCTTTCAGAGGCACTCTGCCCTTCAAAAGGTTAATAACAGATTCATACTTCTCCATCACTATAGGAGATGGTGCGTTTGTCCTAGTCATTCTCGCGGCTTCCTCTCTAGGCCACTGCACTGCAGTTTTACATTTTGCCCATAAGTCAGCAGGCACCACAATGTCAAACTATGCATTTAAATCCATCAGCAGTTTCTTTGTGATTTTTATAAACCTTTTCACTTGTGTATACCACTACACTGGCTTGTCTCTGAATTTTGGAAAGTTATTTGTAAATGCAGCCAAATCACCATGACTCCAAGGAACATGGACATATGTAACTCCTGCTATTTCTGTAAATGGATGAGCTGCTGCTTCCCCTTCACTTCCTTAATCTTGCTCTCCTGCAATAGCTGATTCCTTCTTTTTCTTTTCATGTTTCTTGGCCCATTTAACTTCCAGTTTTTATTTCAAACTCATCCCATCTGCAAATGCACTTAATCTTTCTACAATGTGCAACCACAGTCCTGTAATCCCCATATTCTGAAATGCCGGGTCATTAAATTGAACCCTATGGCTTCTGTGTAAATGCACATTCTTTGTAAGGTCTTTCTTATATTTCTGAGCAATTTCAGTTCATTCATCATTAGTCTAAGCAGCTCTACTTGTGACCTCTTTGCACAGGTAAATTAATTGTTTGCTTTGATACTGTTCTAAGTGTTCGATCTCTAGGCTCCCCTTATGATTTCCTCCAATTCAGTTTTCAGCTGTGTGATATTTATAGGCTTTTCTTTTTCAATTTCGGATTCTTAGGTGTCCCTACATCCTCTACCTTACTGGATCTTGCTGTTTCCCCAAACCAAGGTGGTATATATCCATCCCCAGCTGTAACTATTTTGTCCAATTAAATTTGAGTTGTTAGTACTAACCTAACCCTATCTATAAGGCTTGCATCATGAAGGGTGGCTTCCAGGCAACTATCTGTGAGTTCTGGGAAGTTGAGACAAATCCTGAAGTGGGTTCTCCTCCGTATAATCATTCGAGTTTCAGGTCTCATTTGTACAAGAGGCTGGAGCACTGCCTATTATCTGAGTTACAGATGGGGTAGTAATAACAGGTACAGGGGCTACATTATGTACCATAGCTGTGGAGGTGACTATTGGAACAGCAATTTGTGGTCAAGCTGCTATGGATGGGGCAATTTGCAATATCTGCAAAGGTCGCTCAATTTGGATGAAGTCAGCGGTACTGGAGCGGTTGGCACAATAGAACTAGTACTAGCACCCAAACCACTCAGCTCTTCTGAGATCATGTGTGGTGGTGGTCTCGAACTTAACATCTGCTCCAGTATTTCGTCCCCTGAATCTGTATCTGACTCATCCTCTTCTTTCGCTCTGGTGTTTTTGTCCTGTCCCCTCTTAGCTATCTCTGAAGTAAGGACTGGATATAATCTAGTCCATTATATGATAGCTTTCCTCTTTCTACCCTGCTGTTCATTCCACTGGGCATTTGCATAATTCCTCTCTGCCCTACTATTCCTTCTCTGGTATTTTTCCTTCTCTTTTTCCCTGTCCACTCTCTCCCATGCATTAAATGCTTCATATTGAAGGGGTCTAGGTGGTGGCTTCATTTCATGCATTCCTTTCAAATGATCAAGAATTCTGGTGCTAAATGTGCCATACCTAGGAAAGCCCAAAGCACTCTCATTGTCAGTAATTCTGCTCCATTGTTGAAGTGAAGTACATTTATTTAACATAAGTTCTGTAGTCATAAAGTATGTAGGCGTACCCTCAGGAGGCGCCTCTTCACCTCTGCATACTGGAATAGTAACATCCCCTCTCACCAAATGAATAAGGTCTTGAAAAAATTTCATGATGACAATTTGAATCTAAAACAGCACAATTAGTCGAATGCTATGATTTTGATTTCGGTTCTGCTGACCCTATTAAATTCTGGCTATTATTTCTACAGTCTTTTGATAACAAATCCAAATTCCCGATTCGCTTTAATGCTCCAATCCCAGTGCAACACTGCTACATCACCAACCAATCACAACGTCAAAGCATGCCAACTGACCAATCCAAGCACAAAACACTATGATGCACAACTTCACTCCTTTCAGCACTTGCCCTCCCTCACAATTTTTTCCATAACTACACAAGTACTATTCTAAACACTTCAAACTTTGTTTGCTCTTACTAAAGAAATACAGTTTTGCATGCACACAGCAATCTCTCTCAACCAGCGTGAAATCACCCAATTTGCACAGTTAGGTGAAACCAACACTGATGAATATTAATCAATCACAACAATGTAATAACACTATGTTACCAGTACATGTAATTGTACTTTACACATCACACATCGAATTTCTGCGAACAAGTTTTCAATTATTATTTTATCTTGGGATCTTTCGAGTACAATGAGTTTGGAATCTTTTAACACCTTTTTCAACCACTTATCAACTATTTTACCACACCCGCTCATTCTAGTCAACATTCATCCGAACCAGAAGAAATACACAATCACAGCCACAACACATTTGCCTTATTAATGCTCACACCTCCAAAGCGCATCCGCCTTCAAGTACCACTTTGCTGGATCTTCAATTTCTGGACATTAGAGTCAGGAATTTTATAATAGTCTGGGCACTATTTTAGCTCAATTCAGGGAGTAAAACCTATCCTCTGCTACCAGATTTTCCAGTGTGTAAATCTCTCATATATTTCCACAAATAATGTTACCTTAAATTTATTTAGTAAACCCGCTTTTTTCTAGGTAAATAGATCTTTGCCACCGTTTTCGAATGGAGCATTACATTACAAAGACATCAATAATTATATTTGATGTTCAGTCAATAAAGAGAGTGTTGTAAAGTTTTAAAAGTTTATTTTCCCGTTTGGAAGGTAAGTTGATATTTATGTTTTTATTCAAATTAGTGGCAAATAAATTACAGAAATAATAAGAAATGGGTTGGTTAGTACAAACATAGTGTTCTATTTAGAGTAGTGTCCCTATTCTAAACTAAGCATCCTATTCTACCCTAACAAGAACCAATGAAGAGTTCTTTTTGTAAAAAAACAAGCTGGTTTTAGAGCAGATTCAAATCACTAAATGGAAGGATGAACAGCTAATACTGGGATGTTCTGGAGAAAGAATCACAGCAGTGACCGTGATCCGCATAAACAGAACAATTCTACTCATAAAAGCTTAAGGAAAACAAAATGAATCACCATAAGCAGTAGTTTATGGCAAGTCGGGCTAGCACAACAAAGTGCCAAGGGGCATGGCAGGGTAGGATGGATAGGAAGAGTTTCTGAGCTCTCTAGCTAGGAAAATTTACTATATAGAAAGCAGCTAAACATGTTGCAAAAACAGGTGTATTTCATCATCATCATTTAATGGTAAGAAGTCTTCCAATGGTCCATGGTCTTCTCCCTTGTTTTCCAAGGTAAACGTTCACGCCAGCATGAAATTGGTTATACATACCTCCAAATTATTACAAGAAGTTACATCTACTAAGGTCCCCATGAGAACTTTTTGAAAGCCTACTCTGTTAGCTGTCTAGTTTCTCACCGTAAAACAATGAGCTGTTCTATGAGATGAAACATACAAATTCTGGAATGTCCTGAAATGTAAGCTGCAGCAAGCATTTTCTTTTCATTTAATACTTGTTCATTATGCATATTTAGATGGTGTGAGCAAAGAAAGAATACATTTTTCGTGGGTCACAGCACATTTTCCAAAAAGTCAATCCCAGGACTTCACATATAACGTTAAATCACTATTTTATTAAAAGAATTATTTTTCTTGAGTTCAATTGGCAGAATAAAGAAATAGTGTGGCCTAGGAAGTGAAGAATGATAGCAATGAAAGCTTCCTGCAGAAAATAAACAGCATTTTATTCCCATCAGTGTACTAAATAAAGGCACAACTTTTAACTTATTATGCATTTTTAGGTTTAGTATCTAGCTTATTGCCATATTATTGTTTGGTAGAATTTACATAAACATTTTCAGCTTTATCAACCCTTAGAGCACTACTCCCACCCCAAGCTCTTGTGACTTTCAAACATTACACTATATAACTTTCAACATGCATAGTTGCGATTGCCTCAAATGCTTTTGCTATTTTCATGCTATAGATATACACATGGGAAACGCCTTTGAAAATTTACCGCTTTGCACTCGCTCTGGGCCACTGCTGGAAACTCTGCTCTTCAGCACCTTCGATGGGGGTCCCCATCGCACGCTGCACTTTAAGTGGGGGACTACACCTCCCAGGACACAGAGCACGTAGCTGCAGGAGCCGCCCGCGTCACGGCAACAGTGACACCACGTCTATAAAGCAGAGCTGGGACACTGTTTGGCGGGAAACGCCTTTAAAAATGTACTGCTTTGCACTCGCTTTGCACTCGCTCTGGGCCACTGCTGGAAACTGCTCTTCAGCACCTTCAATGGGGGTCTTGGAGTGACCTTGCACGCTGCACTTTAAGTTGGGGACTACACCTCCCAGGACACAGAGCGCTTAGCAGCAGGAGCTGCCCGCGTCACGGTAACAGCGAAACCACGCCACCATGCCTATAAAGAGAGATCTATCCATCGCTACGCGGGACGTGCGCGGGCACGCCAGGCGAAGCCCGGGCCAAGGGCAGGCCCGGCTGATCCTGGTAGAGGCTGGGCTGGGCCACGGTATTGATTTTTTGACATTTATATATATGTTATTGTCTTGCTTACATAGTTGTCAGGTTCCATTAATTCCTATGAATATGGACTTATAGAGACTTGGTAAATTATTAATTACTTACGTCTCACCGAAGGAGGACAGTATCAGCAAGCGAAAATCATTAACAGGGCAGGGGGTGGTGGGGACTTTAGATGCCTTCCTATTGATGGCAGAATAAGCCTTGATACACAAAATCATCCTAACTGAGCGTAGGCTGTCGCTCGAGCCGTTAGCTGGCATACCCCGGTTACAAAATCATACATCAGATTCACTAGTCCCTACACCTGTAGAAACAGCCAATAGCTCTTCACCCGATGAAGGTCACCTATCCATACCATCTTCCATGGGAGAAGTTTTGCCAACATCATCAGTATCAGCACCAGACCCACAGGATATATCAAACTCACCTACAACTACAAAATCGAATGTCTTGATGAGGGGCCAAAAAGGAAAGATCAGTCAGGGAAAAGGACCAGCCCCCCACCTAAAAAAAGGAGGGGGCAGGGGACAAACACCCATAAATTAGTGCCCCCTAGGCATAAAGTCCCAGGGCCGGGGGTGGAGAATGGAGCCACAGCATTATTACAGGAGTCCCCTATGACCTCAGTTGATAACCTAGTAGTTGGGGGGGAACCAAATATGAGTCAACTGGAATTTTGGGAAAAACTAGAGGGTACAATACTAGTTTTAATCCGACCCTTGATAACTAAGTTATCCTCCATTGAGGAAAGGTTACTTAGCTTGGAAGGGGTCGTAAAACGCTCATTAGTCCCCTTGCAATCTGTAGTGCAGAAAAGTGGTGAGGTGGAAAAGTTGGGTATCAGAGGAGGGCCAATGGAAAATCACACCCAAGGAACACATGCACTGAGAGTGACGCAGAACACACATGCACCTGACACTTTGCGCATAGTCAACCCTGAGTTGAGAGCTGGGGCGCTGATCAATACTACTTTGCCTCCCCAACAGATTCTTCAAGTTTCCACAGTCAATGGGCAGTGTGGTAGTAGAGGGGAGGTGTGCCCTGCATGTGCCCCAACACAGGTAACACAGGATAATTTGTCTAGGGAGCCAAATAATTCAAATTGTAGGAGACAGAATGGTAACAACTTAACTAATTCAATCAAGGATGGAGGCAACTTACCCGAGTTGAGGCAGTTTCATCTCCCCCTGGAGGCTACATCCTACACCATTGTTTTAACCAATGTACTCACACTCCCATATGGAGAACTTGAGCACTGGTCTACTTTGAAGAATAAGGTGTTACACGTATTGACTACGAAGACAGGTTATGCAAATGCTTTGTTCTCTGAATTCAAGATGGTACGCCGAATTTCGTGGGTTAGAAGCTCCCCCAAATAATTTCCTGGGGATTGTGTTGTTATCACTTTTAGGTCTCCAGATTTGGTTAGGAGCATTTTAGATATGACCGGCTATTACCCGATCAGGAAATGGGGGATAAGTGTGGTCCCCCTAGGTTTCTTTTATCAACCCGCCTCGGTTCCCCAGTATGCCCCAACAATAGGAAACACCAGAGGCACTGTACAACAGAGATATGGTATGCCAATATCTAACGTTTTTGACCGCCTTTGTAGCCTGGATGGGGTTGATTGACTGGTGACACCTGTCAATATGGTCGGTGACTGGGGCGAGCCTCGAGCTACCAGTCCTCTGGATCCCTCCCCGCGAGAGGACCCAGTGGGGGCCATATCCCCTGTGCGTATAGAGGAACATATAGGTGGGAAGGGTTGCCATGGGAGTCTAGTTCTCTCCCCGAAACAACATGAGGACACTATAGGAATATTAATGTCACCTAATTTGAATCCTAACATTGAAGTCGGTCCGACTCTTATTAAACCCCTGTTCCCACCAGCCCCCAATACTACCTCTATTGTCTCGTGGAACATATCAGGCTTATGTACAAAGCTACAGAATCCAGTATGGGATGAATTTATCGAGAACATAGACATTTTCTGTCTGCAGGAGACCTGGGGAACTGAACCCATTCACATAAACGGTTTTAAGACATTTCACACTCAGGCAGTGAAGGGTTTGGGAGGGAGACCAAAAGGCGGTATCTCTACCTATATTTCCAACAAGACGCCCCTAAGCAACATCTACTTCCATGAGGAGGAATGCCGTTATCACCTAGTAGAATTAATATTAAATGCAACCCACCGCATTCTTTTGATTAATTTATATAACAATGCTTTGCAAGATGGTCTTGGAACAGTGGTAAAGAACATTATGGAGGTCCTTAAAGATATATGTAATGGGAAAGCTAAAGATACTATGATTTTGTTGATGCAAGATTTCAACTGTGGCCTGAGCAATCATGCAGACGATAGAATGTGTGGTTTGTCTAATGAAGCAGACAACAGTATCCATTTTAGTCACTCTAAAACGGGGGGATTTATTTAATGAGCTTATTTTTAATTTGGAGCTTGGCTATGCCAATGGATTATTGGCCAAACCACTTTGTGTGCCCCCTACCTTTAATGGCAGAGGGTTTGTAACCACACAATTGACTTCATACTCACTTTACGTTCTCATGGGCACTCGGTCTTTTCTTTTGAGGTGGGTGATATTGCTATAAATGATCACTTTCCTCTTTTTATAAAGCTCAAGCTAACCACTCATAGACCTAATAACCCCAAGCAACCAACCCGAATGTTGGGGAATGTAGCATTGAATAAAACAAATGGTTATTCACTAAAGTGGGCTAATGTGGATGCGGATTTGTTGATTAAAAACGTGATAGTGAACTGTAAGCCCGCGCTGGATACCTGCCTGAGTGATGCTGCATCTGACGTTGCTATTGTGAACTCTTTTAATGATATTACTAGGGAGGTTAAAAAATTGCTAACAGTGCAATTTAGTCAAAAAGTGAAATCTTCCGGCTGGTTTAATGGAAACTGCACCAGGGCCTACGCTAATCTAAAAAAGGAACTGCATAAACAGCCTAGATCACCGTCTAAAATTAGGCAAGCTAGAATAGATTATAGAGGGGCAGTAAAAGAAAGAAAACAACTCTTGTGAAAGGAAGCCTGGGACTCGTTACACAGTGCAGCCCAGCAGAAGGATAATATTGCATTCTGGAAGGTCTTGAGGACTCCCTTATTATCCCCCAGTAATGGCCCTTCTGTTGAAATAGCAATTGCTGAAGAAACATGGATTAGCCATTTCTCTAAGGTGTATAATGAGCACGGAAACCCCCGGGTGGCAACCTGATGATTGCATCACAATCACTAGTGACTGGGTCGATTTGGAAATCACCTTGGAAGAGGTGAATAGGGCTTTGGCCCATAGTTTGCCAATGGGGTCCCTGCCAATGGGGACCCTGTTGATATGTTTGAATTCAATGTTTCTTTGTGGGGGCCTATCTTAACTTAGGTTATTAACGCCAGTATAAAGTCCACCCTCCCCTAGACTTGGGCGCAATCAATAATAATTCCAATCTTCAAAAAGGTGATCGACAAGATCCAGGGTGTTATAGACCAATCTCACTCCTGGATTCCATGGTCAAAGTGATAGGGAGGATCATCCTTGAGAGCCTTCTAGACTGGGCAGAGGATAATCAGATAATATCAGACTTGCAGTATGGATTCCGTGCTGGCCTTGGCACAAATGAACAGAGCTTAAACCTCTCAATCCTGGTTGGTAAGTACACCAGAGCTAAAAAAGGAAGTCTTTTTTTGGCCTTTGTGGACCTTACCGCGGCCTTAGACATAACAGGCTGTGGGAGGTCCTCGAGACAGTAGAGGTTGACCCACAAATGATTATGTTTTTAAGGAGGCTGCATAACGGAGCCACTGCAAGTGTCCGGTATGGCCTGAAGGGCGAATGCACTCAAGCTTTTCCCATTAGGAGAGGGGTCAGACAAGGCTGCGTCCTGGCCCCTTTTCTTTTTAATCTTTATATAAATGGACTAGAAGAGGCTTTGCTCCTGCAGGGCAAAGACTTTCCCCAAGTAGGAGGCCGGCCTATTCCCGCACTCCTTTATGCGGATGATGCCGTATTGATGGCATGTACTCAAAACGGCCTCCAGAGAGTCCTGAATAGTTTTAGTGTATTTATGAAGGACCTAGGTCTTAAAACTAACATAGCTAAAACTTACATCATGAGATGTAGGGAAGGGACCCAGAAGACCCGAGAAAAAGTATATAGACGGGAAGAAGTTATTATTCACAAAAAAGTTTTCCTACTTAGGTGTACTTTTTAATCAGCAGGACTCATGGCTTGCTACCCTAGCTGTAGATCCACTTAAGCTCTAGTAACTTTTGCCAAAAAAACTAGGCAGGAAACCTCCCCCGGAACTGCTAAAAATATATAAAGCAACATTTATTACCATGGCAACTTATGGGGCTGGGGTGTGGGGTTTTGTAGATGGTACCCCAATACAATTAGTTGAAAATACTTTTTTAAGGCATATTCTTTCTGTACCCCCTAGTACTTCCTCATTTATCTGCCACGAAGACTTGGGTCTTCATTACATAGCTGATCTCGTAAAAATAGAGCCAATGCTCTTGTGGCATAGAGTTTGGTGTAAGGATCATCCAAAGCTAAATAGGGAGATCCTAAAAGATACTCTGAGGTTAGAGGGGGCCTTATTGATTCCTCGGATTACATTTGTCCATGATTTTATGAATGACCTGCGTCACCCAGAATACTTTTTAAATCCTACATCTATGATGGAGATTCCCAGAAAGATTTTTAAAAAAGAGAGCCTTCAGTTACTGGAAACAATTAGATTGGTAGGGGAAACTTCAGAAAAAATTACTGTGATGCAACATCAGCTGATACGTACCACCTTGGGGATGGAGCCTTACCTATCATTCGTACCTGGAACCTTTGATAGATTCCATTTAACTAGGCTCAGACTGGGAAATATACATAGACTAGTGTCTTTGCCAAAAATGAATGACTGGTTGTGCAATTTAATACTGTGCCCTTGTGATAAAATTTCTGATCAGTCTACTATGCACTTAGCCCTATTTAGCAAATTTTACTTAGAGCCAAGGAAAGTCTGGATTATCTCATTTTTTTAAATTCTAGGGCTTAGGCAGTGCCGTCAAGCCATGTTTATACTCCAGTTATTGGAAAATGAGCACGTAGCATGGAGATCAGCACAGTTTTTAAAAGCGGTGCTTCACGCTAGGAAAAGAATTACCATGGAGTTGTAATGGTCGCACCATGTTTTACCTGAAAATGAATTGTGTTTTTAGTGATATATTGCTGTAAATATTATGAAATGTAACTTCCTATAATTATTATGTGCTTTTATGTCTGTCTTAAATAGCAGCCGAATAAAGCTTTCCTTGCCTTGCCTTGCACATGTAGACTCAGTAACTCAGTGGAATAAATGAATTTTACATTATCATTGGTGCCATCAGTGAGGTGTACATGGAGGTCATTTGAGATGTCACCTGTGATGTCTTCAATTATGTCATTTAAGACGTTATGAGTAAGGTAATTTGTGAGGTCATAAGCAGTTGCATGGTGTGGGCACAAGTCATAGTTAGCTCACTAAACTATAACTAGTGAACTTCAGTGGTTGTTTATTTTTTAAACATTCGTTTTTACCTTGATAATGAGAATAATCTTTATTGTATTTAGTTATTTAAAACCATTTCAACAGTACAAAATGAATGTCATTGATACAAACAAATTATTTACAACTAAAAATATCACTGTTCATTAGGTGCATCCCCGATGTCATAACATTCTGAGTTCCAATTACTGATTTTCTAAAACGTAATATTCTTCATATACACTTTTTCTTAATTATCATTCAGGATCATAATTTTGATGCAAAAAAGTTCTAAAACAGCACATTTTTAAAACCATCAATAATTAATTTCTCCCAGAGGTTAGTTTGCTACAGGTAATAGGCACAGTTCTTAGTCCTATAACACTATGTTTGAAATTTCGATAAATAGATGCATTATGAACGTTACTCTCCTATAAGCAAGGGCAGCTGAACATCCACTTAGCCAGATGATAATGGCATGCAGGCATGAACATATTCCCATGTTCCTAAATAATGATTTCAAAATAATTTTCCTTTTTGCCAAGGGTACAGGACAGACACATAGTAAATTAATTCATGTTTTGTTGTTATATCCGCATAATCTACAAGATAGATTCTGTGGCTGTTTTTTCCAGGATGGGACAAAGTCTTTATATTCCATAATACTAAGCCGGAATAACATAAATTGATGTTTTAATCTTAATGAAAAATGTTCTGCCAGATACCCTTGAGGACCTATATTGGAATACAAATGCATTACTGCCCAGGCATGTCTCCTTAGTGAAAAAGCATTTTAATCTATTTAATTTTATGCTATTCGCATTGCAGATCTTAACACTTTATTAAAAGATGATTTTCCCATTGTTTCTCCCCATGCCTCTTGTATGCCTAAATCCTTAGTAGCCAGAGCAAATGACTTCCCCAAGACTCCTTTTCACTACTATGCAGCTGTTCCTCTATTTACTTCCAGTATAAATTGCTGATAGATCCTCCTTCTGATGCTCGCAGTCTCCAACACAATTTTATAAAAGCACTTTCACACTGATGTGTCTGATTTTTTAATCCAAACTCTAAACGTATTTGTGCTGGTGAAACCGGTTTTGGAATTTTAAATACAGATATAAAAACTCTTATTTGGCTCCTGTTCAAAGTATCTATTTCCAAACTCAGCATAATTTCTGTACCATAAGGTGGTGGCCGAGCCTCCATAACTTTAAGTAAATGGATTAATTACAGACAATTACATTTTTGTTCTAGTGTTTTAAATCCATATGTTAATGATTGTCCCTTAGCCTGAATGGATAGCAAGTGGGATTTGGCAGACACGTGATTATCCATGATGAACCCCAGAGATTAATATGAGCGTACTTCCTCCAGTATTTTTCTTTCCAAGCACTATGCAGAATTTTTAAACTTAAAATCAACCAACCAAATCACTTTGGTCTTGCTTAGGTTCAAATCTAGCCCCTGATTTACCATGTACTTGTTTGGGCATTCATACTCCCTTGTAGACCTATTGGTATTTTACTTAGTAGGACTATGTCATCCGCATATTGTAGACAGCCCAATTTCTCTACTGCAAGGTTTGGTGGGTGGTTATTATCCAACTCTAAAGCGTCGGCCAGATCTGATAGATATAAATCAAACAGGCTTGGGAAAAGGCTCATCCTTGTTTAAGACCATTATTTGTCCTAATTTTGGATGTTACACGGCTTCCGTCCCCTATTTTGACTTGTGCCCCTGTTTGCGTGTATAGTTCCACAATTGCCCTTAGTAGTCCTTCTAGAACTCCCATTCTTCCAGTTTTTTCCATAAACGTCCTCTATGCATATGGTAGAAGGCAGATTTAATGTCAATAAAACATGCAAACATACAGGTCTTTTACCTTATTTCAAAACCTAACTATAATATTACTTGACCCTTTTGTTTTTTCCAGTGAATTTCTAGATTTTTTAAATGTGAGCTAAAATTGTGTTACTATACATAACTATAAGTCACCTTAACCTTTGGGTTTTCAGTAAATTTCCTAGGCTTTTTATGTAGAGTAAAATATGAAATCCAAACCAAGCTACAACATCACTTTAAACTTTATTTTTTTCAGTGAATTTTGGGGTGTTTTTCACATAAACTAAGGTTTTATTACCATTCATAACTATGTCAACCCTTCACCATTTCCATTGAAAAAACATGTCTTGATTTGCTTAAAACTTTTGACCCTAATGATGGATTTGCACGAAACTTGACAATCTCTCAACTCAGTCAGCTAAGCTTCGGCGCAGCACGTTTCATAAAAATCCATCAACAGGATGAAAAAATAAGGGAGTGAAACATTGTTTCATTTTCCCATTTTGCCTCCTATAGGTATTATTTTTAGAAATATAGAGGAAAAACTGCTGAAATCATTTCCACCAAACTTGTCATGAATTTAAAACTACTCAGGAAGCGTGCTTTTTTAAAAAGTAGTTTTTGAGAAATATGCATTTACAAAAGTTGCTAGTTGGGACTTAAAGGGTTAACACCTATGTGAATATTTTTGTTGTAATTTGCTATCAATCACATTTTGAATTGGCTAGAAGAACAATAATATTAATTTACCCTTTTGTTTTTTTTCCAGTGAATTTCTAGATTTTTTAAATGTGAGCTAAAATTGTGTTACTATACATAATTATAAGTCACTTTTACCTTTGGGTTTTCAGTAAATGTCCTAGGCTTTTTAAGTAGAGTAAAATATTAAATCCAAAGCAAGCTACAACATCACTTTAAACTTTATTTTTTTCAGTGAATTTGTTTTTGGTTTTTAACATAAACTAAGGTTTTATTACCATTCATAATTATGCCAACCCTTCACCATTTCATTGAAAAAGCATGTTTTGATTTGCTTAAAACTTTTGAGCCTGATGATGGATTTGCACGAAACTTGACAATCTCTCAACTCAGTCAGCTAAGCTTCAGAGCAGCACGTTTCATAAAAATCCATCTACTGGGTGAAATAATAAGGGAGTGAAACATTGTTTCATTTTCCCATTTTGCCTCCTACAGGTATTATTTTTAGAAATATAGAGGAAAAACTGCTGAAATCATTTCCACTAAACTTATCATGAATTTAAAACTTTACTCAGGAAGCATGCTTTTTAAAAAAGTTGTTTTTGAGAAATTTGCATTTACAAAAGTTGCTGGTTGGGACTTAAAGGGTTAACACCTATGTGAATATTTTTGTTGTAATTTGCTATCAATCACATTCTGAATTGGCTAGAAGACCTCAGTGCCACAATCAGGGGTTTGAAAGAGCCTTCCGCTGGCAGAAATAGTACAGTGAGGCAGAAGGTGTCCTACCAAGTCCAGGTTTACACATACAATCCTGTCACCCACTTCCACACATCGGTCCACAAACAGAAATTTAGGGGAATGAGCCAACCACAGAAAAAGTAGAGTGAGGTGGAGAATGTGCAAAGCAGGTCTAAGTTTACACATGCACACCACTTCCCTACATTTGGGAGTGTGATGTCACTTCCACTTCCGTTGCTTTTTGGTTTATTTACATCATAATCAAGTCTAACCATGTCTGTAGCTCATGCAAACTTTCGCAGCAAATTATTTACCCAGACATCACATTGAAATGTCTCCTTCCAATGTGATTGAAGGGAAATAACATATTGCATAGTAGCCCTTTGACGAAAACAACCAAAGCTTGCCTGTTATGTTATGTTATGTTATGTGGATTTGTAGCGCACACTTATCACACAAGGGGTATCCAGGCGCTGGAGTAGATGAGTAGGCCGCTCAGGCTCCTAGTTGAATAGCCAGAACTTCAGATTCTTGCAGAATTCAAGAAAGGTTGGGGAGGTCCTGATGTGTAGTGGAAGGTTGTTCCAGGATTTGGCGGTGATGTAGCAAAGGAGCGTCCTCGTGGCTTGCTCGTATGCAGGGGTGGCTCCTCAATTTGAGAAGAGGAGTGTTGCCCCACAAGCCGCAGAGCTGAAAAAAATGGCAATAAAGTTCATTTATAATCATTTCATTTTTCAGCAACTGGCTCATCCCGAACTGTGGAGATAAGCAGCAGCAGGGGGCTATGCGCTTTAAAATGTGCATGTCTGTTTAGCTGGCCATCTTGGACGGCCAGCTCTAACCTAGTTGCCTTAGAAAGCTAGGTTAGAAAAACACAGGCCTCCAGTGCACTTAAGAGTGCTGAGACAGGCCGCTCCAACCAATCCTGGAGCAGCACCAGGATTGGTTAGTGCAGTTTTCTGGTACCATGTTGAGCTGCATGCTTGCTGGAGAAGACCGGATCGAATAAGACGTTGCATAAGAATATGTGTTTTATTTATTTATTTATTTTTGCATCCCCCATCTCACCACTCTCAGTAAATGACAGCCGCCACTTTTAATACAGATGCGGGGTATTTGCATGAGGTGGAGTGAGGATGAGCACATTTGCCTGGTGGGTTGGTGGATGTTGAGGCGGTGGTTGAGTTAGGAAGGTCCAACAGTGTGAAGGGCTTTGCATACATAAGTGAGCAGTTTGAATTGGCATCACTTCTCGATGGGTAGCCAGTGTAGCTCTCTAAGGTGGGGCATAAGTGCGCATTGCAGGGGATGTTGGTTGAGAATGAATCTGGCGGTGCTCTGAAGTCTTGGAATGAGTTGATTTGTGATGTAGATCTATAGAGTGCATTGCCAGAGTCTAGTCTACTGGTGATGAGGGCCTGCATGACAGTGAGTCTGGTGTCGATGGGTAGCAAATGGAATATTATGGGATCAAACGTAGGATGAAGAATCAGGAGAAGGTGACAGCGTCCACTTGTTTGGCCATTGTGAGTCTGTTGTTCATGACGATACTAAGGTTTCTGCTGTGATCAGTGGGGTGGGCATTGATTCCAGGTCTGTAGGCCACCATGAAGAGTCCCATTGAGAACTCTTGTCCCTGAAGATCAGTACTTCGGTGTTATCTGTGTTGAGCTTTGGGCAGTTCTGTTGCATCCAGTTTGCTACTCTGGACATGCAGGTGTTGAAGTTGGTCCTTGAGGTTTGGTTGTTGTCTGTGAATGAAAGTATGAGCTGGGTACCATCGGCGTAGAATTCAATGTTGATTCTGTGGAAACGTATTATGTGGACGAGTGGCGTAAATGTAGACATTGAAGAAGGTAGAGCTCAGCAATGATCCTTGAGGGACTCCACAGATGAGGTTTTTGGGTTCTAAGGTGTTTGGCAGGAACATGATTCGCTGGGTCATGTAGGAGAGAAATGAGGCCAGTCAGCTCATGGTGGGACTATGTATTCCGGTTTGCAGAGTCTTGTGATGAGGGTGCTATGGGAGATGGTGTTGAAGGTTGCAGAGTCGTTCAATAGTACGTGTGCGGGGGTTTCACTTTTGTCTATAATGGTCCGAATGTCGTCAGTTGCTGCGATGAGAGTGGTTTCCATGCTGAGGTTTATGTGGAATCCAGACTGCAAGATGTCTAGTAGGTGGTGGTGTTCAAGATGGTTGGATAGTTGTTTGTTGATAGCTTTCTCCATGACTTTGGATCAGAAAGGCAGGAGTAAGATGGGTCTGTAATTGCTGAGCTCTTTTGGGACGGCTATGGATTTTTTAAGGAGAGCTGTGATGTTTCCACATTCAGGAAGGTTCCGCTTTGGATGGAGGTGTTGATTAGGGGTGGACGAAAAAGTTTGCTTTGCTGGTGGAGTTCACTGAGTTTTGGTGGGATCTGTCAAAACTTCTCTGACTACCATATGGAAGAGTTTTTTCTCATGCCCAACTCGCCAACATTAACTTGATAAGAGTGAGGAAGAATTTGTGCTCCTTTTGTGGATTTTGGGTGCTAGAATGCCTCTCGGTGAGATTTCTCATCACAGCAGTAGTGGCTGATTGCCTTAAGAAAGCTACAGCTCAAGCAGAAAATCCACTTAAGTGGCAGAAAGAAGCAGCACCCTCCAGCTCGCTGCGTGGTGTGGTTCACATGGATTTTACAGCACAGATCAAGCTCCCTGCACTAAAAATCAGTGCTAGTAGCACGACGTGCAAATTCTGCCCACTTGCTGAGCTCTGTGGAATTTTGCAAAGTTTTTATGTATTTTCGCGGAATTCCACAGAGTGAAACTATGCAAGTTCTGCCCAGGTTAAAGATTAGGTGGAGGCAGGGGTCGGTGTGCGCCCCGGAGTGTACTGTGGGGTTGAAGAATTCTTTGATGATCTTGAAGAGCTCTTTGCAGTTGTTGTAGCTATTTTCGAGTCTGAGCCTAGGACTCTCTTCCTTGCCCTGTTGAGATGGGTATGGTATTTCCTTAGCATGGTTTTGTAAGTGTTTCTTGTGGTGGTGTCCTGACTTGTAGTCCATTTTCTCACCAGCTGTTTTCAGATTTGTTTGGAGTTTCTGAGGTCGTCAGTGTTCCAGCTGACTTGGGTGTTAGTTCTTGAGTGCCTTCTTCAGGGGAGATAGGGTATCTGTTCTGGTAGTGATGCAATTGTTGAAGGCTATGATGTTGGCATGCAGGTCGCCGGTGAGGTTTGGGTGGTTGGCAGTGAGGTTGTTGGGCCAGTCTATGTCTTTTATCTTGTTCCAGCTATGTCTAAGGTTGTAGGCATCTTGGCAGAGTGGGGGTTGGGGTACATCGATGAAAAAGTGGATTATGGAGTGGTCTGTCCAGGTGAGCGGAGGGAGCTGGCTGAACTTGACCTTGATGCAGGGCTTTGAAAATGGGATCAAGGGTGTATCCTATATTGTGGGTGGGGATCCGGAGGATCTGGGTTGGTTCCTAGGATCTTGATGCTCTGAAGTAGGGCCATGGAGTTGGGATCCTTTCAGTCATCAAGATGGAAGTTGAAGTCACTGAGTAAGAAGAATTTGTTTCAGCTGATGGCTGTCATGGGTAATGAAGTCTGTGAGGAGGTTGCTGAAGGTGGCATGTTGCCCGGGTGGTCAGTAAGCTAGGGTGCCTTTGATGGAGGTGTGGTTGTCGGTCTGACTTCAGAACCTTATTGGTGGAGGTGGTGCAGGTGATGGAGTCCTTGTGTATGACAATGAGTGATGCTCCTGGTTTGTTATGTCTTTCCTGGCAAGAGATCTTGTAGCCCAGTGGAATGGCTGTGGCAGTGGTGGGTGCCGATGTGGGGTTTAGCCAAGAATATGTCCAGGGAGTTTGTCTCGATGGTGTCCCAGATCTCAGTGGCATGTTTGTTGAGAGATATGGTGTTAAGGAGCATTCATGCCAGAGGTGGTGAGGTATGTGTGGCATGTGGCGAGTGCATGTTGGTGCAGGTGAAGTGGCAGTGAGTTCATGAAAAAGGTACCACATTAAGCAAGGTCAGGCTTGGAAGCAACTGATTTGGCAGTGTCTGGGGTTGAGTGCATTTAGGCTGAAGGCTGTGTTGCGGCGGCATTCCAAACGGGCCAGGGTCCTTGACTCTGGGTGTGGTTCAGGCGTTGATAGGCGCAGATAGGCTTGCCATTGATGCGCCTTCAGCTGCCATTAAGTAAGGGTGGAAGCCATGGATGGAGGGCAGGGTTAGAGAAGGGCATGGCACTGGAGGCTGGAGAAGGCATGTGACAGAGATGGAGGTAAGAAGCGGGGGAGGCGGGAAAGCAGGGTAGGAGGTAGTTATGTGGTCAAAGAAAAATGGGCAAAAAAGACACAAAGAGAGAAAGTGGAAAATGGAAAAGCAGGCAAAAAGACTCTCAAAGAGAAAGAGTGGAGAGTGAACAAATGGGCACAGAGAGTCACAAAGAGAGATAGTGGAGTGTGGAAAACTGGCGCAGACAGGCTCAAAAAGAGAGAGTGTAAAATTGCCACAAAGAGTGGAGAGTAGAAAATGGGTACAAAAAGACACAAAGAGAGTGAAGAGCGTAAAATGGGCACAAAAAGAGAGACACAAAGAGAAAGAGAGGACAGTGGGAAAATAGATAAAAAGAGAGAGAGTGGAGGGTGGAAATGGGCTCAAAGAGGCACGAAATGGGCACAAAGAGGCATAAAGCGAGAGAGAGAGTAGAAAGTGGAAAACATGCATAAAAAGAGAGAAAAGGATGGAGAGAAGGGGTAGAGAGACATTGTGGAATTCAGTCGAATCACTAATCAAAGCCAGGGATACTCCCTAAGCAATTTCTTCTATTCGACCTAAAATATAATTCACAAATACAAAATCTGTACAAATCGCAGTCTTAATTTTAATTGGAAGGTTGGAGCTTTTCAAAATGTAGTTTTATTTCTAAAAGATAAAGCATAATGCACTTTGTCTTTTTGACTCCTAAGACATATTCTCTTTTTATCAGTACATACTAGTACATCAGTTGAGGTCACCAATCATCCATGCTAGATTACTTTTGCTGCAGTTGTGCTGCTCCTATGCATCAAGAAAATGTTACAATTTAGGGCCCGATTCACAAAAGTAATATGAGACAAAATCGTAACTTTACGACTTTCCGTATTCACAAAAGTCATTTAGTAGGAGTAAAGTTAGGATTCCTGAGACAAAATCCTAACTTTACGTCTTTTGGTATTCACAATAGGTATTTAGTAGTAGTAGTTAGGATTTTGTCTCAGATTAGTAGTAGTAAAGTTAGGAAACCTAAGATTACTTTTGTGAATCGGGCCCTTAATTTTTCACCTCTGGTCTCAAATTCCTTAACATTTATAGAATATTTTCAATTTTTTCAATTTTACGTTTTTTTTCTGGATAAATAGTTTATTAATACTTTATTGCTTTTCTTACTTTATTTAATTTTCAAAAAATGTGCAGACCGTATGGCTAAGATTTCCCAAAAGTGATTGTTCTTGTGTGGAGTGAGAGAGTCCACTAGCAAAACACAGTTTACGTTATATTCATAAATCTGTGTATAAGTACAGTAATTTCGTCACTTTTTAGTTCTCGCCTGAGCAGCGCGCATGTGCTGCTCTGCGAGACTTATTGTAAGGGGGCTTCAAAAAGCTCACCACACGCTCTTGCGTGTGTGGCCTATTGCTTGCGGTTACCCGCACGGGCGCCATATGTTTTGAATTATCGTGGTCAGACAGGGGCGCGATAATTCAAAACATATGGCCTGGTGCTCGGTCTCGCGCGCACCACTCGCGGGACGCTGAAGCTGCTTTCACTTTTGCCGCCCCGCGCGCGCGCGCACCACTCGCGGGCTTCTTTGTCAAGTTGAAAAAAAAAGCCTGTTGCAATTGCTATGTTTTTGTATGGTTTCACTGTATAAAACCAATTAAAAAAAATTAAAAGCTCGGAAGCTGCTGTGTTACTTTCGGTTCCTCGCCATCTACTTTCCAGTCCCACAACCAACATCATGCGTTTTTTGGGGAGAAAACAGAATAGTAAACGGTACCAGCTGCTGCTCGCAGTGGCTCGTGCCATGGACGGATCAAAGCCTACCTCTCAATCGTAAAATACAGAAAGACCCCGGCCAGAGCCATGTGCAAAGCACTGACATCGTTCAACATACTCCACTTTCATTGCTAATTTTGCACATTAAGCCAAGCTGTATATTATCTCTCCCCTCCTGTCTGCAAATTTAGCCAGACAGCCTTGTAAAATGTGATGCCAGTTATTCAGGACGTGGCGCCGTTACTCTGCTATATACTTAATGTATAAATCAGTTTAAGCTGTTCGCGCCAGTGCTCGGGGAAGGTGGACGCTGGCCTCCCGCCAAGCCAGGGGGAATGTACCTCTTCACCAGCTCCCGCGCCTCAGTCCCCCCTCCGCCATCTGTCCGAGCGCTCAAGAGGTGCCTGGGTCAACGAAAGACGAGAGGCTTGACCAGCTGCACATGGAAGCAATCAAGACAATTTCCATCCCGTCTATGAATGACAGCGTTTGTCCTAACGTCAGCCTGCGCACGCCTTCAGGACCGTAGCCACGGGTTCAGCTTTGAGGATTTCGACTGAGGGGGCAAAAACTATGCGATGCTTATTGTTAGCTTGCAATCACAAGTAATAATGTGTGCAGGATCACTTTTCAACAACATTTGATTTCCCATAGGCTTGAAACGCAAAGAACTGCTTTGAAACTAAATCAGGTTTCATCTTGAGCGTTGCAACACTTAAAGATGTCCCCGTCTGAAGACCCCATTGCTAAAGCTATCCTCATCAAAACCTTATTCAATTGCTAACCTTTCCTTTTCTTCTAAATATTTTGAGGGCATAGTGACCGCCCACAGCCACACAGCACCTCTACACGCACATCCTAGATTTCCCAAACTGAAGCAATCCAAACTATGATGTAGCATGTCGATTGCCTGGTAACAGTAAGCGATGAACCACTGGCTGCTTTCAACACTTGGAGTCACACTATTCTTATCATTCTCATGTAAGCCACAGCCAGGACACGTGATGCCGTCTTCTGATGGATAAACCCACCCCCCCAAAAAAAAACCTCAAGGACTGGTCCTTCAGGGTTCCAATACAACACACCTCAAAAAAGTGAGGTGCATTTCAAGGCTGCGCACACTCAGACTTTCTGTTCCATCCATGTCCGCTGCTGCACCTCTAAGGATGAAACTCAATTCCACCAGCAATTTTTAAAGGATCACCCTGAACTCCTTGCACTACTCCCCATCACCTTGGAAATCAAAATCAAAATCTAGGTGTAAGGAAGCAAAGCTTATTTAAACTCCAACTGAGGCATCAGCATTATTACAACAAGCATTGGCATAGCCAATAGGTCTCGCCTTTGGGACCTTATAAGTGTTTAGCTATGCTTCAGTTAATGTTGTTGCACCAAGGATATTGTGCTGCATAACTAAATACTTATAAGGTCCCAAAGGCGAGACCTATTGGCTATGCCAATGCTTGTTTCAAAGAGTTGTTGATAGATTGCACAGATGTGGTGGCATATTGCCAGACATCAAAGAATTAGAGACTGAAGGAAGTATTGAAAAAGTCACATTTATTTTTCAAGTGCCTCTCCACGCCGTGCATTAAATGCATGATGACGGTATATGAGTGTGTGCCCAATGCACAGAAAGCAATGCCTTTACTATTTCGTTTCTAAATCGAGGGGATTAGTTAAATGGTCTTAGTTCGCTTTTCATACACCCGGTGGACATTACGTGAAAAATCTCTAAATCTGAAGATAAATTTGATGGTGACGGAACCATTTATTGAATCCCAGGCTAACTTCAAGTCAGACTTGGTGGAGGTATTAAAGACGTGCAAATGGATGTGTGTAAACTGTAGATAACTTGTTCCAGACCTGAACAAGCATTGCTCCCTGCCACAATTATACTGTACAGTCTCTCAGATTAAATCCATTTGGAGAAAGACCTGCTTTTTTGCTGCCTGTGTGTTTGACATGCACAGTGTTTTATGACTGACTCGGCACAGCTAGTAAATACAAGAAAAGTACTGTTTCACAGAAAAGCAGAGCTGCAATATAGGAATACAGCCTTTTCTTTCTCAAATTCTTTATTTTATCCCAAGGCCAATGCGTGAAAATGTAAGGATGAATGATAGACCACAAATTTTGTTTATATATGTATGTACACGTACACGTTCTTTGTTTGATTCTGTATCATTTACAACGATGCAGAATGTTTGTGAGCGGTGTTTCAAACTTTATTTTCTCTTGTGCTCCCAAAAGGAACAGCCATCCTGTGTGCCATGGTACCATACTGTCAAGGTTGGACTGGCCTGGAGGGCATTAGCAGGTTAGTGTGTGGGCCTCTTTTTCATCCTTTCGTGGACCTGTTTTATGGGCAGGCGGGCTGTGTTTTTTTACTGTTGATTTCCCTAATACTACCACAGGAATTGCCCACAGCAAACAAATGCATGTTACCTTGCAAAGCACCTATACAGCGTGTCTTCACAAGTTCAAAAGCGGCCTTATGTGCAAATCTGGTTCACCTTTTTAGCTCTCTAGTTCGGTAATGGGGGCCACTTTGTATATGTTCTCTGCAATTTATCCTCTGAGCTCTATTGTTCTATTGCCTGGAGAGAATTATATCCTGGGACCACATTTTCGTTCCATTGCTATAGAGCTCGAGTCTCAAACGATTTGAATCAGGGAATCTGAATGGTTGTAATTTAACTCTCATAAAGTGGTGCTTTTACTAATAGCCTCACTCCACATTTCAGGGAAACTGAGAGAGACACTCTGCTTTGGTCTTGTGTCTACAGAGTGCTTGGGAAGCACTATAGTATTTATTAATGTCCACCACCATACTTTGAGCCTCATGTACAAAGCCAATCACTGAAACATGGTGACAAGCCTCAACATCCATCCATGAGGCTTCAGTCACACACTGGCCAGAAATGGTGCTTCTCTCGCGAATGGTCTACATACGTGCAGATGGGAACAAGGGGAAATTGTCTCTTCTTATCTGTCAGCTGAATTTGACACCAATGATCTTGAATTACTATGTTTCAGCAGTAGCCGATGTCCTGACTTAATATTAATGTGTCTTTGCAGCTAATACATGTTGGAGTTTCCCAACATGGCATAGAGTTGACCATCGTTTACAAACAGTAGGGGTTGCTCAAGTAGAGAACCACAATACACCTTTTGCAATGAATCTGGGTTTCTCACGTAGAACAATCCAGTCACCTGACGGAACGGGGCATCAAGATGTACCAAAATTGCAAACTCTGGTGGGTTATTTTTAGAAAGGATACAATCCCCTCCCCCACACTAGGTGACATACTTCATAATAGCATTGCACCTTTTCCTGCAATTCTTGATCATGGCAAGGGTTCCTCAGAGCTCTTGGTTGTGAGTGGAAATTTTTGGGTATGTGAAAAGGATAGTTTAAAATTGTATTAAGAGGAGAAGTCTTAATACATTATTAGGTCATCGTTATAAAAAATACTTTATTCGCTCAATAATAGACCATAAAAGTCACAGCAAAGATAAAATATTATGATAAAAGTTATTACAATGGAGATAGCATTAAATCTTTCTGTCAAGAGGACATTCTCATACACAAAAACCCCTCTAGTGCAATGATACATTAGGTACAGCTTTGTGTTAACTGCCCATGTCCACCCTTATATTAACAAACAAGGCTACAAAATCACATCCAGAATCTAAGGTGTAAAAAATCCCAAACAATTTTTAAAGTGGGGATGTCTAACCTCACTCAAGTGTCTCTCTGATGTAAAATGTATCCTGTATAAAGTGCTAACAACACTAAGTTACATCGCTCACAGGTTACTCATCATAATCACAGGCAATTGGGAAGAATATATCTACTCTTTCCCTGCTGGCTCTCCCTTAAAAGCTCTCTTTCATAAAAGTGCAAATCATGCTAAAGTGTATTTTTTGTAAAGGAATTTCACAATGAGATCATATCCTAATCAAGTCAACACGTTGTATTCCCCCTTTAAGACGCAGAAGTGTCGGAGAATCATTGGGCGCTTACAGGTCACAATGCATACATTTTCCTTAATTTCAATGCTTGTGTAATGAAATTCAGATGCTGTAGGAAAAGCATTCCCTCCTGATGGTTCACACGAAATCCTCTGGGCGGAGAAACAATTTTCTGAAGGCAGTATACAGGGTGCAAAATAACATGAAATGGTTTGGTTGACTGATGTAACCTCCTATCATATGGGCAACATGATAATGAAAGAAGCCAGGTGTCTGTCACAGGAAAGGCCACTAAATGATGTAGAATGTTTGACCTCAGCCGGGTGAGGTACAATCTGTGCTTTGGTGTCTTTGCCTAGGATAAATAAGGCTCCATACCTTGAACCGTAGCTGAGTCAAGCACTTTCATAAGCCATGCCCCCTCTTTCTTTACAGAATATTCTTCCTTCATCTGGCCCTTGGAATATGAATTTATCTTTCCCGGCAGAACCAAAAGGTCACTCATTAATTGATCAGAAATAGTATTTTTTAAAATATTTAGCCAAGGAATAGCTCTCAAGTTACTTTGCACAAGTCAGTCCTCTACTATTTTATGAGTAAAACACAGCTCAGGAGTTAACCAAATCTTGATCCAAAGTATAACGGAGACCAAACCTCCCTTATCTTCCTGATAGTCCATCCCTAGTTCAGTGTGAGTTATAAAACTTGAGCTCAATTTTGGAACCCCTAAAATCCTGTTTAAAAATGTGCTCTCCGCCGTTGTAAAGCCTTTGCTGATGCATGCCCCCATGAACCTGCACCGTATGTGCTATCATTGAGACCTTTTACTTTTATAAAGTATAAATATTTCTTTTAAGGGCTTTTATCCTAACTTTTTAGCAAACCTGAAGATTGCTTCACATGAGGACTCCATTATCTGAGACCTCTGGGTAATGAATCTATCCCTGAGCATGTTTTCATTGAAAACGATACCTAAGTAACTGAAAATCTTAACTATAGGATGGGAGTCTCCAAAAGGGTTTTTTTTTGGGCCGCTGGTCATAACATAAGATTTTGAAAGATTCACCTTAAGCTTCAGCTTCTGCATAAAATTATTAAAACCATCTACAAGCAAATGTAACCCATCAACTTTATAAGCTATTAAAACTGCGTTGTCCACGTACAAAAGCATGTGGACTAGGTGGAACCCATTTTCGGGACATCAGATTGCAAGAGGATAAAAAGCAGTCCGATGCAATTAATATTAGCTAAAAAAAATGGAAGGGGCCAATATGCAGACTTGTCTAATGGCTTGTGTAACTTGAATGGGAGAGGTAAATTCTCCACGTTGGGAGTAACATAACCTCATATCGGTATCTCTGTGAAGGGATTTTAAAATATAGAATAATAAGGGGTCAATCCCTGCCTGCCCAAAAATATCCCAGAGTATGTCTCTGTCTACTAAGTCAAAGGCACACGAGAGGTCTATACATCCATGTGTATGGCCCCTCGCCGGGCCTTGACATATTTACCTAAGATTAGAGACAAATTAAGGGCTTGCTCTGTGGTACCCAGCCCTGGATGCAACCCATATTTTATTTCTGCAACAAAGGATTTTTCATCTGCCCACTCTTCTACTTTTGCTAAAAAAACCTTTCCAAGTATTTTAACTGAAGTGTCGAGTAATGAGATGGGGCTGTAATTAGAAGGGGAGCATCTATCTTCTTTCTTGTATATAGAACGTGTTATCGATTCCCCTCATAGCTCTACAGGTCCCCCCTTACCTAAAGTTCTAAAGGCATTAGTAACCAAATGGGCCCAGAACTAACGTTTGACTTTACAGAGTTCCACTGAGACCCGAGCAGGACCCGGTGCTTTTCCTGTTGCAGAATCTACAATAGCTTTACAGAAGTCCAGTACTGTGATGAAAATGCCAAATTCTAGAAGGACTAAGGGTAAAATAGGTGATTCTTACAACACTGGTGCCTTGTTATTACCGCATACTGGGTTAAAAAGGTTTGAGAAACGATTTACCCAATCCTGTTCCAAAATACAGCTATCAATATCTGCAAATGTTTTATTGGAAAAGAAAGGTCTATTCACAATTTCCCGAAACACCCTATTATCTTTTAGGCGTGTTGCATATTCCAGGTCATCCCAAGCTTTAGTTCTAATGGCTGCGTTCCTTTTCTCAATAGCTAAAGCAATGGGGTAACCCAGTATCCCTCAGAACCTGGCATCTATGATACATATGACAATCGGTTCTGTCAGGTCAAAATCATTTCTTTGTGGTTTTCAATACACAATGCAATTAACGTGATTTTAAATACAACGTGCACTTGAACACAATAGAGTGATTCAAAGGTAAAGTCCACTTGATGGAAGGGCTTGGTACCCTATTGATGAATGACAGCACACTTGATGGATATTTCTATGATTCACAAGTTACAATGCAGCCTTGAGCTGCCATTACGATACACTCTGTGTACTTGCGTTTTGGCTTGGATTGCATCCGCCACTCCAGCAGCCCTTAATTCATTGTTCCCTTGACTGTTTACTATGAATTTGAACTATTGAGCAGCTTGGAATCCCTCGGTCACTTGTTATTCATCAACAGGGACCAAGCCCTTCCATTAATTGGACTTTACCTTTGAATTACTCTCCCCAAGGCTTTGGGGTTGAGAATCAACTACACTGTAGAAATCGACAGATTATCGGTTGTCCTTTTACTTTGTCCTGAAGAAGACCCATGTTGACATCCTCAATTATTGCAGACTGTCAGGGTCGAAACGTGGACAGCTTCTCTGTCCATACATTAGGTCCCCTAACGGATTAATTCATGTAATTCACTCTCAAAGCTAAGGTGACCTGTATCAGTATAATTGGACCTTGTTTCTCAGTATCTTCCTGTGAAATTATTTGTACGTTAATTGTTCACCTTCTTGTATAATACACAAATGTTGTCACTTTATCACTTTACTCACTATGTCACTATAGTCACATTCACATGCGCTGTTTTTTACTTAAGTTATCAAACAACCTTTATGTCTTGAAAATTTTTGTCTTTGTTTCAAACTTTGCAAATATGAAGTAAAATACCTTTTCTAATGAGATTAATTAGTTTTTTCCTATTCTCAATGGCATGATTATAAGCCCTCCTTTCTATTTTGACCACTACAGAGTCAAATGGGGTTACGTTAATGGTTCTTTTGAAAACTTTGCAAGCCTTTGCACAGTCATGGTCAAACCAAGCTTTCCCCAGGCACCCCTTCCCGGGATTATCTTGCAAAAATTGGTGGCTGACACTGATTTACAAATCTTAATAAAACTTTTCAGTATGCACGTGGGCTGTTCCTTATCCGATAGACAACATTAAATCTCTCCCTGACTTTTTATTTTTTAGGTCTATTAGCACTCAATTTGGATGAAACTGTTTCCATTTTCGTTGCACCCCCTTCGTAGATGAGTAGGTTAAAGGAGGTGGCCTGGAACACCGCCTCCGTCGAAGACATCACAGCGACCCTGAAGAAAGTCCACTCGGGAGCTCCCACGGACTCCTGCCCACCACACATCTACCGCTGCCATCGCACCCGAACTTGGGCAGACCATCAACGCTTCCCTTGAATCCGGCACTTTCCCAGACAACTGGAAGCAGGCGGAGGTGAAACCCCTCCTCAAGAAACCAATCCAACCGACCTGAAAAACTACCAACCCATCTCTCTCCTCCACTTCGCTGCCAAAGTCAAAGAGAGACTAGTGAAGGCCCAGCTGACCACCTTCATCGAAGAGAACGCCATCCTAGAACCCTCCCAGTTGGGATTCTGCAGAAACCACAGCACCGAGACCGCCCTCCTCGCCGCCACTGATGACATCCGCATGCTACTCGACCAGGAACACACTGCGGCCCTCATCCTACTAGACCTCTCCGCAGCCTTCAACACCGTCTCACATCGCACTCTTGCAGCCAGACTCCACGATGCTGGGATACAAGGATTCGCCCTCAACTGGATCCAATCCTTTCTCTCCGGCAGAACCCTTCCTCTCCAAACCCACAGAGATCAACTGCGGAGTACACCAAGGATCATCCCTCAGCCCCACGCTTTTCAACATCTACATGGTCCCCCTCGCCACCATCATCAGACAGCATGGGCTCAGCATAGTATCCTACACAGACGACACCTAGCTCATCCTCTCCCTCACAAAGAACCCTGAAGACACCAAACTCTGCTTCCAGGAAGGAATGAAGGACGTCGCAGCCTGGATGAAGGATAGCTCCCTGAAGCTCAACTCGGAGAAGACGGAAGTCCTCATCCTCGGACCCTCCACCTCCGCCTTCGACAACACCTGGTGGACCTCCACACTCTGTAGCCCACCCACCCATACCGACCACGCACGGAACCTCAGCATCATCCTAGACTCATTCCTCACCATGACCCGCCAGATAAACTCAGTCGCCTCCACGAGTTTCAACTGCTTTTGCACCCTCTGCAAGACCTTCAAATGGATTCCCCACGAATGCAGGAGGACTGTCACCCATGCGCTCATCACCAGCAGGCTGGACTACGGCAGTGCCGGAATCAACAGAACTCTCCTACACAAGCTCCAAACCATCCAGAACACCGCAGCCAGACTCGTCCTAGGGACACCAAGGCACGAACACATGACCCAACACCTGCGAGACCTCCACTGGCTCCCCCACGAGAAGAGAGTCGCCTTCAAACTGCTCACCCACACCTAGAAATCCCTCCACAACATCGGTCCCAAATACCTCAATGAGAGAGTCTCCTTCCACGTACCCATGAGGAACCTGGCAGAGACCCCCGCATCCGCAGAAGCCGAGCAGGCAGAACAGCCTGAAACCAGCTCCCAGTGAACATCAGACGCTCCCCGACACTGCATCTGTTCAGGAAGAACCTCAAGACCTGGCTCTTCGACTGAAACTGGAGCTGCACCCTCCCCCACCCCCCCCCCCCCCCCCCCCCCAGCGCCTTGAGACCCTCAAGGGTGAGTAGCGCGCTTTAAAAAAACCCTGATTGATTGATTGATTGAGTGTCTGTAATTTTGAGCACTTTGTATAGCCCCACAAGGGGGCCCCATAGCCAGCACTTGGCAAACACTTAGCTTTATACAATAACAACATTTATCTAATTGGTTTTTGACCTATTTTACTTGAGAATCTAAAAATCATTTCTATTACTTTAAAACATTTCCGTTTTGATATATCTAGTTGACTATCCCAAGAGTAAATTGTTTACCCAAGTATGTAAAAGTTTGTGTCTCCTCTAATCTCTCCCCCTAATAAAATGTGCCCTCTTTTTTGCCCTGCCTTTCCCGGCTACCATAGTAACAGTTTTCTTTACATTCACTTTCATATCCTTTTCATCCATAAAATCTACACATTTATCTATTAGCAGCTGCAGCCCATTAGCTGCTCTTGAGAGCAGAACCGCATCATCTGCTTAAAGTAGGATAGGAACGGGCCGGGTGCCAACCATGGGGACATCAGCTTTGGTTTCTTGTAGGCATGCATCCACCCCATTTATATAAAGTGAAAAGAGCAGGGGATCAAGAACACATCCCTGT
Source organism: Triturus cristatus (assembly GCF_964204655.1). Taxonomy (NCBI): domain Eukaryota; kingdom Metazoa; phylum Chordata; class Amphibia; order Caudata; family Salamandridae; genus Triturus; species Triturus cristatus. Next base: position 362,543,243 of record NC_140582.1, read on the forward strand.
CTGATTCCACGGGTAACCTTGAAGTTGTCTGTACACTCCCCGCTCGGGCCATATCGTACCTTCGCTGTAAGACGGGAGTATCATTGGGATAGAAAATGTATGATGCCCCGAGGTGCTTCTAGATCCACAAGTATTTTCCAGAGTTTATTATGATTCACCAAATCCAAGGCACTGCTCAGATCGGCAAAGCATAGATGCACTTGCTCTGTCCTCACCACTGTGTATTTATTTATTAGGAGTTGTAAGTTGACACATTGCTCTATTGTCCCAATATCTGATCTAAATCCGTATTGAGTGTCAGAGAGTATATGTTTTTCCTCCGCCCATTCTTCTAACCTTCCTAATAGGATTCTGCCCATTAGTTTGGCACTAGAATGTAAAAGAAATATAGGGCGATAGCATTTCGGATCACCTCAATTGCCTTTTTGAAAAATGGGGACTATAGCGCTTTCTGTCCACAAAGTTGGGAGGGAACCCTTTATTGTAGTATTACATACTTGGGTCAACATCTGTGCCCATAAAGTGACGTGTGCTTTAAAAATATCAATTGGGACCCCGTCGGGCCAGGGGCCTCCCACTAGCAGCTCTATTTAAGGCATTGGTGACCTCTTCTAGTGATATATTGGAAATATTTGATGATTCAATTAAATACCATGTTTTAAAGGCATAATAACAGTAGACCCCTGGGTTAATAATGGTATTAAAATATTCTATCCAGTCCTCCTCTTTGGATCATCTTTTTCTTTTAAGAATGGGTGGTTTATTATTTTCCAAAAGAGAGTATTATCCTTCAGATTAGCAGCCTGGAGCAGATCATCTCATATTTTCTCTTTCAGATAATTTTTCCTTTTATCAAGGGCATTTTTATTATACATGGATCTCAATGTGGTGATTTTTACTCTATCTCTTGGCAACATCTGAAGGGTTTTCCTCAGTTATCTATTTATCGCTGTACATTCAGTATCAAACCATCTGCTATTTTTATTATTTTTCCCTCTAGGTAGGAACTTTAGTTTATGAGCATTTCGGACTATAGATTTGTAATAAGCTTCAATGATGAGCATCGGGGGGGACCTAGGATCAGTACTAATATAAAAATCCTTTAGGGAATCTACCAATTATTTCTTGTGTCTTTGCTTTGCCATCTATATTTGCCCATCTTAGAGTAAGGCCATATTTACCATGTAGACTAATATGTTTCAGACATTGAGGGCTAGTTGGCTTTTTAGTATTTATATTAAGGGCTACAGTTAGGACTGCATGGTCACTAAGCACATTTGGGGCAACAATAAGGGAATCTAAAAAGCGTTCACCTTTTTCTGTCACTAGTACATGATCAATAAAACGTAGGTATTTCGCTCTCACCTTCCACAATACTTTGTGTCAAAAGGGTTAGATTATACTTATAAATTAGTTCGTTTAAGGCTTCTCCATATTGGTTTTGCAAAAAATGTGGCATGTCATCCCCGTTTGTTTTGACATATCCACAACTTTCAAGACCTTGTCTATGACATTTGCCAATATTAAAATCTCCTACCCATAATAAAACATAATCAGTTTAATTTTTAGCTAAAAATAAATCAATTTATTTGCTTAATTCCATTATAACTGTCACTTTGGGTGAATGGAAACATTATTATAAAAATTAATTATAACCAGATTAAACTTTTCTTCTGTGATTAGGTGGAAAATCTGAAAATAGGTGGAAGACAGATAGGACCTCAAAACTTTCATACAAGAGGTTACTGATATTAAAGTGGCCAGGCCTCCCTTGGCCCGACCCATCTCTGAGGGGGTAGCAGGTGTTAAGTATGGAGTGAAGCCCTCTATAAAAAAAGTCATCTACTGCCCACGTCTCTTGGAGACAGACTATTTGAGCTTGATTTACAATCTCCAGCCACTCTGGGTTCAATAGTTTATATCTTATTCCAGCAATGTTCCAGATACTCAGTATAGTTTTGATATTTTTCAGAGTTTGGCTATTTACAAGTTCCGACTCCTCATTCTGTGTGTTGTTGCCTTTGTCATGTCCTTCCATTATTGGGACAAGTAGACCCAGTTCTCTATCCTTGGGAGGGCGTTCTTGGTGGTGTGCGTCCACTGTCAATTGTTGAGTCCCTAAATAAAGGGGAGCTAATGACAATTTTGAAGCATTTACATCTATATATTTTTCCCTCTTTTCTTCAAGCCTCTCCTGTTGTTAATCCTGTTTATCATAGTGCGATAAAGGGAGGAACCGATTCGTTGTTGGGAATAAAGGCTGGTGTCTGTAATAAGTGTTGGATCATATCGACTGTCTGTCGATCTGGCCAATTTGGAAGTTTTTTTGGGTGCCTTGGTTAGGTCCAGTTTGTGTGGGGTTTTGAGGTTTATCCATAAACATTTCAGGCATATAAAAGTACCCCAAAGGCTGAGCTCTGATATTCCTCGTCATGTTGTTATCGTCACTTATACTTGCAAGATCAGAGAGGAGGGTTCTTACCACAAAAGGGGTATGAAAATTCACCACAAAACAGTCATCTTTACTAGATTTCTCTGAGGGTCCTATCAATCCGACTCTTCTTACCATTATAATTTCTTTAGCCAGACAGTTTATACTCCAGGATTTTTTAGACAGCCAATGTATCACCTTATTCTTAAGCTCATGACAGGTTTCTATTACATTTGGCCTTAGAATAGGTACATTCTAAGTATAATTACAAAAGGGGTTGATTCAGGGGGAAGATGTAGATTTGTCGAGAGATTGGCACTTTGATATTGTTGACATTCATCATTTGTGGATGGGGTATCCGGTTTTTGCATAAGTGTTTTTTCTATGGGTGCAGATGTTGGTATAGGAGGATCTTTGTTTCCTTGTGTGGTTTTGACTGGACTGTGCCTTCCAATAAATGATTGTATGTGGGCGAGAACTTCCTTGAGATTTCCCTCAAGGTGACACATCCCGGTTTTTATGGTGTCCAGCTCCTTCTTAAAACATTCCAGAGAGGGCTCTGATGTTTTAGCAGGCTATGTTAATTTCTCTTTAGGGTTCCTTCTAGCTGTTTTAGGGTTATTTCCTTTACCCTCAGTAATTACCTTCCTCTTTTTTTGAGTTTTCAAGGGTGTATCTGCCGGTTGGCAGAGTTTCTTTGCCGGTAGGGAATGTGAATCCCCATGTGCGGGGTCCTCACAGATTGAAAATGAGCTGTTAAAAACACATGGCCTCCCAGATTTTACGAAGGGTGGAGAATTCTTGTTTGCTATGGAGCATTCTGTCTCTGATACCTTATCCATGTCGCTATGTAGGGCAGATTTTGTAGCGGCCAATCATATTCTGCAGTTGAGATTTCACTATTCAATATACCCATAGCATTCGTCAGATAATTAGTTATTGCGTTGTTGGGGCCATGCGCCTTCAGACCCCCCTTCCCCAATAACTTTGGCAATTTGCGTTTGCCCATTTCAAGAAGTATTTAGGGATTTTTTTATTTTTTTATTTTAGAATAATAACTATTAGAAAAGAGAAACTAGGCAGAATTTAGGCAGTAAATTCCAAAGATGTAAAAGAAAAAATTAAATAAACACAGACCTCAGTTTCTTTCTTCTTTTTAGTATCCCTCCTTCCTCTTCCAACTGCAGCAGATGGTTTCTGCCCCCGTATGATGACACACTGGGGTAGGCAGAATCGCGCACCTACGCTATATCAAAATTAAAAGGGAATGGCCTAGCCTCCTCTGGTCTCTAGAAGCCCTGTGATGATTTATGCACCTCCTGGCGCGAAACTGGTCCGGCATTGGCCTCAGGGCCGAAGGGCACATTGCGGGATGGAGTCCCCTTGGGCAGCAGGCAGCAGACAGACAGGCAGGAAAGCAACAAAGACGGACTCACACAGTCCTAACTATGAGGGTGAAGTGAAATTACTTCTGGGCCTAACATGGTAGATGGCCATCCACTAGAAAGCCAATTTTTGTCAGCCAGGTTAAGCAATGCCAAGGTTAGGTCAGGCTTCGTTTTTTTTTCTTCAATGGGGCTTGCGTCGAGACGGAACTTTCAGAAACAAGTTCCAAAGCCCTTTGGAACTCATAGACTAATTGATGTGTCCCAATTCCCTTATGAATGTTAACAGCATCTGCTCACAGATTTTGAGGTGTACCTGGATTAGCTTTCAAAAAAAACCCGGGGTGATCACCCCTTCAATTTCCTAAGTGTGCCGGCCTTCCTTAATTGTTCACCCGGGGCAGGAAGTTAGTCATTGCCATCCAATCCCAAGAGTGGTAAGAATCTGTTCTGGATGGGAAACAGGCAGGGCCATCTTAACAGCATTATAGGCCCCTGGGCAAAGCAGTGCTCTGGGCCCTGCCTACGCACCATTCACAGGAATAAAAATGTTTAACAGAAAGTTAGTTTTAAATTCTAGTCTGCGTGGGACCGCTATGCTCATGGGGCCCCATTGCAACTGCCCAGCTTGCCCATGTGTTATGACGGCACTGGGAATGTGGGAACTCCCAACAGATCTGGGCGACGGTAAATGTCATCACCCATTGGCTTCTGATTCCAGGTACTACGGGGGGGGTAGGCCGGAAAAAAAAGCTCAGCGGGACGATGCTTAAGGGTAACAAAGCTTACCAAGGGCCAGATCTACTGCCTGGTATTAGCAGGCACTGCCCCAGTTCTGGGTTCTTACAATGTATTACTATGCAGTCTCCTTCTTTGAATTTCTGGGAGGGTCCAACCCAACCCACTCTCCTCACCAACAAGAGATCATCATACTCCTCAATTCCAAATCTAGTATTCTGGGAGATCCAGCAACATACTTTTGTTTTTAGTTCAACATAGTATCCTCTCTATCTGTCGGGGCTGGTGATATACCAACCAAGATCACAGTATAAGGCAATAGTCAGGACGTCAATTTAGAATCTGTTGTGCTTTAACTGGATCGTATTGATTATACTGACTATGGCTGCCAATATAATCAGCAGCCCTTTCTTGTCTCTGACCACCTACATTCTTGTGTCTTGTCAGCTCGTGATGCTCCCCAATCTTGTGTCCAGCCTATGTGCCCTATTATCTTCTTTACAGATGGGGGGATCTCCCATAGATTGTAGTCTCTGGGCTGGGGTCCAGTTTTCCTCATTGACAATATGAACAATGTTGTTTTCATCATTTACATTACAGATGAGGTTATGGTCGGTTGGGACATGGTACTGTGTAGATACTGCTGTAGATAGCATTTTAACACTATCTGATAGGTCCCTGGTAGCCCCTTCCAGGGCTCTGATCAACTCCACAAGGGGCGCAGTTGTAGACAATACAATACTCTTAACTGTGGTGTGAACATCCTCCCATGATGGGTTAGCTCCTCCTTTATTCGATTCAACACTAGGAGGGATCAGTTGAGGACAGGGGCTTTCCAAATTTCAGGAATTAGTATTAGAGTTCTGTTTCTTTGAGTTACCCAGAGGGGAGCCAGGTTTTGCTTTCTTTATTTTTCTCCCTGATGGCTCACAGCCACTGTTAGTAACTGAGAGATCAGGCATAGCTGCCCTGGATTCCATATCCGGCTCCCCCATGTTTCCATAAACCTTGCTAACGAACTACCACCATCTTCCATCTGGGTTAGGATAAACCATCCTCATTTGGTACCAAGTCCAGAGGGCATATGTGTGAGGTTACAAAGCTGCTCTCCCCTCCCATGTTGAGGGACAGTCTCCTTTTGCCAATTCTATTTCTTCAGATTCCACACATACAGCGTGCTCAAGGAAAGAGTCCAGCGTAGTCCCGAAGTGTGAGTTCATAGGGACACTGTCCTTTCCTGATGCTAGTTTTCTCTTTCATATGATTAAAGCAAGTTGCCCGCTGGCCTACGGAGCTACAAAAGGACCTCTGGTGTGGCCCTAGTACATTATTAGGTGTATCACTCATACTATACATAGCTAAAATGTAAAACACATACAGAAAACAGCAATGCATATTTGATTTTTGCTTAGTATTAATTGTTGCTCTTTGCCCAAACATGAACTGGACATCTTCACATTTGTTGCAGATGGATGCCCTGACAGATTATCCCTCACAGAAAATTGGCCTAACGACATAGGATTACTTGACGTGGCATTAGCTTTGCCTGATGGCTTTAGCATTATAAGGCATGATCACACTGATAAACGCTGAGGAAGCACAGCCATTGTTATGAAAACATTTACGAAGTAATAGTCTAGTGATATTCAGATTCAAGGATGCGAAAGGTTGTATCACTAGGCACCTGGATAATCAATAATATATGGAAACAATGGTCCCCTCGGAGGAAGTTATAAGTTTATACTTAGTTGGCATTCAGAAATTTCCCAATAAAATATACACAAATGCATTTATTTACTGTAAATTACTTCCAGTATAAACAAAAAATGCAGGAGCTCCAACAAATGGAGTAGGGATAGTGAATAGTGAGAGGAGTCAATATTAGTGAGCTGGTGCTATATACAAAGCAAAAGAAACACCACTGTAAATTGGTTGATATCATGATTTTTTAAACAAAACTCACATTTAGAGTTAGAGTTCACAAAGGCTACAATAAATGCAATTCAACTGGTAAATATGTTGGTGTTTCGACCCCTATAAATATTTCCCCGAGTCTTCATCAGGACCAAGGTAGTAGCAATCCTGAACAAAGAATGACCAGAAAACAAATTGTAACCGAAAGCCCCCCAATGTCAGAACATGAGTACATATCCACTGCTTGCATTGTTACACATCCACAAGGGAAGTAAATATCATCCACAACTACACCATGAAGGGATCAGAGTCAGAATAGGTCTGTAAATGAGCACAGGCACAGAAAGCTGTGAATGGAACATTAGTGTCCAACAGAACAGGGCAAAACTGCCTGTAGCTCAATGGAGGGAAAACCAAAGTCCAGGTAGTAGGGAGCAAACCTCATCTATGATCTCATGATTGATGGCCGGGTGACCATGGCCCATTTCCTCCAGTCACACTGCTGGTGAAGAATCTCGGGACTTGGATGGACGCTGAGCTCTCTATGGATGTTCAGGTCAAGCAACTGGCCAGATGCTGTTTTAGGCTTCTGAGAAGCCTCAGAAAAATCATCTTGACACTGTCTATTGCTATCAAAAAACTGTAGTCCAGGTAATTATTATGTTGCACCTGGACTATGGAAATATTCTCAATCTCGGCACCTCATGATTAACCATGAAGTGTCTGCATACGATCCAAAATTGCTGCAGCCTATATTAATATATATATATATATATTCACAAAAAAAACATAGGTTTCAGGGACGTTATAGTTAGAAATTAGCATTTAAAAAACCTTAAAAAGTCACTGAAAAAACATAGGTTTCAGAGACGTTACAGTTACTTGGACATTTGACTCATATAAAACCAGAGAAATTCACCCATTATAGTTAGTTTGAGCTAACTATCTAACTATAACTCGCGCGCCCGCAATGCACTGGTGATGACGTCACATATTACATCACTCATGACATGGTCAGTGACATCACTCATAACATCACTGATGACATCGCAAATGACATCACTGATGACATCATCCAGTGAATGTGTGTTTCTGTAAAGTTTAAATATTTTTCATATATATCTATGCCAAGGTCTATTGAAGAATGAGAGGATGTAGAAGTGCCTGAATGGATTATTTAGTAGATGCATGACTGACTGTATAAGTCACTGATTGAACGTATGTTACTGAATGCATGGGTTAGTGACTAAACTGTGTGAATGTCTATATTAGTCTCTCAGTTGGTGTGTAAGCAGGTGCATGGGTTTGTGAGTAGCTACATCAGTGTCTATATGGGTTATTGATTGATTGCATGAGTATCTGTATGGGTGTCTGAGTGTCTATGTGGGTGGGTGGGGCGTGTCTGACTCTGTGCATACATGTCTGAATGGCTGATTCACTGGTTGTATACATTCAAAAGTGCATCTCGGAAGGGTTGTATGGGTAGCTGACTTTGTGTACAGGTATGTTGATTAGTGAATTGATGTCTCAGTTGTATAGAGTAACTATGTAAGTTTTTAGACAGTATATGTGAGTGTTGTGGTGTATAATTGACTATACATGAGAGAGAGTGATTGCAAGAGTATCTACATACTTGAATGTGTACTTGTATTAGTGATTGTATAAGAGAGTAAGTATGTGTTAGTATCTATATAAATAAAGGAGGTGGTGTGTGTATAAATAAGTCAGGTGGTGTGTATATATCTGCATAGGTGAGTACATGGGTGTGTGATTGATTTTTGGCATGACTGAGTAGATGTGTGAGTAACTCTATGGATCAGCAGCACTGTGTGAATGTTTGTATAGGTGTATGAGTGGATATTATACTGATGTAATGATGAGTGACAGCATGTATGAGTGACTGTATGAGTGTATGTCTAGCTCATAATATATAGATAGGAATCAGTGGATGAGTATCTAGTATCTGGTATTGGTGTGTCTATGGTTTCAAAAATGGTAGTCTGTATTTTAGAGTATGTGTATCAAAGGTTATATTAGAGTGTGAGGAGGTGTGTCAGACTATCACGTGGATGATGTCATCAGTGATGTCATCAGTGATGTAATTTGAGATGTCATCAGTGATGTCATGAGTGATGTCACTGACCATGTCATGAGTGATGTAATATGTGACGTCATCACCAGTGCATTGCGGGCGCGCGAGTTATAGTTAGCTCAACTAACTATGGCGGTTTTATATGGTTTTATATGAGTCGAATTTCTCTGGTTTTATATGAGTCAAATTTCCAAGTAACTATAACGTCTCTGAAACCTATGGTTTTTTCAGTGAATTTGTAAGGTTTTTTAAATGCTAATTTATAACTATAACGTTCCTGAAGCCTATGTTTTTTTCAGTGAATTTCCAAGGTTTTTTAAATGCTAATTTCTAGCTATAATGTCCCTGAAACCTATGGTTTTTTCAGTGAATGTCTAAGGTTTTTTAAATGCAAATTTCTAACTATAACATCTGTAAAACTTATGGTTTTTTCAGTGAATTTCAAAGGTTTTTTAAATATTGAACTACTAGTCTGCTATTTGTCATTAGCACTGTTTTTTCTAACTTTTCAACTACATAAATTAAACTGCAAAACAGCTATGTAATGTAATATATTTCACAAATTACACTATGTTTTTAAATAATACAAAATAATTTAACATTCAGAAAATAATTTTTCTCCTTTTTTTTGCTGCCATCAGCTTCTACTTAACTTCACTATTCACAGTGATGTCAGTGTAGTTTCATCGTAAACAGCAGGGAAAAAAAACAATCAACTAGATTGTTAAAAAAAAAACAAATTGCTAATTCTCGCAAATATAATACAACATCAACACAAATAACACATCCAATACTATTATCAATCTTCAAATCTTACCTTTACTTTGTAGTTTCTGTTCACATTTTCCCAATACGCCAAATAATATCAAACATTTCGCTTTGAAATCATCCAGTATGAATTCCTTAAAGTATCTTTACACCTTCCCACTAGGCCAAATCATGTATCTAAAATCTTTGTTTCAGAAATATCAAGTATGAGTTTGGTAATTCATAAGGCAATCTCGGTTTCATTTCCAAGTGTGTATCATTGCAGTGACTCCAACCATTATTACACTTTAAATAAACTGTATAATGTCCACTTGTGATAGTACTTCCAGCATGGAAAACAATAGCAACTGTTGCAAACGTTCTTCCAGAAATAGATACTTGACTAGCAACAACATTTTTAATTTTGGTTTCCACTTTTCTTCCATTTGGTCTACAGCGTTGCAGCATTATAATCAAATATTTTCCATATCTTTGTAGGCATAATGTAGATAGCATTATTGATTTACAACGAGAACAGATCATCTTGTGATCAGCTTCTTTTACTTATTTGGAAAATGGTACAGATTTGCAGTCAGGTATTGTTAAATATAGAAATCGTTCTCTGTCTACTATAGTGCTTGAAGTTAATGAACACTGTTCACATTTATGTTTCTATTTGTAACTGTGTCCAAATAAACTCTCAATCTGAATTCCTTCGTCTTCTAGTACTCCAAGCATAACCATCAGAAATTCTTGTGCATCTTGTTATACGTGTATCCAACAGCAGGCGAATACAAGAAGCAGAATGGATCTTACTTCTATCCGTTCTCAATTCTTGAAATAAATTATGAAGTGCCGAACATAATCTTTTTTCCTGACTTTCCATAATTTCACCATAAACATCTTCAAGATAAAATATAACATTTAGAATAACATTACCATAGCAGTTGACATCAGAAGCATTTTCTAATTGGTATCCAACAACATCATCACTTGTTTGTATTTTCTGCTTCTTTACATCTTTTCTCTTCTCTTGATTTTGTTTCTGCTTTTCAACCATAGTTGATTCTTCAACATGTTTTCATTTTGAACACACAACACGTTTCTCATAAATAGAATATTCACCAATACTTGGAGCATAAAGCCTTCTCAAACAATTATATTCTCGTACACAATTAACATCAGCACTAACCTTGTTCTCATCAAAATCAATTAAATACAAACCAGACAACGTTCTAACTCGAGATAAGGCAACATATTCCATTCCCTCTTTAAACACAGTTCTTTCTACATTTACCAAAGCATTGTCTACACTTAAACCTTGAGATTTATGAATAGTTATTGCATATGCTAAACAGAAGGAAAACTGTTTTCTACAAACATACAAGTCTTTTACAAGCAAAAAACGTACAGCACAACATGCAATCTGTTTTACCTCTGTAATCTGATCAAATTTAACTTTCAAGAATTCAATTCCATTTCTATTTTGATATTTCACAAAATCAACAACTTTCCCCATTGCTCCATTCACTAAACCTTCTTCTACATTCAGATTACGTCTCAAAAATACCCGACAGTTTAAACATACATGTAAAAAAAAATTCTAAGCCAGCAGTTTTTGATACAGACTTTTCCAAAGAATCCAATTTAGTCTGTAGCTTTTCTGAAAGAAGAATTGTTATTCCTTGATGCTCAATTTTATCAATAGCTTCAATGTGAACTATTTCTTGATTTTCCAATTTCATAAGCTCTCTATTAAATGTATAACACCCTTCCACTGTAGGCAATAAGCAGACTATAGACTTCTTTTCTTTCATTTTCTTGTACATTACTTCTGCTGGTGTGTTTTCATTTGTAAACATGTTCTTTAGTAGGCGACTTTGAAAAGCTTGTTTACCATGTTTGCTTAGAACACCAATTCTTACATCTTTTAGAATATTTGCATAATCTTCATCTCTTGCTTGTCGCATATTCTGAGTGAGTTCTTTATATTGAAAATGTAACCACAGATTCACATTTCCAATACTTCCCAAAGATTTCTTAGTGTCTTCATGTAGAAGAGTTTTAAACACTGGTTCTCCTTTTACAGGGGTTAGCTGTAGCAGATCTCCAAATACAATTAAATGTTTTCCTCCAAAGAGAACGTCGTAATCTGTTTTTAATACCTGTTGCATTCTTAAGTGTACAAAAGCAAACATTAAGTTTGAGACCATGCTCACCTCATAAATAATTAATAGTTTCATTTTCTTCAGCACTCTTGACACTTCATGAGAAGCTTCTCCAGACAACTTCCGATATTGTAATTTATTATCATGCTCAACTGGTAACATCAGTAATCGATGCAAAGTAACTCCTTTAACATTGTGTGCAGCTAATCCAGTTGGAGCTGTTACCACACAACATAAATGTGAACCAGTAGTTTTTTGAAGATAACTGGTCAAAACTTTAATTAAAAAACATTTACCTGTCCCAGCTTGACCACTGATGTACATCAGAAGAGGAAGAGATAACTAACTCTCTCTTCTCTCTTCTCTTCCCCTTTCAGCTTCTCCTTTCACTTTCTTCCTTTATTCATTCTTCCTTTCTTACTTCTGGAGCTGGGGACTAAGGGGCGATTTCATTGTCAAGGGGTTGGTCTATTGCTGGTATTTGTCTGCTGATCAGTTGAAACACCGTTACATGTACTTTGTGGCTTTGGACCCTGATACCAGCTCCTGTTCTGTTCTTGCACAAAAGTTTCAATAAAGGTATTTTGAAATTTAAAAGATGAACACACACATTCTTTTTTTTCATGCAACAAACCATGTTTGATCTGTTCTCTCACTTGTACATATATTTTGTTCTGTCAACATTTAGGTGCCAATTAGGACCCTGGAAAAACCGGGTACGAACCGTCGGTCGGAGCGTTTTCTCCGTCCGACTCGTACCCGGGACAAAAACATTACAAACATGGAAGTACGATTCGCACGGAAACACCATTTCCGTACGAGTCGTACAAAACACCGACCGACGAAAATATATATACGAATGTGATCCGGGAATGCTCCGACGTGACGTCAGGACGCTTTCAGGCAGCGTTTCACGACCCAGGAAGTACGAATCGAACCGACAGCAGTCCGGACGGCAATATTTTTACGGCACCCAAAAAGTGCCGGAAAAGCGAAGTACGCCGCGAAACGACCAGATTAGGGGGCCCGGTACGCGCCGTACCCCCCCCAGCTCCCGTGAGTACGCGCCGAACCCCCCGTGTATGTACACCCATGTACGTACGAGTCGTACCCCCACCCGTGTATGTACGGTGCGTACCCCCAGCGCGTAGGGCTGGCGGTACGCACCGTACATACACGGGTGGGGGTACGACTCGTACGTACACGGGTGTACATACACGGGTGGGGGTACGACTCGTACGTACACGGGTGTACATACACGGGGGGTGTACATACACGGGTGGGGGTACGACTCGTACGTACACGAGTGTACATACACGGGTGGGGGTACGACTCGTACGTACACAGGTGTACATATACGGGCGGGGGGGTGTACATACACGGGTGGGGGTACGACTCGTACGTACACGGGTGTACATACACGGGGGGTGTACATACACGGGTGGGGGTACGGCGCGTACTCACGGGGGCTGGGGGGTGTTCGGCGCATATGCGGGCACATGTCTCCATGGTTGCTATGGGAGTTCGGTCCGTACGGTGCATTTTCCAAACGGTTGTAACATCGGACGCACGGGATGGATCGTACTTGCGTGGTCGGACTTCACTTTTCACATTTGTATGGTAAATCATCCGGGGACGTGTCGGACACATTTTCCGACCCGAGGACGTGTGGGGAATTATTCCCAATGCGATTCGTATGGACTTTTTCCCATGCGAATCGTACTTGGCAGTTTGTACGGCACTTGTACGATTCGTATGGTAAAAAGACCGGATACGAGTCGTACGGGGACATTTTTTCCAGGATCCTAATCGGCACCTTAGTTGTTCTTCTAAGTTTTCCAATGTAATATTCTCCTTGTGTGCTTGTTGCATTGCAATTTCAACTTCAGGCATATCAGTCGCTGCTTCATTTTCCAGTATTGGTTGTCCAAGAGGATCTTGACTACATGGACCACTACTTTGACTATCTTGACAACTTTCATTAGCTATTTCAGCTGTAATAGTCTTTTCCTGTTCAACTTCATCATTCAACATTTTTAAATATGTAGGGAAAATTGTACATGTAATGCTATCTTTACATGCATTAAAAGAATCTTCATAGCAGTGAAAGTCTCCAAGTAATTCACTTTCGCTGCGCCATGGTTTAAAGAGTTGGAGATGTGCTAAATTGTAAAATTCTCGCTTATCTGGAGTTTCACAACTGAGTTTCTTGTGGTTTATAAGATTACCCTTTGCATGTTTTACTAAGCAACCATGACATCCAACTACTGCATATTTTCCTTCTTTTATATTCTGTTTAACCTTTCTTTTGAAGCTGTAATGTTGAAGTACTTCATACAGATATAGCTGTTCCAGATGTCGACTCCTTTTCGGATCGTATGTGTCCAACATTTTAGTTTTAAGAATGTCTGTACTTTCTGGTTCATTTGCAGCGAAGTATTCAATGTCTTCTAATGATTTCAACACACTATTCCGTGAGCAGGCAAAAACTTACCCAAATGATTCCTCGTGACTTTGAATATAAACTTGAAGAGCACAAGTGGTCTGGACATTCATAGGATCCAATTTCTCGGTGGGAAACAATTTCCAAGTAAAGCTGTACAATTTTTTGCTAGGGATTATCTCTTGTGCAATTTCTTCCCACATTTGTTTCATCTCTGTTTTTTCTGATTTTGTTATGTACGATGTAACATAACGTGCAACAGCAATTGAGTTACTTGCAACATACTGGATGTCCATGTTCGCATTCCACATTTTTAAAATGACTGGATTGTAGTCATTGATATACTTTGACACTTCTGTTCTTTTTAAATTGTAGGTATTCTTTGGAGATTTCCGAGTTATTGTATGCCTTACAGAAGAAAAAAAAATATGTACTCTTCCTTTACAAATGACTGGACGTGGAAAACCAAACCGACATTTGGTGTAAAATTTTCCTTTAGACTTGTAGTTTCTTCTGCAGTACTTTCCACAATGGTGAGTTTGGAAACGTAAAACTTGCTGTCTCAAGCTTCTATCTCCTTCTTCTCTTGGAATCTCACATGTCACATACTGTTCGATGAAAGACAATACTGTTTCATCAGAATCAGTTCCAAATTTAGGTGCATCCTTGATCCATAGTAGCATATGTATATAGGTGCTCCTCTTGCTTGGTACTCCTTTCTCCCAAAAAATTCGGTAACTTCTCCAAGAGGTGGATTCTTTTTATTGCAGATAAAAGACATCATACCTTGAAACCTATGATTAAAATATCTGCACACATTTACAGGTTCCAATGAACACAGTTCACGAGGAGTCTTTATTTCAACATTTTGTATATTGGAATTCACTTCTCTTAGAAACTCATGCAAATCTTCCCATGCATACTCTGCACAGCTAAGTGTGACAAACGAACACTTGAGTTCTCCATGACGACGATACCAATACTCATTTGTTCCACGTTGACATGCCATCAAATTGATTTACTGTGCTTCTAAATTTTCATCTGTTTCTTGAACTTTCTCCACAAATTCTTTTGCAGAAAGAAGTGATTCATGAACTCCAGTTTTAAGGATGTGGTTCACTGCATATGACAGAGAAGACAGATCACTTTCAAACAAAAGGTGAAATATGAATGGAATGCACTGTCGAAATCTAGGATCTTCAGAATACAATCTTGTTGACCGATATTCTGAAGCTGGAATCCGTACAGGTCGGTCATCATATTGTGCACCTTCTCCAGTAGGAAACAGCTGTGGAAAACAATGAGCTTCCATGCTTTTCCCCCATACACTCATTGGAGTTCCCTGTGCTTTTTTCATTTGAGATAACTCAATGCTGCTTCCTATTACTTCTTTTGAATGCAAAGGACATATTATGTAATGTTCATAAATCTTTTCAGTCCTTGACTTCTCCACTTTCTCTATTTGACCACTTGAAATTTCAGATTCATCTTCTAAACTTTTTACCTGTTCATCCACATTTACAGTTTTGTAATAAATATTGTTCTCTATAAGATATAAGGTAGCCTTTTCAACTTTATTAACATCCACAAATTCTTGCCATATTTTCCGACTCTTTGTTAGTACACTATTTACTAGAAAGAAAACTGCCTCATTTTCCTCTTTCTCACCAGCAATAGTTTCAATATTTTTCTTAAAATCATAAGGTAAGTAGACCACTCTTTCTTTCAGCCCTCTTTGCAAGTCTGTTGTGGCAGTTTACCTGTTTTAGGCTCCATCCAAATTATAGTTGGAAAAGGATGAACAGATGGAATTAGAACCGACTCATATGTATTCAATTCTGCCAGTTCCTCCGGAATAGCTACTAATTCTAAGTTATTATGTATTGCTCTAGCGGGCATTTTGTTCTCTTCTAATTTGTTGTAACAATATTTACATATACTTTGATCACTACCTAACTCAAATCGACCTTCCACCACCAAGTAAGTTGCAAATTCTTCAAACTTACCATTGTTCTCCTTTTCACTTTTCAAATACAAATCAACATTCCTAGTTTGACTTTTATAATGAGTAAGCCGACAACAAACACAAACATAGTTTGGTATTTCAGAGCACACTACATTAAACTGTCCAATTTCTTCTTCAAACTGATCAGTGCTAATCACTTTCCCATCTCCTTCAACATCTGTAATTGTCAAACTTTCACTTTCTATGGACTGCTCTTCTGAACCAAAATATCGCATTTCATTATCATCACACTTTTTTGAACATCTGATAAAGAACCATGTAAAAGACCTGTATTCAGTTCACTTAAACATAATGCAGGACTTTTTACATAGTACAGTTTCCTTACAAACTTCCGCATTTCTGAATGGTGTACTGCTAACATCCTTAAGTGATGAAAAACACTTTTACACACTTTTCTTGAAAGACAAGCCAGAGAATGTCCATGTTTCTCAGTATATTTTCTTACATTACATGGATCTAGTCCTTGTAACAACTTAATCTTCTGTTTAATACTTTTCTGTGTATATTCTTGTAGCAAATTTCGCATTATATCAATAGATTCCTGTTGAATACTACAAATACTGCTACAACCCCACTTATACACAGGAGCTTGTGCACGTTTCCCTTGCACTTCTTCAGCTATTAACTCTTCTGCACTTTTACCAACCATTTAATCTTTTGGAAGGGGACAACCATCCTGAACTTCGTAGCAACGACCTCCAGTATCAACTGCAAATGGTAAACTATTTTCCTGGAAGTAACTTTCCTCATTAAAAAAATGACTCACTAGTAGAAGTATGTTTCCAATGTTCACAAAAGGATTTGCAAAAGTTGGTTCTGTTCACAAGTAATTTTCTTCTACTTTTCTCTTTCAACACTTTGATTATTTTATCCAACATTCTGATCCTCTTCAAAATCACAATGTATAACTTCTGTTTTAAAGTGAAAGCAGTATCCACTATACTTTCAATACGCTGCTTCTGTTTGAATTGCAGCACTTTCTTTTGATATTTGCAGCATGTTTTCATTAAATTCTGAATCACTCTAGTTCGAAAAAGCCTCTGACGAATTTCTTGAAATAGTTTTTGTCTCTGGGTAACCAATACTGTTTCTTTATGATGTTTTCTTTTCCTGGTATTTGAAATTGAAGTCTGCTTTTCCTTACTTGAAAAATTCTTCTTTTTGCTTTGTGTGATATTATTTTCATTAAATGTTCGTAATATTTTTTTCTGAAATTGTCTAGTGTTTTTACCAGAAGAAACTCTTTGTGTAGTACTCTCATTTTTTTCTAATTGAAAATCTTTCCTTTTGTTCAAATATATATTTTTTTCTCTTTCCTTTATTTTCAGTTCTTCTAGGCATTTTCAAATTTTAATCCAAATAAAATAATTTTCTGAAAAAGAAAAAATAGATTCAATTATTTTTTACATCTGTTCAATATGTTAAAATAATAACATACAATTACATAAGTTCTACTGACGGCTTCCAGAGGCAGTGCTGCAACGTAATGGAGCAGGGCAGGGGAGCAGTAGGATGACGGGTAGTGCCATAGAACATACAGCAAGTATTTATTTAATTATTTACATACACCTTTACAATTTATATGTAACTGCACTACCTCGTACTTTTCACCTCTCCGCCGCACCCCACCACCCCACAGCACTCCCTCTGCAACCCACCGCAGACAACTTTATAGATAGTATTTTTTTAAATTGTAATCTATGTACTTAGGATGATATTATCAACCAAATGGCACACACAAAAATTAGCCTAACAATTTTATCTACAACTTCGCAAACATAACACTGCACCCAGAGCTTTAAGTGGGGCATGCGCACATCGATGGGGGAGCATCGATGTGCGCATGCTCATTTTGCTCACTACTGAGAAGTGGAGACATCATGCTAGGTGAGTCACGTTGTAGGAGGAAGGAAAATCCTTTAAAGAGTGTGTTTTCCGAAGGTAGGATAATTGGAGGGGATTTTCTTAAGCACACAATGCTAGTTATCTTGATTTAGACCACGCCCCTACTTGGATAGCCCACACCCCTTTAAGAGGTTTGCCCCGTCCCTTTTAGAGCACCCCCAGTTTTTTCCCACTTAAAGCCCTGACAGCACCATAGTAACAAAGAAATGGTCCAAGCTTCTATTTAAATCTACAATGGCACCAAGTTTCATAATTTGCCATCAACGCTGGCAGCCTTCTACCACAGTGCAAGAATGTCTATCAGCACAAAGATTTGTTATCCACAGAAAAGTTGTGTGATTTGCGTAGCTGTCTGCTGAAACACTCATCACCAAAAGGTATTAAAACATGCAAATGTGTGAGTAAAACATATACCATACCATAAAGCGGTTCATAAATGGGCCCAGTGCCAATACACCACCCTCATCTCCATCCTTGCTTAACTTTACGAAATCAAAGAAAGAGCCCCTTTAGTAATACATGCACTTAATTTCAACAAGTGTCTGCCGTAACGCTCAGCAACAAAAGGTATTAAAACATGCAAATTTCTGGATAAAACATATACCATGCCATAGAGCACTTTATAAATGGACCCAGTGGCACTACATCACCTTTACTAGCTACACATGTGCACGTTACAAATGTCCGTATTATAATCAGCAACACACCCACCTCTCCCACCACCACCCCTGCCCTTGCTTAACCTTAGGAAATCAAACAACGAGCTCCCGTACTCCCGTTAGCGCCACTATAGCCATACATAGACTTAATTTCAACAGGTGTCTGCCGGAATGCTCATCAGCAAAAGGTATTGAAACCTGCAATTTCGCAAGTAAAACATACACCATACCATAAGGCGGTTTCTAAATAGTCCCAGTACCACTACACCACCTCCACACCCGCTCTTGCTTAACTTTACGCAATAAAACAAAGAACCCCAGCAAACCTGGAAGCGCCACTACAGCCATACAGAGGCTTAATTTCAACAGATGTCTCCCGAAACGCTCATCAGCAAAACGAATTAAAACATGCAAATTTGCGGGTAAAACATATACCATGCAATAGGGCGCATTATAAATTGTCCCAGTGGTACTACATCACCTTTAGTAGCTAGACATCTGCACGTTACTAAAGTCTGTGTTTTAATCACCAACATACCCACCTCCCCCACCCCCACCCCCGCCCTTGCTTAACCGTACGAAATCAAACAGAAACCCCCACCATTCCTAGGAGAGCCACTATACCAATACCAGGGGTTAATTTTAACAGGTGTCTGCCGGAACGCTTATCAGCAAAAAGTATTCAAACATGCAAATTGGCAGGTAAAACATAAACCATCCCATAGCACGGTTTATAAATGGGCCCAGTGGCACTACACCACCTTTACTAGCTAGACATCTGTATGTTACTAAAGTCGTTTAAATACTCTGTAGAGTGAATAGCAGGGGATGGGGAGAGTAAACAAAGTTCTAATTCCCAAACTTTTGATATACCGTCCCTTTACTATATGTATTTTAAGGATATTAAATGAAATGTGTCTCAAAAGGGATAGTGAAGCTGAGCACCGGTAAAACCCGGACCACTTAAACACCTACGTATATTCAGCTCAGGGACACAGCCTGACAATTAGTATCACTTATAATCACATGTAGTTTGCTAATGTCAAGAAAGT
This sequence comes from Triturus cristatus, assembly GCF_964204655.1. Taxonomy (NCBI): domain Eukaryota; kingdom Metazoa; phylum Chordata; class Amphibia; order Caudata; family Salamandridae; genus Triturus; species Triturus cristatus. Next base: position 362,562,803 of record NC_140582.1, read on the forward strand.
CATACAAAAAATATACAGAACATTTACATTTTTTTTTTATCTCTCACACATTTATAGAACATCTCTTCTAAAGAAACACTCCCCAACCACTTCTATTTCATAAGAACAGACAATCAATAATACGTTTACTACCATATATTTTAGTATATCTACCTTTTTATTATTCACTAGTCAGAAACTACTAAAACTATTAACTATACCCAAATGCAAACCAGAAACCATGTTCATATTATATCTCAACCTATGATCAAATGATTCAAACTATGCGTACATATAAAAGGAACGTATCACTTTTACTATCTCCATCTCCTCTCCATGTAATTTCCAAACACTGTAGACGGCCTCACAGTACAACAACCTACCTCGACTTATATCCAAATCTACCTCTCAGTGTCAAAAATGAGACCACAACCTGTCCACATAACATTTCTGGGTTTGGTTTTATCGCTTTTAACCTAATAACACATACATCTCCTACCCCCCCACCCACTTCCCCACTAATTTCCACAAAAAGTACAATTTGCAAACGTGGGACATTTTGTTTATCTCGCCTGAATACATTAGCAAACCCAAATTAATGCTGTACCTCATTTTCAAAACCATACAGTCCTTTAAAGAGGACAAACTACACTTCTTCTTTGTGAAAAATTCCTAAAAAAGTATAAAGTACTTATTTAACAACAGGTATGTTTATGCATATTTTATAACCAATATGAAACACCACACTTTACTAACAGTATATTATTTTGAAATAAAAAATACTTTCAAACTTAAAAATATCACCTCAAATACTTAATCACTATTACAGAACACATAACACACCTTGTTCATTTCTACCTCGCCTTTGTAGTTGGTATGCAGATTTCAAATGTCACACACGCATGAAATTCTTTCTTTGTCACACAGTACATGTAATGCACCGCTTTCATAAGAATGGAACCAGTAATGGCACAATTTGTCTGTCGCTCCACATATAAATATATGTAAAGAACAAATCAGAATACTTCATTCCTTCATCGACATTCCAAAACTTATCTCCATTGGTTTTTTTTTAATTCTCCATATGAAAAGATACTTAATATTCCGCGACACACACAGGTCAGAAGTTCAACCTATTTTATCGCCACACTTTCTGGAACATTCTACGACACCTGGAGGTTAAAAGTTCATGATTTTTTTCAGCATATTCTCCAACATTTAACAGCACCTGCGGGTTAAAAGTTCCCCATTGTTTGAAGTTCCAAATGTACCTTCCAAAATGCAAGTAGCACGTCTGGTTGAGCTGAGCTCATTTCATCCTATCGTATGTACGCCACGTTTAGACTGCTCTTTATTAACCAATGACAAACATGCTTTTTCACACAACCAATATGCACCCTAGTTTTTAGTACCCAATGCTTCTTATCTTCCAATCAATTTTCCGTGGGGAAAAAAAGGTTTTTTTCCCCATCTTTAAACATATCTCTTATTCTACGAAGGAACTGCATGAGCTACAGACATCTTTCCATACCTTCCAGCTATACCTTCAAAATGCTCGTGTGGATCGTAGGACATAGCTATGTTTTCTGGTGCAAGAGGTATGCAGAACAGAGACGTATTGACTTAGACCTAGGTTTACAAAATGTGGACATTAAATGGTTTGCACAGAGAGGATTGAAGTGGCACCAATTGTTGCCTTCGGTTACAACCTGTTTGCATCTCCAACACTCTGACCTCATGATTGTGCATTGTGGTGGAAACGACCTAGGCACATTGACTGGAGTAGGTGTTATTATTAATCAAAGAACTGAGAAAAAAATATACAGATATGCCTGTCCTCCTCAGAAAGCCCCCAGGCAATCAGGCACCCTTTCTCCGCTATTTCGGCAGAGATCAAGAAATTACTCTCTAGAGCACCGAGAAAAACTTCACAAGGTAGCACAGGCTGGTTTGACAGGACCTGCTCAAAAGCCCTACAACATCTAAAAATTACCTTAAAAACCAAACCAAGAAACCCGCTGGAAATACGGGATGCCAGACAAAAATATCGTGCAGCACAGCTGACAAGGAAAAAACAGCTGAAAGCAGAGGCCTGGCTAGCTTTACAGGAAGCCTCTAATAATAGGGACAATACCGCTTTCTGGAAAGCGGTTAATGCACCCTTTTTGCAGTGTACACGGGCCGCAAAGATTGAGATGGCTATAACCGCTGAAACCTGGGTTAGCCACTTTGGTACCTTATATGATCTAACAGATCACATTACGCATATAGATACTTCGGATCTTTACCATAACCATCATAAAGACCCGAATGCCCTTACCCCTTTTCCCTTAGATCTTACCTTTGATTGCGCTGAGGTGCTCACGGCATTGACAGAAAGCCCCTCTGGGAAGGCCCCCGGCCCCGACTGTGTACCTATTGATGTTTTTGAATCACAGTTGGATTTGTGGGCTCCCTTGCTCACTAATGTCCTAAACCCTTTGAATAAAACAGGTTTTATTGACACATGGCCTGAAGCGGTCGTTGTCCCGATTTTTAAAAAAGGTGACAGGAACAACCCTTCAAATTACCGCCCTATTTCATTGCTTGACTCTCTTATGAAAGTCGCAGGGCGAATTATTTTAAATCGGATTCACGTTTGGCTGGGCGAACAAGACATAATCTCTAACTTACAATACGGTTTCAGACAGGGCAGAGGCACTATCGAGCAAGGCCTGAACTTGACCCTTATCATTGCTAAGTATACCAAGGCAAAAAAGGGGAACCTCTTTGTGACTTTTGTAGACCTCAGCTCCGCATTTGACTGTGTCGACCATGAGCTTCTTTGGGAATCCCTTGTTGAGGTTGGCATAGAGCCCCCTATCCTTGCATTCATTAAAGAGCTCTACAGGGGAGCATCAGCACGTGTCAGATATGGTAGACAGGGAGAGTGCACCGATAGGTTTTACATCAGAAGAGGAGTTAGGCAGGGATGCATTTTAGCCCCCTTACTCTTCACCCTTTATATCAACTCCGTCGGCCACTATCTTAATAGAAATTACCATGACTATCCTACCATAAATGGGAAACCCATACCTATTCTTCTTTATGCGGACGACGCAGCAATTATGTCACAGACCCGTATGGGCCTTCAAAGAGCAGTAAAAGATTTTACTAAGTTCATGTCACAGAGAGGCTTAAAAATCAATGCGTCCAAAACCTTTACAATGTCCTGTGGCCTAGGAATTGGGAAAAAACAATGCTCCGTCTTTATAAACGATAGCAAGCTTGAAAGCGTCGACAGGTTTCCCTATTTGAGCATCACCTTTGAGAAGAAGGGATCCTGGAGGCCTGCTGCCCAAGCCAGAGGAGCTGCATTTTCCAAAGCTATAGGTGCATTGACCAACTTTTCGAAAAAACTGGGGGGACGCCCGATTATCCCCTTATTACAGATTTATAGTGCCAAGTGTGTCTCGACTGCCATATATGATTTACTACTACTAAACTGAGAAAAATCCAAATTTTAAGGTTTTCGGTATTCACAGAAGGCATTTGGGAGTCCTAAAGTTAGGAGTCCTAACTTTACTACTACTAAATTGAGAAAAATCCTAATTTTAAGACTTTCGGTACTCGCAGAAGGCATTTAGGAGTCCTACAGTTAGGAGTCCTAACTATACTACTAGTAAACTGAGAAAAATCCTAATTTTAAGACTTTCGGTATTCACAGAAGGCATTTAGGAGTCCTAAAGTTAGGACTCCTAACTTCTGTGAATACCGAAATGAGTAAGTGCCTTCTGTGAATACCAAAATGAGTAAGTGCCTTCTGTGAATACCAAAATGGTAGTAAGTTTAGGATTTTGTCTTAAGTTAGTTCTGTGAATCGGGCCCAATGAGATTTCTTCATTGATTTTGTGTGTACACTGTAAATGCACCCACTACCACAGTGCAATGCAATACAGGATTTTAGTATTTAGAATAAATCGCAAAGGTGCACCTCGTGTGTTTTTGCACGGGAACGATTACTCTGCATCTCATTATCAGCACTTTAATGCAACTACAGTTGAGATAAATCTAATACACTATTCAGAAGCTGGTGCAAACTGGAGACATCACCAGTATTCCCGTGATTACTGCCCCAAAATTTAACACCATGGTGGACACCACCAAATAACAGTAATAAGAACGAGAAAGAGTCACACAGCACTTAAGTAACAACCAAAAACGTTATTGATTTTTTTTTGTTTACTTTATTTTTTCGTAAACGTATATATAAAGGATAAACTAAATTTAACAAAATGAACACAAAACAACAAGGCGTAAGACTCCTGTCGGGTCCATGAATGTCGACGACACAGCCTGGAAAATAAAGCACAAAATAAGGACGTGTATAATGCGCATATCAAAGGAGTGAGACACAGAGAAGGAAAAAAAAGCCATAGAGAAAAAGAGAGGGAAGGAAAGAAAGACAGTGAGAAAGGGAGAAGGGAGCTAGAGAAAGAGAAGGAAAGGAAGGAAGTGAGTGGAGAGAGATACTGCCGCCCCTGCGCATCCATGACCAAATAATTACCTGCTGCCACCAGAGTGTCTACCAGTGGGCACTCCACGTGCCCGTCAAAGCTCCACGGCCCGGCAAATCTCACAGATGTCACTGAGTCCTGAGTCATGAATGGTGGAGACCACATCAGCTTCTCCATGGCCCGGCAGATCTCAAACATGTCACTGAGTCCTGAGTCATCAATGGCGGAGACCACATCAGGTTTTGGTGCCGCTAACCCTGTGCAATGCAAGTCAGCGCCACATGGTGGTAGGCCGCTAATGGCCATACAACTTAGGGTGCGGCTAACCCTGTGCAACTCAAGTCTGCGCCACGTGGTGGTAGGCCCCTGACGGCCACATCAGCTTCAGGTGGCACTCACCCTGTGCAAGTCAAGTCCGCGCCACATGGTAGTAGGCCCCTGACAGCCATACAGCTCAGGGTGCAACAAACCCTCTGTGCAACTTTTCATGGACTCTTTATGATTGAGACCCATGGAGCATCCGCCATCCAGTCACCACCGGCAATAAAGGATGTGACGTTGTCGATGCATTATATTTGAGTGGTCACATGGCCTGTGACGCATGTGCCAGATGGGTGTGGTGTGTGTGCAAACCTGCCCTCAGGGAGTGGCCGTGACATGTTGACAACTAGACCACTGACCTGCACACCAACAGCGAGTGCACCTGCGACAAGTAGCTATGTGGGTGTGTGAAAACATGCTTTCTCAATGGATTTTCCATAGGAAACTTTAGGCAAGGCTACAGGTCAAACTGCTGAACGGAATTATGCCAAATTTGGTAGGGAGAAAGGTCATGGTCCAGAAAGCACGCTTTCTTGCATCGAGTGAAAATATAAAAGAAAGGTCCTGGGGCAATTTAATATACCGGAGCTCTGTCTGTGCGAGATAACCCTTTCACGCTCCCTCTTTCCAACATCACCACTTCGCAGCTATAGCGTTAGAAGCCACTCCGTCGGCTCGCAGCTCTCTACATTTGCGAGCTAGTACGCTGCTGTGCCTGTACCTCTGTGAGCTACCATGCTGCTGTTCCTTTGGGAGCGGACAGCTCGTAGTACTACGTTTGTGAGTCGACTGGACGGGCCGCAGTTGTCCCTCTGCGAGCCTGGGTGCGAACTGTTCATAAGCCATGCTAAAAAAGCATTGAAAAGTCATTTTGTGATTCAGTCCGTCAGGTGGCATCTGTCCCCTGCATTTCTGAAAACATACCTGAGTTCTTTCTGTGAGAGATACCCCTTTCACGCTGCCTCTCCCCACATCAGCAGGTAACTCACCCTCGTCCCACATTACCAACATACCCCCAACAACCTTCTTGGTCCCAGAATTGTCCCTGTGCAGTTGGACAAACAAGAATCTTAGTAATGTATAGATTTACATATAAAACATTTTATTCAAACAAAACAACAACAAATACAACTGAAGGGAGTCTGGTGCTTTGGTTGCTGCCACGAAGTTGGGGTTACTGTCATTCAGGACTCAGGACACAGTTCCACATGTGGGATCGGCTTGTATTGAACAGGGTTAGTGGCACCGCGTGTCGCGCCTTGTGTTGTACAGGGTTAGTGGCACCACGTGTCACCGGCCCTGCATACGGAAATATGCCTGACTGATCAAAGGGAGTCTGGTGCTTTGGTCGCTGCCACGAAGTTGGGGTCACTGCCATTCAGGACTCAGGACACAGTTCCACATGTGGGATTGGCTTGTGTTGCACAGGGTTAGTGGCACCACGTGTTGCGGCTTGTGTTGAACAGGGTTAGTGGCACCACGTTTTAAAAATTCGAATTGCGAGCTCTGTTGCCCGCAGTGTAGACTGTTATTGAGTGTTTGTTTGCACTTGAAGATGAATTTGGTGATTGTACTAAAGCTATAACTGATATAAAAAAAGTTCTTGAAGCAAGGATACTAAAAGGATATTATGTAGGTTTTAAGCCTGTGATAGTTACTTGCCTAGTGGACTCTTTAATTAATGAATCAACATTTAATTTTAATTGTGAGCCCTACTGACCGCAGTGTAGGCGTATCATGAAAAGATGAAATATGTATATAATACACAGTCTAAGTGTATGAGCCTGTGATGCAGCTTGGTGCGGACGGGCCGCAACAGGGAGCTATGTCTCTTGCCTACTGCATCATCTGCAATCGCAACTGTATCTGAATTGTGAGCCCTGCTGACCGCAGTGTAGGCCAGAGGTAGTGGTGAGCAAGGGCCCACAGCCACATGCATAGGTTGGTGGCCCCACCGGCCTGCGTAGTTTAGGTTCAGTGGCACCACGTGTCGCCGGCCTTCCATTTGCAGATACGCGTCACTAATTGAAGGGAGTCTGGTGCTGTGGTCGCTGCCACGAAGTTGGGTTCACTGCCCTTCAGGACTCAGGACACAGTTCCACATGTGGGATCGGCTTGTGTTGAACAGGAGTAGTGGCACCACGTGTCGCGCCTTGTGCTGTACCGGATAAGTGGTACCACGTGTCGCCGGCCTTGCATATGGAAATATGCCTAACTGATCAAAGGGAGTATGGTGCTGTGGTCGCTGCCACGGATTTGGGGTCACTGCCATTTAGGACTCAGGACACAGTTCCACATGTGAGATCAGCTTGTGTTGAACAGGGTTAGTGGCACCATGTGTCGCCGGCTTGTCTTTAACAGGGTTAGTGGCACCACGTGTCGCTGGCCTTGCATATGGAAATATGCCTAACTGATCAAAGGGAGTATGGTGCTGTGGTCGCTGCCACGGACTTGAGGTCACTGCCATTCAGGACTCAGGACACAGTTCCACATGTGGGATCATTCAGCTTGTGTTGAACAGGGTTAGTGGCACCACGTGTCGCTGGCTTGTCTATATTAGTCTCTCCATCCAGTGAATGTGTGTTGCTGTAAAGTTTAAATATTTTTCATATATATCTATGCCAAGGTCTTTTGAAGAATGAGTGGATGTAGAAGTGCCTGAATGGATTATTTAGTAGATGCATGACTGACTGTATAAGTCACTGATTGAACATATGTTACTGAATGCATGGGTTAGTGAAAAAACAGTGTGAATGTCTATATTAGTCTCTCCATTGGTGTGTAAGCAGGTGCATGGGTTGGTGAGTAGCTACATCAGTGTCTATATGGGTTATAGATTGATTGTATAAGTATCTGTATGGGTGTCTGAGTGTCTATGTGGGTGGGTGGAGGGTGTCTGACTCTGTGCATACATGTCTGAATGACTGATTTACTGGTTGTATAGATTCAAAAGTGCATCTCGGAAGGGCTGTATGGGCAGCTGACTGTGTGTACAGGTGTGTTGATTAGTGAATTGATGTCTCAGTTGTATATATGTGAGTAACTATATATGTTGTTAGACAGTATATGTGAGTGTTGGGGTTTATAATTGACTATACTTGAGAGAGAGTGATTGTAAGAGTGTCTACATACATGAATGTGTACTTGTATTAGTGATTGTATAAGAGAGTAAGTATGTGTTAGTATCTATATAAATAAGGGAGGTGGTGTGTGTATAAATAAGTCAGGTGGTGTGTATATATCTGCATAGGTGAGTACATGGGTGTGTGATTGATTTTTGGCATGACTGAGTAGTTGTGTGAGTAACTCTATGGATCATTAGCACTGTGTGAATGTATGTATAGGTGTATGAGTGTATATGATACTGATGTAATGATGAGTGACAGCATGTATGAGTGACTGCATGAGTGTATGTCTAGCTCACAATATATAGATAGGAATCAATTGAGGGGTATCTAGTATCTGGTATTGGTGTGTCTATGGTTTCGAAAATGGTAGTCTGTATTTTAGAGTACGTGTATCAAAGGTTATATTAGAGTGTGAAGAGATGTGTCAGACTATCACGTGGATGATGTCATCAGTGATGTGATTTGAGATGTCATGAATGATATCATGAGTGATGTCACTGACCATGTCATGAGTGATGTAATATGTGACGTCATCACCAGTGCATTGCGGGCGCGCAAGTTATAGTTAGCTCAACTAACTATAACGGGCGAATTTCTCTTGTTTAATATGAGTCAAATGTCCAAGTAAATATAACGTCCCTGAAACCTATGGTTTTTTCAGTGAATATATATATATATATGGAATCCACCAAAATGAGCATGCAGCACATTGCATCATTTTAACACAAAACTGTATTTGAGACTTTAACCCATACTGTGCTGAGGAACTGTTTCTCAAATTTTCTAAAATCCCCTGTATCAACACCAAGATTTTTCTGGAGCCTTCTGATTTTAATAAATGGATTCAACATGACAGCACCCCCTCTGAAAATTATTCCAGCTCCAGTCACCAGTGCAGTTCACCATTTGCCACTTTCATGGGCAGATCAATATCTTGGCTACAGTCCGACGTCAAATGGCATGGTCTAGGTTATGACGCTTACAAACAATTGCTGTTATTACTTTACAAAATCATCCCAGCCTCCTCTCAGTTAAACATAGGTGGGTCATGAACGTTCGTCGTTCTTAAAAATGGGTTGTGGTTCTAAAGTGTATGCAAACCACTGGTTAAAGGACATCGCTTCTATGAAAGCTGAAGAGCAATCAGTGAGGAAACACCCTTGAATGACACCATGTGTGATTTTTCACTTTGGATAGAGTTGGTCTTGCTGTCCATACTGTGGATGTATCTTTGTGAAGTGGGTAAATCAGTAAAGCCAAATGTGGTTTTAATTATATTGTTATCAATTTCTCCCAGAAAGATTTTGGTTTATTTCACTGAGGTAAAATACTGATGAACAGTCCTAGAATGCAGCAAAGATTTCTTCTTGCTTCAGCGTATGTTTATGAATTAAATGAGGCAGATGAAAATAATTATCCAAAGAACATGAAGCTGTTCCCAATTCCTGATTTTCTACACATTCACAACAGAAGATGAATTGCTAAGTGGAATTGAAGCCAGTGAATTTCAAGTATTAGGGTAGAAATACGTAAAATTGGTGCATTATAGTTTGCTTGAGTTTCAAGTTTGTATGAGCCGGGTATTGTGGTTCAGTGGGTTAAGGCATTCATCAACCTGTGTTACACCATGTGGTCACAGGTTTGAAATTTGGTATGTCTGCTTACTCTTTCATCCTCATGATTTGTATAACACGAGTACTAGTGAGTTGCTGAAAAGCCTGTTAATGAGACCAGTGTACCTCCTTGGTGGTGAAAGTACAGTCTGCAGATATATTATTGAGCAAAGTGTGAATAAAAAATAAAAATCTAATTCTGACTGGATATTACTATTCCCTGAAGGTCACATCCTAGGAGCTGACAGTTCACTAAAAAAATATCAAAATCGAAAATATCATGGTTAAAAATATCATGTAAAATATATAGAGCACAAAATTATTGTTTTCCTATATTTATAATGTAAATGACAAAAGTATCGAAAAATATATCAGTTTATACTAATATCGAAAATATATACAGAAATATTGTTTTTAAGATATATATAGTTAAACGTAGTAAACATTAAATATTAAATATTTTAACATTTAACAGTAATATAATCTAAATTTAATATATTTAAATATTATAAACATATATAAACATATAGTTATTTAAAAAACACACACACACAAATACACCATTTGTGGACCAGGATTTGACTAAGAAGGATGCTGCCGAACAGACTGCAATTAAATGTTTACTCCTGACTTATGAAACTATTTACATAATAAGAGCTATTTGCAGTATAATTGAAAATGTAAGAACTGACGGTAACAATTTTTAAAGCCTTGAGGAAGCCCTGGTCCGGATGACCATGTAAGGGTGAAACACGTGTGGGCTGTTGAAAGTCTCAAACTGTACCTTGTAACATCTTGATCAAATATAGAACATCTAAAATCCATGAACAACATCAAAATAAATACAAAAAATATCACTTGAAACTGTGCAGAATTCTCTTCTTATCAACACTGATAAACGAAGGAGGAGGCAGCACTTACATACTTTCATCCGGATAGATAACTCAGAAGAGAAGCAGAACAACTGCTGTATAACATGGAATCTTTTGATGTACCATGTGCCCTGGGAAGATTTTTAAAGGAAGTCCTTGATTAATGGTATTGCATGTTCTATATCAATTTTAATGTGATGTTTGTTTTTATTTCAATTGAAGTGTACATATGTAGTTTTATAGACTAAGGTCTAAGTACATGATTTCTTCTCTCACACACACAAATATACATATGTGTGTATGCTAATTTACACACAGAAAATGTAAAACTATTATTAAAATGATAATTTTCATTTATATTCTAATTTACTAGTGTCTTTTAAATGTAAACATAACATCTAACACGTGTATATATATATGTGTGTGTGTACATATATATATAAATATCATATCACACCGTTAATCCTCAGCTTCACGCCATAGACGGAGACGGACCACAAATACGTGCAAAGTGTATAATTTATTAGCCTGTTCGGTCCTGACGCGTTTCGGTTCGAAAAGAACCTTGATCACATGACAGGGGTACAAAGCGTCATTACGTTTTTAAAGTGACAATGCAATGAAGGTATGTATAAACATAGTAAAAAGACTGTATAAAGACTGCGGTAGCTTACAGCATTTCTAATTAAAAGACAATTCAAATCATTGGTCATACAAATGTGTCACCATATTGCGGAATGTATATGGATAAATGCCAATACATTAATGAACTCGATATTGTAAATAATAAAATTTACATCAACACAATTTGTTATGTGACGCTGCCTGCTGTGTCATAAATATTCAACTTCTCATGTTGTTTTACTCCTTTAATGTCGTGAAATCTATATATAAGATAAGAGAAAGTGCAATAGCGAATAAAGTGCAAGTGCTATATAGTGCATAGTCAGATACATTCTTCTTTGATTTCCTAAGATTCACCTCAAGATACATCAATTTGTTGAGTCTTAGTCTGAGTGTTGGGGTTTTAGTACCATTCTTTTGTATTTGTATAAATACATTACCAAGTGCTGTAAACGTGCGGTGTCTAGAGTCACAGTGTTATTATATTAGAGAAGTCACAGTGTTATTGTATTAGAGAAGTACATAATATTGTTCATCAATATTAGTATTAAATAACATGGTATAATAGATAACAAATTAAAATCTAATAAATTAATTCCATTAAATATCCTAAAATTCCAATGTTATAAAATGTAATACCATAAAATGAGATACTGTTGCTGACTTGGACACTTTGATATATGTATTCAACTCTATAGTGACCGCATCTACTGAAAAATATATATTTTTTTTTAATATTTTGTAAGAACTTGCTGAAAATGGCCCCTAGATTAACAGTACCTTCATAATTGTTACGTACTATATCATTGGGTTGTTACATAGATTGGATTTTTAAAGGCAAGTGTATAGGTCCTCCATAATATTCAAACCATTAGGTTGTTTGGTATCAAGCTCGAGAATATATTGCGTTTCCAATCGTCTCAGGGCACTTACTCTATTGCCGCCACGTCTACTTGGTGATATAGCATCGATAACAAAGTATTTAAGTTCTTTGTTATTGGATGAGTGATGATCTTTAAAGTGGCGTGCAACTGGATAAGTATTATCTTGGTTGTTGATTGCCCTGAGATGTTGCAAAATGCACTTGTGGGCTGGAAGTTTGGTACTGCCCACATATGACAGATTGCATGGGCATGTAAGTACATAAATTGCATGATCAGTTTTACAAGTCAGCAATTTGTGTATGATGCGTTTTTTATCGCTAAATGGTGTTTTATATTCTGTCATATTAATGCCGTGTTGGCATGCCTTGCAAGTTTTGCAACGAAAAAATCCTTTATGTTTAGAGAGCCAACTAGAAGATTTGATTGTTTCTGGACTTGTTGTAACTAATTGGTCTCTCATGGACGGACCTCTGCTGTATGTTACCAACACCCTGGGCGGTAGTTCAGGTCCAATGACTGGATCATTTACTACCAATGGCCAATTCTTCTGTAGAATTGATTTGATTTGGTTGTGTTGATTACTATACTGTAGAACAACCCTCAATGTATTTTGTTTTGTTGTTGTATTCTCAGTGTCTAATATAGTGTGATTCTCCAGTATGTTTCTTTTCTTTTCTTTTAGTAATTCAGCTCTCGGTTGAAGCATAGATTTGTTAATTGCAGCTTCAATGATTTTATGGGGATAGCCTCTCGCCAAAAACCTTAATCTAAATTCTTCCTGGGCTTGTCTCAAATCAGTATCATTACTGTGGAGTCTTCTCATCCGCAGCATATATATATATATATACACACAATAGATTAAAAACCATAATATATAAACTAGAAAAGTTATAATAAAACATACACACAAAATAAGCTATATAAAAGAATACATGTTACCAAACATATATTATATATAATCCAAACTCTACTATTTAAAAAAAGTATAATTTTAATTATACAAAAACATAATAATAATATAATTTTAAACACTATTAACAAAACTATAAAATTCTAGGAATGGAAATTAACTATTTCCAATCCAGTCTGTGGCATAGTAGGGAAAGTATTGGATTCCGGAGGGGAAAAATGTACTATTCCCACTCCAATTGGTGCAACAGTAGGGAAGGGGTTGGACTCAGGAGGGGTCAAATTTACTACTCCCACTCCAGTCGATGCAACAGTAAGGAAAGCATTGGTCTCTAGAGGGGTAAAATTTACTATTCACAATCCAGCCGATGCAACAGTAGGGAAAGCTTTGGACTCAGAAAGGGTAGAATTTACTATTCCCACTCCAGTCTGAGCAACAGTAGGGATATTATTGCATTAAATTCCCATACTATAGTCCCACATACCTGTATACCCGTACAAACCAAATGACTCACTCCTAAAATGTAAATTTAAAAAGTATAATCATTACACAATTTAAATAATTCTTTGACAATTAATTAATATGTTATCAATAATTATTAATTAATTAATTATTATTTAATTACCTTCAAACGCTAAATCCCTACAAACCTAAAACATGCACCTAAATTATAAACGCTAAAATAATTACACAATTTACATAATTAATTAACAAGTGATTAATACTTTATCAATAGATAATAATTACTCAATTGGTATTTAATTAACTTCCCACCCTATACCCCTACAAACCCAACAACCCGCACCAAGAATATAATTTAAGAAATATTATTTACACAATTTACATACTTAATAATAAAATAATTAGTTAATATTAATTTAAAAAGTATATAAATGAATTACTTTTAATTACCTTCTCAACCTGTACCCCTACAAACCTCACAACCTGCAACAACTGTATAAATTGCTATTTTACAATTAAATTAAAAATATAAATAACAAAATGACAAACTATATATAAAATCATTAAGGAATACACAAACAATATAAAACATATACAATTCAAATATAATTTACACACATAAAGAAACCTAAAAAACTATATTTCTTACCTTTTGTCAATAATATTTTTGCACACAATATTTCTGTTTCACAATATTAAAAATTCGATATTTCTGCAACTCAATATATTAACTCATATTTTGTCTGAATTCCCCTCAGCCCAGAGAACAGACTTGACACCCTAAATCAGTGGTTCTCAACTTGTGGTCTGAGGACCACTGGGTGTCCACGAGGCCTACTCAAGGACTCTGCTACTGGTTTCAAAATTAAATATTATTAAAATTAATAATTTATAATTATTAAAGTATAAACAAATAATGAAGCAACAATGAACATTTGAAAACTTTTTCTATATTTGATTGTAAATTACACAAACAAATGTTTCAGTATTTAAGCATTGGTTTGTTGTATACTTGTTTTTGCATTTTTGTCTGTTGTTTCAGATCCAAATCATGGAAATTGGCTTGGTTGGGGGTCACTGGCCTCCAATATTGAACCAATGGGGTTCCCCAGGTTCTATTAATGATTCAGCAGGGGACCACATGAGTCCAAATCTTAAGAAATGCTGCCCTAACTGATTTCCACAAGGCTATCACAATTATCTTTTCCACTGACCTATGTGATACCAATCAGATTCAGACCATTGTAAATGTAGAGCACAATGTGTTCTATGCTACTAGCCATGAATCATACCGCGTTTTTATATTACAGCACAGGGACCTAATTTGTTTGAATGTATTATTATTCACTCTAGTAAAATTGAAAAGAATGGATAATCCCTGTATTATCTCTGAAGTCTATGAGGTTTATTGCGATCGGTCGGAGGCTTTTTGACCGCCATTGTCGGTTTCAATTCCGACTGGCTGATTGTGTATCGGAATTGAATCGAGCCGGTCATTCCGGCCGGATTCCGATGGGCTCAAGGAGCGAGTTGGCTAGTTGGAGGCTGGCTCGTAATCCCAAAGGGCAGCCTTTCCGCCACTGGGATTACTATACTCGGTCTCCAGCAGGCTTTCCATGCCGGGCTTTCCGACATGGAAAGCCTGTCGGAGAGCGAGTATGGGGGCCCCTAGCAGGGCCCCCTTCCCTTGGCACCCTTCGGTTGGTGGCCGAGAGGGCACCTATGGTGCCTCCCGTTAATCCCTGCACCCCATGGCAGGCATATTGAGGTGCCTGCCAAGAGGTGCAGGGATTAACCCCACCTCGCATTTCCCTATGGGAGCATGTACTATGGCCGGTTTACAACCGTAACACATGCTCCCATAGGGAATTGTCAGAATGTGACCCAACAGTGTTTGGTCGTATCCTAATCGTCCTAATCAGGCGGTCATGAGTGCCGACCGGAGGTCGGTCGGTCCCGTTTCCGAGACGGTGTTGGGCGGAATCAAGTCTGCCAAACATTGTAATAGGCCCCTATATAGTTTCTGTGCATACTAGAAGCGATGTAGCCACAGTCTACAAACAAACATGGCATTTGTTAAAATGGCTAAAAGGAGTGTGCTGCAAACTGCACTTCACTCGACTATTTACAGCCGGCTGTCATCCATTGACCATTTGGAACTCACATTTGTAGTGTATACATTTTGTCAGATGATGGCTCAAAACATAGATGGAGAACATTCCTTTTCAGCTCGTAACCTTGGATGACATTAGAGAAGGTGTTGGGAGAAAGATGAAAAAGTTGTGCTTTTGCAAAACTGCTGGAAAATTGAATGGCATAATACGTATGCCTGAAAGACAAACAAGAAAGTTTATTTAGAAGTCTTGATATTTGCACACGTTTTGCACATATACATATGGGGCCTGATTATGATGGCCGTCGGCCCGCAACCAACGGCTAGTCGATTGCGGACGAACCGATCCATTACAATGTAGCAGGTGGTGGGACCGCCCGACGCTCCTTGAGCCCGTTTGTGCATCGGAAACACTTCATATTCCCTTAATGATGGCGGCTCTGCCATCAGGATTATGATGTTGGTTTCTTACTGCCATTCCATGTTGAAAGACAGTCAGAAAGAAACATTGGGGGCCCCTAGCATGGCCCCCTTCCTTCCTGACCCTCCGCAATGGGGTCATGCCTGCCACACAGTGCAGGAATGTTTGAAAACATCACTTTTTCAATGCAAACTTGTGCTGCAGGCCTTTTCCGCCCGCCGCACAAGCCTCCTAAGGACATTCACTCTTAAATTGGAATTTCTGAACCACCGACCTATGGTCGGTTGGTTCCTTTCCCTTAACGGTGTAGGTGGATGCAAGTCCACCCAACATCATAAAAAGGCCCTTAGTCGTAGGACCTCATTACAAGTCTGGCAGTCCACGGACCACCAGACTAGTGGGGCGCAATGGTAGCGGTCTTCCAAACACCCTAATATGACCAGGGCAGATGGGACACCCTGGGACCACCGCAACCACCAGGAATCAGAGATCCGTGGTGGTGGTGTGGGAGACTCGAGGCCCAATATGCTTGGAGTGGCGTCTGCGGCCCCACCAAGCATATTATGAGTTTCCTCACTACCACATGCAGGGAGGGCATATGTTGTCTGCATACACTCCAGTACCTGCCCGGCATGGATGGCAGCAGTCCATACCGTGCTGGTACAGATTTTTTTTTCTCAAAATGTTTCATTATTGAGTGGATTGCAAAAAAGAAAAACAGCACAATTGCATAATACAGCTATCATTTATGAAACAAGAAATTTTGCATACATAAGTAGAACAATAGTGCAATGACGATAAAGTGCTAGAAGTGCACTAGAAAATATCAAGACAGACTAAGCAGCTTATGTCCAATCTAGCAATCAGTTCAAAATTACCTAAATAAAGTGCTAGTGCATTCAGACTAAGGTGCTATCCTTGTTGAATCAAAAATAGAATACGTCAATAAAGTGCTAATGCAATATCAATAAAGTGCTAAACCTGAAAACCAGGAATATCGATAACATAAGAAGCACAGCAGCATATAGCTAATGAAAGCATCAATTCATAGATAGATTGAACATGTGCTAATACGATGAAAATAAATTGGTAACAGTATAGAATAAGACAATATATCAATAGCAAAAACTTGTTTATACCCAGAGATACAGTGCAAATAGTCAAATACTGCTAAAATAATAAGCTGAATTCATAACCCAATAAGGGTGTGGGTGGCAAACAACATTTTAAAAAACAGTACTAAAAAACCTTGACCAGGTCGCTACAAATCTACGAAGGGACCCTATCCGCTTGGCATTTGCTTCCTCCCACATATATGTCTGAACCAGCTTTTCATGCCATTGCTGAATCAATGGTACCTTGTCAGACTTCCAATGTTGTAGAATTAAAGACCTGGCCACTGCAATGGCTATTGAACAAAAGTATTGTTGAGATTTAGACAAATGTCGGACCTCTAATGAACACCTAAAAAGGGTTAGTTTAATAGTAGGAATAATATGGACTGATAGAATTGGAGATTGATTAATCCTTGAAAAAACATCAGACCAGAATTAATTTAGGCTAGGGCAGTAAAAGAAAATGTGGTTCCAAGACCCTATCTCTTGGTCCCCACAGATAAAATAACAAAAGTCAGAGGTGGCCGGAAATAATTTATTCAGTCTTTTAGGTGTATAATACCATAGCCATCTTGACAGATAGACCATTGTCTTATAGTTGGCAGCTCTAAACGCTTTGGGGCCGATTCCGATCCGGGTCGGAAAGCACTCCGACTGAGCCGGATCCGGAGTGTCCTGCAGTCCAACCGAGCGAGTATGATGCGGCCGTATGCTGTCGGACTCGGTTCGGTCGGACTCCCATAGAAGTCAATGGGAGCCGGTCGTACAACACGTCCATGGGCTCCCATTGACTGAATGGGTACGTCGCGGACAAGTGCGCCCCCTACAGTGAGTACGCATCGGTGCCATCTGCACCGTATATGCCTGTGTTGGGGAGACCCATGGGTCTCCCCCTGTGTCCGAGTCGTAGGGCTGCAGGTGTCAGGGGGTCCGACGCGGACCCCTAAGGGCAACCACCCGACATTTTGCGAGCCGGACACTCTGGCTTGCACAGGCTGTCCGACGCGTGCATCATACTGGCTCGGTCGTGAATCGCATCCATTGCACGCCACGGTTAGCTTACGACCGAGACGTATGGAGCGGTTTGGACCCGGAAACGAGTCGGTCGGTGAATTTCATGTAGCTCGTATCGTACTTGCTAGCTCGTACAGCTGTACGAGTTGAGCGGAAAACACGCGTACGGCGCGTAGTTTTTGCGGCCGGATCGCGTTCGGTGCCCTTCCGACTCGGATCGGAATCGGCCCCTTTATGGCATATCTCACATATAACCTCCCATTCCTTATTACTAACACTACAGCCAGTTTCTTTTAATAGTTTAGGAAAAAAGATATCGAGCACTTTCTGCTGTCCCGACTGTATTAGGCAAGGATACCAATTGCCCACTCCACTTAGGCCCTGACCGTATAGTTGGTTTATTATTTTTAATGCTTCATTATTGATCACAACATAATTTGTTTAAAAAAACCTCAATATTTGATTAAAACTAAGGGCCCGATTCTGATGCGGTTTTCTAAAGCTTCCAGACCGAATGGGTTTGGGAATGGTTTCCAACTGAATTAGATCGTGGGAGTCCAACCGACCAAGTATGATGCATCCGGATGCTTCCAGATACGATTTGGTTGGACTCCCATTGACTTCAATGGGAGCCTATGTTCCTAACCACATCGTAATCAGGCCCTCGATTTGAAAGACACGTTACCGATCTGATTTGGACGGAGCAAATGCCGTTAGGAGTCCTTCCTAACTGCATCAGAATCAGGCCCTATATGCCAAAGCTGGAAATCTAAAACCCAACTGCTGGGACAACATATCACTGGTAATCAAATTAGATATAATAAAAAACATCACCCAAATATTCAAAACCCGCCTCCTTCCATAATTGCCGAGACCTCTGAGAGAGCTGCAAGCCGGATAACTGACATTCACTAATTTTAGAATATAGATGAAATCTAGGAATTTTATGCAGATTAAAAAAAGATGGTATGCGATAAGCACGATCAGCTAGTGCCTTGTACTTTGACTTTTTGGGGAGTTTCGGAAAACGTAGAAAAACAGGAAATTGGACTGCACGTTCCTGCACCATAATATTTCATTAAAAAAAAATCTCAAATTTTGATACTGCCAATGAAAGCTGAACCAGAAGATTCAATAATGCTGCCTGATAATAAAGCGTGAAATTGGGAAGGGCAAGCCCTCCCAAGGATGTATCTAGTTGTAAAATTGCTAAAGATATTCTAGGCTGTTTCTGTGCTCATATAAAATTCCAGATTAATGCATGTACTTCAGTAAAATATGATTTAGGAATTGTAATCAGAAGCTGAAGCTGAGTAAATAAAAATACAAATAAAGGCAAAATGGACATTTTAACCCTTGATACATGGTCAATTAAAGTTAAGGGAAGAAGAGACCATCTATCTAAAAGCCTCTTGACTTTTTGCAGGGTGTTTCCATAATTTAGCCTAAAAAGATGATCATAATGACTATTCACGTACAAAACGAAATATCTAAAAGTATTCGATATATTTTGCTGAGGAAGAAAAGGCAGCAAGACAGATGGGGCATTAAACCAGAGCACCTCTGCTTGCTTGATTTAGCCTATACCGACCTATTCTTGTAAACTTTTCTACTTCCTCAAATGCATTTAAGATATTAGATGGTTCTGCTTCTAAATAATAAATATTATAATCTGCAAATAATTTATTTTTTGACATGGCCGCTATTGGAGGCATTAACTGAAAATTATTGCGAATTTCAATTGCCAAAGGCTCTATAAAAAGAGAGAATAGAAGGGGGGACAGCGGGCATCCCTGTCTAGTCCCACGTCAGATTTTGACTATGCCTGCTGATTCTCTATTAATCAAAATGCTCGCCTCTGAGCCTGACTACAAATCATTTATCATTTTGACCAAGCGTTGAGGGAAGTCAAACTTAGATAGTAGAAAAAAACAATGCCTGCCCGTCAACAAGTTCAGATGCTTTTTCTGCATCAAGCATTAAAATTGCTGCTTTAACCTGACAGGTAGTCAATTGCTTGTGTCAACAAAATACGTATTAGAGGCCATAGATCTATTACAAATAAAACCTGTCTGGTCTATATGGACCACCTGTTGTGCAACCGGCGATAACCTTACTGCCCAAAATAAATAAACATTTTATAACCTATATTCAAAAGACTTATGGGTCTATATGAACCAGTGACAGTCAGATCCTTATCTTTCTTAAGAAAGCAGACCACTACCACTTCCTTAATGTTTAGATATTGGTTCCCCATTTTTTTTCAGATTGTACAATTTAGTAAGAAAGGGTAAGAGCAAGGGTTCAAAAATCTTAAAAACTTCAACAGGAATATCGCATTAGCTATAGATTTCAATACATTGCTGACTTCCTCTTATAAAATAGGTTTAACAAGAGAATCCTGCAACGTCTTAGAAATAGAGGGCATTTCTAAATTTGCAAAATAGTTTATAACTGATTCTTGAGTAATTTCCTGCGTCTCCTCATAGATCGTTCACAAATGCTGTAAAAAAAACAATGCAATTTCCTCTTTGAAATCTACAATGGTATCCAAGATCGGATCTCTAATCCGAGCGACTGTATTCTGACTATTCTGAGTTTTTGTGAGCCAAGCCAAGGAGCGTCCTATATGTTGACTCTCTTTGTAAAGTGTTTGTTTATAGGCCTTGCTCCCCTTAATAACCTGAAGATAAAAAATTGCCTGATATTATCTTTAGCTGCTGCTAAATCTTGAAGGAGATACGTTTTTTGAGATTCAAACCTAGCCGTCTTTAAATTAACTTTAACTTTTTCAATCTCATACTGTAGGGACAGCATCTCTAGAGAGCGTTGTTTACGCAGCGCAGATGTATCTGCTATTACCTGTCCTCTAAAGGCTGCCTTAAAAGCTTCCCATACGGAGAATATAGGAGCTGAATTCTCGTTGATTTAAAAAAATAAAATGCTTAATAAAAGACTGCATTGCAGCAATCCACTCCACATCTTCGAAAAGAGATTTATCAAAACACCAGCGCCTAATATTTCGAGGATGTGTTCCATTCATATGGATTTTAATAGGAATGGCTGAATGGTCAGAGAAGGTATTGGAAATGATCTCCATCACACTTCTGGATAACAAATTATCAATAAAAATTAATCTATTCGAGATGCGGTCTTATATCTAGAAGAATAATATGTATAATCTGATTGCGCTGGATGATTTTGATGCCACGGATCCAGCAAAGCAAAATCCTTTTTCATCATATTAATCAACTTCTTTGATTCGGGTTTTAGATGTTTCTTTGCTGGATTGGAAGTATCTAGATGAATATCCTGTATAAAGTTAAAATCTCCCCCCCCCCCCAAATTATAGAGCCCTCAGAGACAGCCAATAGATCATAAATTTGAAGTATGGCAGAAGAGTCATCAAATATAGGGCCATAATAGTTCAAAAGATTGAATACTACACCACGACGGTTAATTTGTACATAGATCCAGAGGCCTTTAACATCGCTACTAACTTTTAATACTTGACAACTGCAGTTATTATTAAATATAATAGCCACTCCACGAACTGACGAGTTAGCCGAAGCAAAATAGGCTTGATCATACCACTTTGGAAGAATTCATTTGGGTGAATCAGACTTAAAATGAGACTCCTAGAGAAACAGCACTTGTGGGGAGAAAGAGAGCAACCAAGTTAACATTGCTCTTGCTTTTCTTAAATTTAATCAGCCATTCACATTGCACGAGATTATTTTGATGCTATCCATTCATTAAAAACAATAGCAACTTGCTGGCACCAAAAACACTTGCATTTCAATCTTAAGAGAGTATAAGAATAAATACACTTATGTAAACAATCAAAAAGCAGTCCACTCATTTTTTCTCTGCTGTCACAACCCCACCCTACCCACCCCAAAACCCCAGGAGGCGGGCGTCCCCCTAACAACATGCCATGCGAAAA
Organism: Triturus cristatus; assembly: GCF_964204655.1. Lineage (NCBI taxonomy): Eukaryota > Metazoa > Chordata > Amphibia > Caudata > Salamandridae > Triturus > Triturus cristatus. The sequence continues at coordinate 362,584,701 of NC_140582.1, forward strand.
CCCTATCTGATGGATGTAATGGAATTGTATCCTAACCTGTCAGAATCGGGTCCCCACCACCACCTCAACCCTACTTAAGAAAAGCCAAAAAAGAAAATACAAAGAAGAGAAGAGAAAATATGAATTTATACCATCCTATGTACATCTCTAATTTTGAATTATTTTTTAGAAGTCCTGTGCTTCTGAAAGAACATTGAAGATCTCAAAGTGTCCTTTCCAAAGCACCTTCAATTTTGATGACTGCACCAATGAGGCTTTTTGTGCTCTGATTGATTTAAGTTCAGGGGCTAGAAATTGAAACGCCTTTCTCCACCTTGCTGAAGTCACGGAGAGATCGGAGAAAACCTTCAAAAAGGCATTTTGCAAGACTGTAAATGTTCTCTGCTGAATTGCTCTAGAAACGACCTGTTCCTTAATCCGGAAATTGGAAAAGTTGACCACAATAGTTTGAGGATATTTGTCTCCAGGTGTCTGATGGAAAGGAACTCGATGAGCCCGCATGATTGTCAAATCCTCAAGAGCAGATGGTAAAACGTGATCTTTAATCAACTTATTAATAAGCTGAGGAACTGATTGTATTTGGCCCTGGGATTCGCTCCCTTCTGGAATTCCTGTAAATCGAAGATTTGAACGTCTTGAATGATTATCCATTGATTTAAATGTTAGCTCTAGTTCTGTAATTTTTGCAAATTCAGGTTTCGTACAGGATTGCAAAAGAGTCAATTTGTCCTCAATGTCTGAAACTCCTTGCTCTGCTGCCTGTATCTGGTTTGGCAATACCAATAAGGTCTCCTCCATTTTAGTTAGCCTTTGCTTAATTAGCTCCATATCCAAAGCTTGCAGAACCTTTAGCCCTCGGATCTCCACCAGAATTGTATCAAGCACTTTTTTCAAAGCTTTTGGCAGGAGCTCCTTAGTCACACAAGGAGTTTTAATTGACGATACTTGTGAGTGAATATTCAGTTCAGGAGCAGCTTGTACGCTTAGGCCAGTGCTTTGATCTAGGGAGGGGCCAAAAGAAGTTTAATTTGAAGCTCCTGAACCCCCCCGGAACCATCAGAGGGATATAATCCAGTTTCTCTTGCACGTTTTGAGCAGCATCCCCCTCAGATGTTGGATTCGTGGCCCCTGATATTATTGTATTTGATGGCGATACTCCCACTCTGATCTCCTCGCTGGAAGACTTAGACCCGATATTTGTGGACAGAGGGAAAGTTTTAGATTTTTGAAGAGGCCGGGTCCCAAGATTTTTACCTGACCCCACGTCAGTCATTCGTGAAATGGAAACTGGAGATGGAGTTATATTAAATGAGCTATTGGCATTTACAAGATTTTTCTAACGCTGCGGGACCAGGCTTGTACAAAATGAAACCTTTTGCTGTCCCCCTTCCCTCTTCTTCGAGCGGCTGCACAGGATTAAAGGAAAAGGCAGGAGCACCTGTCGAAGTCTCCATCTTTTTATCTCGCCAGCCAGCCACCCTACTCTGGGAGGCCTTCTTACATTGTTTAGGGGGACAGGAGGAGTAGTTGAAGCAATTTGTGTGTGAAGTTGTCGCATTACAGTAGGGCGCATGTGCTACTGGTGCATAGAATACCAAAACGTTACCTTGTGTTGTGGTGAGTCAAGCATATACCCCGCACCAGCACTAGCAAACTAGCACGGCCCTGCGTAAGTCAGAATATCATGTATAGTGCTTACCTTATGCTTCGCCTTACGCATGCCTGTACTTTTGGCAGTTAGTGGCATAGGTTGTGATCTATTGCCGTGCAGGTACTGATTTTGACGTTCCCATTGTGGTGCCTATTTCATGGGCACAGCAGTGGGAATGCCCAAAAACTGCCCACCAGACAGGAGAAAACTCCTAATCTGGCGGGTGGTTCATCCACGGGTCTTGCAGTGCAGGAGTGTGGTTGTCCAGCTCCCGTACCGGCAAACTCAAAATGAGTAAACCAAAGTGGAGCTGTGGAAATGAGCATAGAATGTTCATTTCCTGACAACTTAATTCTTACTATTATTTTTCTAAATTCAGGTTGCCATCAGCTATTTTAATCTTTCTCTCTCTCTCTCTCCCTCCCCCCACCCATCCCCTCCCCTACCATGTTCAAGGCTTTAAGGGACATTATGGACCTCTTTAAAACTGAGTCTGAAATTCACCGCACTTCTTAACCTTCATGGCTGAATGTCATCTTGTCATCTTTTAACATCCATATTCAGGAAGAGCAAACTCAATTATCTCTCTTCTTTTTGGATTTTTTTTATTTTTATAATATGCTCGAAATGGAGAGGCTTAAAAAAATTAACTGAACACGGAAAACAGAAAAAATATGGGACGCATGAGGATATGTGCTGCATTGTATGAATGCTAAAAGGAACAATTGCATCATGGGGGCACGCCATAGGAGAAACCATCAAAACCCCCTTTCTTGTCATTTCCATCCTCCCCCGCCAGAGACATTAACACCCTATTACCCCACCATCTCTTTCGGTTGATTTTCCTACAGTTGGGAGCATGCTGCTGCCTGTGAAAATGAACACATGAGAAAAAGGAAATCCTTTGTTGTGGGACTTTACACTACACACACTGAGCAATGTCGCTCAAGATTACTCATAGTTTGGCTTGGATACAATTGCAACTGAATGAAGTCTGAGGTTGTAGTTACGTCAGCTGGCTGACTACCTCCCATAAACGTTAAGACACAGCCTCTGGCAACTCCTGATGTGTCATGTTCAAGCACTGCCTTTTTATTTATAACCTTCCCCTACTGAGGCTTTCATGCACTGTGCATCATTATGCATTTGCCACTAAGAACGTTGTTTTGAATTGCTTAGTACCTTTAATCACATGAAGGATGGCGTTCTTTGATAGAAAGAAGGGCTTTCTTGTATTTCTAAAGAGAGTGGAGTATGCGGACTCAATTTCTCTTTAAGAACTGACGTATACCGCAGTGGAAAGAAAGTCTGCCCTGACACTGTCTTACCGGATGTGCGCTGCAGGTTACTTGAAACATTCATATAGGAACAATGAGAATTTCAAAAGCCACAAGTACTGCAGGGGATGCTGTGAAATTGGGACAGAATTCAACTTGCAAATCCCTGATGATGTGTCTCATTCATTTTTTCCCGGTAAGGAATTCTTCTATGCACTTAAAGCCAGCAACATCGCATGCCAGCTTCCACTTAGTTCCACACTGCTAGTTAGTAAGGCTGGTATTAAAGGGACGCTGCTCAATTAAAGTTTTTCGGCTCCCATTCTCACAAGGTTGGTGTACATAATTTAATTGCGATAACACTCTGTTTTAAAGCAAGTGTTTCCCTCATATTTCCATTTGCACACTAGCTACATTTTGAGCCTATAATGAGTAGCTAGAAAATTTCCAACTACAGCCGCGGCTGGCACAGGTAAACGCCGTGGAGCGGGGCTGTGTGGCAGTAGGGGAAGTCGACAGACAATGGAATAGGTATAATTACCTAAATAAATAAATAATACCTATTCCATTGTCTGATGGCTTCCCCCGTGGTGCCCTGCCCTACCCCGCCCAACCGTGCTTACCTGTGCTGGCCACCGCTGTCCGACTAATCCCTCCCCGCAGACTTACTGGTACCACGAACATAGGTAATTATGGCAAAGAATACCTTGCTATCACAATTTTGGTGCTGCAGTTGCTCCGAAAAACGAGGAATTACTGGGCATTGGGGATACCAGACCACTTCATGTGGCTATCGCCAACCCCCGTCCCCCCTTATTTTAGCAATGTCTAGGTAAAATATTCCAGAGCCGGAGTGTTCCAAAGGGACCTGTAATCCTGATTGGCCCAGAAATTGTGATTACTTGTGCATTTAGAATTAGTGGAGTACATGCTAATGGTTGGTTCTGTCTAGGAAGGTAGAATTGCTTCAGAACTTTTACATTTGTCCTGACCACTAGGAAAACCAATCAATGGTACACAGAACACAATTCAAACTTTTACCATTCACAATACACATAGAAGTAAACACTTAATTTTGCATCCATATAGACAGCATATATATTAACACATAGAGCCTTATTATTTAGCACCGATATGTGGAATACTAGTGTGGAATGCCTGATCTGTATGTATGACGTTTCAACCCCAAATCACAGAGTGCAATTGTAAAACATCACCCAGGGTCTTCTTCAAGACTAAGAATGTATTTCAGAGTAGCCTGTATGGTAAAGAAATGGTGTATCAATAAAGAATATCAATACAGTAGACCTAGTTATAACATGGTGAAAAAGGAGGAGTCACCTGCACCTCTCACCTGTATACATGGGCACTGTGATTGCTATAAGGAGGGGAGGGATCCCAATAGTCGCCAAAAATCCTCCATATGTACCTATATGGTAAACAGTGTTGCCCAGATGTTAGATCACAGGCCATGCAGGATAGTTTACCTGTTTTAGATTTTCAAGGTAGGGACTACACTAATGTTCGGACAGTACACAGGCCTGTGGTCTAGATGATCTGACATCTGGTCAAGACTGTTTCCCATATAGGTACATATAGAGGATTTTTGGAGGGCAGATAAGGCTGATATAAGATGCCATAATGTGTTCCAGAACTCTACCGCCAGGCTTCTGGTCCGACTCCCAAAACACACCTCTGCGTTTGGCCTTCTCTGGCTCATAGTGAACCAGCAAATCCAGTTTAAGGCCCAAACGTCAACATCAACTCACACACTGGTCCATGGTTCCTGCAGGAGCTGGTGGTGCCCCACCAGACCTCCCACGGGTTGTGCTCAAGCAATCAATGCCTCTACTCCATTCCCAGAATCAAACGCACCCAGCTGGGTCCCAAGCTATGGAATACTCTTTCTGAACCCCCGAGAAGCTGTACATCTTCTACCACTTTTCGTAAAAACCGGAAAACCTGGTTATTTTAATCTGGCCTCATCTACGCTGCCCTATCTGTTGCCTAGTCACTGGGGAACCCTTTTTGTATACCCATGCACTGTACCAAATTCTTAAGAAAGGAAAAAAAAAGACAAATAATAATATCACTCACTGCAACAAAAGTGTACTGCACAAACAGAGAAAGAAGCTCTGAAAGACCAGGGTCAAGTCAGTTCACGACCCCAGCAAGCACTACAATGACCAAACAGCGGATGCAGGCCCAAGAAGTGGAGGAAGGAGAGGCAAGAAACCCACGGACTGGCACAGTCGATGCAACATCAAAAAGGTAACTCTCCATGGCGGATGAAGCTCAAGCCCCGCCCCAGCAGAGGGCACCAGTGCAGCACGCCCTCACCAGGGTGATGCTGCCGTTCAGTGAACTAGAGGACTTGGTGACAGCATCCCACAATGGAAAATCTGGATTGAACAGCTCGAAAATTATTCCATCACCACAAGAAATACCGACAGATAGGTCACTGCTCCTCCACTATGCCGAGGACTAAATATTTAAATTATTCAAACACCTACCAAACACAGGTATTGTCACAGACTGCGACACGCCAATGAGAGCACTCAAAGCCCACTTCCACCCACAACTCAACCCGGACTTCGAGAGGTTCAAGCTGCGCACAGCCCAACAACACCAGGGAAAGTCCATTGATTCCTTCTATGCCAGGCTATGCGAACTGACCAGCACCTGCACAGCGGACAACCAGCCCAAGGAGATCAGGGCACAGGTCATCCAAGGATGTCGAGACAAGGTACTCAGAGGCTTAATCCTGCATCAACCCAACATAGGCTTAGAAGAAATTTGATCTTAGCACAAACACACAATTTGTCGGTGGTGCAGGCCAGCTAAATGGACCCAGCCCTCACAAGAGCTCAGGAAAAAACTATGACTATCAAGGCAGAGCAGACTGACACAATCCGGGCGAGAAATACGAGTGACGCGAACAGAAAACGGAAATTCCCAACAACCAAATCAAAGTCTAGGTACCCTTGCCTTGATGAGCACCCTGTCGATGAGTGCCCTGTGCAGAGCCGGACCTGTGCCAACTGCAGGATTCCCAACCATTTTGCAGTGGTCTGCCAGAAGAAGTCCAGAGGAAAAGACACCAGAGGTCAGTGACCACTGTCCAAGGCGGTACGCCAGCTATCCATCACGAACATACCTCAACAAGACGACCCCATGGGGGCAGGGAAATCATACAGATGTCTCTAAAACTCCCCTCCTGAAGAAGAGACCTTTCTCATTTCCATCAAGGGGGAGCTGAAACGCCGCCAGAAGCCGCAGCCAACATGTATCGTCAAGGTAGCTGGATCCGAGATCAAGGTCATCATCAATACGTGTGCCTCAGTCAACGTAACGGGAATCCAGCAGTACAACCCAAGCCGCCCCAAACACCGTCCCGAACCAGGATCTTCGCCTACGGGAGCCACTCCCCGCTGCCCCTCAAAGGACGGATGTTGGTGCCCATAAGGTTGGATGGGCAAGAAGTCATGGTGACACTCCACGTCATCGTCGAGAAACCCAAACAACCAGGGAAGAAATGGCTGTGCATTGACATGAGCAAAAACAACAATTGATGGACAGAATGCAGAACAATGTCATGCATTCACCCCAGTACACTGATATGGCCTAAATCCATCGTTTTTTTGCTCACCATGCCGTTCCAGTTTGAACCCAGCCATATGCAAATCAGTCTTGACCCAGTGCCTCATGGGAACAGTCCAGCCCGAACTGCCAAGCCAAGTCCTCCCTGGACTGGAAACAAGCATCCTAGGACCGGTTTCGGGGTTTTACCCCTCTTCAGCCAGGATAGCTTGATTTCCAGTGGCATGGAGAGCAAGGGACCCACGTCTGGGCATACCCTTCCCACTCGGGGTGACAAATGCAAAAACAACAATTGATGGACAGAATGCAGAATAATGTCATGCATTCACCCCAGTACAGAGATCTGGGCCTAAATCCATCGTTTTTTTGCTCACCATGCCGTTCCAGTTTGAACCCAGCCATATGCAAATCAGTCTTGACCCGTCTATCACCACCCTCTTTTGTACCGCAGTGCATTGACATGAGGCTACCCTACCACTCCATTAAGAGAGAGCAAAACATTACGCCCGCCATGGAGGATATACTCGCGGATGTCAACGGCTCCCAGTGGTTCTCGAAGCTGGACCTCAATGCCGGGTACTACCAGCTGCCCCTGACGGAGAAAAGTCGGTACATCACCACCTTCGGCACACACCTTGGCCAGCACCGGTACAAGCGCCTGAACTTTGGGATCTCGTCAGCTGCTGAGGTCTTTCCGATCACCATACGTGAAACACTATCTGGCCTCCTTGGCATCCTAAATGTCGGGGATGACATACTCATTCACTCTGCCACCGCAGCAGAACACCACAAACATCTGAAGGATACACTGCAATGCCTCAGTGAGCAGTAACACTGCACCGCAACAAGTGTTCATTCTTCCAACCATCCCTGGAATTTTTCGGATACGTCTTCAACTAAGAGGGCATTTAAGTAGACCCCTGCAAGTCATAAATGATAAAATGGGCACCAGCTTCCGGGCACACCTTCCGGAGTGAGAAGTTTCCTCTGCATGGTCACCTAATGTGGGAGTTTCATCCCTGACCTTGCTACTCTGGCAGAACCACTCAGGAGCTATCTCCTGGAGATACTCAGGACCCTCACAAAAATGGATGCCAAGTGAAACTGGAGCCACTGAAAGGAAGAGCCATTTCAGAAGATCAAAGACGCACTCCTCAGCTAAGCCACGCCGGTACACTTTAGCCCAGCGAAACACACAGAACAGTTAGTAGACGCCAGCCGCTTAGGGCTTGGAGCAGTGCTGACCCAAGAGCAGGAGCCTGGATGATGGGCCGCCCTAGCATTTGCAAGCAAGGCACTGACACTGATGGAAGTGGGGTATGCCCAAATCGAGCGGGAAGCCTTGGCCATCAAATGGGCATGCAAGCACTTCCACCTGTACCTGAGGAGTCAAGCCCTCAAAGTCGTGCCCGACCACCAGCCCCTGGTCCTGCTCTTCAATGGTTCAGCCCCTCACCCACCACCAAGGATGGAAAGGTGGTCCATCCAGCTGCAACATTATCAAATGGAGGTGGTCTACCGGCACGGGTCAAAGAACCCATCAGACTTCCTGTCTTACCACCACATGCCACTGGAAGGACACAAACCAAACTGATGATGCTGAGGAATATATCCGTATGATCTTGAATGCAGCATGCCCCCGATCACTGACCCTCAAAGTTATCCAAGGGGCGGGAGATTCAGACCCAGTCCACACATGAGTGCTCAAGGCCATCTAAATGGGATGTTGATAGGCTTCCTCCGGGATGCGAACGACTGGGCCCAAGAGGAGGAAGAAGCACTGACGAAAATGTGGAGGGTGCGAGGCGAGCTTTGTGCTACCTAAGATGGAATCCTACTACGAGGGTCTCTCATTGTGATCCCGAAGGCACTTAGACAGCCGGTCACACAGCTGGCACATGGCGGACATCAAGGCGCCACAAAAATGTAGTCGAGAATGAGAGAGAAGGTATGGTTCCCGGAGCTGGAAGCAATGGTAGAAGACCTAGTGTGAAGATGCCCAGCATCCCAGATGATGAGCAAGCCAGAATGACCAGCTGCTGTGATCACTGAAGAACCGTGTACCGACCCCTGGTCCAAATTAAGCATAGACTTTGAGAGTTTCCCTGGTGGAAAAACTACTCTTGTCCACGTGGAAGCACACTCCAAATATCCTTAGTGGAAGTGGTCACCTTTCTAGCACGTGTCCAAGTGGCACCCATTCTAGAAAAGGTTTTTGTGATCTTTGGCCTCCCCATGGAACTCCGGAGCGACAACGGGTCCCTGTTCCACGGGGCTGAGTTTGTTGAGTTTCTCTAGCAGCGAGGGATCTGTCAACGCAAGATCACCCCACAGTGGCCACAAGCTAACGGGGACGTCGAAAGGTTCAAGCGCACGCTAAACAAGACAGTACGCATCGCCACTGTCGAACAGGCTTATCCTGAACAATGTCTTCACCTTTTCCTCTGAGAGTACTGGAGCACCCCCCACTGGACAACCCATCAGACCCTGTGGACCCGGATGTTCGAGGGACCTGATCCCCACCTATCCAGAGTGCACATCACAACCTCTTGACATCCAAATAACCCAAGCTCCCCGCAAGTAGCGCAGTTGACAGGCCAGTGCACGGCATCGCACCAGGGCAAGGTCACTGCAGCCCAGCGATACTGTCATCCTCAAGGACCACCACCCAGGGTGGAAGTTAAGGACTCCATATGAAATTGGGAGTGGGACAGTCACCTTGAATAATGACACCAAGGTGATGGCCATGAAGGGACCTGAGGAAATATCATGTAACATCTCCTGGTTTAAAGAGGTTATACCATCCCCCTCTAATCCTCAAACAACGGTGGAAGATGACAGCAGCTGGCCTGACAGGGAGGGCTGCGATACCGTCGAGAGGGGCACCGATGGTCAAAGCCCAGCGGACACTCCAGGGCCTCACCACGGCACTCCACTGAATGCACTAAAGGGTCGTGAGCCACCTCTTCGAGGTCAGTCTCATCGCTATAAACTCAGGCCGAACCCCCAACCGAGCCAGCGGCTAAAAGACTTTGCAAGTAAAACCTCAAGAACTTTTACAAGATGAAGTTGGGAAGGGATGTAGAAGGTCAGTCGTCCTGCTGCTCCTGTCCTAAACCGGATGTACTCACATGTCATCCGTGGGCCAGGCAAGGCTTGCGGGCAGGTAATGAAAGGGAGTGAACCGCTCGGGTTCATCTCCGATACCGCCACAAGTTGTATGAGTGCATTCATTATGTCCCGCTGCGAATCCCCCCAATGCAACTAGTCCCCTAGGCTTGTGAGGGTCACAACAGAAAGTACTTTGAATTCAATACCATTGATACTTCTTACTTTACACCCATGACAGAAAATACAGTAAGAAAGGTGTTTAAAATGCTATCAATTTTATATTTGAATTCAACACATTTCAAACATGAAAATACCAAATCAGGATTTAACATACATATCAGCCAAATTCATTTAACATGTCTCTCCTTCCCCTGACGCAGTGCTCGTGACAGCCCGCACGCATCACATGCCAAGAAAGAACTGCAAGGTAGGTCGTGGTTGCTGGGTGGCCGCTTGATTTACGAGTAGTCCCTCAAACCCTTTGGGGCTGTTTCATTTCATGTTGGTACATGCTGTTGTTTTGTGGCCAGGCCTGATTGCCATCTGCAGGCTGTACTGAGCCTGGTCCTTTTTAAAGCATCCATCGCGGCAGGTGACGACACTGTTGCTGCTGCTTCTGCTCTTGTCCACCGCCCTTGTACCCGGCTCGCTCGTGGAGATGGATAGGTATTGGGTGGACAGCACAATGGTTGAGCGGCGGGGCGGCAGGTACTGTGTTGGGCTGCGCAATGGTGGCCTTGTGCTCTCTGCGCCCTCTATGCCCTTCTGGCAGTTGTGTCAGCTGCGGTATCATGGGGGTTGTGATTTGTTGAAAACCTGAGCTTCCAACACCTGGCCAAAACTAAGAGAGCTATCAGCAAACTATTAGAGCAGGTCATCAGCACTGTAGTTAAAGACCCCTACAAGCACAGTCATCATCTGCCATTCTTCATAGCTTTCGTGTGGGTGAAGGCGGCGGCTTCAGCAAGACCAGGGGGAGGAGGAAAGTGGACAAATACTGCTGTGTTGCTGTGTTGCTGCATTTATGGATTGCTACATTGCCCAAAGAATAGCGTTGGCCTTGTCGTTACTCTTTTTGACTTAACGCTTGCCAGCCGGTTACCAGCTCCAAACCTGTCCAGATGTTCTCCTCTACCAGCTGGGGTGGGACTCAATCCACCTGTCTTCTCAGGGCCCAGAGGAGCGGGACTGCTCAATACATGCGCTGCATAGCACCAATGCCACACGCAACGCATGCCAGGGAGAATACCCATCCTGGCCCATCATAGCCCGGAAGAGGTTGGGCTGGGCTGGGCAACAGCTCTTGGTTTCCACTTTTACAAGGTAACCTCTAAGAAGCCTACCAGTATACACTTAACTCATACCTCTTGACAAGGAGTGAAGCTATTAGGGATTTTATATCTTTATAGGATCGGAAAAAAGAAATTACCTGGAGGGCAAGTTCCTCATATACCTGCCCCAAATCCGATGTCTATAAATCAAATGCTGGAAAGGACAATCAGGGTGGTGACCGCTGAAATAGCACTTACATAAAGAAGACTATCCTTAACTTCAAGTGCCCCCCACCAATCTATGCAAACTACCCCAAAGGAAATGGCACCTAAGAGCCTTGCTCCTAATCCTTCTTCGATACCAATACTCCTCCAAATATTTTACCTACGAGCTCTACTCCCCCACCCTTCCAAAAATCAAAATCTAGCAGGGTTACTCTCTCAAAGCAAACAGATAATATGACCACAGCTCCTCATTTCCACTCTTCGTTATAGACCAAAGCTGCAGTTGAGAAGGTTGGCCAGCATGACGACCTAATAACGTTGCCACACCCTTGATGGGGGAAGCATAATATACTTCCCGAAGCTCAGGCTGCATGTCGACCATTATGGAGTGCTATATGGAGAAACTTAGGCTTACCTTAAAGGAAGAGCTTGATCCTTTACTTGCCCATCTTGATCAGGTAAAACAAAAATTAGAGGCTCTACAAAAGAGTCTGTCACCACTAATGACTGAGAACTCCAGTAGATGGACTAAAGTAGTTGCACAACAAGAGGCTATAGAGCAGTAGGCAAGGAATCTGTCTCTTCCCAATCACCAACCGCGTACTGCTTCACAACCTGTTGGTACTGAGACTCACGTGCCCAACTCCAAGGGGCGGTCCTCGAGCACTAAACCAATAGACTGGTCACACAATACCCACAACTTCCCCCAGAATGTACCCCCTATTTAATTATACCTGAAGGTGTCCCAGACCTTCCGCACCAGTCTATGAAGGATTTCTTGGCCCTGAAAAACAAAAGCTTTCACTGACTCTGCTCCAATTCGGGATGGGCACAGGACCTTTCATGGGAAGTTTTGATGGTGAGGAGGGTTCCATGGATAGGTATTCATCGGAAAGACACTTTTGAGGACTGTGTGTTAATTAACCTTAGGAACCCAGCAATTACTGAGATACTACTACATCGCTTAAACACGTTGCCCTCACCACTAAGCCGAATTAAAGCTTTCCCATTAGGATACTTCTGAGGTTCTGTAATTCTCGAGACTGACTCCATTTTATTGTGCCACCATTTTGTGTTGCCCTCACATAGGCCTGTGAAGGTAGCCTGGCGAACAAAGTGGCCTGGCCTTCTTAGTCTATGTATACATTAACTAGGTTTCTTTCTGACTCTGGAATGAACTATAAGAAACTGACCTCTTCACCTGAAACTGACCTCGCAAAGCCAATTTCCCTGATCGATCTTTGTCTGAGATTGCCAATCAAGATACTGTACATGTAATCATGCCATGCCCTGCAGTGCCATCTAAATCAGATTAACATTTGTGAACTATGTAATTATAATGTTTTGCCCATATCCTGCTAAAACGCCAAAAGCTACTCACCTGCTGACCCTCCAGATCTTCCATTTGTTTAGGAATGTAATTGGTACAACTCCCTTACATGCCTGGGGCAGGATAAAGAGTATATAAGACGTGAAGAAAGACCATTCTATGGACTACCTCATTCAGTTGCTACGGCTTCTGTGTGACGTAGTCACACTCATTTGAGTTTAATAAAAATGTTCTTTTATATTTCAGCTTCTGTGCCAAATTCTTTATTATTGGTTTGAATGGACTAAGTATCAGTGAGACCCCTGAGAAGGAAATCATATTTCTTCACTACCACAGTCCACACCTCACCCGAAAAGCACAATGTCCGCAAACAAGATGACAGTCTCAACCTCCAATCCAGGACAGCAGCTGTAAAATATTCCCAACGAGAACTCCTTTGCGGTCCTCTCCCATCTGGATGGTCAAGATTGACGGTGTATGAATTCTGGATGTACTGCCCCAGGAAAAACATTGAATGTCGGAGTCCAGTGGGACAGTCCATGGGGGAATTAGTTTCTCATCCAAACTTGGACTAAATGAACATTTATACTGTCGCCAAAAAAGACTCGGCACTTAGTAGAGAACTTGTGACAGAGCTTGCCAGAAATAGACCTAGATGATTCTCCTCGGGGGGCAATTGCAAAACAAATCCACATTAACTTTTAACATATAATCATGGAACATTGCTGGTTTAAGGCCTAAAGTGGAGGACCCATATTGGTTAAAGTACACAGCTTAATTTGAGGTTTTTATGTTTCAGGTAAAGTGGCTGATTCAGCCAATATATATAAACCAGTTTCTTCTCTAAGTGGAAGGGCTTCTGGGGTGTTATCAAGATGGGTAAAAATTGATTTTTAATAGTTTTTGTTTATGGCACGAACATCACTCTGGCGGGTATCAGAGCGCTTACAGATGTAGTAAAAACAGTAATATCATATTCACTACAAATTCACTTAACAACTGAATATCATAGCTCCTGTCATTAATAACAAACTATTGTCATAGTTCAGACCACTGCAAGTGACAGGCAGAGTTCAGAAGCAGAGGTTAAAGTCGGTACTGCTCGGAAGAGTGCATTACGTAGCCAGAGATATGTAGGCATGTGAGCGACTGAGGAGACTAAAATCTTGGGATCTAGGGAAGAAATGTATTCATAAGGAGTTCTTTGACTTCTTTCTTGAAGGATATGATTGAGGGATTTGTTCTGATTTCAGGAGGTAATTAGTTCCAGATTCTTGGGACAATCCCAGAGAAGGCTCTGTTGTATGGTTTCTTCATGTGGAATCTATGAGAATTCAGAAGAAAGGTGTTTGAGCTTCTGGATGATCTGGAACCACCAGAAAGCTTGAACTTCTGGACGAGATAGTTAGGGATATTGGGGTGGAGGGCTTTATGCGTCATGCATGCAATTTTTGGATGGATTCTTGCTTCGTAAGGGAGCCAGTTGAGGGATTTGAGATCTGGGGTGACGTTGTGGAATCTTTTTGAGCCAGTGATGAGTATAGCAGAAGAGTTGAGCAAGGCCCTTAGAGGAACCAGTTTGGACCTGGGCAGTCCTGATAGGGTCTTTCTACCATAGTCCAACCTGGGAATCACTAGGGCTTGTACTGCATGCTTGAAGTCGCTGGGGGTAGGAAAGGTTTTAATTTTCTTAAATTACTCATTTGGTGATTTGCTGCTTTGGTGGATGCACTGATGTGCTTCTGCATGTTGAGATTCTTATCAAGAGTTACGCTCAGTGATTTTGCAGAGTCAATAACTTGTGGAGTGCAGTGGAGGGCTGTAAGCTGGTTCAGCCATTCTTCGATGACGAGTGCCTGATTGGATGGGGTGATTAGAAGGAGCTCGCTCATATTTTCGAGTATTTCGTTTGAGGTGATTAGTTGCTAGCCAGTTTTTAGTTTCCATTAGTATTGTGTGGGGAGGAGACTTTTAGGTATAGCTGGATATAGTCGGCGTACTTGGGATAGTGGATGTTGGATGAGCTCAGAATTTCTGTTAGGGGCTCCATGAATAAGTTGAAGAGTGTGGGGGAACGAGTCGATCCCTGTGGGACCACTAGTGTGATTGGAGTGGTCTGAGATAGAGAGAGATTAATCTTGACTCTTTGAGATCTATTTAGGAAATAGGAGGAGAACTAGTTAAAGACTGGTCCTGTTAGGCTTATACGGTGTTCCTAAAGGTTTAGGAGATTTGCTTGCTTAACTGTATTGAATGCCTGTGATAGGTCAAGGAGAACGTATAGACAAGCTTGGGCTGATCCAGCATTTTTAGTGCATCGTCCTCAATGTGTTTCATAGCAGATTCGGTGCTGGGCCCTGCACACCGCCAGATTGAAATTGGTCTAATAGATGCAAATGATCAATGTGGTTACAGAGTTGAATGTGAACACATTTTCCAGGTGTTTCGCCAGAGTAGGGATATTGGAAATAGATCGGAAGTTGATAAGGTCAGTTTGGTTTGCTTTTGGATTGTCAGAATGGGGAATAACTTAACCGGACTTTAGGTAGTCAGGAATGGAGCTTTGAAGGAGGGAGGCATTAACAATTTTGGTCCAGATTGGGAGTATTGCGGGTATGATTTCCTTGAAGAATTTAGAGGGAAGAGGGTCATTGAAATGGTTTGAGGGTTTCAACCTAATTATGATTTTATGAATGGTGTCTTCATCAAAGGTTCTGAAAGAGTTCCATGAGGCGTTGTTTTGGGGGAAAAGCCCAGGAGTGCACACTGGAACGAAAGGCTTGGGAGGAGAGGGGCAGGGTTGAGGGGGGATAGAACGGTATTCCAAGGCCATCTGCAGGTCTTTTTCATGGTTTCTGCCTTTGTTAGAGAATTGGATTCCGTCAGTGACTTATTGGGTGCACAGTTCAGTTGTCCTTTTATGAGATCAAACAGTTTTTGGGTCTGTTACTGGCTTGATCTAGTTGGTTTCTGAAGAAATTTGCTTTAGAAGTTCTGATGTTTTTATAGTATCTGTTCTTCAATGATCTCAGGTGCTTGAGGTGCTCAGTGGACGGGTCAGATCTCCATTGACCTTCAGCTAGTCTCAAGTTGCATCTTTCTGTGTTGGACTACCATTGTACCATGGTTTAGAGATTTTAGTGGACATTCTTTTTAGTTGGAATGGAGCAATCTATTCAAGAACAGACTTCATGGGACATGTGTAGTGATTTGTAAGATCAAGGACATCTGAAAGCTCTTCAGGGGAAGTCAAGATGTTAATTTAAGCTGATTCAAATTCCCATATTGATTTAAGTTGAGTTAAATTCCCATATTGAACAAGTGAGCTTAGACTCACGTGATATACTAGTGGTCAAATTAAAGTTGCCAGAGGGAAACCGCCTTTATTGTTTCAGTGTATAGCCAGGGTATTGGAATTATGTGGCAAGAGAGAGCCAAATTATGTGGCAAGGTTGAGTAAATTATGCGGCAAGAAAAGGCAAATTATGTGACACAATGTAGCACATTTTGTAATAGTATTGCTTTATTATTTGGTCATTTTTTGGTCTCGCCTAGCATTGCTGCGCTTATGTGCAGTTCGCTCGGCGAGATTTATTGCTTACAAGGACTTTCAGAAGAGGGCTTTAAGCCACGCCCCTCATTTCCATTGGCTGGCGTCTGGCCTGTCATTGGAAATTAGGGTTTTCTATAGACGCCCTTTCCCCTGCGAGCCGGACTGGCTCGCCTGCTTTGCTGCTGTCGAAAAGCACTTTCTTATCTTTATGGTGCCATGTGTTTCTAATTAGAAACACATGGCCCCATAAAGACAAGAGATCCTCATGCTCTGGCTCCAGCGCGGCCCTCTTTCACTTTCGAGACCGCGCTTTTTAGAATTTGTGCCCTGGTTACACCCCTAGGCAGCGCCTGTGCAGTGACTGGCATGTTACACAACCAGTCAGCTCACTTGCAGTTACTGGCATGTCCACACGTATCTCTGGGAAGACAGACCTGGCACACAAGCCAATAGTTGTGTGGCGGTGAAACTCGCACACCAATTGGTAGCTAAGCGCACAATATAGCTCAGCTGGTTAGACACCTCCTGTAGACATTGATATGCCTTCAATCTGCAGGTCGCACATTTGATTCTGAAAGGGGGGTAGCTCTGCCTCGGGTCCTACAGTGGCCCAATGAGGCGGGTAATGAAAGCCCCTGCTATTTCATCATGAAGAGACAGCTCGGCTTGTGGTGTGTGCCTTACAAATGGGGCATTAGCCGTACTCGAGAGGCGAGCCCTTTGACACCCCCAGGGAGTAGGTCTTCTTTACTGCCCACATATCCATGCGCGCTGTGGGCAGCCAGCATCTGCCCCATGTGCCCCACCAGGCCTGTCTGAGCACAGAGCAGGCATTGAGGTGTCTGGAGGGGGCTCTCGCGCATGCACGGTGTGTTCAGGCCAGGATGTGACGGGGGCCAGCGTGTGCATGGTTCTCGGACCCCGCTCCATTACTTCTCAGGCCCATAAATGAGCCACGGCCTCGAGGGCGTCCCTGGGCTTCCAGAGGCGCTGTGAATGGAGGCCCTTCTTCCACTCTCCGGCCAGGGCGGGAGGAAAGCGGTTCACCTCGGGCAGATGGAGATTCTATCCACATCTGGAGAGCCAGCCCTCGGGCAAAACAGCTCTGTGGGTTAGCGTGCCTGCTGCAGGGGTCTGTGCAAACTGAGTCAGAGGAGCTTCCCACAGGAGGGGAGCGCACGCTCGAGTTGGAAAGCATGTGGGTTCCTGTGCCTGCAGCAGGGATATGTGAAAACTATAAGTCAGAGATTCTTCCCACTTGGGGAGAGCCGTCCTCTGGTAAAGCAGCTGCGCGGATTAGGGTGCCTGCTGCAGAGGTCTGTGCAAACTGTGAGTCAGAGATTCTTCCTATAGGGGGAGACGGCACTCTCTGGTAAAGCAGCTCTGCGGGGTAGCGTGCCTGCTGCAGGTGCCAGTGCAAACTGTACGTCAGTTTCTTTCCAAGGGCTGAGAGCGCGCCCTCAAGTAACAAAGCACATTGGGGTTACAGTACCTTTTTCAGAGCTGTGTGTAAAATGGACGTTAGGGCCTCTTACCATAGGGGAATGAGCCCACAATTAAGAAAGCATAGTGGGTTAGTTCACCTGCTGCAGAGGTCTGTGTGGCCAGCAGGGCAGCACTGTGAATCTGTAGCTAAGAGGTGCTTTTTACCATGGTGCGCTATTCAGACTGCCACTCTTCCAAGATCGATACATTTAGTTTAATAGCTAGGAGTAGTAAAGTCATTAAGCAACAGAAGCCATTCCATTTATGGCCTGCCCTATAAAGTCAATGCCATGCTGCCTTTGGCGTTTTCACCCTAGTTTCCAAGAATCTCATCTGACATGGAGCAGACCACACGGGAGGAGGGGCTGGATGAGAACATCTAAAGAAGCGAAGCGAAGGGGTGTATCGGGCTAATTCCTGCCAGGCGCCAGTGCTTCGTAGAAGACTGAGGGCTGGGGCAGAGTAAGCTTGTAGGGACTCTGCATGAACCGTAGCAGCTTCGCAGAGACAACAAACAGCAATGACTGATCTGCAAGTAGGTCTTCCACATGAGTGCCCCACGCCCTCCAGCCCCACAGACTCTCCCTGCTCAGCCATGTTATGTTATGTTATGTTATCTGGTATTTATAGAGCGCGCGGCTACTCCCAAGAGTGTTCCGGCGCTAAGAAAAAAAAGACCACATAACAGCAAACAGAGACCCGCCTTCGCCACAGAATCGGATAGGCCTAGAGCTGGAAAAGCCATGTTTTCAGATTCCGCCTAAAAGTCAGGAGGTCCGGGATCTGTCTCAGAGGGAGAGGGAGGCTATTCCATAAGCGAGATGCTACTGCTTGAAAGGATCTACCCCCAACCCGGGAGAGCCGGACCTTTGGAGTCGAGATCAAGCGCTGGGTAGAGGACCTCAAGGTGCGATGCAGTATATAAGGCTGATATCTTTCCCTTAGGTAGGGGGCACCAATCTTATGGAAAGCTTTGAAAACCAGGACTAGAGCTTTAAATGAATTATTTCCGCACCGGAAGCCAATGGAGTGAGGACAAAAGATGAGACGTACAAGTCCTAGGTCTAGTCAAAAAGATGGCTCTAGCCGCCATGTTTTGAATCATCTGTAGTCGGCCGAGTAAGTACTCCGGTAGTCCTAAATACATGGAGTTGACGTAGTCCAGTCTCGACACCACGAGGGCCTGGACAACTGTTTTCCTGTGGGAGACTGGAAGTAGGGGGAGAAAATTCTTCAGCATTTTCAGCGTCCCAAAACAGGCCCCAGCCACTGATTGGACTTGCGCCTTCATAGAAAGGGAGGCATCCAATGTAACCCCCAGGTTTTTCACGATAGTAACAGCAGCCGAGGGGGGGGACATGTCCTGCGGCCACCAGGTGTGCCATGCTTCATAAGGACGAGAGCTGAAAAAAATAATCTCTGATTTGTCAGAGTTACACTACAATTGGTTTCGACTGAACCAAGAAAAAACCTCCGCAGGCAGGAGCCAGGCCACCGAGACCGACCCCCCCCCCCTCCCCTTGATAGGTACAATTCGGTTTACGTCCCTTAGGTAGTCCAGATATAGAAGCAGAGGGGTTAACGTGGGCAGTGACATGCGCCAGAAAAGGCCCCCTCACCAAATGCACCCGTGAGACCATCGCCAATCAACGTGAGATCTGAGACTGGAATAGTTTGGGTTTTCCTGCTGGAGTAAATCGTTAAAAAATCAAAAGAAATGGCAACCCATGAAGTGTTGAAAAACGCGCCCTGGACATTCGGGGGTTTGTTGCTAATAACAAGGGCTATATAACGCGTTCCCAGGCCCTGATCTCTTCTAAGCGGTACAAAAGGGGGTGGTGATGGACAGAGCATCAGAACCATTCAAACACTCACACCCAGTCAACAGATCTGGGTTTGATCCGTCACCGTTCTTTAGCCCACTCTGCCACCCCAGTTCAGACATGGCCATATGCAAATCAGTCTGACCCTGTGCCTCATGGGAACAGTCCAGCCCGAACTGCCAAGCCATGCCTTCCCTGGACCGGAAACAAGCTTGGCAGGGACTGGACTGTTCCCATGAGGCACAGGGTCAGACTGATTTGCATATGGCCATGTCTGAACTGGGGTGGCAGAGTGGGCTAAAAGAACGGTGATGGATCAAACCCAGATCTGTTGACTGGGTGTGAGTGTTTGATTGGTTCTGATGCTCCGTCCATCACCACCCCCTTTTGTACCGCTCTGATCTCTTCTAGGCACCAATCCCCTTCACCTACTCCAGACTCATGGGGTAGGACTCTGAGTAAATGACACATCCAGAAAGAAAAGAAAAGCCAGTGTCCTACTCCATGGACAATGCTAGCAGTATGAAGCAGACACTCCCTCAACCCACGAGGTGCTTCCAGAGATCTGAGCCGCCAGCCTCTGATTGGATGAAAGATGCAACCATCATTCTCTAACTTGAAGAAACCCACAGCAGACTCCCACGCTTCCAAAACTACCCCCCACACACACATTGCAAGGAGAAGTTCCAAGATAACTCCAAGAATACACAGAACAAAAAAATTATCCAATGCATGAACGGAGAGGATGCTCTGGTTCACTCCAAGAGCCGGCACAAACCGAGCAACGAACATGTTTGGCGTCTATTTCTTGAAATCAACACCAACTAAAAATATATATATGCAATTTCAAAATTAAAATAGAATAGAAGCGAGGGAGAAAAGGATGTGGTTCTCACTTGCCAGGATCAACGTGATACTGTTAAAGGAGACCCAGGCAAAAGGAAACACATCTATCCAGCAGTGGACCATATGGTGACCAACAGGTAGAATGGATGGCACACCGCTGCTGGTCAACAGGTAGAATGGATGGCACACAGCTGCTGGCCAACAGGTAGAAGGGATGGCACACAGCTGCTGGTCAACAGGTAGAAGGGATGGCACAGCGCTGCTGGTCAACAGGTAGAAGGGATGGCACAGCGCTGCTGGTCAACAGGTAGAATGGATAGCACATAGCTGCTGGACAACAGGTAGAAGAGATGGCACACCACTGCTGGTCAACTGGTAGAAGGGATGGCACGTCGCTTCTGGTCGACAGATAGAAGGGATGGCACGTCACTGCTGGTCAACAGGTAGAAGGGATGGCACACTGCTGCTGGTCAACAGGTAGAAGGGATGGCACACCGCTGCTGGTCAACAGGTAGAACTGATGGCACACCGTTGCTGGTCAAGAGGTAGAATGGATGGCACACCGCTGCTCCGCTGCTGGTCAACAGGTAGAAAGGATGGCACACCACTGCTGGTCAGCAGGTAGAATGGATGGCACACCGCTGCTGCTCAACAGGTAGAATGGATGGCACACCGCTGCTGGTCAACAGGTAGAAGGGATGGCACACCGCTGCTGCTCAACAGGTAGAACGGATGGGACACTGCTGCTGCTCAACAGGTGGAATGGATGGCACACCGCTGCTGGTCAACAGGAAGAACAGATGGCACACCACTGCTGGTCAACAGGTAAAAGGGATGGCACACCGCTGCTGGTCAGCAGGTAAAATGGATGGTACACCGCTGCTGGTCAACACGTGGAAGGGATGGCATACCGCTGCTGGTCAGCAGGTGGAAGGGATGGCACACCGTTGCTGTCCAACAGGTGGAAGGGATGGCACACCACTGCTGGTTAACAGGTAGAACGGATGGCACACCGCTGCAGGTGAACAGGTAGAACAGATGGCACACCACTGCTGGTCAACAGGTGGAGAGGATGGCACACCGCTGCTGATCAACAGGTAGAATGGATGGCACACTGCTGCTGGTCAACAGGTAGAAGGGATGGCACACCGCTGCTGGTCAACAAGTACAATGGATAGCACACTGCTGCTGGTCAACAGGTAGAACGGATGGCACACCGCTGTTGGTCAACAGGTAGAAAGGATGGCACACCACTGCTGGTCAACAGGTAGAATGGATGGCACACCGCTGCTGGTCAAAAGGTAGAAGGGATGGCACACCGCTGTTGGTCAACAGGTAGAAGGGATGGCACACCGCTGTTGGTCAACAGGTAGAAGGGTTGGCACACCGCTGCTGGTCAACAAGTAGAATGGATAGCACACTGCTGCTGGTCAACAGGTAGAACAGATGGCACACCGCTGTTGGCCAACAGGTAGAAAGGATGGCACACCGCTGCTGGTCAACAGGTAGAATGGATGGCACACCGCTGCTGGTCAACAGGTAGAAGGGATGGCACACCGCTGCTGGCCAACAGGTAGAAGGGATGGCACACCGCTGCTAGCCGACAGGTAGAAGGGATGGCACACCACTACTGGTCAACAGGTAGAATGGATGGCACACCGCTGCTGGCCAACAGGTAGAAGGGATGGTACACTGCTGCTGGCCAGCAGGTAGAAAGGATGGCACACCACTGCTGGCCAACAGGTAGAACGGATGGCACACCACTGCTGCTCAACAGGTAGAATGGATGGCACACCGCTGCTGTCCAGCCAGAACTTAAAGCGCCTGAGATCAGGGGAACTGGGAAGGATCCCAAAGGAAAATGAACAAGCATTTGCAATACAATAGGTCTCGCAGTTACAAGAGTTTCAGCTATTGGCATTGTAAATAACAATGCCTTTTATTTATGTTTTTAAAACAAAAACAAAAATAAAAGGCATTATTATTTGCAATGTCAATAGCTCAAACTCGCGTAAATGTGAGACCTATTGCATTACAAATGCTTGTTAAGATTGAGAACACTCTCTGGGCATTTGTTGGAACTCATTAGTACCAGTTTAACAACCAAATATAGCAATAATCAACTGAAAGGTGACCAGTCCAGCTTTGCAAATAGCTCTTCACTGTGTAGCAGAACATGTTGTCGCATTGTTAGTACAGTTTGAACCCTGTGTGCTTGAAACAAAAAGTATTTCGTTAAAATCTGCAGATTATGCGGCAGATGATGGATTATGTGGCAAATGTGGCAAATCTATAATTACAGTGGCCCTGTGTATATCTAAGACCCAGGCCTATGAATGTGGACTCACAAACTCTATCTACTCTTTGGGGCTTTGTGAGCTCAATTAAGCCCAGATGTATAATCATCATAAGGAGGAGATATGAGGATTACGTTTGAGCTCATATAGGGTCTAGACTTGGTCACAGAAGGGGAGGATGAGAGCCGGGGTATATCATCCCTTAGGATTAACTCATATGTCCCATACACAACAGCTGCATCCCAGCTAGCCCACTTTGCTATCTCAAATGGATTAAGAGCATGTAACGGAAGATCCGTTTCAGATAGAAACGGGCAGCCAACGTTTAGAAGAGGGTCAAGTGGAACCAAAATCTATTATATTCTGATCTCTGTTCGCATGTGGCAGAAATTAGTAGATTTTAGACTGGATAATAAAGAGGATAGTGAGCACTATCCACTTCCTCTAAAGCTCTCAGGAACCCTAATCGATAAGCATTGCGCCCCACAATTCCATCTGCGACTCCTATCTTGGGAAATAATCGTAGGGCAAATAAATGGCAATCACTATTAGGGAATGTTAAGAACTTCACTGAGATCACAATGTACTTGCTGCAGCCGTAACTCCCATCATCCACTCCATCCTTTCTGAGATCTCTATTGTGGCTATTCATAATGATTTGATTGACTCTAAAAATTGTATTCTCAAAACCTCTTGGGAGGAAATCTTCCTCAAGTAAGAACCATGTTAGCAACCTAAATGCTTGGTTCACTAGAAACTGCAGAACGGCCAAGAAAGGTCTCGGAATTACACTTAAATCTAAAGAACCTTTTGAGGTCCAGAAAGCCAGAGCCCACTACAAAGCAACATTAAGGCAAGCATAGCGAAATTGGGATGATTCCAATTGGGGTGATCTAGCAGCAAGGTCTGGAAACTCCATATCTTTCTGGAAAATTATTGCCCATGGGAGTGTACGGTCCGAAGCACAGGTTGAAAGTCACTTGAGGCAAACAGATTGGGAGGCCTATTTTAATAAACTTTATGGGAAGTGGCCTAATGACCGGGACAAACTCCTGCTGCCAAACCAAGTACCTGGAGATATACAGTTTCCACTTATGGAGACAAAGGCAGCTAAAGCTGCATCAAAACAAGTCAAGTCACTTGGGTTGGATAAAATCCCAAGCAAATTACTGTCCCATGACTGGACAATCTGGGTCCCCTACATAAACTTTCATTGCAACTGCATAACCGTGGGTGCTCTGATCCCCTGTACTTGGAAGGGGTCGGAGATAATCTCCATATATAAAACAAGCATTGGCATAGCCAATAGGTCTCGCTTTTGGGACCTTATAAGTATTTAGTTTTGTAGCACAATATCCTTGGTGCAACAAAATCAGCTGGTGCATGGCTAAACCTTGTACCTTATAAGTATTTAGCCATGCAACAGTTGATGTTGTTGCACCAAGCATATTGTTCTGCATAACTAAATACTTATAAGGTCCCGAAAAGCGACACCTATTGGCTTTGGCAATGCTTGTTCTTAGTTCGTTTCTAGCACAACTGAAATGGTGTCTCTTCGAAGAAATACAAGAATCGTAGGCGGTAAGAATCAATGGATTTCCCAACAAAAACGAACGGTCTTCCAAGTTTCTCAGCTGACTACTCATCAACATTCTAACGTCCAGGGGTTCTCAAGAGTTCTATGGGACAAAGGACTTTGACACAAAGGAGGGGAAACAGTTGAGGAAGATACCCACTACATAAAATAAAGTCAATGACTAAGGATGGCGATAATAAATATATAAATACATACATGAAAGGAAATTACAACAACTCATCCCAGAATAGGATATCAGAGCACTTTATATCACATACAGACACAATAAATCATATGTGTGTAAAACAATATACAGGAAATGTTATATAAGACAATGAGGGTTATGTAGTGTAGCAATCACATACCGTTCATATTTGTAGGCATTATATGTTAAGAGTGAATGGTTGAGAGAAACAAAAGGTGAGGATATAAAATGTAAAACAGTGATTGGGGTTGACTGTGCTGACAAAGCTTTAGTAATTCCCAGAGGAGCCCTTCCTTGCAATCTTAGAATAACAGAGAAAAAACAATAAGGATCTAAACCCATGACTTACAGTTTGCATGCAGCTGCTTGATACCAATAAATAGATCACTGTGCTATATTAGGACTGCGACTTATGAACTGGAAGTAAGAAAATGATCTCAGTGTCAAAAACAGTAGCCTACTTAGCTTTCTACATCAAATACATAAAATCTGGGTTCTGCATGCTACAGGATGTGCTTTCCAGTAGGCACATTAACACTCTATGCTACTTTGTGGGTTAAAACTGTAATTGAACAAAACACAGAATTCTTCCTGAACTGCATTAAAACACCAGAGTTATATTACCACTAGAATAAACCCATCGAAATTGCTTGGAACACAAAGATAGCAGCAGGTGTTTTAACCCTGTAAGATATTT
Organism: Triturus cristatus; assembly: GCF_964204655.1. Lineage (NCBI taxonomy): Eukaryota > Metazoa > Chordata > Amphibia > Caudata > Salamandridae > Triturus > Triturus cristatus. Next base: position 362,609,648 of record NC_140582.1, read on the forward strand.
TATAATGCAGCCTTTTTATGACCATTTAAGTAACGTGTGCCCTTCTTGCCAACTTCCTTGCATCAGGTTTCTGTTTTAAATACATGTTAAGTTGACTGTCAATTCTGCTTTTCGAGCTCCGTCCCTCGTGACTCCACCCGCTTTCTTCTGCCACACACTGACCCCTCATTTATAGGTTACGGAAGTTAGCGTTTAAATTGCAACACTGCCTCGGCTCCGACCTAGCCCGCTGGCGAAACTTCTGCCAGGGACTGCATTGTTTGATAGCAGGCTAAACATAACGTGCCTAGTAGTTCCCCTTTTCGCATTATAAGCAGGGTCTGCCTCTTCCCAGTCCCCGCCTGGGTTCTGCAATTATCTGAGAGCAGTTGACCGGTTGTCCTCACAGCTGCCCCCTACAAATCCCAGAAAACAACTAGTCTGGTCAAACACTAATTACAACTGCCTAGTCTCGCCTCTTTGACTGTGCCTCTTTCTTATGTTTTTAGGGGAATGTCGCCCCAAGTAAGTTGTGTGCGGTTAGGGTTAGCAGCTACTGCACCTCGTGCTCGTGATTGAACTTTACGAAGACCCGCCTGTGGTCCGTGTCGTAGCTCCGACACTGGCTGATGCAGCCGCCACCTTCATATGAGGTGGCTTTCAGCATAGATGTCCCCAGCGCTTCTTTCAGCTGCAGCTCCATGTCTGTGGGGCGCTCTAGATTAGATACAGTCTGCTGAGGTGGTGTGGGCTAGTTAATACCCGCACGTGTGTATGACAAATTTGTAGCCATCTTGTAATGTTCTAGGCCAAGCCTTCTGCAAAGATGCAGCGTAGCAATTTTATTTTGGGGAATAGTCTCGTCATTGTGTCGTAATCGTATTTATATAGCGCTTACTATCCCTGAAAATGTATTCATAAAAAGACAAATTATGGCAACGATATTTTAAAACTTTCGCTTTCCCTTCAGAATAAAATATGCTCTCTCAAAGAGGACCATTATTAAAATGATATCACAATGCAATTAAACTATAAACTTGTGGGTGCTCTCTTGATGTGCCCTTTTACTGAAATATGAATTTCTCTCTTTGATGCCTGTCGTGTGTTTGAATGATGCTGAATTTCCTTTCCATTAATTGAAAACTTTTAACTATATCGCAATTGTAAGTTGTGTCCAATGAATAAAGAGCGTGCAAATATTTTGCTGGGGCAATCTTCGAGAGCACAAAAGTGAGATGAAAACAGACGCCACGCTGCTGGTCTGGAAGCTATGGAGTCAGCAAAATAATAATTTGGGTCCACTTTTGGGCCCCAGACGTCGCCATCTAGAACGGTACTTTCGTCAACATTCCAAGAGACTAGACGAGTATAAAATTAATAATACTGTACACTAAGTTATAAACTAGCTAAACATGGCGCTGTCATTTTGAAGTAAATATAATACATCTAAATATTAAAGTGTTATGCGTTTATTTAAAAAATACGCTCCTATTTCCATAGCCTCAATTGACGTTTCTCTGTAAATGTAGCCATATTACAAGCGTTCCAAGATGGCTAACTCGCTTTCTTATGTCTGGGACGTGCCTCGTCTCACCGTGTCTTTTGAAGAACTCCTATTGGCTAAAGCGAGGTATGCAGGTTGTCAGGGTAATACGACTTACAGCTTGAACTGTCTCATTTCTTGCATGGCCAAGCAGAGCACTTGCTCTAGTGGTTGATGCAGAGTTACGGGTACCGGGAAGGTCCAAACGTAGCAAGTGTACCCCGTAAGAGGTGGAGCCCGATCAGTGTTTTCTTTAGGTAAGTCCAGAAGAGGACGCGGCTTGGCGGTTCCTAGACTGCTGTTAGGCAATACAGAGGATGGAGTCCACAATATACGTTAGAAACAAGCATCGCGGCACAGGCGCTTTACTTTTAACATTAAAAGTAAAGCACGGGTGCCCGATTATAGTAAAAGTAAAGAAACATGTTTTTTTCTATTTCTTTACTTTTGCTATAATCGCGGCACCCGCGCTTTACTTTTAATGTTCAAAGTAAAGCACGGGTGCCGCGATTATAGCAAAAGTAAAGAAATAGATGTTTTTTTCTATTTCTTTACTTTTGCGAAAGTGAAAGTCATCACGGTGCTAATGACCCCTGAAAGACAGCTGGCGTGCACGCTCCCGTGAACGCAAGTTTGTCGCCTGCCAGCAGCACTTTGAAAAGTCATCTACTAAATGTCTCTCCAAGCAGCGCATGCGCGTTGACTCAGCGAGACCTAAAAAGGACCACAGAGACCCATGTAACTACAGATAAATCAGTTTCATAGACATGTTACAGAAGCTCTACACTAGACAAATACTCAATAAACGTTTAGAGCGGATAAATGATATGAAATTTGAACCCCCTACAAAGCAGGGTTTAGAGCGAAAGTCAGCACCATGGATCAAGTCTTAAGACTCATCATAATTATTTGGAAATACACTGAGCCGAGAGACACACACCTATATATACCTTTTGTTGACCTAAGAGCTGCCTTCAGCTATGTTCCAAGGGGGCTGCTATGAGCCTCTCTTAAACGATTGGAGATTCCCGAAACGTTGCTTGACATGCTAATAAGACTTCATCACAACAACTTTGCTCAAGTTTGCTGTAGTGGTGAGGGACAACTAACAGACCGAAACCCAGCATGTAGAGGGGTGAGTCAGGGGTGTGCTTTTGCCCCCACTCTTTGCTCACTCTTCATAAACGATATCATAGGGTCTCATACTTAAAGGTAAAATAGACGCTCCAAAGTTAGATGGGGTCTGCGTGCCAGCTCTAATATTCACAGACGATACCTTGCATCCAAGGTGCTGGAGATCAATATATCAAAAACACAATGTTGTTATGTTATGTTAAATATTGCTTATGAAGCGCACGTACACCGGATTGGTTTCATGGAGCTACTCTAAGGTGTGCCGAGTCGTGGGATTTTACTCATATGCCTGTCTAAACAACCATGTCTTAAGAAGCCTCCTAAAACTCATAAGATCTGTACAGGATCTGATTTCAAGGGGTAGGGAGTTCCAGTATCTAGGGCCTAGTACGGCGAACCTCGTTCCACCGAAGCGCTTCAATTTGAAGGAGGAGGTAAATAAGAGATGCATGTGAGCAGATCGCAGATTGCGCATACCAATGTGCCTTTGAATGAGACTGTCAACAAATGTAGGGCTCCTGCCATTCAGGGATTTGAAAATGATACATCCCACCTTGAAGGCGCATCTCTGCGTTATAGGGAGCCAGTGCAACTTCCTCATGAGATGCGTGACATGTTGACGCCTGTTTTGCTGAAAAATTAGTCTTGCTGCCTGGTTCTGTACCAATTGTAATCGGTTAATTAGGTAGGCTGGAATGCCAAAATATAGAGAATTGGCATAGTCTATGTGGGATATTACCATAGCTAAGACTACCTGTATTTTAGCTTCCTGTGTGAGGAATCTACTGATTTTTATTATTTTTCTTAACTGGAAGAAGCAAGTTGAGATCTCAGAGCCAATTTGGGTCTTCATTGTGAGATCGCTGTTAATTGTTACCCCCAAGGTTTTGGCAGAGAAGGACGGGGTGGGAGGCTGTCCTTATTCCTTAGGCCAAAAGAGAGGACTCCAAGGGTTCAGTGATCCCCCCATTAGGATCACTTCTGTCTTAGTTGGATTAGGTTTTAAGTGATTGCTATTCATCCAATCACAAATGAGTAGCATAGTAGTCTGAAATTCCTAGATGGATGCAGGGAAGTTGCTGATGGAAAAAATGAGTTGAAAGTCGTCCGCATAGTTAAAGGTGCACACTTTCCTTTCTTTCAGGGCATGGATAAGAGGGAGGAGGTATAGGTTAAACAGATGGAGGGTAAGCAAGGAACCCTGCGGAACACCACAAGTTGCACTCATCTTGGGGACTGTGAACTGGCCTATGCAGTCCGCTTGGGATCGGTTTACCAGAAAGGAGCTGATCCAATCAAGTGCTGAGCCTTGGATTACTGCGCTTCCGACACGATCGACCAGTATGTTGTGGTCGACCGTGTCGAACGCTGCGGAGAGATCCAGCAGCATCAGAGCCTGCGGAGAGCCCCTATCGGCCTCCTTCCGAAGAGTGTCCAGCAGTAGCGAACCGTGGAGGGAGTTCGGTAGGGCAGTGAGGTGGGGCGGGGGAGGGACAGGGTGGGGAAATGTAATATGGATGAACGGAGGTAAGTATACATTTAAATAAATAAAACAAATTTTGTTGCGCGCGCTGCATCGCATTTTGCGATGCAGCGCGCGCAAAGGAATTCGTTTTATTTATTTAAATGTGTACTTACCTCCGTTCATCCATATTCTGGTGTTTACATTTCCCCACCCTGCCCCTCCCCTGCCTCGCCTCACTGCCCCACCGAACTCCCTCCACGGACCGCTACTGGTGTCCAGTACTGTCAGTATGACTAACTCTGTGGAATGTGCTGGACGAAACCCTGCTTGATACGGCTCCAGATATTCAGACTATTCCAGAAAGGCAGATAGACATCTGGCCACATGGGCTTCGAGTACCTTGGCCAGATAAAGCAACAAGGAGATAAGGCGATAATTCGTCAGAGTTTTAGGGTCAGCCCCTGGCTTCTTCAGGAGGGGAATAACAATGGACTCTTTGAAGGTGTCGGGGACATAGCCTTGGGACAATGATTCATTCAAGAGGGACATGGCTGGGCCAGGGAGAGCAGAGAAGACGTCCCTTAGTATCCAGGGGGGCAGCAATCCTTGGGTGAGCCTGATTTTACTTTGGTCAACAGGTCCAGAAGTACTTCATGACTTATTACTGGGATCTGTACAATAGGGCAAGAGTTTGTTAGCGCGGTCGGGCATTCAGGCGTGGAACATATGGGAATACTAGCCTTAATAGTCTTAATTTTGTCAATGAAAAAGTTGTTCAGAGAGTCACATAAGGTTTGAGAAGGCGTGGGTTTTACTGTCACTCTGTCGAGATTGAATAGTTCATTAACTATTGAGAAGATTTCTTTGGAGTGGTTTGTGGAGGTCACAATTTTGGAGGCGAAATATGCAGCTTTTGTGGTCAGGATATATTTTTTGTAATCTTTCAGTGCAGCTAAATAAATGCTTTTATCCTCAGGTAGGTATTTACTTCTCCACCTCCTTTCGGATTGTCGAAGGGCTAGTTTTAAGGTTTTTAAGTCGGAGGAGAACCATCTCTGTGCCTTGTGGCGTCAGACTCGATGTATTTTCCTAAGGGGTGCACGTTTGTTACTGGCTGCTAGTAACCAAGCTGATAAGTATTCCTCGCTATGATTAATAGAGGATTGGGCAGGCGGGACAGTGTTTGTCAATGTCTCGAGGAATTGACTTTTATTGGTATTGTTCCAGCTCCTCGTTACCCCTCCATCAGAAGTAGGAGTTTTGACCCTCGTGAGATCTTTAATAATAAATTTGATCAGATGATGGTCGGACCATGGGCAAGGGACAACCATCGGGTTAGACATAGCAAGGTTGGCTGTCCATACCTGGTCGAGTATGTGCCCTTTAATGTGTGTGGCAACAGTCGCCTGTTGATTAAGATTTAGCCCAGTGAGTAGGTCAGTAAATTTGACAGAGTGAGGACCACCTGATGTGCCATTGGCCCAGTAATTAAAATCTCTGATCAATAAAAAATGTGCGTGATTTGTTATTAGGTGGGCTACCTGTTCACCTAGAGATTGAGGGAACAGTGGCATGTTCTGCGGGAGCCTATAGAGTAAAACACAAACCATGGGGGCAGAGTCAGATTCTAATTTGATCACAAGATTGTCTACTGACGGTAGATCAAAAGGAGTTAGTGCAGTAAATTTTAAGTTGTGGCGTATTATGGCTGCTATTCCTCCCCCCACCTTCCCCTGAGGGCGGTTGGCTTGAAAGATATAGTGATCACTAGGTAGTGCAGCTAAGATGTCAGGGGAGGAATCCTGTGATAACCAGGTTTCTATCAACAGGAGGATTTCCGGTTGTTCAGACAGTAGGTAGGTGTATGTCCAATTTGTGTTTTACCATGGAGCGGGTATTAAGTTAAATGACAGATCATGCCTGACTATTGTTTCTGTCCTGAGTCTGGGTGTGTCCTACAGGGTGGCCAGGATGTGAGAGTTCAGGAAAAGAGGTTCTAATTTCCATGATCCATTTCTTGACCAGACCAGTACCCGTATGAGGATTAAGTACATATTTCTCCGAGTGGAGCAGTTTAAGTTCAGCTGATGAATAGGTTATAAATTGGGCACAGTGACAGGCCCCTGGCCCCATACAGCCATGGACGGGTGCAGACGGGTTGCCTTTGGCGCACCGAGGCGCGTCCGCTGCGCTCCCGCGCTGCTATCGGCATTTAACGGCCGTAGACAGCCTTAGCTCCTCCCCCTCCTCAGTGATTGGTGCCCGAGTGGGCGTCGCACCAGGAAGTAAGTAGGGCCAATTGGAATGAAACAGCTAGTGCGGTGAGTTTCCTAGCATTCAAATTCAATACAGTTTTAAAAGGCAAATACAGTTTTAAAAGGCAAACATAAAAACCAACAGTTTTAAAAAAAAAGATCGCAGATTCAATCCAACGGGCAGCGGCACTTATCTTAGAGTATAAGATAGTGAGAACCCATTAGTCCTTTAGAGGTGATATACACTTGGAGAAGGAGAAACTGGAGCATATCTCTAGTTTCAAAGACTTGGGAATCATGCTGGTCATCAAGGCTTCATGGTCCCCGCATATTCAAAAGCAGAGGGTTTTGCTCTAGTACCAAGCAATGGCTATCCACAAAAAACATCAGGCATCACTAACAAGATCCACGCTCCCTGCTACAGAAGTGAATAAATTAAAGGCACAACTTGTGGCACTCTAATGTGCAGAAATTTTGGCCCGTGCCACTTGCGAGATTCTGACCCTGAGTGAGAATAGGTTTGCTCGCTCTCTGTTCCATCTCCCTAGGTACACCCCCCCTGATCCCAATGCTTTTTGATCTAGCTCTAAAATGGGTGGGTTGCATTTCCAGGTTAAGACCTCTGCTATTCTTGGTGAAGCTTTGGTCTATTGAGGAACTTGCGCCTTACAAGAACACAGCGAAATAACTTTTAACTTTTGATAAGAACACCATTTTTCGACTGTTTACGCACATACAAAAATGATTCTCAAGGCTGGGACTTGAAAGGTAATGGACTAATTCAGAAGGTTTATCTATGTCTTCTATAAAAGCACCTAAAACACACCTATTGGGAGCATGTCACAGCTAAACTCCATAGTAATCCCTCATTTGGGAGATTAACAGAAGGGTTATTGACTGTTGAGGTAACTGCATGTTATGAGACATTTAGGGACAAACTGCAACAACAGAAGGCAAAAAGTCTATACCTGATGTCCCGCTATTGCATATTAGAAATAGGCTCTTTTACATCTAGGTGACTGTAAGGAGCCAAATACATCCTATTGCTATATGCCCACTGTGCTCCCTGCCTTGTAAAGAAACTTATTCACATTCTCTTCTTCTGTAAGGCCTGTACAACTCCAAGAGCAAAGCAGATTTGACCTCTATGTATCAGACTTGGCTTTAGACAACACAATTAAGCTTTAAGGGCCATCAATTGATATTGTGTCCTCTCTGAGTAGGTACAGTGCCGGTTTTTGTGTAGTGAAAGCGGTGCCACCGCACCGGGTGCCAAGGTCAGGGGGGCGCCTTCTGTGCTTTGAAATCGATGCCAGTTGCACTGCTCAAACAACTGCACTTAGTCAGAAAATAAAATAAATTTTTTTGCGTGAACGTTCGGCAATTTCATTTAATTGATCTAGGCCGATAGAGCCGAGCTCAGCTCTCTCCTCGCACCATCAGTATGTCTTCTTGCCGCCTTGATTGCAAGAGACATTTTAGGCCAGCTCAATTTTGTGTAATTCACTTTCAGTTTGTAAATTGAATTAAAGTAAGTTGTAGGCAGGGCTGGCTCTGTGGCGGTGTGTTGTAAGTAAATCTCAATACACTTCAAGTTGGTTATAAGTAGATTTATTATAAGACACAGCTGAGTGCACACCTCGCCAGCTGACCAGACCATCAACTGACAAGAGTGGAACCTTCAAACAGTACAAGATAGAATGTACACAGGTATTCTGGGAGACTAATAAATAGGGAACACAAAGGAAGGTCTAATTACCACAAGTGGCCATCTTGTGAGAAGCACAAGTATACAACATATCTTCCTCCTTTACAGGGAAAAGAAAATAAGGAAACAGAGTATAACAGAAAGCTTAAAACATGGGAAACAACAACAACAATACGACACCAGACCATCAACTGACAAGAGTGGAACCTTCAAACAGTACAAGATAGAATGTACACAGGTATTCTGGGAGACTAGTAAATAGGGAACACAAAGGAAGGTCTAATTACCACAAGTGGCCATCTTGTGAGAAGCACAAGTATACAACACGGTGCAACATATATTCTGGTTTAAAAGCACCTGGCTGCATACTTTCCCTACAACAATTTTCAGGAAACAATAAACATGTCAGGATAACTCCGGTGATTAATGTTCTTTCTGGAGAGAGAGATCTGATCTGTTAAGTGGAAGTTTTGATTCAACATAAGGTAGCACAGAGAGTTAATATGCCTGCTGCAGGTTACTGCTTTTGCCAGAGAGATCCTATTCTTACTTGCAGTTTTTAAGATAAAATCCTAATGTAGAACAGTGATCAATTAACTGTCATCAAAGAGCTGCATGAAAACTGCATGGTATAGGTTAGAGATTTATGATTTTATCCCAGTCTGTCTTATGTAACGTTTCCCATACACTCATTTACACCCGTGTAATTGATTCAGTGGCGTAGCAAGGTGGGCGATCCACACCCGGCGGAACGCGTTTTGGGGCGGTGGCCTCTCACCCCCAGCTCTTACATGCCGTCCTACTTTTAAATTGGCCACCCCATTTTGCGATGCAGCGCGCGCAAAGGAATTTGTGTTATTTATTTAAATGTGTACTTACCTCCGTTCATCCATATTCCGGTGTTTACATTCCCCCACCCTGCCCCTCCCCCGCCCCGCCTCACCACCCCACGGATCTCCCTCCACGGACCGCTACTGGTTCCAGACAGTGCTGGATATATTTGTTTGTAACTAGTTTTTACCAGTTTGAACTACATATTGGTTTTAATTGATGTATAGTTTATATCTGTTTTCGCTGATAAAGGTCATGCACTTGCACTTCACCAGGCCGACTCCCAGTACGTTTGTATAAAAACCCTCTATAAGTGTTTGAAAAAATGTCTTTCCTTTTAGAGGATCACAAGCATTTTATCACGGTTTTTTTTGTTTTGAGAAATTGTGGAGCTGTAGGTCATATGACCCTCTGTTGTATTTGGCGATCTGTATTGGTAGTATTTATTACACGAAGGATTAATTACTGTGTTATAGTATTGTTTCTGAGAATTATTTTATGGATGAATTTCCGAATAAATATTTTGATTGATTGTTATAATATGTTGATGATTCTAAAATATTTGTTGCATCTCAGTTAAAGTTAAACAGAAAATGGGGTGTGTTTATCTTTGTCTTGCTGCTGATATATTTTGAAATAATGATAACATTTACATTGTAAAACAAGCAGAGGTTTTTACAGGTGTGATTCAAGAACTTTAACACTCTTTAGACTTTAACACTACCTCACCTTGCAGCAAGGAAATGCCAACAGAGAACTACATGTTAAAAGGATAAGCAACAACTTTTTAGAATGTGTGTGATCACAGGATGTATGTTCTAGGCAATCAAAACACAGACCTCGGTAATGCTTATTTTGTACGTCAATTGCTTACCTGGGCGTGCTGTAGCACCTTCCGCACCTCTTACAAGCAGCTCCTCTGCCTTCCAGTGAACATGCCACAATAGAGCTCAAACCTTCATCTAACATCATCAAATAAATAATGATTCTAGAATGCCTATTTTGGGAGGTTATTAGAGAAACGTGTCTGGACACAGAGAAATTATGTTTTTCTATAGACTGGTTGGTCCCTGTAAATTGCAAATTTTGAATAAAAAAAATGTCAGTGAAAAGTGCAGGTGTCTTGGGAAAAGGACAGAAAGGGAGGAAGCAGGGCTTTAGATTACATGCAATAAAATAAGACAAACCGTGCACGAGGTGAATATTGCACCTCTACGCATGCATTTTATTACTTCCTACTGACATTTGGCCTCTCCATGGTCATTAAAGTTTTTTGTGTCTTGCAATAGATTTACAACTACTCTTGCTGATACTTTATTGAACATAATTTACTGGTGTCAGCCTATCTCAACTGTATGCATTCTTATAGATGTTGAAACATTTATAAACATTGTTAGGGTAAACCTTTGGTGAAGTAGCATCTAATAGCACAGTTTTACCTTTCTTAGGAAATTAATATATCTTTATTACCAATGGTAACACAATTAAATGCATCTGACTTGGAAGAATAAGGGGTTGAGTTTGTCCTTCTAGTAATTGAACTTATGACAAGCAAGAGTCACACAGATGCCAGCAATAGGCACTTTAAATCTTTTAATGATTGAATAATCTTGCCTTTTGCCTGTAAACTTTTGAAGTTATACAAATGACTAACAGTAGTCAAAAATGTCCTCCTTAATGTATGTCAGGGGATTACTTTTAACCCTGAGGAGGACAAGATTCATATACATTACAGGAAATGTCTGGATTTAATTTAGAAAATGTGCTTGAAAGCATGAACTCTGATGGGAAATGAAGTGAATCTCCCTGGTTCAACTGTGAGCTTAAAGCATGGCTTAACTTGAGTATGTCAGCTAGAAAAGGGATAACGGTGGTGAAAGTTCTAGTTTCAATCAATCAATCAATCACTCAATCAGGGTTGGTGAAGCGCAACTACTCACCCGTGAAGGTTTCCAGGCGCTGGGGGTTTACACATCACTGTTTCATATGCGCACAGCTTTATCTGCAGCAGTCGTTTACATACTAGGTTTGAGCCTTAAATTCATTTTGCATTAACTTGGCAGAGTTATTTAACACATATTCCATGTTAATGTCTTGTGCTGTAGGCATATGCAAGTAGAAGAAAAAGAGCCCCATTTAGAAGTGCGAGAGAACTGAAACAACTGAAAATTGAGTTAATGCAATATTTCTACTGCAAGAAGACAAGGTACCAATTATGACTCAGATTTACTATTCTTCCGCTCGTGCGACACCAAGGGCCACTTCACGACTCCAAGCAGCACAAATAGTAGTGTCTTTCTAGCACTAGAGCGTATTAGTGACTAAAGTTAATACAAGCTCAGTACCAAAAATGCTTTGCTTTGCAGAGGTCCAGTCCCCTTTTATTGTATCAAAAGGGGAGAGTAACCTAATGGCAACAGTGTGGAGTACAGTGACTACAGTTTAGTGACAACAGTGTAGTATACTGTGCATTAGATGCAAAGCCAGACCTACTAAACTGACAGGACCTGACTTTGCATCCAATACTAATGACAAATTAAACCAGGCGAAAACAAGGGCATGAGGAACATCCATGACGTTTGCAGACAGGGCACTTTACAAGAAATCAATCAATCAATCAATATAAACTTTATTCGGATACAAATAAATATCCATAAAAGTGCAGACAAACAGCAGCATATTCACCGAAAAATATCAGCAGCAAAAGGACAGTTTAAAAGAATCCAGTTGAAATTAAAATTAGTCCTCCAGTAGTACAGTACACAAGATAGAAAGTGCAGAATCCATTAAAATGACATATATCTAAAAAGTTAAAATATCAAGGTAAAATACAAAGGATTCAGCAGGGGCACATAGAGTTACGAGTACGTACCGCCGCCTTCAAGAAAGAGCAAACCCGAAAGGTTAGCTCATCATTTTTTAAAGCAATGACCTTCCCATATGCAGCCTTATAGTCAGTCTCCAGTGATGCTTTAAAATACGGAAGTAAAAAACCTTTTAGTGAGTATTGAATAATAGCAGCAGAAAAATAAAAAGTGCAACATCGATTGTTTCTGTTGGCTATTACATGGACATGGCAGTAGATCAAGGTTAGAGGTAAACCCAGCGGGAAAGGAGAGCATAAATTTAATGGTGTCAGTCCTCAGCCGGAAGAGTATCCCCCTTTCCCAGCTACTAATTGGTTTTAATAAATAGCTAGAAAGTGTACGTGAAACATTCTCAATAAACATATACCTAGCGACTGACACTTTCTTGCGCTCTTTATCCAATCTGGCATCCCTATAGAATGCATAGAGAGCCATCTGAAGGGATTTACTGCTAATAGTGCCGAGGTCTAAAGGATTTAAAAATAAGTGTTCGCAATTGACATTGGATAAACCTTTGTGTACCGCTGCCAACCAAGGTATGTTCTTTCCCTTATCACATTTCAAGCAGTCTGATATTATCTCTCTGGTTAGTTGGGCCACGGGATTTCTCCAAACTCTCAGCCAAAATAATGCTGGGCGAGCCTTAATGTAATCTTCAATATATGGCAGGTTAAGTTCACAGTGACAGGCATATTTAGAGGAAGAAATAGGTGCACCCAGGATTTTACGACAGAATCTATTCTCCTCATCCTGGATGATGCCACTATTAGTATGTCCCCAAACTTCAGCGCCATAAGTGGCAATAGGTATACATTGCAGTCTAAAAATGTTAACAATGGCAGACACCACCTCTGTATTCCTCGGCTTAGATAGCCCGAGTATCGTGTTAGTAGAGTTTGTGAACTTCCTCCTGCAATAAGCCACATGGTCCGCCCATAATCCATTTGAGGCAAATACCAGACCAAGATATGGGAAAGTGCGAGTGCTCTGTAAACTATTGGAATTTAAAACTATTGATGACTTAAAATACTTCTTTGACCCACACACCATTAAAAAAGATTTTTTTAAATTAGTGGATAAATCCAAGGTGGCTATAAACTCTACAAAACCATGCACCAGAATGCGAAGGGCTTTTGGGGTGCGGCCCATCAGCACTGCGTCATCGGCATATAACAGGGCCGGAAGTTTATTGCCGTTAATGAGTGGGACGTCTTGGGTCAATGTTATCAGAGACTTATTCAGATCGTTGATATACAAGATGAATAAAAGAGGGGCTAGGACACATCCTTGCCTGACCCCTCTACCAACTTCAATAATTTTTTAGACCTCCCCGTCCCTGCTTATGCGCACCCGGGCGTGTAGGTCTTTATGCAGATAAGAAATGAAACATTTTAAGTGACATACTCGTTACTTGTTGCAATTGTACAATTGCACTGAAATGTGTACTGGAGACAGTACCTAGAGATCACACGTTAGACACAGCTGACTCGCCCTTGTGCAGTAGCGCAATTCTTAGTAGAGAACTAAGCAGGCTTTTGATGACATTGTTTGCACATGACTCTTAGTAAATGTGGCAGTGCATAATATTTCTGCTTTACTGCACTTTACGAAGGTATCATCGTTTAGTGTACTGCTGGTGGGCTGGCTTCACCCCTAATCATTTATTTGCGTGCTTTTCAGCATCCTCTACTTTCAAAACAAGCTATCATATAATCAATCTTTTTATTAAAAAACAAGTATTCATAGTTAAAGATGCGTTTTATACTCATTTCAGTACTCATTTTATTTTCTGTTTTCATCCCTCTTAAATTATGAAAGCTTATTTCGAAACGACAAGGCAAAATGCCAGTAGCGGCTGCTGTGCGGGTAGAGTGGTGAAGCCGGGGAGATGATGACGACGGATGACAGGGGGGTGGGAGGGAGGGAAGGGAACGGACAACAAGGAAACATTTGAAAGAAAATAGGGAAAAAGAACTTACCTGCCGCTCTTCTCCGTATCCTTGCTGCAGCACAGACTGCGCTATGGCCAATCCTGTTTCTGCTCTCATGTTTGAAAGCAACGTCCGGACTGGCCTGAGAACTGTGAATATGCACTCCCAGAGAGACTGGGAGCCTGTGCTTTGCTGTCTCCAACCCAGCAATGCAGCTGAGTTGGAGAAAGCTCAGTGCGCATGTCGGATTGGCCAGCCTTAGACAGCCGGCCAAACTGACCTGGCAACGATCACAGTGCAACCACTCCCTCTATCACTGCCCTCGTGATGGCCACACCCCCAAGACGCGCTCAGCCATCAGAACCTGAAAAATAAAACGATAATAAACCCATTTTATAATTGTTTTATTTTTCACGTTCTGAGGCTGGTAAGGGGGAGTGATGCTCCTCCACCATAGCGAAGAAGCTGCCACTGCAAAACATAGCAACATAGAGCTAGAGATGTTGGCTCTGGGAGTAATAGTGCATGAACCTCAACTCTTCAGGAGAAGAGGCCATGGAAAACTGCTTGTAGTGAAAAAAAGATTTCATACACCACGTTTAACAAAGTAAACGTAGTATGTGTTGCAAACGAATATCAACATTTGAAAAAAATGTGAATACATTTATGCATGAAGACAGACTAATAAGACAATTGTGGGCTCAAACATGGGTCATTAAAACTGCAATTTGAAAAGTAAATGCCATGTTATACTTTCTTTTGTTAACTTATATGTTTGTTTAAGCACATGTCCTACAATGGTGAAATGTTGTTTAGGCATTTGCCGTGAAGGTGATATATTGTCCTAAGTTTCGTGATCAATGCATGCCTAGGGCTAGTTGCAGGACCTTTGGAAAAGGCAGGATATTTCTTGTTGAAAGGCTGTAGAGGGCTAGGAGGAGCAAAGCCATTTGAAGGGAGAGAAAAGTAGAAGGATGGCCAAGATACCTTGCTCTGTCAAAGAATTTCACGAAATTATTACAGAGAAATGCAGGTATATTGCCTGTAAGCATTTTAGGTTTGACAATGTTTCAGTTAGGCCTCATTATTTTATTTTAACTGACAGCCACAGAATATTGCTGTCGTTTCAGCAAGAAGAAATATGCATGCTTTCCATAATTGTTATTTTCTATAAATAGGCAAAACAATCACTTTAGTATATGCTACATTTAATACAAAAGCCCATGGAATAGTTGTTATAAAAAATTCTTTTTTCACACTTCTTCTTTGTCAGGTATACCGTGTTGCAGTAGATGATTATTTTTATCTTCATGCATAATTTAATCTAATCTTTAAATGGTAAAGGGATATGCCACTTTACTGCTAGTCTATGTAGAGTACAGAAGCATGGCTCAGAACTGTGGATCGTGCCAAAAAAAGCAGTCCTTCTAAGTCATGGGCTTTCTGATGGAAAGGCTGCCAATCAACAGACATCAGTAAATTCTCAACTGCAAAAATTCAGGCCCATCACAGATAGGAATTCCAAGGTCTCCTGCCCTCTGTCACACACACTGCTGTACCACATATTTAAAGCTACACCTATGAGGTGAACTCTTTTCGCCATGTTAGTGACAGCCTGATTAAAGAAGTAATTGAGTAGGCTACCTGTGGTCACTGTGGCACATAGGGATCACAACAAACAAAACGGTTTGATCAGTGATATGCAGGAAACAACAAGGGTTTTAATCGTAGCATACTGGATTGTTGATTGTAAACTGCTAATGCTTATCTGTACGCAGTATTTATTAAGACTTGTGTTAGTGTTCACTGGACATTGCAAGGCAGGCAGTGACCGTGTTTGATAACGCAGAACACAATCCATAAAACAAGAGGGATGCTTAAGAATAAGTAAATGAAAAAAATATACATAATAGTTATCATTCGGTACAATGCAGAGAACCAGGAGGATTTAATATAATTTATCATAACCTGTGAGGGAAATTGCCTTTCCTCATTTAAGAGGAGATTATAAAAGGCTTCATAAAGAAAAAACCTTCAGTAGCATCTGGAAAAACTGAAAGATGTGAAACCATGGTTAGAGCGTGTCATTCCATCAAATCTTTCAGTAAGTACAGAGATTGAAGAAAAAGGAATATGGATTCCTACAATGCCAGCTGGGTTTTTATAAACGTGGGCAGTGATCATGTTGTGACTATACAACAGGGAAATGAGTCAAACATATTTTATCAAAGGAAAACATATGAAATCAAAGACTTCAACATTTGCAGAAAGATGTTTTGGTCATATGTGATTATAAATATATCCTTGGAAGTCTATGTGTGATCAATTACTAGACAATTATACGCTAGATGGGGAGAACATTTAAGAGCCATCACCAACTGTGATGTTAAATATATGATGGTATTACAGATTGAAATTAACAATAGCTAAGAAGATCTGAAGAACATTAGTTTTTCACCAATTTATTATGAGTGAGTAAACAGAAGAGGGGAATCCATTATATTACATTGTTGTAAGATGGGGGCATGCTTGATTAGTAAACTCAGATCGGTAGAAAAGGGTTTTAAAAAAGAGTCAGAGATGCAATCCCTTATGTGCAGTCACTGAAATTAAATGAAGAAATTGATTAAGAATGCAGATGCAGAAATATATTGGGATTTCAAATTGAGCCCCTAATGGCTAATAAATAACAGTATATTGCATTGTATTCCTACTATTCCTAGGTGATTCATTTAAATAGACAAGTTTCCATCATATTCTGCATTCTATGCTTACCTACTCACTTACATACTTCCTCTTATCCCAGCTAGCAGGTAGGGTAGCAACGAAGGACCTCTTCTTTTGGTCTTGGGCAAGTTTCTGTATAGTGCCCCAGTTGTGTTCAAGGGTCTTCATTTCTGTTTCCACAATTTGCTTCCAGGTGTTCTTTGGATTTCCTCCCTTCCATTTGCCTTCTGGTGTCCAGTGGAGAGCTATTTTTGTGATGCAGTCTTGTTCTCCTCTGATGGTGTTTCCTATGCGTCTCCATTTTCTCTTCATAATGATGGAGCCCGTGTTCTTTTGCTTGTATCTGGTGAACAGTTCCTTGTTGGAGATGGTTTGTTGCCAGAAAACAAGCAAGATTCTACTCAGGTTACTGGTGTGGAAGGCTGGCAGTTTGGTGATGTCCCTTTTCATCCTCTGCCAGCATTCTGGTCAATACAAGACTGTGACTTCCATGGCTTTCTTTTTTGCTGGCCTCCTGTCTTCAATAGCTTTCGATATGTCTTGTCTTATCCATTCTTGCCTCTTCCTTGGCTTGGGCCCAAGGCTTGTGTCTCTGTTCTTTACATTAATTGAAGGACCTGTTCCCATTTCTTATTGAGGTCATCTGCAGCTAGCTCCAACTGATCGTCCATGTCTGCCAGGAGTTGGACCTGTTTTTGATTTGTAAAATAAATGTCTTCTTGGTTTTGGGGGTCCTGTAATTTTGCCACATCCAAGTGCTGTCACCACGATGTTTTGAGTTCTGTTTTTCTGAGCTTCCGCTGACTGTTTCAAAGTCACTTGTTAATTGCATACCATATAAGGCCACTTAAGCCCTGGTGATGGATTAGAGTATGCATTGTGTAGGCCAGATTAATAGGAAATAGAGTGTGCCATTAGACTATTACCTGTACCAAAACCAGCCTTGCTGAACTCCTGGCAGGGGCTGCGCATACAAGAGACTGAGGTGTACAGGTGGGTGAGCTAATAAATTAACAAGTAGAACCAATCCAAGGGTATGGATTGATTCTAAGAGTCCGTGCACGAGCCCAGTATTAAACATATTTGCCATGCACATCATGCAGCACACATCATGTAAACACATGATAAAGGGCCTGATTTACATCTTGACGGGACTCCCGTCGTCCTTCCGTGGTGGCGGTTGCAAATACTCCATTGAGTAGACGGTGTCTCACCCACCGTATTTGGATGTATGCTGCGCACCTCCGTCAGCGCAGTAGACTCCATTGATGGCTACCAGTACTCCATCGCCATCAGACTGGCTGGTTTGCACTGAGACGATTCCTGGCTGTGCTGGTGTTGTCCTAGCAGCAGATTCCTGACAGCGTGTGTTACTGGTAGAGTGGAGACTGGTAAGTACCACTTTTATATTGTGTCACTAAAAATATAGGCTGTATTTGGTTCCAGAATATATGTAAGTATTGTGTCTTGCCCCATATCACACATACAATACTAACACTATTGAATGCACACCCACAGGCACCACAAACACAACATCCACAACCACCACAATAAAAATAAAAACATTAATTGTAAATACAGGTGTGTTTATTTTACCTTGATAAGTAGTAAAATTGACACTATGGCATTACACATGAGAAACAAATTGCATGTAAGAGCAATGTAAAAATAGACGCGGCTAAAGCAAATTTTCACATATGATTTATAGTAAGACAATTGTCAAATAACTTACCTTTGATCCTGGCAACAACGGGGTTGATTAGAGTTGTGGCCAAGTTGGAGCAGCTAAGGAAGGACCTGGACAACATAGTTCAAGATGGAAACAGAAGTGGGAAACAAAAAAAAAGTATGTTTTTACTTCATTTTCTTCAAATCCCCCAACTCATGTGTGGAGGTTTCCCCGCCACAGTTTCCCAGATAGAAAAACACATTGTGATTAGCCCGGTGGTAATTCTGGCTGGACTTCCTCCGACAGTCCCTTTTGCCTATGACGCCATTGACGCAGGAAGAAATTACTGGAAGTGTCGGCAGCACTTGGACGGTCTTTCGTCCATGGACCCACTAACATCTAAATTGAGCAGACGGACCGCCAAGTAGGCAGGTAGTGAAACTGTTGGAGAAGTGATGGCAGGATCATTACTGCCAAGTTCTAAACCAGGTCTAAAGTCTCTTAAAAGTTCAGAAAAGTGCATAATCACAGCATGTATAGGAATTTAGTAAAATTGACAGTTTTTATACATGAACTTAGAAACCTGTCTGCCACCCTGCTAGGACGACAATGCCATTGGTGAACTAAGAGACAAGTCAGTTGTGATATGCACCCTAAACGTCACCTACATTCTTATTATAGATGGAGCAACATTGCATTTTGTTAAAGCAATCATTAGTTTTTTGTACAGCACACATTTGAACCCACATCTTTCAAGGTGCAGTCACATTTGAAAACAAAGAAAAAGGAGGCTCAGTTAAATAAAATATTTGCCTAAGATCATACACTTTGTGATTTGAGCCGAGATTAATTACAGGTTTTCTTGTTTCACAATGAGCACAAGGTGCACAATGTGTTCAAGGTTGTCTAAAATTGCTTTGGGTTGATCATAGAAGGTCTCAAGCTGTGCCAGTGTAAGACATCTGCCGAAAGGTTTCAGTGACTTACCTCACTCTATTGTTGCACGTTGTCTGCATGGTGTAGCAGAGGGCATGAAGGATGGTGGAACCTTCAGAAAAGGCCAGCAGGGCAAGAGGCCTGAAAGGAGGCATGGCCAGTCTTCCGGAGCTCCAGTTCCCAGACAAAGGAGAACGTGAAAGTACATACTCCTGCAAACAGATACACTGCGCATGCTCAGCTAAAACATAGGCAGGGTTTCTGTTAACTGCATGTGACGAGACATCACAGAATCATCAGAGCTTATCATTTTGATTAATCCAGGTTAGATAGAGAAGGCTTGATCTGCCCTCCTACCTTCCATTCGATGAACCTCCTCGACTTGATCCCTTAGAGGTTGACAGGTAGTCCCGGGCAGTACAGGGCGGAAACCAGAGCAACCAGGGCAACCTTAGAAAGTGACATTTGGAGAGCATTATAATTGGTGCTACCAGGAGGGCTGAAGATGGTCGAGCCAGCGCTGGAACAAGGTAAGCTCTGGCTTTGCCCAGCACATCTGCAAAGGTTGGCACGTACGCACTAGTGCATGAGCCCGCGAAAAGTGCCTGGCCGACTGACCCTCCTGAAGCCACAGCCAGAAAAGCAGAAATATTTGTTTTTGTTGATTCTGTAATCACTACAACAGCAATTGGACAATTAGCATGTTGATATTGAAAGAATTGGGTGGGTGGTGCCCTTTTGCCCAAATCAGGCAATCGCCATTGCCTTAGACAGGTAATAGAAAACAGCTTTGTTAAATATTTAACCCTGGGCACCCTATTTTTATGGATTGTTGGGTATGTTTGAGAGTTGCTGTGTATGAAGAAAAGCTTATGCTGCACAACGCATTGTTCAGGAACTACACAGAACCTGCGGTATAGACAGAGCATTGAGACACGCTTGGCAAGTGGAGTTGCATCAGTAGAAAAAGGGTGGTACATGATAGTGTCTTGCAGCCATAAACAACAAAAGAGTTTGGCAGAGCATTATAATGTGCTTGGGACTTCATTCCTGCAAACTAATCATGCAGAGAATGAAATTGTGGAAAAACATACGTTTTAGGAACGAGACAACAAGATGGAGAAGCTTTGAACAGTTAAATGTTGGTGCCTAGAGTGATTGCAGCAAATTTTAATGTTTGTGGTCTCTATGAAAAAATGTTGTAAAACCGGTTGGTTTAAAGGACTAATAATAATACATTTCAGGAACTGTAATCATATACATACATGGTAATGTAGTGACACCCAAAAAGAATCTTAATCAGCCTATCAGCGAAGCCCCTTGATTGGAAAGTAAAAATATATTGCATTCTTTTTTTTAAATTAGTGGCATTTTATGCAAAATCAGAAGCACATTTATTGAGAAGCCGGTAGCTCTGCAAAAGCTAATGTGGAAATGAAAAATATTTCTATGGAATATAAAGTGTGATTTTGTGGCTTGTGAAATATGTGAGGCACCCACCTTAAAACAGTAAGACACCATTTGTCATGCTATCATTGTAACAGACAGCAACAATCATGAGGAAGTTGTCTGGGTTTCTGCAAAACAAATAGTAGGGCAATAATATGGTTATTTCTTATGTCTCTAGGGTACTGTATGGATCAGAAGTAACCTCTTTGTTGCGAAAAAGGAGGCCCTGAAAAGTTGGTGGACTATGGGGCATATGTATCAAAGGATACATTTGCGATTCTCAAATAGCGATTTTTATAGAATCGCTATTTGAGAATCGCAAAACGCTATGTATGTAGGATTTGCAAATAATTTTCTGGCACATGCATCAAGGAAGGCTTTTGCGATTCCTTAATTTCGTTTATTAAGGAATCGCAATTAAGGAATCGCAAAAGCCTATGCATGTAGGAATCGCTATAAAAATAGCGATTCCTAAACATTCCTTAATTGCGACTCGCAAATTGCGAGTCACAATTAAGGAATACCTTCCTATTCATTCCTATGGGCCTACATGCCCATAGGAATGAATGGGAGATTGCATGCGCAATTTGCGATTACCAGTGGGTATTTGCAAATTGCTCATGCAATTTCAAGAGTGCAAGGGTGTCAAAATGACACCCTGTTGCACCCCTGAAATTGTGATGTGCACCCATGTTGCGCACACACATGCCCCAAGGGCATATGTGTGTGTAACTTAAAACTTAAAAAAATGCATTTTAGTGCATTTTTCAAAGTTTTTCGCAAATTACAGACAAGTTTGATTTGTCTGTAATTTGCGGTCTCAAATAGCAAAATCGCTATTTGTAAGTGCTTCTAGCATTCCATTTAAGGAATCGCAAATTGGGATTCCTTAAATGCAATCGCAATTTAGGAATTCACAAAAAATTGCGAATTCTTAAATTGCGCTTAGGAAACACTTTCATGCATCTCCAAAGGCTAATTTGCGATCGCAAACGGCCGATTTTTGCGAATCGCACCGTTTGCGATCGCAAAAACCTTTGATGCATGTGCCCCTAAGTGAATCCTACATATTCCTTAATTGCGAATCGCAAATTGCGATTCGCAATTAAGAAATCCCTCCCCATTCATTCCTATGGGCCTAGAGGCCTAGAGGCCCATAGGAATGAATGGGAAGACATTCTCAATTTGCGATTCTCAATTAGAGAATCGCAAATTGAAAATGCAATTTCAAGGGTGCCAGGGTGTCAAAAGGACACCCTGTTGCAGCACTGAAATGTGCATGTGAGCACATGTGGCACACATACATGCCCTGTATGTTCACCACATGGCACTTTGGATAACGCAAAAAAGTGCATTTTTCAAAGAAATCGCAAATTACCACCAACTTGAAGTTGGAGGTAATTTGCGATTTCTTAAGGAGAAATAGCACAACTTGGGTGCTTTTTACATCACATTTAAGGAATCGCAATTTGCGATTCCTTAAATGCTTTCTCAAAATAAGGAATCGCAAATTTTGAGATTCCATATTTTGCGAGGGCCTTTTGGGATGATACATCCCAAAAGGCTTTTTCCCGTACGCAACCGTTTGCGAACGGGAAATAGGCTTCATACATATGCCCCTATATCACTTTAGACAGAATGTGCTGGGGACAGATTTCATCGTATGCAAGACCATAATCTATTACTTGGTTCTGGTTGCTGTGAAAGGGACTGGTCGGGCAATGTTGTAGCTGCACTAATGAATGTTCAAAGTGGAATACTTGCAGAGAGATGGAAATGGAATAGTAGAATACTTGTTGAGTATGCCGGAAGTGTGAAAGATGGAGTTGATAAAACATGACATTGATGACGTTTGTATTGCAATGAGCATTGACAAAGTGATGGGGAATATAATGAAGGCTATGCAGTTGGGTCACTTACAAGAAGAGGAAGTTCTTTGCACAGTTAAAGAGAATGTGGGGAAAAGGTAGCTTGACAAAAAGTTGTTGAATCAAGAGCAGGCCTATTTCAGTAGAGGGCCAGAAATATTGTGCAGGATGTTGTTTTGTATTATGGGGAAGGACTAGAAGTAAGCTAGAGAGTGCATAAAAACTGGGCATAGGAAATGAAGGCCATGCTGAGAATAAGTGTAGTAAAGCAGCAATTAGGGTATAACTTTGGAGGCTGAGTTTCAAAAAGGAAGTTGTGTGCAATATGTGCACGTGTAGTGCGTATTATTGGAGGGACAAAACAAAAATGATTGTCAACCATCCTGCTTGGAGAGTACCAAAGCCAGATACACCCAGTTACAAAAATTGTGCTTGACATCACTGTTCCTTTTGTAAAACTTGGATTCCGTCACACAAATGCTTTGCTTGTAGTAGATCACTACTCAAGTAGGCTAACAGCAAAAGTTGTACAGCACATGAATAGCACATTTGTGGTCGAATTTCTGGGGGAGTTGTTTGTGTTAGAGGACTTTCCAAAAACGGTACTGATGGACAATGGTGCTCAGCTAGTGTCTAGAAAAATGAACGAGTCTTTGGCTTATCCAGACATTCATCCAATTAGGAGGATTCTATTATCTACAAAATAATTGATGAGTGTATGCTGCAGAACAATGTATCCTACAATAGGTAACGGAGTGTCATAGCCAACACCACTGTCAGTCATATTGCCTATCCTTCCTTCCATTTCCATGGATGTCATGCTCTTTTGATGGGACTAAAGTATCAGGGTACCACTAGGAAACTTTGTGTGCGACAATAAAGGAACAGGCCAAATCATTCCTATTGAATATCAAGTCAGTTTATGCGCTAGAGTAAAGTGCAACATGAAAGGCATCAGATTACCCTTGATAACATATGTGGTTAAGTGAAATCCAATGTTTCTGAAGGAGCTCCTTTCCCTGCGATAGAAAGAAGGTTCTGCAATGGGCACATCAACCGCACATGTAATGTGGTCATGCCTTGGTAGCCAACCCGGAAGCACCTCGAGCAGAGTACGCATTTAGGACCGGATACTCTCCAGTGGCTTGCATAATGATTGAAGAGGAGTCACATCGCTTTAGTTTGTAATATGATCTCCTGAAAAACTGAAGGAAAGAGTGCAGATGATTTAAATCAAAATACATAATGATTTAAACATTTTATGTTTTTAATTAGAAAATGTGTTAGATTTAAAAAAAAAAAAATCTTAAAGGCTCCTTTATTTCAACTTCAAAAAAGCACTTTGAAGAATAATTAAATTTTTTACCAAGATATTTGGGGCCCTATGTAGGTAAATTACATTTACCGATTCTAAAATACCGAATTTTACCGATTCGGTATTTATGAATCGGTAAATGTAATGTAGGTAAATTATTACCGATTCGGTAAATATCGGTATTTAAGAATCGATATTTACCGAATCGGTAATGGCAACTGGCTTCCCATTCATTCCTATGGGCCTGGAGGCCCATAGGAATGAATGGGAAGCCAGTTGCCATTACCGTTTCGGTAAATACCGAATCGGTAATAGGGGAGGCATTTTCATGGGTGGCAGGGTGTCACATTGACACCCTGTTGCACCCCTGATTCGTGCATGTGTGCACATGTGGCGCACATACATGTCCTAAGGGCATGTATGTCTGCCACATTGCACATTTCAAATAGCACAATAATGCTTTTTTACAGGTATTCGTCATTTACTATCAACTTTTAGTTGGTGGTAAATAACGAATCCACACACCGACGAGACACTCCCCCTACATATCATTTCAGGATTCGGTATTTACCGAATCGGTAATTTTACCGATTCGGTAAATTACCGAATCCTGAAATATGCCCCCTACATAGCAAAAGCCTAAATACCGGTCGGTAACGGGATATTTACCGAAAATCGGCCGTTAGCGACCGGTATTTGGCTTCCTACATATGGCCCTTAATCTTTAAAAGAACGATTTTGAGAAAAGTTCATTTGTTTAACATGAATGCTTGTCAAACGCATAAAAGAATTGAGAAAGTTCATAAGTCGAACTCTTACAACTATTTAAAAGGAAAGAATATTCATCGGAGCTGAAACTTTGTGAAGTGGAGCAAGTGTTGTGAATATGTTATAAAAGGTGCAAGGTATGCCAAAACGGTAAATAGGGTTGCATTTGACACCGTTACTGATAATAAAACACAAATATTAAACATATGATTTTCACCGAAAATGTTTTCTGAGGATATCAAGCATGCATGAGGAGCATGCATGAGGAACAATTTCTAAGCATTAAAAATTACTGAGAGATTAAATGAGGTAAAGATTTTGCTTTTTGAATTAATGCTCATATTACTTGACACTGCTTAAAACCAGGAGACTGACAGAAGAAGCATATTGACTATGCAAGAAGAAGTCACCCTTCTACAATTCCAGTGAGATGAATCTTTCTCTCTCTCTCATCAAATCCCATTTTCCCTTGTGCACCGATTCATGGATGTTTAAAGACTTTTTATTCTCGTGTGTGCAAACGTATGAAGCTGGTAATTCATTGATCCTACCGTGCCAGTAATAAGCAGGTTAGTGCCTCTAGATTTGATAACGGGTAAATCTTGCACCAAGAAGGGATACGTGAAATATTCAATTTCCCTGCACATTATCAGCATAGCAAAAGAGGTAGAAGAATTATCAAACGGTAATGTGTAGATGCGGTATGAGTTATATATGTACCCATGATTTAGCTGTGCGGTAGTGGTGTGAAAGGAATTATGAGTGACAGACTGAAACAAGAAACTGAGCTATTATCTAAAGGAGAGTACAATTTGATCAAGAGCACAAATAATATAGAGAATAATATAGGGTCATGACAGTACCTAGGTACATTTTCAGTCAGGAATACTATACTGTTATAGTTTTTTTCATTAAGGGGTCGATTCCGATCTTGGATTTTTTTTTCCCGTACGACTCGTATCTGTATTTTTTTACGTACGAATCGTACAAGTCTCGTACAAACGGCGAAGTACGATTCGTACGTGAAAAATACATATGAATCGCCTTGGGAAAAGTCTACGAGACGTTCCCGGACAGTTTTACATACAAATCGTAAAACTGAAGTCCGATCCGTACCGCCCGTCCGAAAACGCAAGCGCATGGAAAAGGCTCCGTACGGAGCGAACTTTGTACGACCCGTACCCCGAGTACACTTGTGCCCGGGGTACGAGTCGTACAGCCCCCCCAGCCTCCCACCCCTCCCGCGTACGTCCGCACCGTACCCCAGGCGTACCCCCCACCCGCATATGTCTGCACCGTACCCCAGGCGTACCCTAATCCTCGCGTATGTACGGTCCGTACATACGCGAGGATGGGGGTACCCCTGGGGTACGGTGCGGACATACGCGGGTGGTGGGTACGGTCCGTACATACGGGGGGTGGGGGGTGCGGTCCGTACATACGGGGGTGGGGGGTACGGTCCGTATATACGGGGGGTGGGGGGTACAGTCCGTACATATGCAATGTTGGGGTACGCACCGTACATGATGACACGTACGATATGGGTGATGGCGTGTACGTCGCGTAGCGGGCCCCCTTTTCATTGTGCATCGCAGCGTACTTAGCTTTTCCGGCACTTTTTGGCTCCCGTAAAAATATGGGCGTGCGGAGTGCTGTGGGTACGAATAGTACTTGCTGGTCCGTAAAACACTGCCTGACTCCGTGCGGACGTCGCGAACGCGCTGTCCAGGATCAGAATTGTATGTATTTTCTAGCCGTACGGTGTTTTTTACGATTCGTACAGAAATGATATTTCTGTACGAATCATACTTGCTGGTTTGTAAGGTGGAATTCCCAAGTACGAGTCGTATGGAGAAAACGCTCCGAACGACCATTCGTACCCGGGTTTTACAGGATCGGAATCAGCACCTTAGTAATGGAAATAAATTATGGCATTTGGGGTCTAGGAAACGGAAATAAATAAGGTGTGGACATTGCTCAAACATTAAGAGGAGTGTCATTTTGATTTTTTTTAAATTTAGTTGTTAAGAAAATGTTCATGTTTAATTTTAGATGACAGTTAAAAAAGAACATTGATTGGGCTGAGGAATGAGTTAGTACAATAAAATAGAAATTAATATAATATGATTGTATTATTAAATGGAGAAAGGAAAAATGGATAACGGACAGTATGATGGCTAACAGTTTCCGTAGGGTGCCCTAATGGGCATGCTGGAAGAAGGTAATGGCAACAGATTTAAAAAGGCTACTAATATTGATCTCAGTAGATGACTAGGCAATTATTATTTTAGAATTTCAGATTAAAGAAATAGTTTTGAGTAGCTTTTAGTGGATTACTGACTAAAATAACTTTTAAGAGAAAATGCAAATTCTAATATAGATTTATAAGAATAATTAACCTACAGGAAAAAAATAGAAATTTGATGTTAAAGAAAAGGAATAGATGTTGCTTGGCAAAATCAGAAAAACACTACAAAAGTCGAAGTTTATTTAAGTTGTAGCTTTAATTACACTGTTAATATTTCATTTTAATAAGAATCAAAAAATTAGATACATACATTTGTCAATGCAAACGAAATAGGCACTTTACCGAGGATGCTCAGAGATGATGAACTGTTGTGCTTAGAAAATGCATGTACAGCAGAAAAGGGGAACTCTCCAAATAATGTAAACAAAATTCAGCAGAACTTTACTGACAATATGCTCGTTTAAATAGCAGTTCTATGAAGTCGGTTTATGTAATACATTTGTTCAGTATTCCCAAATATAGAACTTGCATGTTCTCGCTTTGTTAATTTTGCAGAAAATAATCAGCATTGTGAATTAGAGAGAGAAGATTGACAAGGCTGATGTTTTAGTCCAAATGAATATACTTAAAAGTTATCATTACGCGTTTTGACAATTGTTCATAGCTGGGCTTTTGCAAATTGTAAATCTGGAACTATGCTTAACCAATACATTTTTTTAAATGACACTTTTTAAATTGCCTCCCGCTGTTTTGGTTTGCAAATTTATATTTGCATTTATATTTGCAACAGACTTGCAAACAATGCAAAAAGTGAGAACACTGTTGCTTATCGATGCCAAAAGGCGGTTTTTTTATGTGTTGAAATGTGATTGCATGATAGTTATTCTTCAAATTTAGAATTTGGAGTGAGAGTATTGATTGTAATAAGGACAGTACACTATTATCGTGTTTGTATATAAGGGAAATTGTGCCAAGGTAGGAATTCCAATTATGTTAAAAGACTGATCCTAAATGAGTGAACCGTTTCATTTGGAGAGTCTGAAAAATTTCGGATGAGTCCTAGAACATCCATTGACTCAGTAGAATCTTTGGCTTTTTTAGTGGATTGCCATTTCAAGCCATATATTCCATTTTCCTGTTCCACTGATTTTGTCAGATACAGTATTTGAGAAGTTTACGAGACACTTAAAATTCGTTGTGTAAAGAAATAGAAAAAACTGGTGTACTTGAATACAAGAATAATTTATTGTTGATAAATTGTGAGCTATGTATGTAAAGCATTAGTACTTTATGAGATCAGAGGACGATATGTCCTGAGGTAGGCAAGGAGCAGGCGAGGTTTGGTTACTCGAGGAATATCATGGGAGAATGTCAGAAACAGAACGCTAAGATCATAGAGAGTGTGGAGACTGGTTTAGGAGAACCTGGGGCTTAAAGACAGGAGCTGAGTTTTCAAGGTTGCAGGAAATTTGGTTACTGAATAAGGGGATGGACCCCTACTCAAGAATCAACCATTATTTTTGTCAGGATGAACCACAAGCAAACCTCAAATTAACCTGTGCTTAACCCTCTGGTAGGTTGACAAAAAAGCAGTAAGGCTTGTAGGAGCTTTGCATTGATGGTTACTGTAGGTTGTTGATGCTGCTGCAAAAAATGCAGATCTCACATTGCTGATAATTGGTGGCAGTTGTTGTAGTGTGAAGAGTCAGGTTCACTGGAGCTTTGCGTTGATCGTCAGCAGGGACGGCAGGATTTTGACTGTGAACCCCCATTTGTGCTCATGAAGAGCCCAAAACTTCCGGATTTCAAATTTTCTTTGAGTAAGAGTTCTACTAATGCCAAACCAAGGATCCAGGTCCTGAGGGGAACCTCTTAGGGATCAGGAACTCAGTCCAGCAGAAGCCAGGAGGGTCAGGCAGTTTCAATTGCAGGTCCAGGCAGCAGGTCAGCTGGGCAGATGCAGGGAGGTCTCCGGAGCTTATTATGTCCCTGTAGCTCAGAACAGGCGGTTAGTTAGCTGAACCTTGGTGTCACTGCAGCCTGGGATGAAGGGTGTATATCTTGTCTTCCTTCTCTACCAGCAGGCTTTGCCTCAAGCAACAGGGCAGCAAGGCATCCTTCTTCTGTAGTATCCACAGGTCCAGGAGTGTACTGGAGAGTTGGGTCTGAGGGTCAAATATGTATACTTGTTGCCAGCTTTGAAGTAGGAGAAGATTCCAAAGGGTTTCATCCCTAAAGGTGGTTGGAATTTTCTTCCTCCCTGCCCTGACCGCATTGTGTCTGGAGGCAAAATAGATTATTTTGAGACCCTTTGTGAGTGTGTTGAGGCAGGGTCTTTGTTATACGCAAGTGTGGTAGGTGACCACTCCTCCCCTCATCAACTCAGAGATGGCCCAACCTGCCAACATCTATTCTTCCTATGTCACACTGTCTATGAGTAATTCAAATAGACCAACAGCCACCTACACCTAGTCATGTGGCCCAGGATACAGTCTGCAGGTACCAAATGGTTGGGACAAGAACATTCCAACTTTCTAAAAGTCGCATTTCCAGAATTGTGACATGAAATGTGGCCGTATCATGAAAGAGGGTTTTAAATTACAATACTTTAGATTCCAAAATTGAGCTTTCCATCTGCTCCCTACTGAAAATAATTGTTTCATTACTGTAATAAGGTAAGCCAATGTTATCTTATGGGAGAGGCAGGCCTTGCAGATGAGGAAAACAAATTGAACAATGTTTCACTACCAGGACACGTAAAACCTAAACATACATCTTACTTTTTAAGTCCATCGCACTCTGCCCTCTGGGCTGTGTAGGGCCGACCCTGGGGACGACTGATAGGTATTAAAAAATAAATTTTAGGTCTTAGCAAAAGGTTTATTTTGTCAAGTCGTAATGGCAATTTAAAACTGCACAGACAGTCTGCATTGGCAGGCGTGAGACATGCGTAAGGGCTCCTTAAGTGGGTGGCACAATCAGTGCTGCAGGCCCACTAGTAGGATTTAACTTACAGGCACTGGGTACATGGAGTACCACTTTACTAGGGACTTATAAGTAAATTACATTTGTCAATTGGGTGTAAACCAATTTTACCATTTTAAAAGTAGAGAACACTAGCACTTTAACACTGGTTAGCAGTGGCAAAGTGCGCATAGAGTAGTAAAGCCAACAAAAACAAATTCAGCAAAATCAGGAGTAGTGAGGCAAAGAGTATAGAGGAAAATCACCCCAAGAGTGATAGGTGTAACACATGTCTTCCTCAGCCGAAAGCGGGGAGAACTACCCAACCTCCTGGATGTTCTCCTCACTAAGGCAATAGCACCTGTAGAGGCCTTCAGCATTGCTGTGGTCTGACCCTGGGCGGTGTTCCACCATGGGGTCCATTCCCTATAGAGAGATGGACCACTTCAACAGTTTGGGATTTCCACCACCCATTTGCATGAGCCATCTGAGGCACCTGTGACCTGTCTAATCCAAAAGTGAGTCCTAAACAGGTAAGGACTCAGCTTCTTCAGTGCCCCACCCACAGCAAAGGCCTCCCTTTCAAAGCACTCCATCTCTGCTTCTGGGGAAGTAACTTCCTGCTAATGAAGGCTATAGGTTAGTTAAGGCCTCCCTTATTTAACTGTGCTAATACAGTCCTTAGGCCATGCTGTGAAGTGTCTGTCTGCACTTTTAACTCTTTGGAGCAGTCAGGAGCCTTGAGTACAAGTGTTGTAAGCATGGTCTCCTTGAGGGTGTCGAAGGCTTCCTGACAAGCCACTGTCCAGATCAACAATTTTATCTGCATCTTCAAAGTTAGCTGAATTAAGGGTACAACAATGGTGCCATATTCCTTAACAAACCTTCTGTAATGTCCGGTGAGGCCCAGGAAGGCCCTCTCCTCAGTCTGAGTTTTTTGGGGTTGCCAGGCCAGGATAGTCTCATTCTTGGTTTGAAGGGGCTGCACCTTCCCCCTGCCCACCATGTGTTCAGAAACACCACAGTGTCCTGCTTTGTCTGACACTTCCTAGCCTTGATAGTTTCTCACCTGTTGCAGGTGTTCCTCCCACCTAGAACTGAACACAGATATGCCATTTAGATAGGCGGCACAAAATACCTTCTTTACAGCCAGGACGCTGATCATTAACCTCTGGAAGGTGGCAGGGACATTCCTTATACCAAAGTGAATCACCTGAAACTGGAAGTGGCCTTCTGGGGTTGTGAATGGTGAAATTTCATTATCCGTCTCAGTCAGTGCAATCTGCCAGTACCCTGATGTTGGATCAAACGTACTGAGGAACTTTGCAGCACTTGCCCTGACGATGTGCACATCAGCTCAGGGGATGTGGTGAGCGTCAGTCTTGGTGACAGAATTGAGTCCCCTCTAGTCCCCACCGGAGCTAAGTTATGGGGTGGTGACCGTTGGGGCGACCTTGGGTACCATCACAACACCAGATTCTGAGGAGTATTTCTTGCTCTTTTTACTGCTTATATAAATATTTTAAACCTGTTTTTAAAAAGTCTAAACTTTGAGAGTGGTGCTAGGTCGTTTTGGGGGGATTTCAAAGTGTGTGAAGTGTTATTGCACTGTAATGGTGGAGTTGCTGCACAGGATTTTGCAGTGAACTAACTTGTTGGACCTGGGGCCTTTTGCAGGTTTATCCCCAATCTTTTCACCTTCATCCTGTATTTTTTCTTACCTGTTTTTGTTGGCTTTAGGACTCTGGGCACTTTACCGCTGCTATTCAGTGCTAAAGTGCATGCGCTCTCTCCTTTAAATTTGGTATGATTGGCTTATACCTGTTTGACATATTTAACTTGCCTGTATGTCTATTGTACTGTGGTATACCAAATATACACAGTGACTGTAAATTAAATGCTATTAGTAGGCCTGCAGTGCTGCTTGCACCACCCACAGAAGTAGCCTTTCAAACCTGTCTCAGGCCTCTGCCACTGCAGGGTCTGCGTGAGCAGTTTACTGCCACAATGGCTTGGCATTCAAAGTTACTTGCCAGGCCTGAAACTCCCCTTTTACTACATATAAGGTCACTCCTAAGATAGGCCCTATAAACATGGTGCTGTGTAAGTAAAAGGTAGGACATGTGCCTTCAGTGCGTGGCATGTCCTGGTAGTGACAAACGGCCTATTTGGTTTCTCACTGCTGTGAGGCATGCTACTCTCATAGTTTTGCATTCCCTTATTGTTGGACTTGGCCCTTTTTGCAGGGTCATCCCTGAACATTTTGCTTTCCTCCTAGCCTTTTTTCTGACATGGCATTGGTGGTTTTGGGACTCTGGGCACTTTAGCACTGCTGTCCAGTGTAAAGTGTGTGTGCACTCTGTGATAAACATGGTAAGATTGGTCTACACCTGTTTGGCCTATTTACTTTACCTGTCAGTCCCTTGTAAAGTGGTATCTCATATACCCGAGGCTGGTAAATTAAATGCTACTGATGGGCTTGCTGCGCTGATTGCGCCACCCACCAAAGTAGCCTTTCAAACCTGTCTCAGGCCTCTGCCATTGCAGGGCCTGTGCACGCAGTGTTACTGCCGCTGTGTCTTGACACCTTAAGTGTGTGCCATGTCTGTGACCCCCCTTTTACTACATGTCAGTCACCCCTAAGGTAGGCCCTAGCTAGCCCTATGGGCAGAGTGTATTGTAGGGAAAAGGTAGGACATGTACCGTAAGTGTGTGACATGTCCTGGTAGTGACAAACAGCCATTTTGGTTTCTCACTACTGTGAGGCAGCCCTCCCATAGGAATGCATTGGGGATTCCCTGATAAGTTTTTCAGTGGTAATTCCTGATATGAGAGGAGCAGCGTGGTCAAGGTTGGTATGTTTGGAATAGTAATAATAAATGCTATGCAATGGTGTGCGCAGATTTATTATAACTATTTTAGAAATGCGACTTTTAGAAGTGGGCATTTCTGTGTGCTATGTGTCTGCCTGCCTGATGTGAATTGCATGTCTGGCTTTGGAGTGACATGGACTGGTGAGGTGTGTGTTGCTCCAGGAGGGGCAGGGTGAGTCAGCGCTAGGCTGCATAGGCCATCTGCATTTGGAGTAGTAGGTGGAGTAGTCCCCTGGCCCTGAATAGACCTGTGCCTGCCTATGTGAATGCTGGATCTGCCCCTCTGTGGTGTGTCTGATGGCAGAGCCCCCCTCTCACAAAGGAGGGTGTGAGCACTGTACACAAAGAGCCCACCCCGCGTTCAGGCATATTGGACTGCCGCCTTGTGGGTATTTTTGGCGGGAGAGCGGGAGCCCACCCCGCCCTGCCGGTTCCTCTGGTGAGCGGGTGCCCAGCCCGCATTGTGACCTCTTTATTGGAGTGGGTGCCCAACCCACATTGTGTGCTTT
Organism: Triturus cristatus; assembly: GCF_964204655.1. NCBI lineage: Eukaryota > Metazoa > Chordata > Amphibia > Caudata > Salamandridae > Triturus > Triturus cristatus. The sequence goes on from NC_140582.1 coordinate 362,642,687, forward strand.
GTGGGAACCCACTCCGCCTTGCTGCCGATTTAAATAGCGAGTGCCTACCCCGCATTGCTGATTACTTATTGGTGCCCACCCTGCTGTGGTGTTTTATGTTATGGCGGGAGCCCACCCCGCCGCAAGGAGATCACTGCCGCGGCCCGAGTATGAAAGAGAAAGCTGCCGCCTCCACAAGCGACCCGGAAGCCAGGCAGCCTTGCCTGGTTGTGGACAGGGCCGAAAAGGAGGCCGCGCGATGTAGGCAGAGTTGTGCCTACAGGAGGGCAGGATCCCAACACGCCTACGTGTCCGGGAGCGAGAGGAAGTCGGTGCCTGCCCGAGCAGGGCTTCCGTGTGCCGGTGGGAGCCCGGGCTGTTGCCCAGGAAGTTGCCGGAGAGCAAGGACCAGTCCACCCGCCTTCTGGCAGCAAAGGAGGCCCGCATGGATGCAAGTGCAAGGTGAGCACTTTTTCTCTTGTTTGCCAAAGAGCAATACCGATCTGCCCATTTTGGGAAGCCAAGGACATAGGAAAGGCCAGCCAGAGGAGTCCTGAGACGCCACGGTGAGTGGGGCTGTGAGGGAGCCTTCTGCTTCATGTGCGTGGGGTGCCCCGGTAAAGTGGGTCTTAGATGGTCAGAGGAGCCCCGGCTAGAGGGACCACGTGGAACAGTAAGGGCACTCCCCGGAGGCACAGTGGTGCCAGTACTTATTTCCCTTTTGGGCAATGTTTTTTGAGAGTCCCAGTGGGGGCTCAGAAGGCACAGCGGTGAAAAGCCTAATTCTCCAGCTGCCCTGCAAGAGAGAGATGGGCCAGCTGCAACGTTGGTGGGCATTCCTTTTGAGAGGAGAGAAAGGGGGTGAGGTGCACCCCATCCCCCAATTCATTGCGCACCTTGCTTCTGCTTCATTGGCAGCCAGAGGGCCACTTGGAAGGCCCTACAGAAGCCCTGATATTTTGGACATAGGGCATTTGAGCCCCAGTGGAAGGCCAGATTGGCCTGGGGACAGTTGGGTGATATTGGTAGAGCGCCAGGCTGTACAAAACTGCATAATGCATTTAGGCTATGAGATTTATGCACAATGTGTTCTATGCCTAATGCTAATGTGATTTATAAGATGCCTAAAGAGATTGCATAATGTGTTTATGCTGGTGAGTCCTATTGCTTAATGAGTTTATGCTAATGAGGTTTGGGCATAATGTGTTTTATGCCTACTGTGATGCAGACATAATGTGTTTATCATGCTAGATATAAAGCTGAGGTCATTATTGTGCCAGTAGTGACTGGTTGTGTTTTACATTTGCTACTTGTGCTTTCTAAAGGTTCTGACAGTGGCCCGATTGGCCCTGTTCTGTGTGTATTGTCCCCTGTGAAAATTGCCTAGTGCCAGTTGGCACAGTGAAAATGTGTGGTATGTTCTAATGTGTATATGATAATACAAAGGCTATTTTTGATATAACCTTGTATGGAGTTTATTTTGTAGTGTGCCTAGTGTGTCGCTGGTGTGTGTGTGTGTTGCACAAACGCTTTACACATTGCCTCTGGGATAAGCCTGACTGCTCATGCTAAGCTACCAAGGGGGTGAGCAGGGGTTATCTTCAGCGTGTAACTCCCTTCCCCTGATTAGAGTGGTGGTTTCTGCCTGGCTTAGGCGCATGCCCTGCCAACCAGAAATTCCTTTTCTGACAATCATATATATTTTTCAGTGGTAATTTCTGACCTGAAAGGAATAGCATTGCCATGTGTGATATGTTTGGAATAGTGGTGATAAATTCTGCTTATTGCTGTAAGTGGATTTTTCATTACTATGCCACTTTTAGAAATTGGGCATTTCACTGTGCTCACGACTTAAAAAATGCCAACAGGCCTCGCTGAACACGACCCACGGCCAGTTCTCCTGCCGCCACTGCTACCACTGCAGCCAGACCTTCACCGCCACCCCGGCCTCCAACACCGCAGACTCCAGCACCGGCGACACCCTAAAATGCATCCTCCTCAACGTACGCTCCGTACACAAACACGCCATGGAAATCTAGAACCTACTTGACTCTTTATTGCCCGACATCGCCTTCTTCACAGAGTCCTGGACCAACGCATCCTCTGCCCTGACATCAGCACCCCCATCCCAGAAGGATTCAATATCCAGAGGAAAGACCACCCCAACCACCCAGGAGGGGGCCTCGCCATCGCCCACAAGAGCACCCTCCACCTCACCACCTCCGGCGAAACCTTCCCCTCCGCTGAACACCTGCACTTCCAGATCCAGACCACCCCTAAAGCCACACTCCAAGGAACCCTCTTTTACAGACCTTCCAGCCCACGAACACCGTTCTCCATCACCATCACCGACTTCATCGCACCCCACGCCATTGCCTAAACAAACTACATGCTCATTGGAGACCTGAACTTCCACCTCGACAACCCCAGTGACCCCAACTCCACTATCCTTCGTGACAACCTCGCCAGAATCAGACTTAAACAACTCATCAACACACTGACCCACAGTGCAGGACACACCCTCGACCCCATCTTTGCGGCAGGAAACAGCATCCAGTTCAGCCACACAACGCAGCCGCCATGGACCGACCACCACTGCGTACACTTCGCCATCAACAAACCCAAGGCACCCAAACCAGCCCCACGCCCACCACGAAGGAACTGGAGCAAGGTTATAGATGAGCAACTTAACTCCACCCTCACCCGAGACAACCACACCTGGGCACCCAACGCAAATGACGCAGCCAGAGAACTCCACACCTGGATCTCTGACTGTGCAGACAAGCTCACCCCGCTACGCAACCCCGATAGACAGCGCCCCAGGAAAGCCTCCTGGTTCACCTCCACTCTCCAAGAAGCCAGACGCACCCGCAGACGCCTGGAGAAGAACTGGACAGCCGAAAACCCCACCACCTACAAGGACGCCATGACGGACTACCACAACCAGATCAGAGCCACCAAGAAGAACTTCATCCAGAACAAAATCCTGGCCAACTCCACCAACTCCAAGGAACTTTTAAGTGTCATTCAAGAATTCAGCAACCCACGCAGCGAAGCCACAGACATCACCCCATCCCAAGACCTCTGCGACAAGCTTGGAATCTATTTCCACCTCAAGATCAAAAAACCTCTACAACATCTTTATTGACCATCCACCAGGCGCCACAGACGGCCCCCGCCCCCCAGAAACACCAGCCAGCCCACCATCTCCAACTGGACACTGATCACGGCCGAAGACACCAACTCGACCATGAAAAGCATCCACTCAGGGGCCCCCACCACCCCTGCCCCCCTCACATCTACCACAGAGCCACGGCTGCCATCGCACCCAAACTACAACACACCATCAACACCATCTTCAAAACAGGCACCTTCCCAGATGACTGGAAGTGCGCAGAAGTCAGACCTCTGCTCAAGAAGCCCACAGCTGACCCCACCGACCTCAAGAACTATCAGCCCATCTCGCTCCTGCCCTTCGCAACCAAATTTGCAGAGAAAACAGTCAACAGGAAACTGACATGATTCATTGAAGAGAACGCCGCCCTCGACCCGTCCCAATCCGGATTCCGAAGCAACCACAGCACAGAGACCGCACTACTCACCGCCACAGATGACATCCACTCCCTCTTGGACCAAGGCCACTCCGCAGCCCTCATCCTACTCGACCCATCAGTGGCCTTCGACACCATCTTCCACCGCACACTAGTTGCCAGACTACACGACGCAGGCATACAAGGAACAGCCTTGGACTGGATCCGATCATTCCTCACCGGAAGAAGCCAAAGGATCAGACTCCCACCCTTCCTCTCCGACGTCACGAAAATCACCTGCGGAGTCCCACAGGGTTCATCCTTGAGCCCCACCCTCTTCAACATCTACATGGCCCCCCTCGCAGCGATCGTCTCCTACACCGACAACACCCAGCTCATCCTCTCCCTCACCAAAGACCCCATCACTGCCAAACTCAACTTCCAGAAAGGAATGCAAGATGTCACAGTCTGGATGCCCAACAGCTGCCTGAAGCCCAACGCCGAGAAGACAGATGTCCTCTTCCTCGGTTCCACCCCTTCTGCACCTGGTGGCTGACCGCCCTCGGAAACCCACCTACCCCCTCAGACCATGCCAAGAACCTCAGCATCGTACTCGACTCATCATTCACCATGAACCGACAGGTCAATGCTGTCACCTCCAGCTGCTTCAACACCCTCCGCATCCTCCGCAAGACCTTCAAGTCAAGGAAGACAGTCACCCACGCACTCATCACCAGCAGACTGGACTATGGAAACGCACTCTAGGCCGGCATCAAAAAGTCCCTACTCCGCAAACTCCAGACAAAACAGAATACCGCTGCCAGACTCATCCTCGGCATCCCCTGACACGAACACATCAGTTAACACCTATGAAGTCTCCACTGGCTCCCTGTGGTGAAAAGAATCACTTTCAAAATCCTCACTCACGCCTGCAAATGCCAAAACAACAACGGACCCAAATACCTCAACGACAGAATCATCTTCCACGTACCCAAAAGAAACCTCTGATCTTCCTACCTCGCACTGGCCAAAACCCCATGCATCCACAGAGCCAGAGCAGGTGGAAGATCCTTCTCTCACATTGCAGCCAAGACCTGGAACGAGCTACCGGCAGACATCAGACGCGCCCCTTCCTGAATACCTTCAGGAAGACCCTCAAGACCTGGCTCTTTGGTTAAACAGATCAGCGGACCCTCCCCCCTCAGACCTTGAGACCCTCACGGGTGAGTAGCGTGCTTACAATTCCCTGATTGATTTACTCTTTGTGCTTTGCAGCCTGACTCCAATCCTCGGCTAGGGTAAAGTGGCAGCTATACTTGTGCATACTTTCAAGACAGCCACAACACAGAAAGGGCTAGGGTGGGACAGGAGAGAGGGAGGCAGGCGCACATATATGTGCATAGGCTGGGCCCTGCCCTCACACAAAGTGCTTGTTTAACCCCTACTGATGAATGTGGGTGTTGTGCACTTCTAAAAGTTATTTTAAAGTTACCTCCACATCAAAGACATTTTGAGTATAAGTACGGGGGCAGATTCACAAAGGTAATCTAAGACAAAAGTCTAACTTAACAACTTTTGGTATTCACAGAGATCATTTACGAATCCTATCTTTACGTCTGCAGTTGTGCCTTAATCTCCGCGCCCGGGCCGTACTCTCTGCACTTGGGCTGTACTCTCCAGCTCAGGCCATACTCTCTGGCTCGGACGCACTCTCCGGCTCGGGCCGGATTAAGTGTAATCAATGGGCCAGAATGCAATTTTTACAAAAGGGAACATTAGGAATGTGTGATAAATGGTGGAAGAGGTCATGAAAAACAGTTTGTGCAGGGAAAAGGGTGTGGCCAGACACTACATCATATCCCAGAAAAGTTTGCTTCTTTGCATCATGGTACAATTTGTGCTTCTCTCAGTGTTGACTGTAGAGTTAACACTACAGTCAACACTAAGGAGGACCCCTTACTGTTGGCAGTAATGTCGCCACTACAGTCAACACTGAGGGGAACACAAATTGTGCACTGCGTGTACCATGATGCAAAGGAGCACACTTTTATGGGATATCATCTAGTGTCTGGCCACACCCTTTTCACTGCCCAATCTGATTTTTGTAGCCTCGTCTATAATTTTTCACACGGTCCTAATGTTCCCTTTTGTAAAAAGTGCATTCTGGCCCATTGGTCACAACTTCAACAGACCCTACAGTCCACGGTAACTGCCCTCAATTACCACTTTTACAAGTTGGATATTCAAGTGGATCTTTTGAACTCCATTGCTGTTTCTACTGCTGTTATTGGGAATAAGATTGGCAACTTAAACTCAGAGCTCAATCTACTTCCAACTTGGCACAGGCAGTATGCTGCTGCTCCCCAATTATCAATAACTTGTCATCACTCTCAGTCTTCATCAGCACCATTTTAGCCAAGATAAAAAGCATCAGAGAAGGATATGGGCAAAATCCAATCTCGGTTGCTTCAATATGTCCCCAAGCTCCCTGTAAGAAAGGTTTGTGTTCGGCCTCCGGTGAACTTCAATATGGCCGACAAAGTCAGACCATTGTCACACGCAGGTATCCCACTAGTTGGGGAGGATGAAGTGTGCCTGCAGAATGCTGCGGCTGGGGTCAAGGGGCATGGCATCAACATTGAAAAGGACACTGAATGGTGTAAGGAAGAGAGCGACCATGAGGAACTCAGATGAAGGAGCACCCGATGGAGAGCAAGGGTGTGTTTATGGTGACAGCCGTGAAGCCAGAAGAGCCCTACCGAAGAGCCAGAAAGCAGGAGGATGACGGTGTGACTGAACTATGTGTGTCTCGACGGAGAGAGAACACAGCAGAAATGCAGGAGCAATGGAGGAAGAAGGAAGCTGATATCCTGGCAGCTGTGACTCATCCTCAGAACCCTGGCTTTAGGCAAGTACTGACTTCACCTGTGTTTGCATGCCTTAGGGACTGGTAGCAGGCTGTAGGTAGCTTGGAGGTAAGACAATGCATGGAGGCAATAGGCTGGTAAACTCACTTAGGTGAGGGTGATGGGATCAATTGGGATTAAGTTAAGCAAATGACTCAGGACCCTTCCTTCTTTTTGTCTTACCATTCTCCCGATGGCCAGGTTAAAGTGTCACAAAGAGCAGAAGACCCAGGCCTGTTGATTGAACTATCATTTAAAATTTGGAACAGACTTTCCTCACATTCTATTAATTTTGGTTGTTCTGATACCTCTTTGGGGCTTGATACATGAGACTCCCTAACCTAATAAAAAGGACTTACGCCTCATTCTGTCTAGTCTTGTCTGACATCCATTTTCCACTCCCAAAGCCCAAACATCAGAAGCTCTTCACTTGACAAATGACTACAGCACAGAGTGTGCTACACCACTCATGGCAGAGCAGACCAGCCAAGTCGTATCCGGTGCACAATCAGGAGATGGCTCTGCCCACTCCCAGGTAGTAGACTCTACGGTGGGGACCCTGGGGTAGTCAACAGTCTCCTACCTAGAAACTCCCCCTCAGGATAATTTGTCTGTTGCTGAGCAGGCGACTGCAAGATCTACCTAGCCCATACCTATTACAGCTAGTTCAGCCTCAATCACACCTACATCCCCTTAAGCAAAAGAGAGGAGTGCCTTTGGAAGCAATGCAACAAAAATAGCAGGGACTCCTCTTCAGTGCACCACCAATTGATGTACCCGCTGTTATAAACAAGCATTGGCATAGTTATCCAGCACAATATCCTTGGTGCAACAACATCAACCGTTGCATGGCTAAACACTTATAAGGTCTCAAAGGCAAGACCTATTGGCTATGCCAATGTTTGTTACAGTTATTGTTCCGCAATCAATCAGTGTTTTTCCTGTAAAGTGAGGGACAAGACTATAGGGACCAATAGGGACGTGTTTTAAGGTCTGTTTTTAATAACTGCCAGGTCACAGACCAGGAAAGACCCACACCCCTTTAGGAGACCCCACCCCACTTCTTTCATCCCACTTAAAGCCCGGCCAATCAGCATTTCTAAAGGAAACTGGGTTTAAGCAAAATATAATCTTGCAATTCAAAGCCATCTTTCATTTCTCATACCCTTAGCACCCAAACATTACTCATCTACTTTAACCTGCCCTTTTTAAATGCACCAAACAGGTGCACCTCTTTGCTTTAAAATCTAATTTTTCAGAAGTTTCACTCCACAATACATGGAAAAAGGGTTGTTTGTGATTACCAGGACATGTTACACACTTTAAGTACATGTCCTATCTTTTACCTGCAATGCACCCTGCCCATAGGGCTAGCTAAGGCCTACCTTAGGGGTGACTGACATGTAGTAAAAGGGGGGTCACGGACATGGCACACACTATGGTGCCACGTCACAGCGGCAGTCACACTGCGCGCACAGGCCCTGCAATGGCAGAGGCCTGAGATAGGTTTGCAAGGGTACTTTGGTGGGTGGCGCAAACAGCGCTGCAAGCCCACCAGTAGCATTTAATTTACCAGCCCTGGGTATATGAGATACCCCTTTTCAAGGGACTGACAGGTAAATTAAATAGGCCAAAACAGGTGTAGACCAATCTTACCATATTTAACACAGAGAGCACACACACTCTACACTGGATAGCAGTGCTAAAGTGCTCAGAGTCCTAAAACCACCAACACCATGTCAGAAAAGGGCTAGGAGAAAGGCAAAAGAGGATGACCCTGCAAAAAGGGCCAAGTCCAACACTGAAAATAAGATAAATTGAAAGCACCTCAAGTCAACCCAATTGGAGCAATCAAGAAAATGATGCAAGGGAGCAGGCTCCCCTGGAGACAAGTGGGGTGCAGAACTCGGGCTACCGATGTGGCCCCTCAGGGCCTCCCATCCATGCTAATGTAGGAAGTATTCAAGTTAAAAATCCCCAAGCAATCTCCCACCAGTTCATGATGCCTGTAAGTGATCAGGTGGGTGGGCCTAAAACTGGATCACCTGATGAGCGGCCTACCGGGGGAAGAAGCCCAGGGAGACAACACTGTTTCTAAGACCACCCATCCTTTTCCTAGACAAATTGTAAGCCAAAGTACCTCCAGGCAAGCTGCTCTGCAACAGTCCAATGTCAACTTGTTACTTATCCAGGAATACCGTACACAAGGTCCCCACGACATCCTGAACAAGTCCAATGCAGGCGATCCTGGAGCTCAGCTATCTGGACTCAAAGGATATTATTTCAGTTGCGTTCTTAGTTACAACAGGTGCACAAATCTCTGAGCCCACACTGGTGATGTTTGCCTCAGCGGCCCACATACAGAAGATCTTGTCTGAAGAGAAGGTATTCAACTCCTGGGGCATACAATTCGGTGTCTTGAAAGAAACGTGCTATCCTGTGGTTCTCACAAAACAGCAGATTGCACTAGCCACGCATAAGCAAGAGACTTACTCTACCTTAAAAACGCATTAGGCCGCACTTGTTTAGCTACAAGTGACCAGCAGATGGGTACAGGCAAACCTTCAAGGGCTGAATAGAGCTGGCTGCTCTCAGTTCTTGTTCGTAGGTGTCTCAACTGAATTAAGGAAAGCGCAAAGTCACGCTCCCATGACCCCTTGCTCCTCTCCCTATGTTCTTGGAATATTTTCTGCCTTGCTGCCCCCTAGATATAAGAATAAACACCAACTTGGTACATCACACCCTGCCCTGTGTCACTAGCAAAGTAGCCTTTACTGACAATCTCAGGCGACTCAAATAGAGGGATGATGCCCACGGTAAAATAATGACTGAATGCATAAAAACTATTAGGGGGTTGTCATCGAAAATACTTCTCCAATCGCTGACTGGACCAATCTTACTATTCTGCTGCCTGTGACATTCCCACCCCTAAGGGCAGCTAATGCCCAGTCTCCAATCGACTCAAAACTGTTCCCTCCTACCACAACGATTGGAAGTTCGAAGAAAGCTCTAAACACCGCTCTGTGTGCAGTTAGCAAAAACCCAGGCAAGAGTTTGTGATTGAACATGAGTTGGTGCAAAAAGGCCTTAAGCAAGCAGTATGGGCTGAGAATACAAGATGTATCGACCACTTTTGGATGACACTCCTGTAAGAGAGTAAAAAGAGAAATGCGAGTAACATTTGGGCCTTGTAAACCGACAGGTGGATGGTCCAGGCAGAGTTGGCAGCACCAACATCTTTGAATAGGAAGGGCCATCCTGTCTTTCTAGATACTTTCTGTCCAGTGACTCTGCAGATTTCCACACCATCCAGCAAGGGAGTGAGCACTGCTCTGTGAGCAGTACAGAGGCTCTCAGCCCTGCCAGTTATCGAAGTTCTGAAGGCCCCCCTCCTCTTCACTAAAGACCTATCCTACTTGACATGCCAGCTGAACCGGGTCTTGGTGAAGGCCACATCAAACGAGAGCCCTAGGCCAAATGGCCTCCATCAGGCCCTCTTTAGGCAGGATAGACCCTTCTGGGCTAGCAAACTTACACCACTATTTGATTATTGCCTGAAAAGTTCATTAATACTGGATTCTTGTTGTGGTGCTACCATTCAACCCATCTTTAAAGGTGGCTCTAAATTCGACCATAGCGATTATAGATTGATAGCGCTCCTGGACAATGAAGCTCAATCTTTTGCTAGCTTACTTCTGGATGGCAGGCAACAAGGGATGGAGGGGAGGAGTCTTATCCAAAATAATCAAATGGGGTTTTCCCAAAAATCTGGCACCTTGGCAAACCTGTTAGCTATATTGTTATTATCAGAAAGGGCACTAACATCTCAGAACTTTCTGCACTGCTGCTTTGTTGATTTCAGGTCAGCGTTTGACGGTGTCCTCCTTGAGGTAGTCATACAATTACATACAGACACATGGATCTGCGTCAAACTCGGCCACGAACCTGCATGTCAAAAAAAATGATCACCTCACAGGGTGTTAAGCAGTGGTGCGTGCTGGCCCCTCTGGTCTTTAACTTAAACAATTCTGATCTATCCAACGCTCTCAACTATATGGTCACTCACCCAAGATTGTAGGCAACCACATCAGGAATTTGCTCTATGTGGACAACCTAGCGTTGCTTAGTTGCACAAGAGTTGGATTGCAGCACTTGTTAAATGTGCTGCACTCTTACTCCAGTGCTAACTGCCTGGATATTAACCTAAGGAAAACTAAAATCTTAACACTGGTCCGGAAAATCAACCACATGGTGAGTGGCTGGTACCTCAACTACAACAAGATGTAAAAGGAATGAACATACAAATACCTTGATGTTACTATCGATGCAAGGTGATCCTTTGCCCGGCACATGGAGGCTGCAGAAACCAAGGCCCTGGCCCTCCTGTTATCTACCCAAAACTGTCAAGATCTTTGTGAGGGGTGAGCCTTGAACCGCTAGTGAAGGCAAAAATCATTCCATCATTTGCTTATGGCAATGAAATCCTGCTGGGGAGAGGTTGCAAGCTCTTAAATAAGTTGGTGACCAAGATTGATAAAGCTGCTCTTCAATTTCTGAAATTGTCCTCAGATGCTCAGATCCAGTTGGAATTTGGCCCTTTTTCACCAGTGAGTGGCTAGAGCAGGTGCATTCCTAAATCTTTGACACAAACTTTGACTCGCCAGGAGAGGAAGTTTGGACGAAATTCAATCATACAGTGCCAGACAACCCCACTCCTTGTACTTCGAGGACTGTTGCAGTCTCTTCAATGCCGGAGAGCTCTGGGCTTCACATACAAGGCAAAATACCTTCAAGCAAAGCATTAAAAAGCTAGTGCGATTCCTCTCACGTTGGGCCAACATGGCTGCCCTAGCGATGCGCAGGCACGTGTGGGCTACAACAATACTTATCAGCCGAAGCAACTCCAACCTTACCTGAGCTGCACATATTCAAAATATAGAAAAATTAAAGTATATGACCCTTAGACTTGGAGAGTGGATGTTCTTGAAAAACCTTGTTAGGTAGCATCAGCCTATGGAATCCTCAAAATGCAGGGGCTGCGGTATGTACGACAAATCTCTTCAACACTTCATTTGCAGCTGCCCAGCTTTGCTAGAGGAACAGAAAATACTGCTAAATACAGAATGGAACAAATTGGGTACGGGTTAGTGCCAGCAGGCCATTATTAATGTAATCAACCCTGATTATACTACTCTGAACATTTTGCTGGTTAAGTTGGTGGCCCTAGCAGATAAGAATCTATGCCTGGGGGCATTAATGTGTGGTGCAGGCCCAGCTGTTTGTTCGAGCATTTTACAGGACTGCCCACCAGTGCCACATCCCACAAAGGCAAACTTTTTCATTGAGTCATCTTAACCTTAAGGAAGCGCTCTGTATGCTCCTACTTCTAGTGCCGCCTAGGTAAAAATCAGTATTTGGCCTAATGCTTTCCAATGGAGACAGGGGGTGCCTGGAGCCACTCTGCTTGTAGGTACGTAGATCGGTTGCATGGGCCAAGCTTTGGGAGTTAGGTTAAGCAAAGGGGGCCATATAGCAGAACCAAACATACACCACCAGTGGCACAGTGGCGGTCGGGTGCAGAGTGCAATTTTTGACATCACGCGTCCAATGCTTTTCAATGGAGATTCTTTTTTCGGCCAAGAGGCTGCAGGTGTGGCACCAGAGGTTGCAAGAGGGAGACCAACAATAGCAGATGTAAGTAGAGATGTAGGGGTTTATAGGGGAATCATCAGTTCTGCTCACAAAGGCCCGGGGGCTTCAGATGCAGGGGTGCCTTTGGAAGTTGGAATCTTTTTACCGGAGCCGTTCGCGGTCGGGGGAGCCTCTGAATTTACACTGCAGGTGCTGTGGTTGAGGGCAGATGAGGTCAGCCAATGCTAGAAACGAGGTCAGGATCGCCGGGGAGACTTCACTGTGCAGATGAGGCACTCAGACTCAGGTAGTGGGCATCGGGTGCAAAGTGGGCAAGAGACGTGGATCCTTAGAGTAGGTTTATACTGGACAGGTCTGCTGTCCACAGGAGATTAGAGTCTTTTTTGAAGGCAGCAGTCCTCCCAGGGTTTCAGAGGTCGCTGGCTGCAAGACAAGTCACAGGATCGCAGAAGCCAGAGACAGGCCGGTAGAGCTGGGGCCAAGGCAGTCGTCACCTTCAGTCTTCTTTGTAGGGTTGTCTTCTTTCTTCTTAGATCTAGTTTCTAGGTCTGGGGAGCCACATGAATACTAAATGTAGGAGGTGTTTTAGGGGAGTAGCTACCTTACCTGGAAATACTACACCCTCCTGTGGGAGGGGAGGATAGACCTAGCCCTGATTGGAGGGTCTCCCCATCTTTAAGATATCGGAGACTGGAAGTTGTGTTTCACCTAGCCTCCCCCACTTTAGGGTTGGGGTTGGCAGTGGTGGGCACACCTCCTAGCCTTTCTAAGTTTTTCTACCGGTTTTCCCGCCCAAAGTGGGGGTGTAAACCAGGGGCTGCCATCTACTTATAGCAGCAGAGACTGGGGGTTGTATTACAAAGGCAGCAGGTCTTTGAAGCTTCCCCTTCTAGCAGGTCCATCCTGAGGGAGGAGGTTTGACACCACATCCCGGCATGTGCATTGTTTCTGGTCCCAGAGAGCAGAGGCTCTCCACCCAAGGGTCTATAAACATCTTTGTGTGTGGCAAGCTGTCTAAAGCCAGTCAGTGCCCAACCAGGGTTGGTAGGTTTTCAGGGGGCACCACTGAGGTGCCCTATGAGTGCATGTACACTGGCATCAGTGTGGATTCATTCCAAGGAGCTGTTTGTTATCAAACACTCATGGGTTCAGTGAAGCCATTATGGTGCCGTGGAACTCGAGTTGTCATATTCCCAGATCACGTACTCTCTCTGGCTTCCCTGGCATTTACAATATTAAGACATAGACCCTAATACTGTAGGGGCATGTCTGCTTATGCAGCATTTACTAGGGACTTACAGGGGGGCAGAAGCAACAATTGTGGACATGTTTTTAGGGAAAGAACACTGGACTGGGAACCTGGACAGCTGGGACTCAGTACACTACAGTCAAAGTTTCATCAAAAGCCAGGAAAAAAGTGTGGGGGGGGCACTGCAACAGAACACCATTTTCTCACAAAAGCTCTGGACCTATAGTAGCCTAACCATGAGGGCTGAAACATGATGATGTATTTCAGGGCGTAGAGACATTTAATCCTCTTATATCACCTGTCTGAGAATGTTAACCATACCAAAGGCACCAAATATTGAAGAAATACTGAGGTGTCCTTCAGGTATTTCTATCTTGCATTAGGAGACCCTGTTGGATATAATATAAAAAGTGCTCTCTAGAAGATTGTTGAGCCCATCCTGGTTTATATTGACCAGGATGAGACCCGATGATGAAGCATGCCACCAATAGGGTGTGTGAGGGTCAGCAAAAACGAATCTCCTTGAAACTTTTGAGTGCAGCCAGTTGGTGTCGGGATACAAGGAGCTACTGGAAAACTTTGAGTAACATATAATCTCTGTTGCTTTCACTGTTTTCAGTGACCCCTAAACGATGGCATGAGCAGAAGCAGGGCTCAAAATAGGGTTACAACTGCTACCCTTGGCTCTCCCTAATTGCCCCTGTTGCTAATTAGTTAGCTACCAGCAACCCTTTTACCCCAGCCTACAGCTAGTGATATTCTGAAAACGGATGAACAACTTTAATCAAGGAAACAATGTATTTGATCTCTCTAAAAGCCATCAAAATCTCTGTCTGCAAAACTGTGACCTGTAAATAAGTATTGTAAACACTGTAACATGTTCTGAAAGCTCCAGGTCATTCTGTAGGAAAGTGGAATAAAATTGAATGATTTAAGCATAAAACTGTAAACTCATGCTTGACATACGAAGTAGTCAGCAGGATACAAGATGTAAAAACAAATAGAAAAATAAATGAGATAAAGCAGATAGGATGTCCTGTACTGCATTACTGAAAGGAAAACCAAGCACACGTTTGCTTTTGCAAACTTCAAATAAAATGTCTCTTCCTAATTTTATTCAACTGTGAAATTATACATTGTGTTAGAATAAATTGACAGTGGGTCAATTTGATATCTAAGAAGGCAAATAACAATACCATACAGAATTATAGATGCATAACAGTGATTGACGGGGACGCTTTTCACCAAGGTCTTCTGAGTGAAATCAGATAATCAACGAGAGTCAACTCTCCCCCTATTATCTAAATGATTAATCTTATGGAAATTGCCCAATTTACAATAAATCTTCTTTCTTTTTATTTTAATCAAATACATTTTTTAATGTTAATTCTTCCTTTTTTATACAAGTAATGAGAAAATAGGTAGGCCCTGACAATTAGAGATGCAGATAAATCTGCATTATAATTGACATCCACATATGCAGAGTTGGCTTTTGGGAACATTTATCTATGTTTCCTGTGAAGTTTTGTCCTTCTTCCGTGCATCGAAGACTGGCTTGTGTATTGGCAATGCTTTGATGAGTGTATATGTAACCATCAATTCAATTCAAGTTAGCAATTGAACAGTTTTAACATCTATCTCCTCATACTTTAGAGAAAATGATAGCGTTGTTTTTGTGTTGGGGCAACCTTTCGTTTTACGCTAAAAAACTGTGAAATCCAATTTTTCTTTATAGAAGTACTATTGAAGTTGAGGAAAAGAAGCAATGCTTGTGAAAATCAGAGAAAGTAAGTGCTTTCTACCAAAAGCAGACCTAGATCCAAATTGGTCCTCTCCTTCCACCTTCTAGATAGCAAAGAAAAACCGAAAGGAAGTGGCACAAAACATCTCTGGGATAAAATGACAATAGCAGTCAGTAAGCTTTGTTCTGTCAAAAAAGCCTAAGTATTTCATTCTTTGAAGTTGTTCTTTCTCAAGTGCCACTGTGTATTTCTGATGTGGCACTGTAAACTTGGAAGACATTGCGAGCAAAGACTGAAAAAAGAGGCTTATTTACAAGAGGCCTGCACCACCAGAGTGTCACTTTTTTGATGCACCGGTGGCACAGGCCTCTCATTCATATATATGAAGCAATGCCACCGTGCATGGCTTTGCATGGCCTCAAAGATATGGAGTAAGGCAAGGCAGTGCAAAGGGCTGCCTTCCCTTAATCTGCTTCAAGGAGGCATCCCAGAGGTGTTGTGGTGGGTGGTCCCATGCAACACCCTTGGATTTTGATAAAATTACACAAATCTAAGGAAGCGCCAAAACCTTACGCTTCCCCTGAGCAGGAGTAACGAGAAGAAATGTTTTCATTTCTCCTAGTTTATCCTCTTTCCATGTGTGCTGCAATCTGCAGCACATATGGAACGTGAAAAAAGCCTTCATGGACCGTTTTTGTGTGAGAAGTTCCCTTTCCTGCACAAAAACAATCCTGCCAACAACACAGACACCCTTGCACCATGGTGCAAGGGTGCCTGTGTTAATGCTAGGTACCAAATTGTGCGCTGGCTAAAAGGATAGGAATGCACTGTATCTTGTAAATATGATGTATTCCTGCCCTTTCAAATTGGGGTAGTGCAGCACAACAAAAAGACTTGTGGCGCTGTCCTACGCCAATTTTTTATAAATAGGCTGCAAAGTTTTAAGGAATTTGGTCTAAAAGCTTAGAAGGACATATGCTTTTTTCACCCATCTAGGTCTTTGCAATGGAATACTAAGGGGCTCATTTATGAGCCCCTGCGTCACTTTTGAGCCACCAGTGCATCACTTTTTGTGACGCACCAGTGGCGTAAAACATGCGCTATGTCGCCCCATATTTACGAAGTGACGCATCTAGGTAGATGCGTCACTTCGTAAACCCCTGCGCTACATTATACTTGCGCCAGGTATAATGTATGCTGGGTGGGCGTACCCCCACAAGAAAGGGTCATAGGAGTGGCGCAGCGAAATCTATTAGATTTCACTGCGCCACTACTAGGACGCCAATGCGTCAAAACCTTACGTCTGCCTCATGGCAGGCGTAAGGGTGACGCTGGCCCTTTCACATGGGGCAAGCCCCATGTGAAAGGAACATTGCTGGAGTGGCGTCAGGATTCCGACACAACTCCAGCAATGCGCCACTTTTTCCGTCCACAGATACGTCAGTTATACTGACGTATCTGTCCTTCCTTGCGACATGATGCGTCATATTATAAATATGGCGCATCATTGGTGTCGCAAGGAGGGCGCACTGAGAAGTGACGCATCGCTGCTTTCACGCAGCGATCCGTCACTTCTCATAAATGAGGCCCTAAATACATATTAGCCAATCTCCATCCATTAGTAGCAATGTAGACACTCTCCCGAGTTAGTATAGTTGTATGTTCGTTTTTTTGCCTGATATTGTCATAGGTGTGAAAAGTTCTCTGTGGCAGGTATAGGGAGAGGGATCTTCACCAAAACAGGGACATCCCCATCCAAAAAAAAGATCATGCATTCGAATTCATTTTAATGAATCCACACACTCAGACACACCTTTCCCACCTGTGTCAAGCATGACTGCTGTATTATCTGTAGGTGCCCCAGACTTTCCACGGAGTTATGCTATTGTGTGTCTTTGTTTGCTTGACATAATTAGCTGTAATATCATATCAGTTCTTGGAAAACAGGACAGCACACCATGCTGTTCCAAAGTCTTTGGAGATGAGTGATTGTTTTTTTTATTCTGAAGTGCTGACAGAGAGATGAGGACTGGAGGCGTAAGTACTGGGTCCCAATTATGTTCACAGCAAGATTAGGTACGTTTCTCCCCGACTTCTAAAAGCAAAGACATCTGACATTACCCTGGCTAATACTCACCATAATCTGCATTAGATCAGGTACCATAGATTACCAGGTCAAAACGATTAGGATTAAGGGACATTAGGCAGGAGTGAAATGACATAATGTTGGACTATAGTGACCTGAAAGAGGGTAAACGTGCAATGCGTATGGGCATACAATACACTAGTGAAGGCTCCAAGAGAGTTTACGATTAAAGGCGATTAATATTCATACCCAGAATTATGTGGACTGGGCACCAAAACATCATAATAATGTATGTCTGTTGTATGAATGCGGACACAACATGTGCTATTCCAGGAGACTTGGAACGAGTGCCTCCAGTGTTGCCAGGTTTTGAAGTCCTTGTGCAGCTATCCATGGAAAGCAGGAGTAAAAAAGAGAAGTGCTCGTTGTTACATTAAGAAGGGCCGGTCTTTGGATAATCTTAATGCTTCCACTAATGCGGTCTTTGTGCAAATCGTACTGCTCCATCAGGGAAAACAAACAATAATTACAATGTTGCTAATCACCTTGTTATTTACCTCCGCGGAGCTCTTATGTGCTACAGTAAACTCTCTTGTATGAAATATTCAAGAATGCAGCAGAGCTGGGACTTATAATGCTGGAGAGAGGCCAAGGAAAATTATCAAACACCAGCAATATAAAGAAAGCAGGGGGTGTTACGCCTCAGCTCTAAGGGACCCTTTTCATGGACCAACATAGGGGCATATTTTCAAGGCAGGCGATAACATTATCGCCGCTTAATGGGCAGAAAACTGCCGCTAAAACGACGATAATGGGCTTGATAATATGCTCTATGGAATTCCAATTGAAGCCCATGTTAGACGTCCTTCACATCTAACATGGGCTTCAATTGGAATTCCATAGAGCATATTATCAAGCCCATTATCGCCGTTTTAGCGGCAGTTTTCTGCCCCTAAAGCGGCGATAATTGTATAGCCTGTCTTGAAAATATGCCCCATGATGAGAGAATTGTGAGCTTTTTATCAGTCAATGAGATGATTTATGACTAATTAACACTTAGGAGGTGATAAACCACATGCAGCGGCCAGGACAGGTCACTTCTTTGTTATTAATTGTTCCTTTATTGTTGGCTGTTTGTGCAAGTTCTGAAAAGGTTTCGACATTGGTCTCCAGCTGGGCAGTGACCACTGTCCACATATATTGCTGTTAGGTCCGAAAGCCCTTTCGAACAAAAAACATATTACCATGCAATGAGTTATGAAGAATGTTTCCGCTAATTATTTTCCTCTGTCTGCAGCACATGGGATTTAAGTGGGCCGGGTCTCACCGGTGCTTAGCACCGGCAGTTTTTTAAAGGGGTCTCTATCGAGCTCTATTTTGTGTCCTGGCTGAGGCGGTCCGATTTTTTTTCCGTCCTGCAGTGACAGCAGGCACCTCGATGTGCGCTGCTCACACTGCTCACTTCTCACTAGTGGAGAAGTTACGACATAAAGCCATGCCTGGTGAGTGTTGTAGGGGAAGGGAAATCCTTTAAAGAGAGTCATTTTCTCTCTGGATTTCCCTTCTCTTTTTGAAACTCAGGAGCAGCAACATTGTCCTGGTGTCACCAGGGCTGTAAGTAGAAGCTTTTTCAATATTATATACAAGTCATAGTTGCTGCTTATTTAACTTATGCAACTAACAACCATTGACAAAGCCAATAGTCCTGACTTGTTGTAGGTATGATGTTACTTGTATCATATATCTGGATGCAATGACAAAAACAGCAAAATACAAGTCGGGTGGCACACTATGCTAAGCACAGATTTCATCTTAAGTGTTTTTGAGCCACGCCCTTAATTACAATGCCCACTCCCCTTTGAGAGACCACCCCAGTTATTCCATCCCACTTAAAGCCCTGTGCAGCACCAATATGTTAGTGGGCACAACTTTCTCGACTGTGTGCAGCGTAGAGAGTAGTGATCACCCTCTACGCAAACTGTTGAGGTGAAGGAGACAATGCATCTGAGGGGGGGTGGAGCAGTTGTAAATAGAACTAGGATGCCGGAGGTGGTCAGCCAAAATTATTATTAAGAATTAGTGGAAGGCAAACAAGTATGTCCTCTATTCCTCCTAAGAGGAAATTCTCCAATTTAGACTCTTAGTTTCCTTCCCTGGAAACCAACAATGCTTGTCAAAGTGTGGCAAAATTAATTTTTTGCCAATTAGAAACAGAAACTCTTGCCCATTCAAGGAAAGTATTGACAATCTTAAAATGTGAATCACCTGAGAAACATAGCCCATATTTGTGCCCGACTTGCACAAATGCTGAGTGGAAACTGTAGTGACACGTGGGTGGAGGTGCAGATCTTCCTTTGGGAAGGAAGGAAAGGGACCAACAGAGTATTGGTTGCTTTTAGTTTCAGCGTCTATGAGTTGTTCACCTGACTTTATTGGAGAACACCTGAGCAGCATGCATACATTGGGTTTTTTACCAGTGTGAATAAGGGACTGGTATTTAGACCGCTACTATCGACACGAATAAGGAATATTGGCTGTTTCCTAGACCTTTGGATCCATGAATTTTTTGCAGTAACAAGTTAAAGTTATTACGAAGGACTTGGGTGCTACAGTCCAGACGAATTGATCTACTTTGAAAATTGTGGAACGCTTAACGTACTTACAATTTTTGCCCCGACGAAGTTCCATTTGGAACGAAATGCGTTGGCTGATGTCCAAGTTTTTAATTGAAACAGCAATAAAGTGACTATTTTTAAATATACACAGAATCATTTGACTTCATCCTGGTGCACCGTCCTTCTTTCTTTGCATACATGTAAGACCTACCAAGAATCCCAATGTAAATGGCTGCAGATGTCCTCCTGAATACTCAAGGCCTGAGGCCCTCCCCTACCCTCTCCACGCTTCGTTGGCGACAGAGGTATATAAACATCCCAGTATGCCCATAGCAACAGAAATAGGACACCCACACTCTCCAAAGTAGCAGTCATCCTGGATTGAGTCCTAAATCCACTCTCCTTCCTTGCCCTCCACCAACTGTGATAGTGCTAATCCCCTCCCTCTAATACTAGCTCTTCCCTGCACAAAAATATCACCAAAATGGATTCACCTTGCTTCAAAGCACTGATCCCCCACTATCTCCTGCTGGACACAGCTCTCTAAAAATTCACTATCCACCAAACTTAACTAAGACAGCTGCAAAAACCTCAAACACAAAATCCTCAAACTGAACACAGAAACACTCTTCCTATACTTGTGCTACTGCAGGTACTCGATAATCAGCTACCTAATGTTCTTCACCAACTATTGTGCTCAATGGAGGAAAGCCTTATCCTATGCACTCAAGGTCCAATTAGAGACCCTCATACCACCTTAAGGTTCATCACTAAATCTAACCTCAAACCTGTCCCCATTTCTCATCCTCCCACAACTGTTACCAAAACTAACCTAAAATGCATGTTAATCAATTGCCGATCTGCAGCGAAGCATGCTACTCTTATCCTTACTCATGCTCTTGATCTCCTATTACTTACTGAAACATGGCTTACTGAATCCTCATCCCCCATTCTGGACCTATTAGTTCCTCCCGGGTAGAACATTGGATCGCTCTGGCTGTCTGGTTGGGAGCATTGCCTGTATTCACCGGAACTGTCTCTTAATTAAACAAACTCCCGCTCTATCTCTATCCACATGCAAATATTTGGGAATATTATGGCAATACAGCGTATACGCTGCATGTGATCTACCACCCTCCCGGTGACAATCACTCATTCATAGAACAAATCATGGAGATAATCTCTACCAACAACACCTCACACAATAATCAGATTTTTCTTGGTGACTTCAATATCCAATGGAATGTCACAAATGACCCTTTGATGAATAGCTTCAAATCCTTCCTACATGACTCAACCTGTTTCCAGTCTGCAACAGCCAAATGCATATTAAAGGGGCAACTTTAGATCTAATTTTAACAAAGGAACATATCATCTAACTCCATTCTATCCTACCATGTGACTGGACAGACCACCATAGCATCTTATTATCCATGACAGAAAGGGTAGTCATTGCTAAAGGACAACCGGTTAAAGCTAAATGCTGCACTAAGGGAACCAGAAACATCAACCAACTTGCACTAGTTACTCTCAGTAATAACATTGTACCTCTACCCACAAACATGTCTGATACACAAAACCTCACAGATCACTAGATCAACTCCATGTCCGATATCATGGATGCCATTGCATCCAAGCAATTGAAAAGATTCAAGATTAAAAAATCCAACCCTTGGTTTGACTGCAGCCTTAATGATGAACGCCCCTCACTAAAAGCAGCGGAAAGAACTTTGAGACTCTCTCCCCCTCCACCTAATCTCAATTTATTGAATCTAAGAAGAAACGCCAACAACAGGCCTATCAGAAGATCTAAAACATCCTTCTTTAAATTACAACTTGACAAGGTCAAAAATCATCCCAAAAAACGGTTTGAATTCATCAATAATCAAACAAACAGGAAACCGAATCCCCTTTCTTCATCTGTGAACTTAGCTCAGCCAGGGTGTAATGTATTTGCTTCCTCCTTCAATGAGAAAACCAAGCAAATTGACACCGAACTCCAAACCACTCTAGAGCTCTTATCCATCACCGCCACACCACCTCATCCTCCCATCTCTCAAGATATCCACCTTGAAGGTCCCTTCCCTAAACCAGAAAAGAAAAAGTCTCTTGTTCCATCTTTAAGACTCTTAATGAATCCAACACTTTAACTCTACTATCCTCTCTGAAATACTCTATTTATTCATTTATAACGTTTTATATAGCGCAAACAAGATCCCAAGGGATATCAGAGCACTTCACAATAAAGATGATCAGGAATTTACAGGCTTCAAATACAAATCAACAAGACAGTTACAAAGGGTGCCAACTTACAGCTGATCAGGGATGTACAGGCGTCAAATACAAATCAACAAGACAGTTACAAGGGAGGGGAAGAAAAGATTAAATAAAAGAAAAAAATATAATAAATCAGTACAAGACATGAAGGTATACATCCAGTATCGTATAGCAGCAGATCCAAACCAATTAAGTAAGAACTTGTTCATAAGGAATCTTTTTACTTCCAGTATGAAAGCAACCGTGGAGGTGAGTCTTCAAACTTCAGGAGGGAGAGAGTTCCAGATCCTTGGAGCAGAGCCGGAGAAAGCTCTTTGACAAGTTCTCTTTGTACAAAATATCTGTGGTTTCAGGAGGAAGGAGTTAGCGCTTCTTGAGGGTCTACCACCTCCAGATATTTCTAGCTTTTGGACAAGATACTCAGGGGTTTGGAAATGGAGAGCTTTGTGGGAGAGGCAGGCAATCTTTAGCTGTATTCTTGCTACAAAAAGCAGCCAATTTAGAGATTTTAAGACTGGGGAAATGTGCGCATTTCTTTTTGTGCCCGTGGTCAGTCTGGCCGCAGCATTCAATGAAGCCCTAAGTGGGGCCAAGGTATATTTAGGGAAGCCACAGAGCGTAGCACTGCCATAGTCCAGCCTCGGCAAAATCAGCGCTTGGACCACCTGCTTGAAGTCAGCTTGTTGAAGGAAGGGTTTGAGATTCCTGAGTAATCTCATCTGGTGATTCGCTCCCTTGACCACCTTGCTAATATGATTCTTCATATTTAAATGTTTGTCCAGGGTTATTCCAAGAGATTTGGCAGAGTCAATAATGAGGGGAGAGCAGTTGAAGTCAGTGAGACGGTTCATCCAGAGGTCTAGCTTGGGAGTGTGATTCGGAGACGAAAATGAGCAGAAACTTGGTTATGGAGGTTTTGAGTAGGAGGTGGTTCTCAGTTAGCCATTTTTTGGTATTCATGAGGGTAGTGTTGAGTGTTATAAGATTTTCCGGGGAGGAGATTTTCAGGTAGAGTTGCTCATATCACTATAACAACCCCTTACCCTCCAAACATCTTAACAAGATCAAACACTCCCTGCTTCCTCTTTGGACCAGAATTATTAAAACTTCCCTAACACAAGGCTCCATGCCAGACTGTCTAAAAAGTAGCCAGGTCACCCATATATTAGGAAAACCCCAATGCTGATTCATCAGATCTCAACAACTACAGCCCCATTACCAACATCCCAACTCTGGCCAAGCCCCTGGAAACATGAGTACATACACAGTATGCAACCATATAGAACAATTCCGACTCCTCAACTAATACCAACCAGGTTTCAGGCCCCATCACAGTACCAAAACTGATCCAGTCCATATCCTCAATGATACCTTGAGACCCCAAGACCAGACTGAATCTTTCCTATTAATCCTGCTTGATCTGCCTGCTGCATTTGACCCCGTTAAACATGAGAAACCTTTGAACCTCCTAGAAAGTAGGATGGGCCTATCTGGTCCTGTGTTACAATGGTTCTCTTCATTCTTACACAACAGAACTCAAAGAGTTATGCTCAACCATGCTATCCAGATACCAGTCACAAGTGGTGTCCTGCAAGGCTCCTCACTCTTCCCCACCCTGTTCAACATGCTCATGGAACCCCTGACTGAAATCGTCCAACTATCTAACATCTCAAACCACATGTACGCTGATGACACTCAACTCTACCTAAAAATTGCCTCTCAAGAACATAACAATATTCTCAATAACACACTGACAAAAATTCAACACTGGCTCATATGAAATCACCTGAAACTCAATGTCCTCAAAACTGAATTCCTCTTAATCTCTCGTCCCAATCACACCCTGGACATCAATGAATGGTTGCCGATCTAACAGGCCTGAACTGTACCCCATACATTATAACCTCAGCAAAATCATTGGGAATAATCCTGGAAATCACATTTCCAAGAAGGATCATATCAGTGCTTCCACCAGAGATGCCAACTACCAGCTCCAGTTACTAAGAAAATTAAAACCTTTCATTCCGAATGCAAATCTCAAGACAGCAATTCAAACGCTTGTGATCTCCAAACCCTTGTGAGTCTATCAAAAGCAAAACTGACACCTCTGAAGGCAACTTTCAATGTGACAGTTCGACTTATTACTTGCTCAAAAAAAGTGATCACATCACCCCAGAACTCAGGACACTGAGCTGGCTACCCCATGAGGCAAAGATCCATCTAAAAATTGCTTACTTGACTCACAAAGCTCATCACACGCAACACTCAAACTTACCTGGCATAGAAACTCATTTATCAGGCGAGATTAAAACTCTGAAAAGCACAGGCTCCCATCTTCCGAAACCCCACAAATTAAAAAAAGATCATCTATCCTTCTCCAGAATAACCCCCAATATTTAGAACTCTTTTCCCCCTGAGACCAGATCCAACCCCTCAACTGCCATAGTCAAGCGAAAAGTAAAAAAACTACTAATGATCAGTTCACTTCCCCAATGAAGACTCAATCTCCCAATGTCACTCTACCTAACGAATGTACTTTCCAAATCTAGACTATGTACATTATCCCTCGTCTATTCTTTTACTCACTTTTACTGTTCACTCACATTTTTATTCTCTTATCTGTCTATGTTTCCTGATGTACAACACTCTGACTCCAAAAGGGTCACTTGTATAGTCTTACCTGTTTGCCTCCATGTTGTACAGCACTCTGATATCCAAAAGGGTCATGTTCGCGCTTTATAAAACTATAAAAAATAAAAAATATTTTTTTTTTAAAAAGCTCTGAAGCAATACTGCAGGTAGGTGCAGAACACACTTAATGGGTGGCTTTTCGACCATCATGAGACCATGTAATTGGTGCTTTGGAAACCTCCACACCAATTTTTAGTGCCTGGAAAAGAGAGGAGCGGGGCAAAAGAATCTTTTGCACTAAAAAGCTTTTGCCAATGGTACAGACAAGGTCTGAGAACCCCACCACTTAGGGTTATGCATTTATGAATACTGAGAGCCTGATTCACAAAGGTAAGCTTGCACTTTTGTGTAAGTTTCTGATTGTTTTCTATTCACAAAGGGATTTACAAGTCGTATCTCTATGAGTGCGGAGTCTCCACACATAAAAAAATATGTCTTGTGCCCTCTCCTTAAAACATGGTATAATTGGCGTACACACAATTGGCATATCTAATCTACTTGTAAATCCCTAGTAAAGTGGGTCTACTTGTGTCCAAGGCTTGTAAAGTACATGTGACTAGTGAGTCCTAAAGCGCAGATTGTGCCACCTACTTAATTAGCACTTTAAATATGTCCCAGGTCTGCCATTACAGCATGTGTGTGCAGTTTCAAACAACCATTTCGACCTGGCAAATAAAATATTTGCCAGGCCGAAACATTCCTGTTTAATACATGTAAGTCACCCCTAGAGTAGGACTTTGGTAGTCCAGAAGGCAGGCAGCAATGCGCTTAAAATGTTGGAAATGTACTATATAGTTTTACATGTCCTGATAGCGAAAAACTCATGTTTCACAGCTGCAAATCCTACCTCTCCCGTAGGATAACATTGGAGTTTCCTTATTACATAAGCTGTAATTTCCAAATGGGAACAGGTACCCAGTTTGTGTATGGGGTGTTTGGAAATGTAATGAAAAATCCTAACTCATGGTAAAGTCAGATTTTAAGTTACAATTTTGTAAATGCAACTTTTAGAAAGTTGGCATTTTCCTGCCTTAGGACCTCATTATGAGTCTGGTGGTTGCAGTCTTCTGACCGCTCTATTACGACCAGGATGGTCAGGCTGCCCTGTGACCACCACAACTGTCATGGAGGTAGTGCCGCGATTTTGAGGCCATAATAGTCTTGGCAGGGCCGCTGCAACCCGAAAAACATATCACGAGTTTCCTCACTGCCACACTTTTCATGGCGGTGCAACCCCCTTGCGCCACGTCGCTATAGGGTGCATGCAGGGGGGCACGTGTTGTGCCTCTCTGTCTGCATGTAGCCCCAGTTCCTGCAGGACATGGACTTGATAGTCCATGTCCTGCAGGAACTGCCTTTGACGCTCCCATTATGGTGCCTTTTCAAAGGCACTGCTGTGGGACCGACAAAGAAGTGCTTGCCAGAGACTTTAAAAGTCTTACTATTGCTGTCTGCTATTTATGGCTTTGGTGGCCTCGGAGCAGGGGGTAGCCCCGCTTTGAGACCACAAAGGTCATAATAAGGCACTTCGCTGTTTATGGCTGTTGCCTGTTCATTGGTCACATGACGGGGTGAAGCTGACACTTGGACTTTGTGTATTGCTCCTAGACAGCCACACACGATAGAGAGGTTAGGTGTGCCTGGATGGGCCATCACTGGCAGGATGAGGGCAGCTGGGTCCAGCCCTACTTACACTTAAATAGGCCAACCAAAAGAAATGAAATAAATATGATTTGCTGTTTAGTAGCTGCAGATCTTACTCTTTATCCTTGTTGTCAAAAATAATAATCCACCAAAAATAAGAAAACAAGTTGTCCAAAAGTGCCCCCCCAAAATGCAAAAATAAAATGACCCCCTCAAAGCAATCCAAAGTATGTAGGTAGGATACAAAAACTCGTTGATAAAAAGAAACACTCCTGGAAACCCCAAAGAGGGAAATCAAAGAGAAAAATATTTGTTTATTATAAACGAAAATTGATTTCCTTTAAAACAATAACTCCCACTTCCCATAGGACATGTTTGGAGATAAAAACCTTTAAAGTAAACAAGAAAACCTATTCACAAAATGCATTACATTCCCAAAAATAAATATATATTACACACTAAGGGCCTCATGTAGGTAGCCAAATACCGGTCGGTAACGGCCGATTTTCGGTAATTATACCGTTACCGACCGGTATTTTGGCCATTGGTATGTAGGGGGACAAACTTTGCTTTCGGAATTTACCGAATCGGTAAAATTACCGAATCGGTAATAATACCGAATCGGTAATGTTACCGAATCGGTAACTTTTCCGAATCGGTAATTTTACCGATTCGGTAAATTCCGAAAGCAAAATCGAGATGTAGGGGGAGTGTGTGTGTGTGTTTAAGAGTCGGTATTTACCACCAACTTATAGTTGGTGGTAAATAATGAATGTATGTGTAAATGCATTTTTACGCGCGTAGCAGTGTGCAATGTGGCATACATACATGCCCTTAGGGCATGTATGTGTGCCACATGTGCACACATGGCCGAATCAGGGGTGCAACAGGGTGTCAATGTGACACCCTGCCACCCTTGTATGTGTTCCCCCCATTACCGAATCGGTATTTACCGATTCGGTAATGAGGCATACCTTCCCATCAATGGGAAGGTATGCCTCATTACCGAATCGGTAAATACCGAATCGGTAATTACCGACTAGTAACGATTCGGTAAAAAATACCGACTCATTACCTACATACCAGTTACCACTTCTAAAATACCGATTCGGTATCGTTCGGTATTTTAGAAGTGGTAACTGGTATGCTACCTACATGAGGCCCTTAGTCATCATAAAATAAGTAACACAACACAATGTAACATGACATAATGAATGATGCATTACTTAAACAGGGTAGGAAAACCAATTTGGGGAAGGTGTTGGACACTGAAGGTGTGACATTTGCTATTCTATAACACAAGGGGGTATAGTAGCTTTGACAGAAAGGGGATTATTTCTCCTTCGTAAAATGAATAATCCCTGCCCTATTTAAGCATCACAGAAGTTCTGTCAGGACATGTGGGAAGATCAATATTTTGGCAGAGGGAGCCTCATCCAGAATTTATGGCATGCTTCATCATAAGCAACCTCTCCCCACCCTGGTGGGACAGTGCCACCAGGGCAGACTCAGCCTCCAAGGACTAAGAAGAAGGAGGGAGTTCTTAAATAAAGTACAACTGGACACATGAGGGATTCAGATCAGTTAAAAATACCTCGGGCAGCCAGGCTTTCTCCTTGCTGGGGACTTCTGGTATATCTAAAACCAATAATAGGATGGAAAACGAGGACAGGGGCTCAATCCATGCCCGTAAGCCAACATGTTTTTCCCCTATGTTCTACTGCATTTAGCTCTATTTTCTTAGCGCAAAATGCATCCTTGCATCCATAATAGACACAAGAGTACATTTTGTTCTACAAAACCAGCTCTAAGTCCTGCGAGCAGGGTGAGGGAAAATCCTATTTCAAAGGTCATATTTAGTGATCGTGAGCAGCTGCTCACGCTCACTTTTATTCATGTTCTTTTGAATTTAGAGCTATTTTTCAGCACAAAATGCATCCTTGAATCTATTGTAGACACAAGAGTACCTTTTGTGCTACGAAACCAGCATTAAGTCCTGGGTGTAAGGTGAGGGAAAATCCTACTTCAAAGGTAAAGTTTAGGGAGTGTGAGCGGATGTTTACTCTCACTTTTATTCATGTTCTGTTTCATTTAGCACTATTTCTTAGCACAAAATGCATTCTAGAATCTAATTTGGACACAAGGGGACATTTTTGTACATTCTATCTGGAGAATTACTCTTCTTGCATAATTTTTCACAATTTCGCAGAAAGTTTGGGTAAATCCATGTGATTACGCTGCATGGAATTACGTGAGTTATGCCCACCTCTAGATGGAATAGTGTTCTTAAGGTATTAAACACGAGAATTCAGGTAGTCCTGGTAGAATCTCAATATGGTTTCCTTTGTGGATAATAATAGAATCTGGAACACAATTTGCACTGTTTGCCAAATATTATGCCTGAGGGCATTTTCAATTGCTACTCTCTGCTGAAGGACAACAATCCTGAAACATGTGTCTAGATACACAGAGCACTAACAATGGTGAATACTAAAGACTTTCAACTGAAGTGAGTGTTATCATGCATTGCATTTACCACAATGCATCTGGGCAAATTGTGGGCTGGTATTCCAGGCAGTGTGCTCTCTCCTCCTTTTGTGATTGTCATTTTTGAGGTCCTGCTGAGAGTGGGGCATATGCCCATCTACAAAAAGCATTCATGGATTATGCTTTCATGAAAGCTTCTTTCAGAGATTGCATGATTCACCTCTTGCATGCAAGTAGTAAACTCATGGTAAATGTATAAAATGTCCTGGTTCTTGAAATCAAAAACTTTTGCATATAACTAGCGCCACTGTAATTATGTTATTTTGCGGCTGCTTTGTTTTGTGCATTATTATACATTTGCCCTATTTGCACATGATCCATCATCTGGGTATAATCTACAGATTTTAACAAAATAATAGTTGATAGCTCATTTAGATCAAAATATGGTGACATATTACTGTGCAGCGTAAAGCATTGTGCAAAGTTTGACTTATCTTCTTTTAGGTGCTTATTGGTGTAGTTGGATGTTAATGATGTACTAATGAGGTGACATATTTATCAGGACAGTGATAATGAGTACAAATTACAAAATATTCAAGTTATGCTATCAAAACATGTGCAACTTGATGCTGCATAATTTCCTTTTTTTGCCACATAATTAAGTCGACACTTTCGCATAATGTGCTCCTCTCATGCAGCATAATCCCCTGTCTCTTCATATAACTCACTAGAGTCACATTTTACCAAGAACTACTAAGGTAGCACACATCCTTCATTCTTGCCAATGCTACTCCGGGGCTGGTTCTCTTTGCATCTTCAAACACACAGTAGTTTATGTCGACCCTAACTTTCAATGAGGAGCACTCGATGCTTGGCCAATTTATGACATTTATGCACAGAAACCGTAAAACAGAAATTGAAAGTATATTATTGTACATAACAATTACTCTTTGAGCATGTTTTGTTTCATTGGACTTAATCATTGATAACCAAACAGGGTGTTGGCCCTTAAAGACCACACTGGTCCAATGTTTCTTCTTAGTTGGGGTAATAATAAAGTATGTTATCCAGACTGCCTGTTTGCTTGCTTCGTAGACTTTAAGGCCCTCATTAAGGAGGTTTTGGCATAGGGCAGCACCACAAGTCACCTTGCTGCGCTGCCCTACGTCAAAGTGAAAGGGCAGGGATGCACCGCATTTTTGCAATACCGTTTATTCCTGTCCTTTTCCCCCGTGCTGGTGCCATCTTGGCAGTCTAATGCCAATGCAGGCACCCTTGCACCATGTGGGCAAAGGAGCCTGTGTTGACTTCAGAATTATTTTTGTGCAGGAAGGAGCACATTCCTGTACACAAACAATCCTGGAAGGTTTTCTTTCATTCCATGTGTGCTGCAGAGTGCAGCATCCATGGAAACATGTATAATCTAGGGGAAATAAAGTTATTTCTCCTTATTATGCCTCATCTCGGGAGACATAAGGTTTTGGCACATCCCTAGGTTTGCATGGTTTTATAAATCTGAGGAAGTGTCAAAATCCATGGGTGTTGCGTGGGAACACACACCGCAATGCCCATGAAATTCCTTACAAGCGCAGAGTACGGCAACGCAGTGATTTGCACAGCCTTACCTAACTCCATATCTATGGGACCATTCAAAGCCATGCACAGTGGCTTTGCGTTGCATCATAGATAGAGTCCAAGGTTTGCGTCACCTGAGCATCACAAAAAGTAATGCTCTGGCAGTGCAAGGGACTCATAAATATGCCCCCAAGTCTACATTTGATCTAATAGCCAGAGGCAAATAATTTGGACATAGATTTCCAAAACAACCTAAGGCAATTGCTATTTTTGATCTACAAAGTTTCTTCAAACAAAATTGACTCCCTTAAGCTACAAGAATAGGTAGAATTGGACCAGCTTGATATTACCATTGCAATGGCTCATCAGGAATGCATCTTGCAAAAGAAAAAACAAAGAGAAAGATCCTATGAAATAAAGAGCAAGAAAGATTCATCATCTTCACTTGGGGTTTTCCTTACAGACTATTCTCAGGGTTTATAAAGCAACAGTGTTTATGGTCTGCGGCAGAGTTATGAAGAGAAAATGTGTTAATGCTACACAGGATGGAAATATTTGAAGCTACGCCATGTTGAAGTATTCTGTGTTTATTGCAAGGGATTCCCTTTTCAGCAGTATGTGGTAGAAATGGTTTGCTTCCAGTTCCAAATCGAGCTGACGCGTGCTGTATTTATTTTTCTTCTATATAGGGGTAAATGGTTCAGAGTGTTCTGTGTTCCTTGCAAAGCAACAGGTAATCTACATTCCAAGATTAGATTGGGAAGTTTAAGAACACTCTGAAAAACGAATCAATAAATAGGGATTAGTTGGTATGGGCAACATTTCTTAATCAAACATTTTGCAAGGTCTACAGATTTTCTCAAGTACTTGTTTTTAGTATAAAAATGAGTTGATTAAATATTAACAACAGGTCAGGTTGAGGTTCTGACATGAACAATGAGCTGAACTTTTTTTGCTGGAGTAAAGCAGGGATCATCAGGTAATGAGTTCTAACCCCAACGTATGTCATAATTCTGTAGTAGGACAGACTGTTCGCTGTTCTCGGGAAAGACAGGATTCTGTGTAAATGTACTATATTTTCTTGTGTGAAAGTGCGTGAATGTGAAGGCATTCGGGTTAATTGTGAAACTCTAGTTTTATTTCTCAGGAGCATTGGGTCTCCAATTAAGTGTCTTAAATCTGGAGAAACGGTTAGCTAATGCTTGTTAGATGGGTAAGGTAGATGGATGTGCTACTTTATCAACGGAAGTAACGATTCCGTAGTAGGGCAGAGGTAAGCGCTGCTCTCGGGAAAGACGGAATTCTCGTGAGAAAGGTCTATTGCTATTCCTTGGTTAGCGAAGAAGACAATGGTGGTGTTTTTGTGTTGTTACTAACAGAATTGTAAATTTGAAACAAAACTTAAAGAGTGATTTTTGTAAAGGAGGGGTAGACAGGAGCAGGAGCTGCGGCAGCGGCTGCTGACGTCAGAACGACCGCGCTGGGATTGGCCAGTCAGTCAGAGACATAGAACGCTCCTGATTGGTGCGTTAGTGGGAGTCGCGCTGCGATTAGGGAATTATAGAGTGACGTAGACGTTCCTGATTGGTGCGTTAGTGTGAGTTGCGCTGCGATTGGTCAGAAAAGCGGTATGGTCGAGAGGAGAAACTAGAGATACATGAAAAGGCAGAAAGATGTATTACGATCCCCCAGAAAAAGAGGAGAAGTCCTGGTTTGGTAGAATTAAAAAATGGTTTAAGAAGGACAAACCGATTGCAACTAGGGAAGGACAATTACTTCCTCCACCGAAACCCCCCGCATCCTTTATGGCTGCGAAATATGGATATCACACCTGCATTTGGTTAGACAATTGGGTCAAGTATACTGAGAATGATGGAGTTTTGGCTTTTCCAGAACATGGTTCATTTAATTTTGCACTTTTGAGAAATTTAAGAGAGAAAATTATGAATTTAGAACCAAGACCTAGACCGACACAATTTGAAGCATTGACAGAATGGGAAGATGAGATGCATGACCGAGAAAGACAGAGAAGTGGCGGAAGTTACAGGTACATGTTCGGTAGGTCATATGGATATGAAAATCATGATGATCGCATGAGAAGGTGGCGGAATGCGAGTATGACTGAAGGTTTGTTTCCTGTAAGAACTGCTGGAGAAAATGAAGGAAGAAAATGCACAGAAAAGAGACATAATGTGGAATTGAGAGGGTATGGAGTGAATGAATCAGAGGATGATGTTATTGATGACATGTTCTATAAAAAGACACCCCCATATCGGCCAGAACCAGAAATATTAACACCAAGTGCCCCAAGGAAAGAAACTTTACGAATCATAAAATCGGAACCAGAGTTCCAGGATTTGGGAAAAAACAATTCCATTAGAGAGGTAGAAAGGAAGTCCGGAAGTAGAATAAATGGTGAAAATTCAGCAGAACTAGCAAGGACAACCTTAGAATTAACGGAGTAAATAAGAGAATTAACTAAAAATCTGGAAGCTGTAACAGTTCCAGTAATGCCTATTTTCGATAAACAAAAAGATGGCGAGCATTGTTTAACGGTCCCTTATAAAAGCAATAAACAGGTTGAACAGCCAAAACTGAGTCAAAATGATAATCCATGGAGACAGACAATAAGTATGATTGAACCAAATGTTTCAAATAATCCGTTTGTAGGCCAGAATTGTGCAGAAAGATGTATAACAACATTGGAGTCAATATTAGAACCACAAAAGGATTCAGGACAAGGTAATGTAGAGAAGTCAGTAGGACCATCTACAGAGGAATTAAGTGAATGGTTGAGAAGCTTGCAGAAGAAAGACAAAGAATCTCAGTCAATAGATGTGGCCAAACTACGAATGGTACTGGAAGAGTTAATAGTAGGAACTATCCCTATGGAGAAGTTAAAAACCTACCTGGATGAAGAGTTGCTATTTCTGTGTAAAAGCATAACTTAGAGAGCAAAAAGTCTCCATGAAAGATTAGAAGAAGTGGCAAATGAAATGGGTATAGACATTGAAAAGGTAAAAGCCTTACAGAAACCATATCAAATAGATTTTACTGAAAAGGACATTGAAAATATGAATACCACAGGACGAATGAGTCAGATTAAGGAAATAATTATCCTGCTGAGAAAATGGGGAGATGTGGACAAATGGAAAAGTAGATGGTATCGAAAACGAGATGATGTCTCAGATAAAACTTTTTCGGCTTTTCCTGTTAGAGAAAAGGAGAAGGTAGTAACAGAATGCCCTATGAGAGAAATTCCAGGAGGAGGATATGTACATGTCCCATGGACTAGGCAAGATATTTTGTCATTCACAAATGACTTCCCTCGACTACGTGTGAAACCCGTCGAGTGGTATAGACAGGTAGACAGATTTGTGAAATTGTCCAAAGTATTATGGATTGATCTAAACAGCCTGTTTGACATAATAGTACCAGCAGACCTATGGACAGAGTGTAAAATAATGATAGATTGGCCAACACAAGAATACCCAAGGGATCCAAGAACAGGGGGTCTAGACCCCGAGGTAATGAAGAAATACGAACAGGTTATTGCCTTTCTGAAGAATAAGGTTTCACCTAAAGAGACAGATTGGGTAAAAATTGACAGAACACATCAGGAAAGCAAAGAGTCAGTACATGCATATTATGAGAGGCTGATCTTGGCCTTTAAACAGTTTAGTGGAGATGAAAATCTGAGTGAAAAGGATCTAAGTCATTTTGTATACAGGTTTGTATATGGTCTTCGTCCAGAAATTAGTGAGATGATAAAACAACATA
Organism: Triturus cristatus; assembly: GCF_964204655.1. Lineage (NCBI taxonomy): Eukaryota > Metazoa > Chordata > Amphibia > Caudata > Salamandridae > Triturus > Triturus cristatus. The sequence goes on from NC_140582.1 coordinate 362,676,900, forward strand.
CTGTAGATTGGCAGAATAAGAAAATAGTCGAAGTATTGAGACATGCTAAATATTTCAGTGATGAGATTGAAGATAAACAGCGAAAGTTGAAAGAAAAGGCTATGTGGGCACAAGTGAAGGTAGCAGAGAGACAGGAAGCTCAATTAGCAGAACAAGCGAATAATACAGGATCAAGACAAACATTTAGCTATGGGAAAGGTAAAGGAAATATAGAGGAAGCTAAGAAGAAATTCCCGTGCAGGGCCGGCTTTAGCGCTGGTGGCGCCCTGTGCGACAATGTTTGTAGTGCCCCCCCAATGTCCACCTCCACCACGGATTCTCTCACTAGCACCCTTTAACAGTCTCCATAACCAAACACTCTCAGATACATTGAATTAGTTATATAGCGCCACTCATACGAGTGTAGGGTGTCAGAGCACTTTGCATCACACACATATTACACAGAGACAATCAATCATACGGGTTTTAAATCAGAATATAGGAAATGTTTACATAAACCAAAGGACTAAAAGTGTAGGAGTCACATGTCATCCATACTGGTAGGCAGTATAGTTTAAGAGTGCTTGATGTGGAGAAGCACACACTAGAATAAGAAACAGCAACTTTGGGAGTTTTCTTTAATAATAAGAATCGATTTCTAGTCAAATTAACCCTTTATGCACCATTAATCAATGTTCTAATGTATGCTTTGCAGTGTGTGTGCAGTTCTGTGATGAAAGTTAATAACTCACTGTTGAATATTAGGACTTTAAGTTATAAATTGCAAGTAACAAAAGGATGTCTCTTTTAAAAGCAGTAACCTGCTGATGTGTTCACATTATATGCACTCTGAAATCGACTTGGTACACGTTCTTTGCAGCAGGCATATTAACCCTCTGCACTCACTTCACAGAGGTCAAAACCTCAACTATACAAAACGCTGAGCTCTCTCCAGGAAGATAATTAATCACACGAGTTATTTTGACATTTTTGTGAGGCCTGGCAATTGCTGGAGGAAAGAAACGCTGCAGCAGGTGCTTCAAAAACATAATAAACTTTCAAACACGGCGCCCCCAGGAAGCCAGCACCCGGTGCGGTGGCACCGGTCGCACCGCCCTAAAGCCGGCCCTGTTCCCGTGTCATAATTGCGGAAGAATAGGGCATTGGAAATCCGAGTGTAAATTTCCCCCAAGTACTAACGATGAAAATGCATCATTGAATCCACTGGTGCAGAATGAGGTGAGTGGTCAACCGCAGCGACAGCAGCAGGTTGTTACGCAACAGAATCAGGTGCCAAAACCGCCTTTTCCAGAGAGCAAAAATTCGCAGAGGTATAGTAATGAAACGGGATTCTGCAACGGAGAACAGGTAAATAAACCACCGCGCGATAGCGCTGTTTCACAGTATTGGCTGCAACGCGATGAGAGTGATTCAGAAGAAAGTTATTGACGTGCCGAAGGGAGGAAGAAGAGTGCGTACTTGACGCAACCCTAGAGGTAGACCAGTCAGGCCCATTTATAGATGGAAAGATTAATGATGAAAACATTACTTTCCTAGTTGATACTGGTGCTACTCAATCAACTGTCAGATCAGCTGATGTTAAGAATCTTCCTCTCTCGGATGAAATGATCTAAGTAGTTGGTGTATCCAACAGGCAGATTAAAACTTACCTTACAGACCCAGTGAAAGTTAGCATAGGGAAATTTTCTGAAATGCACCGCTTTGTCGTGTGCGATACCAGTCCTGTGAATCTGTTAGGTAGAGATTTGTTGTGCAAAATGAACTGCACTATATTTTGTACCCCGGATGGGATAGCATTTGAAACCCCGGATGAAGATGTGCTGTATAAAATGACAATGACAAACAGGGAAAATAAGGTTATTAAAACCTTTGCTGTATTTAACCCTGATGAATTACCTAAAGAATTAAAACAATCTGTTAAGGCAGAAGTTTGGGATTTCACAGGAGAAGACGTGGGATTAATGAGAAATGTAGATCCAGTAAAAAAAATTTTTTTTTTTATTTTTTTTTTACAGTAAAACAGTAAAAGAAGGAGTAAGTTATCGAAATGTTCCCCAATATAAATTGACACCTGAAATAATTGAAGGAGTGACTCCTGTGATTGAGAAAATGATAAAACAAGGTATTTTTAGAGAAATAATGAGTAGTCCATGTAATTCACCAATTATGGGACTGAAAAAGCCTAGTGGAAAGTTCAGGATAGTACAAGATCTGAGAAAGATAAACAAAGTTGTTGTGTCCTGTTGTCCCATTGTACCAAACCCATCTGTGATTTTATATCAGATTCCTCATGATGCAGAATGGTATACAGTAATTGATCTATGCCATGCTTTCTTTTCCATCCCATTGCACCATGACAGTCAGCAAATTTTTGCATTTCGTTTCGGCAAGCATATTTTGGCTTGGTGCCGAATTCCACAGGGGAATATAGAAAGCCCCTCGATATTTAATCAGCTATTGAAGAAGTCTTTGGAAAGTCTAGAAATGCCCGAAAATTCAGTATTAGTCCAGTACATCGACGACCTTCTTGTGGCGTCAAAAACCCGTGTAGCTTGTGAACTTGACACGATAGCCTTGCTGAATCATTTGGCGGATGGAGGACTTAAAGTGTCACCATCAAAATTACAATTTTGCAAGAAAGAAGTACAATATTTAGGACATCACATTGAAGGACTGAGAAAAATAACGATAGATAGAATCAGGATCATAAAAAGAATGAGTGCACCCGTGACCCAAAGAGAGGTGAGAATGTTTCTGGGAATGGTTGGATATTGTCGTCAATGGATTAGCATTTTTTCGTTGATTGCAAAACCTTTGGTGCGACTGACAAGAAGTGATGTGAAAGATCCCATTGATTTGACCAAAGAAGAATTGGCAGCATTCAAAAGATTGAGAGATGGGTTGTGTGAAGCACCTGCATTAGGTATGCCTGACTATGAAAAGGAGTTTGAGTTGTATTGCAGTGAGAGAAATGGATGTGCGCTCTCTGAGCTAACACAGAAGCATGGAAAACTGAGGAGACCAATTGCATATTTTTCATCAATGTTGGACCCAGTAGCTTTAACCTTACCTGGGTGTTTGAAAGCAGTAGCTGCTACATGCCGAAGTTTGGAACAGAGTGAGGGAATTGTGATGGGATATCCTGTGAAAGTGTTCGTACCTCATGATGTGGCAATCCTTTTAACAAGGAGTTGCGCTCAGTATATGACACATAGTGGGCTGACTAAGTATGAAGAGGTCATACTAGGTGCAACAAATGTAAGTCTTGTGAAATGTTTGAATGTGAATCCTTCAGCATTATTGCCTGATGCTGAAAATTTGGAAGTCAGAGATGAAGCAGATCATGATTGTCTGGATGTAATTGATTTCTGTACAAAACCTCGACCTGACAAAAAAGATGTACCCTTACCAGAAAGTGATTTTGTTCTGTTTGTGGACGGGTCTTGTTTGAGAACAGATGATGGAGTGTTAAGTGCAGCCTATGCGGTATGTACAGTTGCAGCAGTAATGGAAGCATCCTATCTGAAAGGAATAAAAGCGGCACAAGTAGCTGAACTTGTCACTTTGACTAGAGCATGTAAGATTGGAAAGAGTGTGAGAGTGACTGTGATGACTGACAGCCAGTATGGATTTGGAGTTGTACATGACTTCGGTAAAATATGGCTGCAGAGAAGCTTTTTGACATCAAGTGGAACTCCCATTAAGAATGCTGAAGTGGTTGGAAAATTGCTTGAGGCGATAGAGTTGCCTAGGCAATTGGCTGTTGTGAAGTGTGCCGCCCATAGTCAAAGTGATGATTATATCGCCACTGGCAACAAATATGCAAATGACATGGCACAATACTGTGCACGAAATCAGAATTCCATTAATCGGGCTAAGGAAAGAGAAGTGATTTCTTACTCTTTGATGTTTACTAACACTGTGGGAACATGGGAAGAAGTAAGACAATTGCAGGAAGAGGCAGGAGAAGAGGAAATGAGGCTGTGGGTAAAAGCAGGATGTGCTCCAAGAGAGAAGGATCATGTGTGGGTCTATCAAGATGGAAGACCAGTTATGCCTGATAGCATGATGTCTGCCATGGCACGGATGTATCATGGTCAGGGACACATAGGGAGAGATGCCATGATCAGGTAATTTAAACAAACCTGGTACAATGCAAAATTCAGACTTGTAGCAGAAAGTCTTTGTCAGAGATGCCTAATATGTCAGCAATACAATCCTGGAAGAAAGACAGTAGTAAGTCTAGGAACAATAGGTCGAGAAGGAGGGCCTTTTACCAGAATGCAAGTGGATTTCATTGAGATGCCTCCCTGTAACAGACTGAGGTATGTTTTGGTTATGGTCTGTCTGTTTTCTAGATGGATAGAAGCATTCCCAACAAGAAGAAATGATGGGATGACAGTGGCAAAATTACTTTTGAGGGAATTCATCCCTAGATTTGGGTTCCCAGTGACAATTGAATCAGACCGAGGAAGACATTTTCATAATGAGATCATACAACTGATTTGTGAAGCATTGAATGTACAACAAAAACTACATTGTGCCTACCGACCAGAGGCTTCTGGTGTGGTGGAACAGATGAATGGTACTATCAAAAACAGGATTGGGAAAATGTGTTTAGCCACAGGTATGAAATGGCCTGATGTCTTGCCTCTGGTACTCATGACTATTAGATCAATTCCAGATAGAACTACAGGGTTAAGCCCCCATGAAATCATCATGGGACGAGCAATGCGGCACTTGTTTATACCAGTCAACAAGCTGATGACTATAACTGATGAAATGGTGTTGGAATACTGTAAAAGCCTGGCAGACACAGTTCATTCTGTGTTTCATCAGGTTGGAGCGGATTCCACCACCCTTGAAAAGAAGCCAGCCCATGATCTAAGCCCAGGGGACTGGGTGAGAATAAAAGTACACAGAAGAAGAAACTGTTTGGTCCCAAGGTGGGGAAAACCAAGACAAGTCATCTTGACCTCAACAACAGCTGTAAAGTGTGCTGGATTGAAAAACTGGATCCATGCAAGCCATACATTGAGAATTCCAAATCCAGTAGACAGCAAGGAGAAGGAGTATTTTGATGAATCAGAATCCAGTACTGAGTCAGATGACGAAGAGCCAAAAACAAAAGAAAACCCTGAAAGGGGGGAAGCAAAACAAAGTCTAACATATGTTCCAAGAAGTATTTCCCGGAGAAGAAGATTACAGATTTCTGATACCAGTTCAGACTCAGAGACTGAACAAGGAGTGAAGTGTTGAAAGGAAAAACAAGGGAAACCCAAAGAAAAAGACAGTGAAGAGACAATAAAAGAGATTCATGAGAAGGAAGCGCCAGATGAAAGATTGAGAGAAATTCCACCTGAAACAACACGTTTAGATGGACAGGTGCCAGATACAGAGAGAGAGGGAGAGATTATTGCGGGAGACCCCCGAGGAGGTGTAGGGAACTCCAACATCCAGTTAGAAACAGGGACAAGTAGTCAGCAGGAAGATTGTGTGACGGAGATTCGAGGAGGGACAGAAGTAGGGAAAACTAAAGAAGTGGTGGAAAAAGAAACTGTTGAGAGTAAAAAGCAAGTTGAAACAGAGTCAGAAGAAAGCAAAGATGAAATACCTGAAGGTCGAGTTCTAAGAAAGATAGCTTGGAGAACTGAAAAGAATGATAAAGGAAGTAGATTGAAAAGAGCAGCAAAAGATGATGTTTGGCCGAATAAAATAAAAAGGTTGAGATACCGACTGACACGAGTAAATTCACCAAGAGCTGAACAGGTGAATGAAGTGACAAGTCAGGTGAAATCAAAAGACGAAGAAACCACTGAAATTAAAGAGAGCAAAAGAACCAGAAAACCTAACCAGAAGTATAAATCACCAGAATGGACGTATGTGGCCCTGCCTGAAGTAAAAGAAGAGGCGGATAGCGAAGGAAATCCAGAGGTGGTTGTACCAGAAGTGGTTGAGGAAGACGAAGAATCGGAAATCCTGAGAGTTATCTTGTCCAATATTGGAGAAGAAGCGGATGTTCAGGACATTCTGTATACTGATCACGAAGGAAAAGTGAAAAATGATGAAATGCCAAACTGAATGAGACAAGTAAACAACTGATTGAAAGACAATAAAATACCGAAAAAGACAAAAACTGGTCGAACCAAGTAGGTGCTTAGAGCCTTGGGTTAGAAATCTAGTTGTGAAGTAGAAGAGGCTAAGTCAAAAGACACAGTCCATGTTAGCAAAGATGGCAAACATAGATAGTAGAAAAGGTAGATGTACATTTTTGAAGAGATGGTGTAAAATGGGTTGTTGTTGTACAGGATTATTAATGCTTCTATGGAGTGTACTTGCCCTCCTGATCTCATTTAAAGTTACTATAGATACATTAGAAGGACATAGTGAAAACATAACTAATATAGGGAAGATTCAAAAAGTAGTTCCAACTAGAATAGATAAAAACTATTTACAAAAAGACAGGTCTATAAATAATTTTTCTAATAATGTGTTTTCTAAATTGTTGTATGAATATGTAAAAACAATGGATGTAAGGGACTGCCACGTCTGTATGCAGTTTCCTGCTTCTATATCGGAGGGAGTGACTTATCACCACCTTCCAGTAACTTATGGAATAACATGTAGTGTAATAGCTAGTTTATTTTATCAGACAGGAGAATTAGAATATTATTTTTAAGATGTAGATACTATATTTTCACAAGTACCGTCAATCAACATTTAAATAAGGAAAAACCTGCAAAGGTGTTAGGTGAATTTTTCCTAGAGACTAAAGAACTAACATTAGAATACATATTTAAAAACTATTTGACTTGCAGTTTAAAGAAAGGGGAAAATACATTTTTAGATATGGTTGAAGAAAGGAGACTGAAAATGCAAAGAAAGGCTTCAGAAGGAAAGGTGGAGAAAACAGTATGGGATGTAGAGATGGAAAAACACTTGAAAGGGGAAATGAGTCCAACTATGGCTTTAGATTGGCCTCAGAAAGGGAAATTGTGTATTAGAAGGAATCAAACTTCATATGATAATTATTTTCTAGGGAATATTGAATGCCATGATACATACCGAATCATGGGTGGATGGGGATTTAAAGATGGAAAAGATCCAGTTTTTCCTGGATTATATTTTATTTGTGGGAACAGGGCATAGTATCATTTGACAGACCATTGGTATGTCACATGTTATGTAGGCCTGGTTTTTCCGAAGATTTTTCACATGGATAGAGGTGAAGATGGTGTACATAACTTAGGTAGTAATTTAGTACGTAGTAAGTGAGAATCTTGGGCAGAAATTGTAGGTGATATTTTTGCAGCATTGATACCGGCAGTGGGAATATCTCTGAATGCAAACAAAATTAGAAGACATTCAACAGTAGTGGATCGCTTGTCAACAAGCACCACTGGAGGATTTTTATTGATAAACACTGAAATGGTTGCCATGCGTGCTATGGTAATGCAAAATCGACTTGCCCTCGATATATTATTGGCAAAAGAGGGTGGAGTCTGTGGAATGCTGAAAGTTCAACATTGTTGTACTTACATTCCTGACGAAAATAAAGATTTGAAAATTTATATTAAAAATATTACAGATTTGCATGACTAAATTGCACCACTGGAGGTTGAATGTGTATGGGAAAAGATTGGAAGGAAGATATCAGCTATTAAAAATGTCTTAGCAAATTTAGGTAGTACCTTTTTAGGTAAGATAATATTTCCTTTAACATGTGTGGTTTTTATAGTATTAATGATAAGATTAGGGTGTATTTGTTGTAAAAAGAATAAAAACCAGAAAAACTCAAAAAGAGAAAATTTAAGGAGAAAAGACGTAAAACAAGAGAGAGAATTTGATGAGATAGAATTGGAGGAAGTTTAGGAGAGTATGTACAAATCAGCAAAAAGAGAAGAGACAGGGGAAACTGAATTATGAATAAGAACAAGAAATCACTTTGAAATTCCGTAAAAGGGATACAAAATGTTGATGGGTAGTACAAAATTTTGTATACCCCCCCCATTCTTTGCATGTTTATATTAATCCGAATAATCTATTAATTATAATATTATTAACCTGTTTGAAGTGATGTCTAACCAATCATATTAACGAAAGAATTACACATGGGATATGCATTTGTATGGCTGAATTAACTGTATACTAATGGTTGAAAATTAGAATATTGCATGATATATGTTGCTTTTGTGGCGTAATTGTAAGTTGCGCCAGATGACATCGTTGGGTGACTATAAACGCTTTAAATGTTGCTATCATGCTAGATAATTACTTACACATAGGGGAATTAGTGAGGCTTTAACATTTTATTAGCTATTTCAATGTTTTAATTACGTTTTGTGTTTGTTTTGCTTAAGTTGACCAATTTGGGCCTTCGTAAAAATGGCTGACTCCGACACGATGGCCTAGTCACTGTTCCACGAGGTTTCAGGTGAAGTGCGCCTGTGCCACAGCCAGCAACAAGTGGCCTTGTCTTGACCTCATGCAAGATGTACCCATCAAGGACGCACTGGGAGAATCGCCAAGTTCATGAAACAAAGGACTGCCTTTAAAACCGGAACCAGCAAGTGTGATTACCTAACTCAACAGTATATGTGAGAACTTTACCGAATGACCCAATACCAGCCAATCAGGACTGCCTAAAACTGATTTTTGTTACATTTTGAGGTTAATTTCATTATAAAAAGATGGTAGAATAGTGAGTGGGAACTTTTTCTTTTTCCTGACGTTATGCTGACGGAGAGGACGGTGACACTGCTGGACAGCTGTTATCCTGAATCTTTGAAAGACTGTGTTGCTACCTGACTTTGATGAATTAAAGACTTTTCCACAACTTGATTGACTTAGAGGACGACTAATAGCCAGATTAGGAAAATATGATGTTCGGTGATTTGGTTTATGACTTATCAAAATTGCAATTGATTAGATAAACGAAATTAATATTCTAACAAACAAATATGTCGGGTGATTTATTTAGAGAAATTAGAATAAGATTAAATGTAGATTAAAGAATTGAGTCACCAAAAATCCAATATCAACTAACTGATCCGTCGACTAAATGGAGGGAATATCTCGAGGTACTGGGTTTAATAAAGGTACTTAATGTAGGTTCAGGTAAATTAAGTCCTTTAGTTGAAAAGGTATTCCTTTCATGTCAGCGTTAGGACAATTTATCTCTCCCGTGAAAACGGATCAATGAAGTGTGAGTGTTGGTGTTATGGTCCCCACCAATGAATGTATTGCGTAAATGTGCTAGTGTGATATTTGGTCTGTGACAAAGGAAGGATTTAAAATTACACGTTGCATCCACAAGTCACCTTGCTGCGCTGCCCTACGTCAAAGTGAAAGGGCAGGGATGCACCGTATTTTTGCAATACCGTGCATTCCTGTCCATTTTCCCTGTGCTAGTGCCATTTTGGCAGTCCAACGCCAATTCAGGCACCCTTGCACCATGTGGGAAAGGGAGCCTGTGTTGTCTTCAGAATTATTTTTGTACAGGAAGGAGCACCTTCCGGCAAGAAAACAATCCTGGAAGGTTTTTATCTCATTCCATGTGTGCTGCAGAATGCAGCACACATGGAAACACGAATAATCTGTGGGGAAATAAAGTTATTACTCCTCATTAAGCCTAATCACAGGAGACATAAGGTTTTGGCACATCCCTAGGTTTGCATGGTTTTATAAATCTGAGGAAGTGTCAAAATACATGGCGGTTGCGTAGGAACACACACCACAATGCCCATGAAATTCCTTACAAGCGCAGAGTATGGCAACGCAGTGATTTGCACAGCATTGCCTAACTCCATATCTATGAGACCATTCAAAGCCATGCACAGTGGATTTGCATTGCATCATAGATAGAGTCCAAGGTTTGCGTCACCTGAGCATCACAAAAAGTGATGCTCCGGCAGTGCAAGGGACTCATAAATATGCCCCCAAGTCTACATTTGAGGCAAATAATTTGGACATAGATTTCCAAAAAAACCTAAGGCAATTGCTATTTTTGATCCAAAAAGTCAAATTTCTTCGAACAAAATTGACTCCCTTAAGCTACAAGAATAGGTAGAATTGGACCAGCTTGGTATTACCATTGCAATGGCTCATCAGGAATGCATCTTGCAAAAGAAAAAACAAAGAGAAAGATCCTATTAAATAAAGAGCAAGAAAGTTTCATCATCTTCACTTGGGCTTTTCCTTACAGACTATTCTCAGGGTTTATAAGGCCACAGTGTTTATAGTCTGCAGCAGAGTTATGAAGAGAAAATGTGTTAATGATACACAGGGTGGAAATATTTGAAGCTACGCCATGTTGAAGTATTCTGTGTTTATTGCAAGGGATTCCCTTTTCAGCAGTATGTGGTAGAACTGGTCTGCTTTCAGTTCCAAATCGAGCTGACGCGTGCTGTATTTATTTCTCTATATAGGGGTAAATGGTTCAGAGTGTGCTGTGTTCCTTGCAAAGCAACAGGGAATCTACCTTCCAAGATTAGATTGGGAAGTTTAAGAACACTCTGAAAAACGAATCAATAAATATTGATTAGTTGGGATGGGCAACATTTCTTAATCAAACATTTTGCAAGGTTTACAGATTTCCTCAAGTACTTGTTTGTAGCAGGGATTATCAGGTTATGAGTTCTAACCCCAGCAGGGCAATCTAAGATTTAGGAAGGTCAAAGAATTGAATGCCATATTGGTTAATATTAAAATCTTTGAGATACAGCTCGCAGAAATATCATAATTGTGCCAGGAAGAGCAATATAAACACATAGCTATGAATTGGCAGACTGTGGACAAAAAGAACAATTTGGATGAGTTTGGACAGGGGGCTCATTTAAAGTCACACAGTGCAGCATAGCAAGTCCCCTTGCAGCGCTGCACTGTTTGACACGGAAAGGGAATGAATGTGCCATGTTTAAGTCAATATGGCATATTCCTGCCCTTTCTCTTGGGCTGGCACCTTTTTTGGCATCCTAGCACTAACGCAGGCAGCCTTGCATAGTGGTGCAGAGGTGCCTGTGTTGCATGCAGAATTGTTCTTGTGCAGAAAAGGGTCCCTTCTGCACAAAAACAATCCTGGGAGGCATATTCCTCTTTCTATGTGTGCTGCAGTGGAAGAAAGGAGGAGAAACAGAGATATTTCTCCTCCTTACGCCTCCCTGGGAAGGCTCATACCCAGGTGTACAAGTTCTTGTAAATATGAGGTTGCGTCAAAATCCATGGGAGTTGCGTGGAAACAACCATGCAATGCCTACCCAGGGACTAGTAATTCAAAACAGAGATTTGCACTGCTTTGCGTTACTCCAGATTGGCTTTGCATGTCTTCAAAAATCTGACTTAGAGGTTTGCATGTACCACGTTTTGTGGTGCAAATGTGATGCAAACCACTCACAAACAAGCTACAAAATATGCACAGAGACCTGCCTTATGTTTTACTCTGTTTTCAAAAGTACATAAATGTCTTTCTTAAATTACATGACTCAAATTGGCATGATGCACGGAAAATGCTATGTTATGAAGTAAGAGCAGGTACTGGTTATTTAGGTGGGAAGTTTAAAGTCAAATGTGCTAAACCTTAGAGGGCATGTATGTCGGTGACCTAATGGTTTACATTTCTGCAAAGCGAAAGATCAGAATTCCGTGTCATATGCTACTTGCTCACTTTGGAGACAATTTAAGTAACCTACGTAAATAATACTTTATTGAGTGCTCATTGTATAATTATCTGTAATGTAATGTTATATCCAATCTTAATCAAATGCTCAGAATATCGCAAATTTTGTGATTTGCAAAAAACATCATGAAATCAGCACGTTTTGTAAAAGGTTCTGTGATTTTTACCAAAGTGCCCACAAAACTTGGGGGCATATTATCAAGCACGGCGTTAAAATTATCGCCGCTTTAGCGGCAGAAAACTGCTGCTAAAGCGGCGATAATGGGCTTGATAATATGCCCGTGAGAATTCCAATAGAAGCCATGTTGACACCAGAACATGGGCTTCTATTGGAATTCTCTGCGGCATATTATCAAGGCAATTATCGCCGCTTTAGTGGCAGTTTCCTGACGCTAAAGTGGCGATAATTTTAACGCCGTTTCTTGATAATATGCCCCTTGGAATTTTAACGCCGTTCCTTGATAATATGCCCCTTGGAATTTAAAAAACATAACCTGATCCTTTTTTTATTGGCTCTGTGCTACTCGTGAACGACTGAAAGGAAGGTGAGCAACCGGCCAGCAGGCAGCAAAGGAGTTAACTTTCTCTGTCGCCTGCTTTGTAAATGGCCCGTGCTCCCTCCAGTGCAATTAGACTGTGGCCCGCCTCAACTATTTTAAGGTGCGACCTGTGGAATCTGTTGGCTCTTAGACCTCACCACTGCTACCCAGCCCTCCACTGCACCCTGCCACTCCCTTCCATCTATATCCCTGCATCTCCCCTGGCCCCACCCTCCGTTAGCCTTTGCCTCCTCTGAGCCCCACCCCCCCTTGTTCCCTATGTCACCCCACAACCATGCTGCCCTTTGACTCCTCAGCGCCATAACCCCCTACCCCGTACCGAGTGCCCACCTCTGCCTCTGATTCATATGGGTCTCCCCCCTCAACAAAATGTTCTGCCCCGCTGCTCCTGTGTTTCCCCAACCCACCTCACACCATACTGCCATGAGCACTGCAGGGAACGTAGGTTGTCTGATGCCAGAGAGAGCAAAGGTCTCGTAGTGCACCCTGTGGTAAAACACATCTTCCTTTTCCAGGTGTGGTGCTGTTTTCCACTTTGCAATGTTGCAGATTGTGACATAGCCAAGTCTCTAGCAGTGACACACCATAGGCAAGCGGTATTTTTGTGACAGGCCCATTGTCTGCCTTACACAAAAATACCACAAATGTTGAGGTTTCGGGTTGGAAACTTTGATTTTTTTCCCTGTAAAATTTGCCAAGCGATGACACCAAATTCTTGAGTGTCTGTGTAGGGGATGTCATGATAATAGGATGTTCCAGATTCAAACTGGCGTATGGCGAGTTTTCCTGCGGATGCAGTAAACGGTGAACTGTTAAGATTGTGGTTTGCCCTCAGGACTGTCAACAACATGTTCGCTTTGATTTGCTGGGAAGGAGTTACCTTATTATACTGAAGAGGAGGCCGTTGTAATTAATGAAGAAGCCACGTCTTCCTTTCAGCCTTTGATGGGCTGCCACCAGCAAGAGATCGGAAGTGATACATCACACAATTATTGTTTTGTCAGTAGTTTGTGTATGGGCCAAAACTCTTCGAACACAAACCAAGAAGGAGGCTGGATGGCACTCGATAATTTGCCCGACTGACGTCATTTTACTAGAGAACAAACAGGAAAATCGTTGTGAATATATTTTTGATTTTAACCTGTGGGTACCAGTCAACATATGATAATAAGGAGACACATTCATTGATCAACCCTGACTTAGAAATCCTTTATTCCTTTCTGCATAGTATTTCTTTGTGCAACTTAGTGAAAGCAAGTCGCTGCTTAAAATGAGGTATATCGTACATGCTGAGGTTAACCTAGAAAACCACTGACAAATCTACCTTCTGGGACAGAATGTTACCATTTTGTGTTACTGTTGTTCCCCTTGTTTCCTTTGGCAGGTTGCAGTGTCCGGCCTGGAGACACAGCACAATGACACTTTTATAGCCCAAAGGAGCATTCTAAAAAATATAACGGCATGCTTTATATTCTCAAATAAATAGACAATTGTGTCGCTTTATATAGTGTGGTATTCTGAAGTTAGTAAAAACAGAAGTGACCCCTGTGGATAGGAATAGAAAAGCATAGCTCATGTGCTTGAAAGCTTCATTCAGAGTGCATCCAGAGCCTGCAAGTAAAGTGCCTGTGTGTGCGTGCGCACGCACACTACATATGATAAATACAGAGTCCCTCATAGTAATAGCTTCAGACTTTTGTGGGTTTACAAGGCCAAGTGGCTTAAAGAATGTTTTTTGTCAAAATGGAAAATACGCCCCTGTCATTCCGTCTCCAGTGATGGAATGTTGAAGTAGGATTGGGGAGCCATCACTTAGGTTTGTACAGACCTGGGATCTTGTGAAATCAATTAATCTTTTCAAAATACATCTGCCTTTTGGTCTTCAAAGCCTAGGTTTTCAAAAACATACATACATTCAAACAACCAAATAGGGCAATATTCATCTCCAGACCCTTACCTGTGCCAGAAGAGGGATCTTTGTTCCTTAATCTTTGAGTATAATCAATAAATACCCCCCCCCCCCCAGTGGTTGTATGGTCCTTTGTTAGTCACCAAGGAGATATGATCAGGACCAAGCAACAAGGGAATATAATAAGGGCCAATCATTTACACCAAACACCACAAACAGTGAAGTCTGTTTGGGGCTTCAAAAAAACCAATAAATAGATATGGTTTGAGTTTAAAGAGTTTATTAACAAATTAATCCAAGTCAAATTATTTATTTAGTAAGTATTAAACTTCATCATCATTATTACAAATTCAAATAGACCATTAATCGATATTTCAGGACAAGATAAAATACTAAATTAGTCAGAATTACAATTAACGTATAGAAAATGAAGCACATGTGTTCCAGAAAGGAAGGTCATTAATCTAAATGAATGAAGCTTGGACATGAAAGGACATTTAATTATAACAGAAAAGGTAATGTGTCATTTTCAGAAACCCGATTGAATGCCTCTAATGCGAGAATAAGAATGCGTAGGCAGGAATCCTTAGCACTCAACCAATGGATGATTTGCAAAAGATGGAATGTATTCTCAGCTCAAACATTAGCAGACATCGCTAAGATCTGCTTTTGATCTCTACAGCAAGCCTTCTGTACCTAGTTTCTGGATGAGAAAGGGAAGTTCTCTGAAAGAAAGGGATCTCCTCAGGAAGGGCTCTGATGGGCTTCGATTAATCAATGCAAAACATACATATAATTCTACAAAACATTACTAGAAACAAATGTTACATTCACTGTTCCCACCAACCCATCAGTCTCGAGGTACAATCTGGGAGAAGGTTTACTCCCTAGGTTATCACGTCTTCACAAGTGAATACAGAATTATGTCCTTGGTTGTTTACATTGATCACATTTCGTGGTTTAGACAGTTCTTACCACAAGTCACCTTTCCTGCCATCCCCTCTCCTCCCAGCGAGAACTTCAGTTGTCTAATACATAAGAAATGACTATTCACTAACTAACAAAAGGCCTCTGGAAAATTACAGAGTCTGCAGTAGGGAAGAGAAAAACATCTTATGCAAAACAACAGTTTAAATGTAAAAACAGGCCTCTTGCCTCTAACGTGCAAAGTAGACATTTAACATGACGTTTACCATGGCACCAGTAGTTAGACTAGCTTAAGTTGGTACATTACATTAACTCGTGTGTGCTTTTAATGCCGAAATATGATCACCTACTACAATTTTTGCATTTATTAAACATGTGCTAATCAGCATTAAATGAATCCTTTTTAGTTAAATGTGTTAGTTTGCAAAATTAGTAAATTCGCTCCATCAATCCCCCAGTTCATGGCTAGAATAGACATCTCATTTTATCGTGAATTAATTTTTTAAGGTGCATCGCCCTCCTTTGCAGAGTCATTAATTTGAGTATTCAAGCTTTGCATTTTCTTCAACTCCTGATAAATCTTAATCTTTCTTTTTTTGCTTCCATTTCTTGCTAAATAACATCTCAATCCTTTATACAAAGCAGATAAAGATATTAAACTAATGCTAATAATCAATATACATTGAATCCATCCCCTAAAAATCATCCACTACCAATACCTCCAAGCAGTTACCTATAGCAGAAGATCCTTTGCCTAAAGTTCCTAACACACTAGTTGCTTCTTAGTTTTCTAGTCCAGGTTGTCAGGAATGTTCTTTGCAAATTCTTCTATCATCTTGCTTTTGTCTAGTAGATAATAACAGCAATGTTGTGCCTTTAACATTCTACAGACTCCACTTTTTTCTGCCAACAATATGTCCAAAGCTAATCAGTCTTCTAAAACCATTGAGCTAATAGCTACCAATTACACATTTACTGCTAGCAAAGCACCAGATGTAACAATAGCTAGTGTATCCACTATTGTAAAAAGCTTTATGATTTTCTTGTCATTCAAGACTACTCCCACTGGGGAAATAATTTCAACAAAAAATATCTCCCATTAATTGTGTCCGATCATGAACATGACATGTATGTCTGGGAGATGGATTCATTCCTAAAGCTTTTATGCTATTCACATGATACATTTTATGAAATAATAAAGATAAATAGCAAACAGTTTGCCAATCAGCAGTCAATTGGAAACATGTATCTTGCCCAAAGAAAAACCAAGTGGTTTGTATCCCCTTAGCTAGTGGGTTAGCATTTATTCTTTGGTGAAGAGGAACTTCAGAAAGGATAAAGTCATAATTGGACAAATAATATTCAAAATGATTCCATCTATAAAACAAGCTAAGTAATATTCTTACACCTAACTGCGTATAAAAGTGGAATATGCTGGTAGGTCACATCCTCAGTAGCTGAAGGAGGTAAACATGCACAAACATAGCAATCCTTAGGGGTCCATTAGGATGTAGGGCGGTGGGACCACCGCCGTGCTGGCGGTGCGGAAAAATGCCACACATATTAGTATGGTCAAACATAGGCTAATTCCCAACCGCCGCGGTGCAACGTGCACTGCCATCAAAGTGCGCCCGCCACCACGGCGGTGGGAGCCAATGGAGACCCTCTGCCGTGCGGAATGACGTCCGTCCCGGTCCACAAATTAGGATGGCTCAAGCAAGCAGACGCACCGCAGCGGAGACACCGCCCAACCAGAGACGGTGGAAACTCGACTGCGGAGCGCGAAACCAGAGTCCCGGTCCACACTACCCGAACACGACCGCAAACGACCCAGCTCTACACATCTTTCCGGTGCTGTACCTGCTACATCACCAGGAACTCATGGACCACTGCGGACGCCACCGCAGGTACGCAATAACACAACACACAACACATTACCCACGGCCTGACACGGTCCAAATCCCCATCAGACACCCTAGGGGAGATAGGGACACATCCCCAAGGGCACCCACACATCACCCACCTGCCACAAATTCACCCCACTGCATCCTGGACACACAGCTACCGCCACCATGCAGCAATGTCCCGGTCACGTCACCGCAGCGGTGAACAGAAGCAAATACATGCGCAATGCAGAAGGCAGGGCCAGTGCCAGGCATGGGCAGGGCACAATGACCACAGGGCCACACCCACACACTAGCACACCCCATGAAGGCACATGCCATGTGCCCCCCTGTGCACCCCATGCACAACAACAAGTCAGGGCAAAACATACCCTGCACCACACAACCAACAATCATGGAGACACACAATGCAGGAGTGGTTGCACAGGAACACACAACACACAGCACAGTAGCACAGGGCCAGGGAAACACACACTACATCACACTCAGGTAAAAAGCAATGAGGACAAGCAACAAATGAACACACGCAAGGAAGAAGCATCCAAATGGACACACAGCCTGCACAGTCAAACATACATATCACAGCCTGACACACACACATATACACACCCCATATGCCAACAGCAATGGAGCACAACAAATAGGGAATCAAAAGTGGGCTGCACACAAATGGAAGGCCATGGAGACACACAACAAGCATGTGTACATCACATCAACACAAGGAACAGAGCACAACACCCACACACCATCAAAGCACACATGGCTGGCACACTCAGTGAAATCAAACCACAGACAGCTCAGTGCAACCACACAGCGAGACAGCAAGGCAAACCATGTATAGGCATAAGGATGAAAGGATGAAAGGAAGGCCCTGAACTCAAACTGGGAACAGCCACGCATGCATACAACTACTTCACAGGAGTACACAAGCAGCACTACACACAGGGACCATCTACACACCTCAGGACTGACAAACACCTGTAAGAATCTACACCCATACCCCCTCACACCAGCAGCACACAACACCAGTGCCAAACACACTGAAGGCTGAATACTTGACAGGCAATACACACACAAACAACCACACACCATGGGCTCAGCCACAAACATCACACACACACACACAGGGATGCCACCACAAATGTGGAAACAAATACAACAGACAAACACATCACCCAACTGAAACACACACAGAGCCACAACAACAACAACAGACATGCCCTGTGCAGCTAAACTGGGGAAAGGCAATGGGAGCACAGACACAACAGGAGTGCACAACCTCATCACCCAGGAACAATGCACAGACAACATTCCACAACACGCAAGAAGTGCACCATCACAGACCAACACAGCCACAGCAAACAAACAACAGATGCACAGGCAGAACAATCACATAGCAAACATAGCACGACATCAGGGATGCCCAACAGGCAAACACAAGGCAACATACAAACAGCACAGCAAGCACAACAAGCTGTGTGTGCACACCAAGCATACCAGACACACACAGACATCAGTGACAGAACAGCAACCCACACAACAAGATACAGCACAGCACAAAGACAACAGCACACCCAGGAAGTGAAGCAATAACACAAACAACACACATACATCCAACACTACTCCCAATAGATGCACAAGTCTGGGACACAAAGGTGGAGACAACTTGACCACAGGACTGGGAAGCACACACAGTTGAACTGCAGAAACCATGACTGACAAACAGCACCAGTAAATCACACATGACCCATTGGGGAAATGCACTGAGTGACACATTGACCCTGGACAAAGAACTGCACCACAAAGCACAGTGGCACAAATGAAGTCATGGGGAGGTACACACACATACAAACCAGGGGGACAGCTCACACCAAAGTGAAGTGTACTGCATGTCAGTAGGGGACATGGCAGGAGTGTACCATACACAAAGAGAGGGAGTGCAGACCCACAATGGGTAAGCAGCTAGGGGATGGCATGACAACACGCACAACATGCCGAACTGGAGGCAAGAAGGCAAGAAGGTGCCATGGGACAGCAAGGCATGAGAAAACACAACCACAATGACAAGGGTCCAACACAGCAGTGAACAACAAGACCAGTGGACAGGGCAGGGTGCAGAGTATGTCCATGAGAAGCTGCACAGGCAAGGGTCCAACACAGCAGTGAACAACAAGGCCAGTGGCCAGGGCAGGGTGCAGAGTATGTCCATGAGAAGCTGCACAGGCAAGGGTCCAACACAGCAGTGAAAAACAAGGCCAGTGGCCAGGGCAGGATGCAGAGTATGTCCATGAGAAGCTGCACAGGCAAGGGCAAAACAGCAGTGAACAACAAGGCCAGTGGCCAGGGCAGGGTGCAGAGTATGTCCATGAGAAGCTGCACAGGCAAGGGTCCAACACAGCAGTGAACAACAAGGTCAGTGGCCAGGGCAGAGTGCAGAGCATGTCCATGAGAAGCTGCACATGGAATGTGTGCGACTGTACCTTTCCATGGCCAGCAACACAGGCAGGGGGCAACAATGTACAGTACAGGCCCTCCTGTGTGAGACACAGGTGTGTGAGGGTGACTACCACTCAGACTTGGCTGTCAGGCAGACTGGGAGCTGGCTGTGCCGCGGGGACTGTCGGGGCACTTAAAGGGGGAGAGAGTGGAACAGCTGAGGTAAAGCAATCAGTGTCTTGGCAGGCTGGAGGGCTGCATGGGTGTAGTGGCACGTGGAGGTGGAGTCATGCAGACGGGAGTCACGGTGTGGCTGGGAGATTGTGGAGGGGTGCCCTTCCACTTCTTAGGGATCCTAAATGGCTTGACTGACTGTGGATCAATGGGAAGTGGTGTGGGCACAACAGGCACACTCAGCACCACTGCTGCAGCAGGTGCAGGCGCTGGCAGCCCCTCTGGTGATGTGCTGGACCCAGCGGAACGCTTTGCCTTGCTTCGCCTCTGCCCCCCCTTCCCCTGTTTACTAGGTGTCACCCCTACAGGCACCTCCGGCCCCTGCTTCACTGGGCTTGGAATGGGAGTCGAGGTGGTTGGTGATACTGCCTTTGAGCCCATCCCAGGTGTACCCTTGTCTGTGCCCACCTCCTTGGTGGGCACAGACACTGTACGATTATCTATGCGTGATGCCTTAGGGGCAGGAGAGTCCTTGGATTGGGATGCCACTGAGGCATGTGTGCCTGAGGTCTGCTGCTTTGCTGATTGTCCCCTGGTGTCGCCTGACTGGATATTCTCCCTGTGCTCTGGGGTGCCTTTGTTCTTCTGTGGGGATGGTGTCTGCGCACAGGACCGCTTGGGTTATTGCTGCTGTGTGCTCCGTGTGCTGTATCATGACTTTGATGTATGTGGACCATGGTCACTATCGTCAGACATGGCCACTGCCAGGGGGGTGGACAAAGGGACCAGAGCTGGACTGTGAGAATGTGCCTGTTGCAGGGCAGACGTCACAGTTGATGACAAAGCCTGGACTGTCCGGTGCAGCCCACCCACGTCGGAATGTATGCCCTCCATGAAGGCAACCACCTGGGCCAATTTCTTGTTGTGGTCAATGAAGGCATTTAGGAGAGCTGTCTGACCTACACACAGCTGGTGCAAAAGGTCCACAGACTCAGCACTGATGGCAGCAGGGGGGACAGGGGCAGGGGGAGCAGTGCCAGGGGTGAAGGACACTCTTCCCCTCTTACTGAGGCGGACACGGGCAGCACCAATGGAAGTGGCTGGGAGAGTGGGCAATGGCCGCTGTGTGGTGGAAGTCTATGCAGAGTCCCTATTCCCTGTGCCCTCCAACATGGATGCATCCCCGCTGGCATCGGATGATGTGGTGCTTTGCGTCTCAGGCTGGGACTCCTCCAGCAGACTCCTGTCCCCCTCTGATGCGCTGGTGACATCTGTGTCACTGGGTTCCTGGGCAGCTGTGGAGCTAGTTTCACCCCCACTGGTGTCTGTCTCCTGTCCCTCCGTAACCACAGGTGATGCTGCATGGGAGAGAGAGATGTAGGGTCAGGTCAGTGGCAAAAACAGAACAAACATATGCAAGCAATACATGACAAAAGTTGAGCAAATCTACATGTTTCACACCACCCTGTGCAATCACATCATGCCAACTCACTACATACACTCAAGCAGTGCATAGAAAGTGGAAACTCAGGCATGAGTGAGCCATGTGATGACCACACAGCACAACACCCTGCTTGTGGCTCTGTTCAAACAGACATACAACTAGTTCTGAGCACACCTAGGGACATGATGGTGGCACACAACTTGTTGCCAATGACAGAACTGTATGTAACAGGAGGGGACAACACAGACCCAGACTACAACTTGACAGTCCACATTGGACATTAGCCTATGCCACCCAGCATGTCGTACCTTGGGGACAATAGAATGCTGCACATTGCTGTAAGATATCTAGCCCTCCCCAATATGGGTGCATGCAATGGACGCATTGATGTACGCACAGTCCGATTGGGCACACTGCCGTTCCCTCCCATGGGATTCCCAAGACTACACCAATGCAGAAGAAACCTGAAGAGCACAACTCAGAATGTAATGTGAAGGCACAGCTTCCAAATCCACTTTGTAAGTACAGGTAGGGCAAATGCATGCCACAGGCACCCAGGCCAGCAGCCACTTACATGCCACAGCATCACACTACCAACATCACAGAGGCCAGCGCCGGCACAGGCTCTGTACACATGCAGCCACTCCCATCTAAAGTCAGACTCCCCAAATGCTCACCCCTGGCTTGCTGCTGATGCTCCTTCAAACGTGCATCCAGCTTAGGCTGTGTCACCGCCAAGATGCGCCCCATTAGTGGTGTCATGCTGTGCCATGCCAGACGCCCAGTGCGAGGAAGCAGCCCCAGGGTCATCTCTGACACATTCTTTGCCAGCCGGCTGATGTCATCCCATTTTTTGTGGCAGTTGGTGCGTCGTCGGTTTGAGACCCCCAGGGCTTGAACCTTCGCTGCAATGGCCCTCCACACGGGCTTACGGTGGTGTACCTTGAGCTGCAGGCATGGGAGACAAGAGGGAGAAATTATCAGGTATACAGTGCCATGTAACAACATCTATCAGTATAGCAGCAAAATACAACCAAATCACATATCCAACAATAGAGTAATCAGAGACTATAGTACAGCCCACATGTGACCCCTACATGTGAAAAGCTGATGTTAAAGCATGCAGCTGTGAGGGGGAACACAGTCCCTGCACATCTCACACACATGCAGGATGCCAGCACTGAAACCTGCCTCCCACATCTCCAGTCAATTGTTGGGTTGAGCATCACAGACATCACATATCAACCTGTGTTGGGGGGGTGACCCACTGTGTCCAAAACTGCGCAGCCCTCAATGTCCCTGCCCAGTGAATAGATAACTGTCATGGATGTCTCATTGATGGACATTATCTCACAAATACAAAATGCCCTTCACAAGGGCGGTTGTGTGCAATCTACAGTGCTGAGATGGGCCACAGCTGGAGTGCAATGTGAAAAGATTGATGTCATACTCTGTAACTGAAGTGATGTGTCCTTGTCTTAGTAGACGAGGACTGTACAGGCCAGCTGGGCTCACACTGAGATGGACTACAGGGGCGCACACAGACATCCAGCCAAGCAATTGCTGTCCTGACTACAGCATGAACAACCTTCTGTGTCACTGTATGGCTGACAACACAACACAGGTCACTCATACTTACATGTGCAGGGAGGGAAAGCTGTGGCATTGGGTACACACACCCTCCCACTGGAGACAGGATGTCAGGCAGTGCATTACACTATTCCACACTCCAAGGCACATACTGCATCAGTCCACTACATGTGTAGCCCCCCTGCCCTACCACAACACTGTTTAAGACTCACCACGACATTTGGGGCACCATATAGCCTTGGGTACTGTGTGAACACCTCGTCCACCAGGACCTCCAGCTCCTCGCTTGTGAAGGGACTGTCATGGATCTTCTCTGTCCTTGCCATCACTGTGGACGTGAGACAACAGCAGGGGATTTTGGTGGCAAGGGTCCCCAGGCAGCAGTCCCTGGAGGCAGCAGCAGGTGAGGGGTGTCAGGCCGCAGTCCCTGGAGGCAGCAGCAGGTGAGGGGTGTCAGGCAGCAGTCCCTGGAGGCAGAAGCAGGTGATGGGTCTCAGGCAGCAGTCCCTGGAGACAGCAGCAGGTGATGGGTCTCAGGCAGCAGTCCCTGGAGGCAGCAGCAGGTGAGGGGTCTCAGGCAGCAGTCCCTGGAGGCAGCAGCAGGTGAGGGGACTCAGGTAGCAGGCTCTGTGAGCAGTGGCAATGTGAGGCTTACTCCCACATATATAGCCCCCTGGGGTCGTTTCAAAGGTGCCAAGCTGCAGCAATTGGTGGTCCATGTTTGCCTCTTTCAAATGCATCCAATGACCGCCTCCGCGGTGGTGGAGCACGCCTACCGCGATCTTCAAAATTGCATCATGCCACCGCTATCGAGCTTCCCATTGGCTCTATGGCGAACTCCATGGCGGTGTAACACCACTGGGGCCCAGGGAGCGCTACCGCGATGGTGCATCTTTCAAATGCAGCCAATGACCTCCTCCACGGTGGGGGAGCACACCTACCGTGTTCTTCAAAATTGCATCATGCCACCGCTATCGAGCTTCCCATTGGCTCTATGGCGGACTCCATGGCGGTGTAACACCGCTGTGGGCCGGGGTGCGCTATCACGATGCTGCATCTTTCAAATGCAGCCAATGACCGCCTCCGCGGTGGCGGAGCACGCCTACCGTGATCTTCAAAATTGCATCATGCCACCGCTATCGAGCTTCCCATTGGCTCTAGGGCGAGCTCCATGGCGGTGTAACACCGATGGGGCCCTGGGTGCGCTACCGCGATTTTAGTGGCGGAGCAGGCCAACCGCCATTTCCACATGTCTACATGCTTATGACTACCGCACTTGTGTAAATGGGGGTGCTGGTGACACACCGCCGGTGCCAGGTGGTAGCTACCGCGATATGGGTGCCATGCATTGACACGAGGCACCGCCATTCAGGCGGCGGAGCATGCCAACCACCATATGGGCATGTCTACATGCCTATGAGTACCGCACTTGTGTGAATGGGGGTGCTGGTGACACACCACTGGTGCCAGGTGGTAGCTACCACGATATGGTTGCCATGCATTGACACGAGGCACCGCCATTCAGGTGGCAGAGCATGCCAACCGCCATATGGGCTTGTCTACATGCCTATGAGTACCGCACTTGTGTGAATGGGGGTGCTTGTGACACACCGCCGGTGCCAGGCGGTAGCTACCGCGATATGAGTGCCATGCAATGGCGATGTCAATCTGTCACACATCAACTGTGCATAATGCCAACATGTTCAATGGCACATCATTATGCACATGATGCCAATGTTCAATTTACTCCACTGATGGCTACACATGCCATGTTTGTGTGTGTGTAACGTACATTTGTCTGTACCCACTCACATGTCACTTGAGGATTTGATGTTGGTGTAGGCAGGACAGTGTAGTCCTGGATTGTACAATGTGTACACATGTCAATGTGTTGAGGTCCAGTGACAATCACAGCAATGCTCGTTTCGATGAATGTTGATCTAATTAGCATTGCCTCTCATGTCTGCTCATGAACACGTTCATCATTCCAGCGCCGACTGTGGTCATTGTGTGGTGGATGTATGCCAGGTTGTAATGACGCATCAAGGTGTGATTGGTACAGCAGCTAGATAGGAGACAGTGGTTTTGATTAGTTACACATATGCTGGATGCTAGACTCCCAGGCATGCACATGTGTACTGTGGCCATATCCCTATGTGCATTCACATAGCCAAAGGTGGTGTTTGAGGTACTTGTCTTGTGTAAGATGACACGTGTGCCCTTTGTGTAGCTGAAGGTGTGCCTCCATGTAAGCTGGTCTGTTAGTCACTCTAGATGTCAGTCATTGTTGTTGTTGTATCATCCTGAATGTGAAATGCTGTGCACATCTCTTGGTGTATTGTATTGACATGTGTTCACTATCAACTCCAATAGGAGGAGGCCAAATTTGATTAGTCACTTGACGGTGCTGGAGGACATGGTGGATGTTGTGATCATACGCAAATGCCGCCTGGACAGAACCACCCTCAAAACCCTTTGTGATCTGTTGGAGCCCCACCTGCAGCCACGTAGGACATATCCAACAGCTTTCACCCCTACTTATAAGGTGATGGCAGCCCTGCATTTTTTTGCAACAGGATCGTTCCAGGAGACTGTGGCCAGTGCTGGTGGGATGTCACAACCGATGTTCAGCATGGTGCTGCGTGATGTACTGTCCGCCATGATGCTATACAAGGACAGATACATCCATTTCCCCAGGGGTGCTGAATTGCCAGCTGGGAAGGGAGACTTCTGTCCCCTTGGACACATCCCCAATGTTGTTGGGCCATTGATTGCACCCATGTCACTCTTGTGCCACCACAGGCAAGTGAGCACATTTACCGCAATCGCAAGCATTACCACTCCATCAATGTGCAGGTGGTGTGCCTGGCAGAAATGACCATCTCGCAGGTGTGTGCCAAATTCCCAGGCTCGGCCCACGACTCCTACATCCTGAGGAACAGCATAGTGCCCCAGCTGATGGCTAATCTTCTTCCAGAGCGTGCATGGATTGTGGGTGAGTATGCCTAGTCGTGTGGCTTGCTGTGTGCGTGACCTGCTCCTCTGAGACTCTGCGACATTGCAATGTCTATTTGTGATTGTCATACCTAGGTGACTGCATATCCCAACCGTCCCTGGTTGCTGAGCCCACTGCAGAATCCCAGGTCCCTGGCTGAAGTCCGCTACAATGAGGCCCATGGGATGACACGTCGTGTGGTGGAGCGCACTTTTGGCCTGCTCTAGTCACGTTTCCGGTGTATGGACAAGACTGGAGGTGCACTGGCATACTCGCCCGGGAAGGTGTGTCAGATTGTTGTTGCATGCTGCATGCTCCACAACCTAGCCATTCGCAAGGAGATTCCCCTGCTCCTGGATGATGGTGTGGACCCAAGGCCCCAGCCAGCAAACCAAGCCGTGTCCAGTGATGAGGACAATGGAGAGGAGGAAGGTGTTGACCTGCGTGAACAGCTCATCACCCGCTACTTCACTTGACGGTGGGTGGCAATATGCAACATACCCAT
This sequence comes from Triturus cristatus, assembly GCF_964204655.1. Lineage (NCBI taxonomy): Eukaryota > Metazoa > Chordata > Amphibia > Caudata > Salamandridae > Triturus > Triturus cristatus. Next base: position 362,703,018 of record NC_140582.1, read on the forward strand.
TGTCTGATGTGACTGCTCTTGTCGTGAAGGGGCCTGTAAGAATTGTAGCAGTAGCCAGTTGTAGACTCAGTGGTGGGTGGAAATGTTTCTAGGACATGTCATTTGGGAACATCAAGTGTATGTTGACACTCCGGGCCATTGTGACATGTGCATGTTGGGTTATCCTGGTGTTAGGGCTTGTGTGATGTCTGTGATGCCACACCCAGACCAGTGACAGTTGTTCTGTTGTGTTTCCCTAGGTGCCTTCGACTACTCCTTGACTACATATAGTCCATGGGTCTGGGTACATTGTGATCATGTTGAAGACTGTACACCCTGCAATAAAGATGGAGCAGTCAAAACAACGTGTGTGAGGATATTTTATTTACAATGGTGAGATGCAAGGGGGGTGTAAATTTTCATTGGGGGGAGTGAGTTGACAGTCGTGGTAGATGAGATGGTCGAGTAGTCACCACATTGCTGTGGTGACCCAGTCCAACAGGCAGATGCCATTCACAAGGCAGTGTGGGGTAGGACAGTCCAAAGAGTCAATGCAGTGGTGGAGAGGGTTGCCCTCATGGCTGGCTCCGTGACTTGCGTCTGGCAGGTGCTTTGCCTCCAGATACTCCCATGGTCTTCTTGAGATGGCCCCTTTGTCGTTTGTCAGGGGGGTCCCTGCTGCAGGGCCAGTGGGGTCTGAGGACTCACCCCTCTCTGTGGGTGCAGGGGAGGATGGTGAACTGTCAGTGTGCAGCCCACCAGAGGGAGGCGGAGGTGTTGTCTGGGGCGCATGTCTGTCCCTCAGTACCGCCACTTGCTGGCACACCAGATGGATCGGCCTCGAGCTCATCGTCCACGGAATCCTGGAAGTCAACATACGAGAGTCCTTGTACGGGGGGAGACTGGCTCTGCAGTTTGCTGGTGTTGTCCTCTGCAGTGAGTTCTTGGTCACCTGTGGGTCATATGTGAAATGGTTATTGAAGTGGACCCGTCAAGCTTTGGGTTAGCTGTGTGTCATTCACATTTTGTACACTGCACAATTGACATATCATCACATTGTTGACTGTGTGCAGTACTGTGCTCCCTCACATGATACAGTGGTACAAGCATTACTTGTCCATGGTGTGAGGTGTCAGGGCATACCATGGGAACCGTGTCCAATTGAGGTTTACTGGGAATTGTTGCCATCTAGGCCCTGGCACAACATGTGTTTAATTGTGGACTCATGGTTTAGTTGTCTGACCTAGCAGACGTCACATCTGTCCATGGACTGGCCATTGTCATCTCCTGCATCCCTTTGTCCTGTCATGTGCATATCTTGATTTTTGCCACCACACATGCTTTCATATTTTGAGAATGGTCCTTGTTGCACTTGCCCCATGGTGATGCACATGTAACTAGCTGCTGTGCATGAATGTGCCCAGGCTTTCTTCTACTTGTGCATTGGTGTGTAACACTTTGGTGGTTGTGACAGTTTCCTTGGCTTACCTGTGTGCACACTGTGCCTGGCAATGGGTAGGTATGGCTCTTTGTGCAATGTGAGGGCTGGTGTTGTCATATAGCACCATTTCATTTGGGGAAAATGTTAGGGTGCACGTACTGGCTACCTACCTGTGAGTTTGTTTGTTGTATTGCAATGGCCTCCAACTGCTCCTTTGGTGGGGAGTGGGAGGGATCCATCCTGCTGAGGTGTGGGACACAGGGAATGTTGGGAGTAGTAGTGCAGCACTCCCCCACAAACACCCTCCCAGGGAAGATGGCTACCTACCTGTAAGTTTGATGAGGGTTGTGTAATGGCTGACACATGCTTCTGGGTGGGATCCATCCTGCTGTGGTGTGGGACAAGGGGCATGGTGGGAGTAGTAGTGCAGGTCCCCCACCCCCAGACACCCTCATTGTAAAGATGGCTACCCACCTGTAAGTTTGTTTGTTGTACTGCAATGGCTTTCGACTGTTCCTGGGTGGGGTGGGGGAGGGATCCATCTTGCTAGGCTGTGGGACAGGGGGCATGGTGGAAGTAGTGGTGCAAGCCCCCCACCCTCAGACAACCTCATTGTGAAGATGGCTACCTACCTGTAAGTTTGATGAGGGCTGTGTAATGGCTGACACATGCTTCTGGGTGGGGTGGGGGAGGCATCCATCCTGCTCAGGTGTGGGACAGGGGGCATGGTGGGAGTAGTGGTGCAAGCCCCCACCCTCAGACAACCTCATTGTGAAGATGGCTACCTACCTGTAAGTTTGATGAGGGTTGTGTAATGGCTGACTCATGCTTCTGGGTGGGGTGGGGGAGGGATCCATCTGGCTCAGGTGTGGGACAGGGGGCATGGTGGGAGTAGTAGTGCAGGTCCCCCACCCCCAGACACCCTCATTGTAAAGATGGCTACCTACCTGTAAGTTTGTTGTACTGCAATGGCTTTCAACTGTTCCTGGGTGGGGTGGGGGAGGGATCCATCTTGCTAGGCTGTGGGACAGGGGGCATGGTGGGAGTAGTGGTGCAAGCCCCCCACCCTCAGACAACCTCATTGTGAAGATGGCTACCTACATGTAAGTTTGATGAGGGTTGTGTAATGGCTGACACATGCTTCTGGGTGGGGTGGGGGAGGGATCCATCCTTCTCAGGTGTGGGACATGGGGCATGGTGGGAGTAGTAGTGCAGCACTCCCCCACAAACACCCTCACAGGGAAGATGGCTACCTACCTGTAAGTTTGATGAGGGTTGTGTAATGGCTGACACATGCTTCTGGGTGGGGTGGGGGAGGGATCCATCCTGCTGTGGTGTGGGACAAGGGGCATGGTGGGAGTAGTAGTGCAGGTCCCCCACCCCCAGACACCCTCATTGTAAAGATGGCTACCTACCTGTAAGTTTGTTTGTTGTACTGCAATGGCTTTCAACTGTTCCTGGGTGGGGTGGGGTGGGGGAGGGATCCATCTTGCTAGGCTGTGGGACAGGGGGCATGGTGGGAGTAGTGGTGCAAGCCCCCTGCCCTCAGACAACCTCATTGTGAAGATGGCTACCTACCTGTAAGTTTGATGAGGGTTGTGTAATGGCTGACACATGCTTCTGGGGGGGTTGGGGAGGGATCCAACCTGCTCAGGTGTGGGACAGGGGGCATGGTGGGAGTAGTAGTGCAGGCCCCCCACCCCCAGACACCCTCATTGTAAAGATGGCTACCTGCCTGTAAGTTTGTTTGTTGTACTGCAATGGCTTCCAACTGCTTCTGGGTGGGGTGGGGGAGGGATCCATCCTGCTCAAGTGTGGGACAGGGGGCATGGTGGGAGTAGTACTACAGGCCCTCCACCCCCAGACACCCTCATTGTAAAGATGGCTACCTACCTGTAAGTTTATTTGTTGTACTGCAATGGCTTCCAACTGCTCCTGGGTGGGGTGGGGGAGGGATCCATCCTGTTGAGGTGTGGGCTAGGGGACCTGGGTGTTGTTGTAGTGCTGTCTACCTGTACACATGCCCCCATGTTTATGTTGTTAGCTATGTTTGTGGTTAATGGGAGTGGGTGTATGTTGGAACCGTGAGCCATGTTTTTGTGAGTGTGGGGTGCAGATGGATGGTGTGTGTCCTAGGTGGTGTAGCTTTGTATTGTGCAAGACAGTACATAGCTGAGTGGCGGTAGTCATTTGTTTGTGCTTACCAGCCACCACTCCCCCGGCTACTCCTGTGAGACTCTCTGGATGCAGTATGGCAAGCACCTTCTCCTCCCATTGTGTGAATGTTTTTAGTGGAATGGGAGGGTCACCGCCAGTCCTCTGAGCCAGCTCACGGTTCTTGCTCCTCCTCTCCTTGACCACCCTCTTCAGGTCATGCCACCGCTTCATGATCTCCTTTTTTGATCTTGGGGTGGTCCCTACTGCATTGAACCTTTGGACTATCCTAGCCCACATTTGTGTCCTTGTGGCTAATGGTGTCTGTTGGACCAGGGTACCAAAAAGCTGTGGTTCCACTCTGACTATCTCATCTACCATGACCTTCAACTCACTCTCAGTGAATTTGGGCATTTTCTGTATGGCCATGGTGTGTGGTGTGCAAAGTGATTGTGGGTGCAGGGGTGTGAGTGGTGGTTGTGGTTGTGCTGTGTATGGTGTGTGTTGTGCAGGGGGGTTAGTTGGGCTGGTTTGGAGGTGGTGGTGGTGCTGTGTGTGGTGTGGCTGGTGATGTTGTGTCCTTTGCCTCTCCTGTCAGCTGGGGCATGTGTCCCTTCTTTCCTGGAGTTTTGCAAGGGATTGTGGTCAGTGAAGGGGCTGGTTTTATTCACAGCTATGTGGGTGTGTCCAATTAGGGTGTTGCTGACAGGTGTGTTGTCCTGGGATTTGTATTTTTCATTTTGCCATGTGGTTGTGTCATTGTGGTGTGTTTTGTGTGTTTGGGAGGCATGTCTAGTTTTCTGTGTGCACTTTTTGGCCTTCTTGTGGGGTTTTGGCTTTGTCTGCCATGTTTTTGACGGTTCGTCCGCCACGGTGGCTGTGCTTCAGCTCTTCCGCTGGCTCTCCCATTTATTCCATTGTGCGACCGCGGCGGTCGAAGATGGCGATATGTACCACGGGACCGCCGGGGATATACTGATTTCCGGGGCGGTGTCTCCGCTATACTTGCAGTGGGTTGTTGTTTTTCTGCCGCGATTCCGACTACGGGCGGTTATTCTGGGACAAGTACCACTGCGGTCATTTTTTTGGGGCGGTTAATGCTAATTTGTCTGCCGGTTTTCCCACGGGGCTGGCGGGCGGTTGTTTTCCGCTTCCATGGCGGTCGGGGTGTTTTTCCGCCCTACATCCTAATGGACCTCTTAGTGTCTAAATAATGTGTGTACTCTTGAGCTAATCCAGAATAAACTTTCAAAGTGTAAACCCCATCTGAAACATCTATGAATTAAGCTTTTAATTTTCTCTCGTCTATTGTATGTGCAGGTGAGTAAGTGCAGGGCTAAGTGTTTCTTTTTCAGGTGTGATACTCATCCCAACTAAAGAAACTACCAGTAATAACACACTAACTATTAGGTTTGCTGCAATCACAATTCTACATCTAACGTTGGTAAGGAAACACATATTGGTCTACGGCCAGACCTACTGTAGAATTTAACAGCAAGCAGACTTATTATTCTGCATTTGCTTCTACTTGAGCAAATGCATACAATCTTTTTTCTTTTTATTTGCCTGATGATTATATAGCAGATATTTAATTAAGCTTATATACTATATACAGTAGTGTTCGTGAGGCATCTCTATCCCTACTTCCTATTATTCTAAGAATGTCAACCCTACTCTTCTACCAGAGCCTTAGCCCTAGGGAATTCTTGTTAATAGTTTTTTTATATTCTCAAGCAGTAATTGTTATGGTCATTTAGTTTATTCAATAGTTTGTTGCTGATACAGTTCCTTGCTCGAAGAATCAGTTTTTGTTGAATTGAATCAATAATATGTTAATGAATTGAACCTAATTATGATTTTGTTTCGAGAGTTTGAACCATGTGCTGTGATAGTAAGGCATATCATGGGGGCTCAAGTCGTTATTTTCTCAGTTCATTTGAATCATAGGCTGTCGGTTCAGGTAACCTAATAAGTACATACCTGACTGAATACCTATGGCAAGGTCTTCTTGCTCGTTTAGATCTTCTAGGTGTTTGTTGATCTTCTTCCATATCACTTGTACCACTAGATTCTGTTTCTTCAACAATGGTTTGTGGTATACGTTCGATTGACACACTAGATTTTAATTGTCTGCTGCCCCTTGTCCATTCCTCTTTCCTTTGAAGTCTCTCCTTCCTAATACTTGTTACTTCACCAGGGTCGTTCAGTTGCACCGGTGATTATTATGCAGTATCCCCTCACTCAGGTCTCAGATCTTCATCCGTAGGGGATAGTTCCACACCACTTTGCGAGATTTCAAAAACCTGGATAGGCGAGGAATTCTGATGAGCTTCACCCCCCACTGGTCTTTCAGGATGTACAGACATAGGAAGTTGCAGACCTGGCTCAAATGCCACCACCTGATCAAGTGGGCACCTCACCGTCTATAGGTGTGAAACATGAATCCAATTAGGTATTCCGCCACATTTCATGGCGGTGTTGGTCATCAGGATCACCTGGATCACCAGGAAGCCCTTCTACCTTGTCTTCATACTGGATTTTCAAACATGCTTTTGAATTAGGACTCACTCGCCAAAGCAAAATCGTGACACTGCTCCTGACCTGGTCTGACAATGGCAGCTCCAACCTGGTGAGAGACAGTACATACCACATCAGTCAACCCCTTGCAGTAGTCGAGTATTGTGTCATCCGTGATATTTACAGTCACATTTGCACGTACCCATGGGGAGCCGGGTCAACACTGATTTGCATATGGCTGTGTCCAAACTGGGATGACGTGGCAAGCCAAATATGGATGAATTAGACCCAGATCTGTAGCTAATGGTATACCCAAATATGGGTCCCTTGCTCACTGCGCCACTTGATTCAAGCTATCCTGGCTGATGAGGGGTGATATCCCAAAATCAGTCCCAGAATGTTTCACGTCAGGGAGGACCTGGCTTGGCAGTTTGGGCTGGACTGTTCCCATGGGGAGCAGGATCAAAGCTGATTTGCAAATGGCTGGGTCCAAACTAGGGTGAAGTGGCGAGCAAAATAACAATGGAGTAAACCCAAATTTGTGACTGGGGGTGAGTGTTTGAAAAGTTTCAACACTCCGTCCATCATTTTATTTTGTAATGTTGCTATCTGCACCCTTAGTGGCTAAGGGTATGTCCACATGTGGGTCTTTCGATCACTGCACCACTGTATTCAAGCTATCATGGCTGATGAGGGGTGATACCCTGAGACCGGTCTAAGAATGCTTATTTCCTGTCCATGGAGGACCTGGCTTGACAGGTTGGGCTGGACTGTTCTTATGGGGCGCAGGGTCAAGACTGATTTGCCTATGGTTGGGTCCAATCTGAGGTGACGTGGCAAGCAAAATACTGATGGATTAAACCCAACTCTGTGACTGGGGGTGTGAGTTTGAAAAGTTTCAACACTCCGTCCATCATTTTATACTGTGATGTTGCTATGTGTACCCTAAGTGACTAAGGGCATGTCCAGTCATGGGTCCCTTGCTTGCTGCACCACTGAATTCAAGCTAGCCTGGTTGATATGGGGTGATGCCATGAAACCAGTCCCAGGATGCTTGTTTCCAGTCAAGGAATGACCTGACCTGGCAGTTCGGGCTGGACTGTTCGTACGTGGAGCAGGATCAAGACTGATTTGCATATGGCTGGTTCCAAACTGGGATGATGTGGCGCACAATAACGATGTATTAATCCCAGATCTGTGACTTGGGGTGAATGTTTGAAACGTTTCAACACTCCAGCCATCATTTTATTTTATGAAACTAACATTTGCAAGTACAGCGGGCAGTTGCATGATATATCCCATGAGTATTTCATGTCATCACAATCCTGTTCTGCTGTCAGAAGTACTTAATATACTCATCAAGACTAAGGGCAAGGCAACTGGCCAATTCGGAGAAGTGGATGTGCATACTTTGGCCGAACAAAATTTCAGTGTCCCATTAAGCTGCTCGACTATTCCTGAAGCTTCTGGTAGGTAGCTACAATGCAATTTCTGTTCTACTTGTAGTGTCATCCAAATAATTCAAAGGCTCTCTTTATTATAATGGGTCTCTCAGTTTGACTCCAGAGAAATTGGAAATCTTATCCTGGGTATGAGTTCTTGCAACAGCAGTTTGGCTTCAGTTACACTATCATTTCTCCATGTTGGGTAGACTTCCACTCATCACAAGAAAATGCACACTATGACCAAGATATATCTCAGCTCATTTCAAGCAGACATTTAATTAAAATCCAACTGCATTCTGTTAATGGATCCTCCTGATCTACCTCTGTGGTTCATGATCTCAGGGGTTCTTCTCACTACATAAATTTTCTGACAAGTTGCAGATGGTGGCACAATTCTTCTATATAGGGGATTGAGCCAAATCTGTCTGAATATTCTCACCATGGCATCCCTTCTGATCCGTGCAGGTCCATGAAAAAGTCTCATCATGGGAAATAAAAGGCTATCAGGCAACAAGGTTTTCCATTAGCTGAAACCCTGCATTTGTGACACATTTTCTCTGATCCATTCTTGCTGCTCTGCTTCTAATAATTCTTCCTGTAATCTGTTGATTTACTCACAGGTATCAGCTATTGACATCAGCATTGAAAACGTTGTGCCTTCATCAGACTCATTAGCATATTCTCCGTTAAGGGGCTGATTCCGATCCGGATCGGAAGGGCACCGAACGCGATCCGGCCGGAAAAACTGCGAGCCTTACGCGTGTTTTCCGCCCGAGCAAGTATGATGCGAGCTACATGAAATTCACTGACCGAGTCGTTTCCGGGTCCGAACCGCTCCGTACGTCTCGGTCGTAAGCTAACCGTGGCGTGCAATGGATGCGATTCACGACCGAGCCAGTATGATGCACGTGTCGGACAGCCTGTGCGAGCCGGAGTGTCCGGCTTGCAAATCGTCCGGGTGGTTGCCTTTGGGAGTCCGCTTCGGACCCCCTGTCACCCGCAGCCCTACGACTCAGACACAGGGGGAGACCCAAGGGTCCCCCAAACACAGGCATGTACGGTTTGGATGGCACCGACGCATACTCACTGTAGAGGGGGCACTTGTCCACGACGTACCCATTCAGTCAATGGGAGCCCATGTACGCATCGTACAACCGGCTCCATTGACTTCTATCGGAGTCCGACCGAACCGAATCCGACAGCATACGGCCGCATCGTACTCGCTTGGTCAGACTGCAGGACTCCGGCTCGGTCAGAAAACACTCTGGATCCGGCTCGGTCGGAGTGCTTTCCGACCCGGTTCGGAATCAGCACCTAAATGCGCATACACAGTGCTGGGAACCTAAATTGGCATATGTGTTTCCAACAGCCACGCAATCGTTTCTGCTCCTGTGGGCTATGCATTTGAGAACAGCAATTTTTTGTGGCAATTGTAATGCTTCTAACAGTCTCATCACATGTTTTCCAGTCATAAATCCAATTTGTGACTGTAACTGTCCAAAATCATGGAACCCATCACAGTCATACAGACTGTCGGTAAATATTTTCACAAGCAATTGCTCTGAAACCGAACATGCTCTGGTAAGGGCAACCAATTCTGCCACTTTCTGAATTGTACAGACAACATTGCCGTTCAGCTTCTGTAAACTCATAATCAGTGAATTGCAAGGACTTCTGACTATCTCCTTCAAAATTCCTTGTAACATTGATTCAATCACCAGAGTGATTCAAGACACTGTCTCCAATGTGAGATTGTAACTGTGGCATTTTGGGGAAATTCAGCATTTGATCTGATCATTATTCAGACAGGTTCTACAGCAATAATGAGTATTAGACCTGGCATCCTTGGTGTGGTTTTCCCCTAACTTTTTGCCTTCAAACCTCCTGTTTTGCTGACTTCGTTTTTGTCGGCCTTTAGACTTTGCACCCATTGCCACGCCTAACCAGCGCTAAAGTGCTTGTGCTCTTTCCTTAAAACATGGTAAAATTGGCTTATACCAAATTGGTGCATTTAATTTACTTGTAAGTCCTTAATAAAGTGGCAGTACCTGTGCCCAGGACCTAAAAATTAAATGACACTTGTGGACCTGCAATGCTGATTCTGCCACCTGCTTAAGTAGCACTTTAGAAACACAAAAAAACTGGATTTCCGGAATAGAGAACCTAACCATGGGAGAAAATGGGGTTTTCGCTATGTTAGTTTGGACAACCTTTTGTCCAGAAAGAAAACTTTCTTTCTAGAGTCCCCTCACCCACCAGGGTTTCCCCTTGGTGGCATGCTTCATCATAGGGGTCCTCTCAATCCGCTGCAGATTGAGGCGTGATGCGACTTGCAAATTTACGTAGGAGCACTTTATTTGAAAAATGTGTAGTGCAGTGATGTTAAGTGGAAAAGTAAGAGGGTTAAGAATACCTAACTAGTGGGCTGATACTTTATTCCTGCTCCTAGTTGGTATGGTTAAAAACAGGGGTAAATACAAGGGAAAACAACATGACTTATAATGAGTAAAGTGTTCCTAGTAATTGGTCGACATGTTTCGAGCTTCCCCTAAGGCTCTTCCTACGTAAATTCATAAGTCGCAGCACGCGTCAATCCGCAGCGCATTGAGAGGACCCCTATGATGAAGCATGCCACCAAGGGGAAACCCTGGTGGCTGAGGGGAGTCTAGATAGAAAGTTTTCTTTCTGGACAAAAGGTTTTCCAAACTAACACAGGGAAAACCCCATTTTCTCCCATGGTTAGGATCTCTATTCCAGAAATCAATTTTTTGTGTTTCTACATTCAGGGGCCGATTCCGATCTTGGTCGGAAGGGCACCGAATCGGGTTCAGCCGGAAAAACTACGAGCCGTACGCGTGTTTTCGACTGACTCATACAGCTGTACGAGCGAGCAAGTACGATGCGAGCGATATGAAATTCACTGACCGAGTCGTTTCCGGGTCCGAACCGCTCCGTACATCCCGGTCGGAAGCTAACCGTGGCGTGCAATGGATTCGATTTACAAACGAGCCAGTACGATGCACGCGTCGGACAGCCTGTGCGAGCAGGAGTGTCTGGCTCGCAAAAGCTCCCGGAGTTGGACTTTGGGGGTCCGCGTCAGACCCTCTGACACTCGCAGCCCTATGACTCGGACATAGGGGGAGACCTATGGGTCTCCCCAATGCAGGCATGTATGGTGCGGGTGGCAGCGATGTGTACCCACTGTAGGGGGCACACTTGTTCGAGACATACCCATTCAATCAATGGGAACCCATATACGCGTCGTACGACCGGCTCCCATTGACTTCTATGGGAGTCTGACCGAACCGAGTCCGACAGCATACGTGCGCATCATACTCGCTCGGTTGGACTGTAGGGGTCCGGCTCGGTCAGAAAACACTCCGGATCCGACTCGGTCGGAGTGCTTTCCGACCCGGATCGGAATTGGCCCCTCAGTAGGGAGGGTGAACCTAACCACATCCTCTACCTCCCCCTAATTTTTTGATTGTAAGTAGCACTTTAAACATGTCTTAAGCCTACCATGGCAAACTGTATGTGAGCAGTTTTAAAATGCCATTTCGACCTGGCAAAGTAAACCTTCCCTTTTAATACATATACATCACTCTTAGGGTAGGCCCTGGACTTCCCAGAGAGCACGTGCAGTGTATTTAAAAAGTAGGATGTTGCAGAGACAGAATATCGAGTAAAAAATATCGAGTTGCACAAATATCGAGTCATTAATATTGTGGTTCAGAAATATTGACAGCAAGAATATCGTGGTAAAAAATATCGACTTAAGAAAAGTAATATCGATTTTAAAAATATCGAAGTGTTTAATATCGTCTGCAAAAAAATAGTTGTTAAAAATATCATTGTTTAATATTGTTATGTATTTTAGTATATATCTTATATATATGTGAAGTATGTTTTTTATGAGAATTTTTTGTATTTTAATTTTTTTGTGTTAACTTTTTAGTTTTTATTAACATAATTTAATTTTAATTTTGCGTTTTTAGTTCCATAGCAGGTTGTGGGTTTATCAGGGAATAGGATTGTAAGGAAATCTAATTATATTAACTTTATTGATTATTTTTTATTTATTAATATTTGTTTAATTGAGATGTTATAGTGTTAAATGTGTAAAGTAATTTATTATTAATGAATGAATAAATGGTAATTCATTATGGTAATTGTGTAATTAAGTTTAAGTGTGTGTGTTGTGGTGTTTTTAGGTAAAAAGAGTGGGAAGTAATTTGTTTTTAATTTATGAATTAATAATTGGTTGTTAATTATTTTTTATTAATTAGTTGCAATTCATTATAGTAATTGTGTAATTATTTTAGGTGTGTGTTTATAGGTGTAAAGGGTGGGAAGTAATTTATTTTTAATTTAAGAATTAATAATTGGATGTTAATTATTTTAATTAATTGGTATGTAATTATGTTAATTCTGTAATTGATTTTAGGTGTGTGTTATTTATAGGAGTAAAGGGTGGGAAGTAATTTGTTATTCAATTAATTAATATTTAGTTGTTAATCAATGTTAATTATTCTATATTTATTTTGGGTAATTGTTTATTTTTACTTTTAAAGGGGTAAAGGGTGGGTATTAAATACATTTTAATTACTTTATTATTAGTTGTTAGTACTAATAGTTTTTAATTTAAAAACAAATTGTAATTGTGTTTTATTATTTTATAGTTTAATTTAGGTGTGTGTATTATTGTGTTAAAGTGTGTGTAGTCAATTAATATTTATTAGTTTTTTTATTAATAATATTTTTTAATAGATTATTAATTATGTTAGTTATGGAAAACAATTTAATTAAGAAATTTTGAAGTGTTTTGTTACTGGTGTGGTGTTATAGGGTATCAAAAAAAATAAATATATATATGTATTCATACATTTTTTTGTTTGTAAATATTTTCTAGTTTTAAAAAGTATTCTTTGTACTTGAATTTATTATTTTATTTTATATATTAGTTGTAGGTTTTTGTTATATGTAATTAATATTATAACATGTTTTCTTTTTTATATCTTTAACATATTTGATTTTTCATTTTTTAAATGTTGTTTATTTATTTTTATGATTTTTTTTATTTATTTTTGTTTTTTATTTTTGTTTCATCTATTTGAGTGTGAATAGTAATTTTTGTCTAGCCGCTATGCAAAACTTTCCCTAATGTTGCACTCACTGGAGTGGAAATTCTAATTTTTACCTCTCTGCTATCCAGCACTTTCCCTACTGTTGCACTTACTGGAATTGGAATAGTAATTATTACCCCTCTGCTATCCAACACTTTCCCTACTGTTGCACTCACTGGAGTGGGAATAGTAATTTTTACCCCTCCGCTATCATACACTTTACCTACTGTTGCACTCACCGGAGTGAAAATACAAATTTTTACCCCTCCGCTATCCAACACTTATCTTACTGTTGCATTCAGTGGACTGGGAATAGTAATTTTTACCCCTCCACTATCCAACACTTTTTCTAGTGTTGCACTCTTTGGAGTGGGAATAGTAGTTTTTACCCCTTTGCTTCCCAACACTTTCCCTACTGTTGCACTGATTGTATTATGAAATTGAAGTTTAAATATTTTTAGTAGTTTAATGTTTTAATTTATTGTAGATTTTGTTTTTTATATTTTAAATTATTAATATATATTGTTATTTTGTATATTATTTTAAAATGTTAACATAAATTCAAAAGAATAGTTTATTAATTGTTTTAAAGTAAATATATATGAATTAATTATTATGTTTCTGTGTTTATTTTTTATTAGGTCTATTTTTGATATTTTATTAAAATGTATATTAAATGTATTTTATTTTGTTACAATTATATTTAACATATTTCGGGGCCGATTTCGATCCTGTATTTATCTTTTCCGTACGACTCGTATCCGTATTTTTTTCCGTACAAATCGTACAAGTCACGTCCGACCCGTAAAATACGATTCGTACGGGAAAAAGTACATACGAATCGGCCCGATCTGTACGAATCGTAGCGGGAAAAGTTGTACGAGTGGTACCCGGACACTTTTCCGTACGATTCGTAAAAATACAGCCCGAGCGTACAAGTACGATCCGGACCGGCTTTCCGATGTACGATTCGTACGGAAAACGTCCCGTACACGGGGAATGACTCTACGCGCTACGAAGCGAAGTTTGTACAACTCGTAGCCTGTTGTTCCCGGGGTACGAGTCATACAGGCTCCCCCCATATGTACGCACCGTACCCCGCCCTGAAGGTACGCACCTTCCCCCCGCGTACGCGCTGGGGGTACTGTGCGTACATACGGGGGGTACGGTGCATATATATGGGGGTGGTACGGTGCGTACATACGGGGGGCACGGTGCGTACATACGGGGGGTGGTACGGTGCTTACATACGGGAGTGGTACGGTGCGTACATACGGAGGGTACGGTGCGTACATACGGGGGTACAGCGCATACATACGGGGGTGGTATGGTGTGTACATACGGGGGGCCTGTACGACTCGTACCCCTGGGGACTCAGCTTTTACGGCTGTGTTTGGCTCCCGTAAAAATAGAGCCGTACGGAGTGACGTAGGTACGCATCGTAATTGCTGGGCCGTAAAACGCTGCTTACATACGTACGGACGTCCCGTACAGGCTGTTCCGGATCAGGTTAGTAGGGTTTTTTTACTCGTACGGTCTTTTGTATGATTCGTACGGAAATAGGCTTTCTGTACGAATCGTACTTCCTAGGTGGTACGGACAGTTTACCGGGTACGAGTCGTACGGAGAAAACGCTCCGAACGACGATTCGTAGGGCCTTTTTACAGGATCGGAATCGGCCCCATGATGTATATTATTTTATTTTATATTTATATTAAAGTCGATATTTTATACATCTATATTTTTACATCGATATTTTTTAATCAATATTTTTGTACCTACCTGTTTAGGTATAGGAGTCGATATTTTTTTTGTCTATATTTTTTACAACGATGTTGTGTCAGTGAACCAGTAGGACATGTACTTCTAAATTTTCCATATCCTGGTAGTGAAAAACTCTTAAATTAATTTTTTACTACTGCAAGGCCTACCTCTCACATAGGATAATGTTAGAGTTATCTTGTTACAGTGTATAAATGCAATTTCCAAATGGGAACAGGTAACCAGTTCATGTTTGTTATCTCTGGAATTATAATGAAATATCTAAATTTATGGTGAAGTCCGATATTAAATTACAGTTTTGAAAATTACACTTTTAGAAGGGTGGCATTTTCTTGTCTTAGCCATTTGGTGCCTGCAGCCTGTCACTGGGTCAAATAACAGTTTGATGAATTAGCCAGTCAAACGAGTTTGAGTTGGCTAACATGGAGTCCTACATTGTGGCCCAGCTCACGGAGTTCTGTAAGTGGAGGGGATTCGCAGCAAAAAGCGCCACCAGGCAGGTAGAGCTGCAAAAGGTGCTGAGTGCCTGGGTGGATGTCCACCCAGGCAACAGAAGGGGATGATGATGTGGACAGGCCAGGAGAGGATCTGGAAACCAATCCAGAGAGTCAACAGTCTAAGGGGGAGGATTAACCACTTGAGTTCATGCTTCCAGCAAGAGCAGGGAAAAGTATGTCTTCCGCAGCCTCACCCCAGAGTAGCTGGCAGAAAGGAGAGATTAGAGAGTTCAGGCTGGAGATGGCTAGCCTCAAGATGGAAGAGAGCAAACTGGTCATGGAGGAGAAACTGGCTTTAGAGTGGAAGGTGCAAGAAAAGAGCCTCAAGGAGCTGGACTTGAAACTCAGGCAGCCAGAATCCAGCATTATGAGTGGTAGCATAACTGCAGTGTCCTCTATAGACAGGAGAGTCCACATTCACAAAGGATCAGTGCCAGACTTTGTTGTGGGGGACAACATTGACAAGTAGCTTTTAGCAAATGAGGTGGCTTTACAGATGCACAGGATCCCTTAGGAACTAAGGGGGGCTAGTTTGTGGTAGCACATCTCTAGCGAGAGCAGGGACACCCTACTGGCCTTAAAGAGGGGGGACATGGTGAGCTATCCCCCATGAAGGCAGCCCTTGTTAGGAAGTATGGCCTTGACCCAGAGAAGTATAGACGGAAGTTTAGGGATAGCCAGAAGCTGCCCCAGTAGTCCTAGGTGGAATGTGTGGATTCCTTTTGAAAGGCACTGGATGGTAGGGTGATGGGCAGTGAAGTTATAGATTATTAGGGCTGTACAATTTGATTGTGAGAGAACACATGTTCAGTCTTTGTTTTGCAGATCTGTGCCAGCACCCTATCAACAGTAAGCTCACTGACCCCAGGGAGCTTGTTAGGGCAGTGGACCGCTGGCTCAGCACCAGGGTCCATAAGAAGGTATCTGGGGGGAGCACCACAGTGGTGTTCAGGATTCCCACAAGAAGAAGGAGGGGGAGATAAACATAAAAACAGGGAGTTCTCTAAAGGTCCCCAAACTAGTCCCACCTGAAAACAAGAAGAAGTGGTTCCCTGATAGCAAGTCTTCAGGGAAGGCACCCCCTAAGTGCTATGATTGTCAACAGGAGAGATGCCTAGTGTCCCAAACAGGCACAGCCCCCCTCTGGAGGGCAGACATTAGAGTTGGTTCATGTAGAGCTTGGGGAGGAGATTGTCCCTGAAAGTGTGAAGGACAGCGTAGAGGTTACCCTTGTGTCCCTGGATGATGGAGAGATGGTGCAGAGATCTCACATGCCTAGTAATATCTGGAAATAAAGGCAGAGGGTCACCATCAATGGACAGAGTGTGGATGCTTTGAGAGACACTGTACACTGCATGACAACTGTCAGGGTTGCCTGAGTAGGCATGGCTGACCACACAGTACATGGTTGCCTGAGAGGGTAGTCAGGAGGACCTGGAGCTAGGAAGAATGTCCCAGGAGCCTGCCAAAAAGTATCAGAGCAAGGGTTGCAGGAAACCCATTTCTGAGACTCCCATGGTCTGGGAGGAGGCTGAGAGTGATGGCCTGGAACTTACAGGGGAGGACACTGACTCCCTGGGAAACCTACCTAAGCTGGCCAATTTGCAGCAGGAGGGGAGTCTCACCAGGGAGGAGTTCTACTGTGTGAAAAATGAGTGTTCTACTCTTGAGGGCCTATGGTGACAGGCTCAGGCCCAGGAAGCTGGTGACACCTCTGGTGTTCACCCGATCTACTGGAAGAATGGCCTCCTGTATAGTGAACCTAAGGCTCCTGAGCATGGTGCAGCCTGTGTGTTGGTGATCTCCCAATGGTATAGGGCCTTCCTACTGGAGCTGGCTCATGATGTACTCTTGGCAGGTCTTCTTTGGCAGGACAAGACCTTTGACAGCCTTGTCATCCACTTTTATTGGCCCCAGATGAGAGAGCCTCAGATTCATTCTACAAGTCATGTCCTACTTGCCAGACCAGTGGCTAGTAAGGAGGTAAGCACAAGGCTCCCTGCAAACGTTTTCTGCCATTTGCACCTACTTTAAAAGGGTAGGCATCAACATGGTTGGGCCTCTGCACCCAAGTGAGCCATGGGCATCAGATTCATCCTGGTCTTGGTAGACTATGCCACCTGGGATCCAGAGGCTATCCCTATAGGATGATGACTGTGGCCACAGTGGATATTTACCCATGTGGGATTACCCAAGGAGGTGGTGTCTGACTGTGATAATAACTTCATATCGGCCAACAAGAAAGCCATGTGGAAGAAGTGTGGGGTCTTATACAAGTTCTCTACTCCTTACCACCCTCAAACCAATGGGCTTGTAGAGAGGTTCAACTACACACTCAAAGGCATGATGATTGGCCTGTTAGAGCCCCTGAGGCAGTAGTAGGACGTTCTCTTGCCATGCCTGTTGTTTGCATTCTAGGAGGTGCCCCAGAAGGGAGTTGGCTGCAGCCCCTTTGAGCTTCTGTATGGGAACCCTGTGCAAGGATATCTCAGTCTGGTCGAGGAGGGGTGTGTCATGAATCTCATGACCACTGACCATGTTTCGACGTTGCTTCATGTTGTACTTGGGACATATTGAACTGACTCAACGTCATTAGTCCCCTGTAAAAACCCACCCCTGACTCGTGCACCTGCACGTCCTTATGTGTGAATGAATGTTCTTAAAATGTATAGGTATCTAATTGGATTGGGAATGGGAGTGTTAGCGGTAGAAATGGTTTCTTGGATATTTCTTTTATGTCACTGTAAGCTCTGAATGGTTTATACACAGTTTTTCAACATCTTTGCTGCACGCATATCAAAGCGGTAAAGTGATGTCACCTATTGCAGCGCGTTAGCCAAATGCGCTTGCAAAAGCGTCCACGTACGCGCACCACTCAGTTACGTGATGAGCATGTGTAAACACCGGGTGCGGTTTCCTATTTAAACCGCACCCAGTGTTCTGGAAGGTGCTTTGCCTTCCATTTGTCTAGCGCGTCGGATCGCGCCAGAAAGCCTCCACTTGAACTTTGAAACCTTACCTGATTTTGGAGCGGAATCCAAAGTAATCGATCTCCGGAGCCGAAGGTTCTCTTCTCAACGACGGCGGGTCCTCGAGAGAAAGACAAAAGAAAGGAGATAAGTACTATTTATTTCTAAGGCGCCCAACGAAAGAAAGGCTCTTTTAAAGAAGGACACAAATAATTTTTGGAAAGCTTTATTTGCAAAAGGCTACAAGAACTACATGGAAATTACAAATATAGTAAACGGAAAATCAAGAACTTTCAATTATTTATTTAAGAACTACAAAGTATTGTGTGATTTTGATGAAGCATATTTGTTGAAGCATTTTTTGGTAAAGGTGATACATCGAGTGAAATGTTTGGGATGTTTAGAAAGTTAAGTTTGTGTAACTTCTGTCATGTATAAAGAAGAATGAACACCAGGCATAAAGAAATAAGACGGAATTATCCAGTACAACAAACATCAGGAAAGGGGGTCAAGTGAGTAACTAATGAGGAATAGTTTCAAAAGAAGCGCAAAAGGGGAGTAAGGAATTAGTTTAATCATTTGTTTGTTTTCAAAATTACAGAGCAATAATATCCCGTCGCTCTTCCCAGAGAAAGCTCAAGTTCTCCGTGACCTTCACCAACTCATCTTGCCAGTCATCCCTCTTCATGCATCACAAGAACATACTCGGACGTAGGTCTGATAAGAGTTGTACGCAGGTAGGCATTTGTCACACAAAGTAGACATCGTATTAGAATAGAAATTCTAGATAGACTCTGTCCCAGAAAGCATAAGTAGAATAGTAAATCTGTTTTAATTATTATTTGACAGGTCGACAACTGAATCCAACTTCACGTCCAGTACCCGGCCCTCCTCCTAGATTTCTAACTCATATCTTGTAGTGGAATTTACAAAACTTACAGGTATAGCTTAGATATTTGGGAAGTTGGTCTCTTGCGTCCCTGTGAAATCCAACTACGTTGAGAAAACACCGTAAGGTAAGAGACGACGTAGTACCTTGACAGGGTGGGAGCAAGCTCCCGGGAAGGACCCCCAGGATGTGGTCACCTACATTCTGGCACTCAGTACCTGGATGAACCGCTTCTGGAAACAAGCAAAGGCAAATATAGAAGCCTACCAGGAGGTCAGGAAACAATGGTACGAAAAGATGGCCACTCTTGTTGAGTTTCACGTTGCCAAAAAGTGTGGGTTATTGAGCCTTTGGAGCCTGGAAACCTACAGGACTGCTGGTCTGGGCCCTATGAGGTTAAAGAGTACAAAGGGGAGCACTACCTGATGGACCTCAAAACCCCCAGGATCCCTTTAAGGGCTTTGCACATCAATTTCTTTAAAAAAACCCTTAGAGAGGTCTGAGTTAGCCATGCTCCTGGTCATGGAAGATGTGGAGAGAGAGGAGAGTGAATCTCTCCTCGACCTCCTTTCTTCCACGGAGCAAGATGGCTCAGTGGAGGTTGTCTGCCTTTCCATACACCAGAACAACAGATAGACTATTTCCAGTTGTTTAGGCAGTTTTTCTCTTGATTCTCCCTTACCCAGGACTCACAACATGGTGCCCTCACAATATTGATACTGGGGACAGCACACCAGTGAAGAGTAAAATCTACTGGCTGTCTAATAATGTGAGGGCCAGAATTAACAAGGAGGTCTCCAAGATGCTGGAGTTAGGAATTATTCAGCCCTCAAACAGCCCTTAACCCAGCCAAGTGGTGTTGGTCCCCAAAGCTCCCCCTAAATGCCACCCAAAAGTAATTTTCTGTGTGGATTGCCGGGGGCGCCATGTGGTCACCAAGACTGATGCACACCCCATCTCCAGAGCATATGAGCACATAGATCGGTAGTGAGGTGACAGGTTACTCAGGATATTTGACTTAATGCCTGATTCAGATCTTGGCGGACGGGATACTATGCCACAACGGTGACAGATATCCCATCCGTTGAAATATAAATCCCATTGTATCCTATAGGATTCATATTTTGGCGGCCGGGATATCCATCACTATTGTGGCAGAATAACCCATCCGACAAGAAGTAGGGCCCTTAATGTCTGGGTACAGTAGATTTCCTTGACCAATGGGGCCAAAGAGAGGTCTGTGTTCTTTACCCCAGAAGGATGCTTCCAGTTCTTTCCGGCTGAAGAACGCCCCTGTCACCTTCCAGAGATTGGTCAACTAGGTCCTGACTGGGTTGGAGAATTACAGTGCTGCCTAACTAGATGTCATTGTGGTCTTCAGTTGTAGCTGGCAGGACCACCTGTGCCAGCTCTGGGAAGTGCTTCAGGCTCTGTAGAGGGCAGGCCTGACCATCAAGGCCAGTAAGTGCCAGATAGGGCAGGGTTCAGTGGTCTACTTGGGACACCAAGTGGGAGGAGGCAACATGCAGCCCTTCATGTCACAATTCAAACTACTCTGGCCTGGGATCTCCCCAAGACCCAGACTGAAATTAGAGCCTCACTGGTTATTATTGGATATTCATCAAGGGGTATGGCACCTTTGTTTCACCCTTGACTGAGCTGACTTCTAAGAAGCAGCGCAGATAGATGATCTGGACAGAGGCATGCCAGAACGCTTTTGATACCCTAAAATAGACCATTAATCCTGCACCTGTGCCCAAGGCCTCTGACTTCTGCAAGGAGTTCATTGTGCAGACCGGGTCTTCAGAGCATGGCACAGGGGCAATGCTCTCACAGCCGAATGAAGAGGGCCTCGATCAACCTGTAGCATCCATCATTAGGAAGTTATCTCCCTGGCAACAGAGGTGGAGTGCAATAGACAGGAAATCTTTTGCAGAGGTCTTGGCACTGAAGACACTGAGGCCATGCCTGTTTGGTGCTCACTTCTGGGTTCATACAGACCACAGACCACTCAGATGGCTAATGCAGATGAGCAGTGAGAATCCCAAACTGTTAAAGTGGTCCATTTCCTTACAGAGAATGGGCTTTTCCGGTGGTGCTCGTTCCTCGAACAGACCACGCCAATACTGATGGCCTCTCCAGGTTCCTTTATCTTAGTGATGTGAACTCCCAAGGGGTTGGGTATCTCTCCCCACTTTGAGCTAGGGGACACACGTGTTAGACCTGGCATTTTGTGGTGTGCTTTTCCCCTAACTTTTTTCCTTCAAACCTTCTGTTTTGCTGGTTTTGTTTTTGCTGGCCCTAGGATTCAGCACACTTTACCACTGCTAAACAGTGCTAAAGTGCTTGTGCTCTCTCATTAACACATTGTAAGATTGGCCTATACCCAACTGGCATATTTGATTTAAGTATAAGTCCCTGGTAAAGTGCCACTGCCTGTGTGCAGGACCTGTAAATTAAATGTGACCAGTGGACCTGCGGCACTGATTGTGCCACCCATGGAAGTAGCACTGTAAACATTTATCAGTCCTGCCATTGCATCCTCTGTGTGTGCAGTTTCAAATTACAATTTCACCAGGCCAAGTAAACCTTTTTCGAGCCTCGAACCTTCCATGTTAATACATATACATCTTCCCAAGTGTAGGCCCTGGACAGCCCAGAGGGCAGAGTGCAGGGTATTTAAAAAATAGAACATTTACTTTTAAGTTTTACGTGTCCTGGTAGAGATAAGCTCATATATGTGTTTTTCATTACTGCAAGGCCTACCTACACCAGAGGATAAGATTGAAGTTACCTTATTATATATTTATAAATGACATTTTCAAACAGTAACAGGTAACCAGTTCACGTTTGTTGTCTCTGAAATTGTAAAGAAAAATCCTAACTTAAATCAGTGTTTAATTACAATTTTGTAAAGGCCACATTTAGAAAGTTGACATTTTCTTGCTTTAGCCATTTTGAGCCTGCTGCCTGCCTCTGGGGCTCATGACTGGTTGTAATTGATAGTTGGGCTTTGTGTATTCCTCCTAGACAGCCACACGCAATAGGGAATTTAGGGGTGCCTGGATAGGCCATCACTGTCAAGATAGGGGGAGGTGGGCCCAGCCCACCTTATACTTGATTAGGCTATCTCCGGTCTCCACATAAAGGGCTGAATACCCCTGTTGCTAATCTGAAGGCAGGGCACCTGTGCACTTCAAAGGCATACCTCTAGAACCCTTTTCCCATTTCAAAGCACTACAGGGTATAAATGCTGGACCTCAGACACCAACTTTTCAGTACACTTCTGGACCAGTGGATGCTCCGCCAGGAAGATGAACTGTTGTGCTGCCACAAGGACTGCCAGTCTGCTGGACTGCGGGCTCCCAACCAACCTTGCACCTGCACCTGAACTATGCCATCTATGGGTCTACCCTGCTAAGTGGTGCACCAAAATCCTGGACCCTTGGAAGTGGGTCTGATGTGCTCTGTCAGTTTGTAGATCCAGCTGAACCAACATATCTATTCTGTTTCATGGCACAAACCCAAGCTGTGCCGACGCATTGCCACTACTGGATGGATTAGACACATCGCAAAGACTCACATCGCCACCGTAGCCACATCAGAACTGCCACTGCGAGATTCATCCTTGGAGCAATCCCTAGCAACCCTAGTCAATTTCGGCCTCAACAAAGAGACTAGAATCTGCATTGCAGCCTTGCAATTCCTCAGAACCAATGCATCACCCCAACTGTGCACCACATACTCGACGCCAGACTGTGTCTCGCAAGCCCCGTCAATGGGATCCTCGATGACGATGCAGGCCCTCCCATTACAACCTTGCCGCACTTCAGAACCAGCGCATTGCTTCGGCTGCTCGATGCATCTTTGATGCGGATCCCAGCAACACTCTGCAAACCAGGATTTAAGGTACATTGCTCAGTGGGTCTAACTGGGTCCCTGTAGCCGGCCCGTGCTCCATCGCAGTCGGCCTGAGCTTGTGACTTTGTATCAATGCGACACAACCAGATAGCCACATTTTGGGCTTTAGGCTTTTTGGCCCTATTTTCACACAAAAATGTTTAAAATTTAATAACTCCGGTACTACTGATTGGATTTCTGTCATTTTGCACAATTATTTACAATGAGTCTGAAAAATGCCATACTTCAGGTTTCACAGTATTCTGTAAATAGAGAGGGAAGTCCTCAATCAATCAATCAATCAACCAATCAATCATTTGCAGAGCGCACTACATGCCCGCGATGGTCTCAAGGCACTGGGAGGGGTTGGGGTCCGCTACTGGTCAAACAGCCAGGTCTTGAGTAGCCTCCTGAAGGTCAGCAAGTCTTGGGTCTGTCATAGGCTCAGTGGGAGGGTGTTCCAGGTCTTGGCGGCGAGGTGGGATAAGGATCTTCCGTCGGTGGTTGTTCTCCGGATGCGAAGGACGTTGGCGAGTGTGAGGTCGGTGGAGCGGAGCTGACAGTTGGCGATGTAGAAGGAAAGTCAACTGTTGAGGTAGGCTGGGCCGGCCTTGTGGAGTGCCTTGTGTGCGTGGATGAGGAGCTTAAAGGCTATCCTCTTGTTGACGGGGAACCAGTGCAGGTTTCTCAGGTGGGGAGTGATGTGGCTGTGGTGTGGTACATCGAGGATCAGTCGTGCAGAGGCGTTTTGGATGCGTTGTAGTCATTTGATGAGCTTAGTCGGGGCTCCCGCGTAGAGGGCGTTTCCGTAGCCGAGTCTGCTGCTGACGAGGGCCTGGGTGTCTGTTCTTCTTGTGTTTGTCAGGATCCACCTGTAGATCTTGCAGAGCATGCGGAGGGTGTTGAAGCAGGAGGAGGAGACAGCGTTGATTTGCTTGGTCATGGAGAGCGTTGAGTCGAGGATGATTCCCAGGTTGCATGCGTGGTCGGTGGGTGTCGGGGCTGCCGCCAGTGCCGTCGGCCACCAGGAGTCGTCCCAGGCTGAAGGGTTGGAGTCGAGGATGAGGACCTCCTTCTTGTCCGTGTTCAGCTTCAGTCGGCTGATCTTCATCCAGTC
This sequence comes from Triturus cristatus, assembly GCF_964204655.1. Classification (NCBI taxonomy): domain Eukaryota; kingdom Metazoa; phylum Chordata; class Amphibia; order Caudata; family Salamandridae; genus Triturus; species Triturus cristatus. Next base: position 362,726,831 of record NC_140582.1, read on the forward strand.
GGCGACGGCCTTCATTCCTTCATGAAGGTTGGATTTGGCGGTGATGGGGTCCTTGGTGAGGGAGAGGATCAGTTGGGTGTCGTCAGCATAGGAGATGATGTTGAGGTCGTGCGACGGGCGACGTGTGCGAGCGGGGCCATGTAGATGTTGAACAGTGTCGGGCTGAGGGAAGAACCCTGGGGTACACCACATATGATCTCGGAGGCTTCGGATCGGAATGAGGGAGGCGGACGCTCTGGGTTCTGCCGGAGAGGAAGGAGGTGATCCATTCCAGAGCCTTGTCTCGGATCCCTAGGGTGTGGAGGCGTGCGCATAGTGCGCGGTGGAAGACGGTGTCCTAGGCGGAGGAGAGGTCCAGGAGGATGAGGGCCGTGGTCTCACCGTTGTCCAGCAGGGTCCTGATGTCGTCGAGGGTGACAATGAGGGCAGTCTCGGTGCTGTGGTTGCTGCGGAACCCTGACTGGGAAGGGTCCAGGATTCTGTTTTCTTCAAGGTATCGGGTTAGCTGTCTGTTGATGATCTTCTCGAAGACCTTGGCTGGGAACAGAAGCAGAGACATGGGCCGGAAGTTCTTGAGGTCTCTTGGGACCGCCTTGTTTTTTTTGAGTAGGGCGTTGATCTCGGTGTGTTTCCAGCTCTCTGGGAAGGTCGCAGTCTTGAGGGAGAGATTGATGACGTTGCGCAGATGGGGTGCGATGGAGCTGCTGGCTTTGTTGAAGATGTGGTGCGGGAAAGGGTCTGATGGGGAGCCAGAGTGGATTGTGCTCATGGTCTTGATGGGGTCATCAGGGCTCACGTTGGCCCAGGCCTGCAGGGGGTCGTGGTTGATGGTGTGCAGAGAGTCTGTTGTGTTGATATCTGTTGGGGCTATCTGGGTGTAGAAGCTGTCCTGGATGTCTGCTATCTTGCGGTGGAAAAAAGCGGCGAGGGAGTCGCACAGGGCTTGCGATGGCGGGATGTCGGTGTTGGAGCTGGGGTTGGAAGGTTCCTTCATGATGTTGAAGAGCTCCTTGCTATTGTGTGCATTGTTGTCGAGGCGGTCTTTGAAGGAGGTCCTCTTGGCAGTCCTGATGAGGTGATGGTGGTTGCGGGTGGCGTCCTTGTGGGCTGCATGGCTGTCCGGACGGAGTCTGCTCACTGTGCCATTTCTTCTTTAGTTTCCAGCAGGATTGCTTGGAGGCTAGGAGTTCTGGGGTGAACCAGCTGGCCCTCTTGCTGGTGTCTCTGTAGGAGGGCTTCTTCAGCGGTGTGAGGGTGTTGGCACAGTCGTCGATCCAGCATCTGAGGCTGTGGGAAGCGTCGTCGGTGTTGTAGGGTTTGGTGGGTGGGCTGAGACCGAGGTTTGCTTGTAGTTGGTCTTCGGTAATTTTGTTCCAGCAGCGGTGGGGGATCTGTTGGGTGCGGTGGTGTGTGGTGGGTTTCTGGAAGGTGAAGTGGATGCAGCGGTGGTCGGTCCAGGGGAGTTGAGTGGTGTGGCTGAAGGAGATGTGGGAGCTTGAGGAGAAGACGAGGTCGAGCGTGTGGCCGGCGGAGTGAGTAGGCGTTGTGACGATTTGCTTCAGTCCGAGGTTGGCGAGGTTATCGATCGGGGTGGTAGAGTTGCTGTCATTGTTGTTCTCAAGGTGAAAGTTCAGGTCTCCGAGGAGGATGTAGTCAGTGGGGGTCAGGGCATGCGTGCTGATGAAGTCGTCGATGGAGTCGCTGAACTGGAGTCGGGGTCCGGGGGGTCTGTAGACGAGGGTGCCTCTGAGGTTGGAGTTGGGGGTCTGTGTGGATCTGGTAATGCATGTGTTCGGCGGTGCTGAGAGTGTCGTCAGTGCTGCTCGAGACCCTGATGCTGTTCTTGTGGACGATGGCGATTCCTCCTCCGCCTCCGATGGGGCCGTCTCTGCGGGTGATCTTGTAGCCATCTGGGATGGCAATGGCGATGTTGGGTGTGGAGGAGTTGTTCTTCCAGGTCTCTGTCAGGAAGGCGACATCCGGGTATGAAGTGTCGAGCAGGTCCCAGAGCTCGACGGTATGTTTGCATGCGGAGCGGGTGTTCAGTAGAATGCATCGGAGGTGATTGTGGCCTTTCTTGGCAGTGGTTCAGCAGCTCTGAGGCTGGTGTAGCTGCAGTTCTGGCAGGTGAAGGGACCCTGTGTGCGTTTCGGGGTGGCTTTGAAGCAGGTGTGGGTCCATCCGGAGTTCAGAGCGTGGAATGTGCTGGCATCGTAGCGGCAGCGGTTGTCGTGACGGGGACCAGGGGTTCTGGCGCTTGGCGCGGTCCAGGCGCGGACGGGCGCAGACGGGAATGCCTTAGGCGCGCCGCCATATATGGAGAGGTGGGAGGGAGGAGCAGCTGGGAGGCTCGAGGCAGGGCAGGGGCAGCGAATGGGTGGTCAGGGGGGTGGGGTCGCAGGGGATGCAGCAGCTGGAGCGGGAGCGGTGAGGGGCGACGAAGGGAGCAGAATGGAAAAGCAGGCACAAAATTACGGGGCAACGAAGGGAACAGAAGGCAAAAGAGGGCAGAAAATTATGGGGCAACGAAGGGAACAGAAGGCAAAGCAGGCACAAAATTACGGGGCAATGAAGGGAACAGAAGGCAAAAACGGGCAGAGAAACACGGGGCAATGAAGGGAACAGAAGGAAATAATGGGCAGAGAAACGCGGGGCAACGAAGGGAACAGAAGGCAAAGCGGGCACAAAATTACGGGGCAACGAAGGGAACAGAAGGCAAAAACGGGAAGAGAAACACAGGGCAACGAAGGAAACAGAAGGAAAAAACAGGCAGAGAAACACGGGGCAATGAAGGGAACAAAATGCAAAAGCGGGCACAAAATTACGGGGCACCGAAGGGAACAGAAGTCAATAACGGGCAGAGAAACACAGGGACAGCGAGGGGAACAGAAGGCCAAAACAGGCAGCGAAACACGGGGCAACGAAGGGAACAGAAGGAAAAAACGGGCAGAGAAACATGGGGCAACGAAGGGAACAGAAGTAAAAAACGGGCAGAGAAACACAGGAACAGCGAGGGGAACAGAAGGAAAAAGAGGGCACAGACCAAGTACAGGCACCGGGGGAAGACAGACAACAGCAGTCACAGACACCAAATAACAATAACAATAAAGACAATGCAATAAGATATAGATGGTGATACAAACCTACGGCTTACCACTGGCCACAAGGGATCGAAGTCCTCTACCATTCTCACAGACAACAATCCAACAGTTGTTTCTTGTTTGGCCATCTAAAATCCAACATCTTCAGCATGCATTTGAAATTCAACACCTTTCAGAGTGCAGTAAATTGTGCAATCTAATTTGGACAAAAGATCCCTTCATTCAAAATTAAAGGACTTGAGTCACACACAAGAAATTGGTGATCTTCAATTGAGCCTATTTTAGCACGGACCTTCTTTGAGTTAGGTTAGTTACTTGCTCATTTGTAACTCCTACAAATTGGATCTTCTTTCACAAGAGGGGTAGGTCAGGGACTTCAGCTGATCTAACAGTGGAACGGGTAGCTCCAGTGTCAATTAAAAATACCATTCTATGGCCATTTACCTCTCCTTCTACAATGGACTACTCTGGTCAACCTCTAAGACTGCACCAAGTATGCAATGTTCCTTCCCCCAACTACTATCATTGCAAATTGTCAGAGTCAAAGCTCTCACTCTCAAACATAGGAAATTGCTTACATGGATTCTAATTGTAGAAAGGATTTGGGTTTGCTCTTGATGCTTCATTCATAGTACGTCATGGACTACCCATGTTCTTTGGAGCCATCAGAGTTTGTGTGACCTGAACCATAGGTGCTTGTGATTGGTTTAGAGTTTGCATTCATTGGGCCGGGAACTGAACTGGGCAATTCTGCATTTGAGTTGGATTCACACTTTGCATTTGCTTATGACCACATACTCAGGATTTTGTTGGCAGTCGCTCTTCTAATGCTTCTTAGCTTATAACAATAATGATGAGGCGTCAACCTCTTCAACGTTGCGATATCCACCCCTGAATTTGAATCAGCCTGAACACCTCAGCCTCTTCCTTGTGGAACACCAACTCCACCTTAATGAATTGACTTCCATTCTGGTTACCAACACCTGGCATTCCACCAACATTTTCTACATAGGACTGATTTGGAAAACTTTTCTGAGCCAGCTTTGTCTGTGCGAGCATACAATTCTCTTTAAGCCTTTTCTACTTCATCACTACAATGCTTGCCATATCTCAAGCTCTCACCTAAAGGTTTAGTCTGCTAACAGATCACATTTTTTTCTATATGCATTGATCTCTGGGCACAACCCAAGAACAAACTGTGTCATAAAGCTTGCCATTAGACACCTTTTGGGATTTTCTTCTCCACTGTGCTGTTTAAACACCTCTAAGAACCATTCATAATAAGCATGCACTGATTCTTCAACTTCCTGAGTCAACCTGCTGATTTTTAACCAATCAATACAATTTGCTGGTACTTTCCCTTCAAAAAGTTAATCACTGCATTATTCTATGCCATCAGTATAGGGGAAGGTGCACAGGTATGTGAATCTCTTCAGAGCTCGGTATGTAGCTATTATACAACCATCTTACGCTCAGCCCGTAGATCACTCAGTACCACAATGTCGAAAAAGGTTTTCAAATGTATCCACAAAACCTTCCACACAAACTTGTTAACCTGTGTATACCATTGGGCAGGATTCTCTCTCAGGTCAGGAAAGTTGCTCGTGAATGTTGTAAGATCACCATGACTCTAAGGCACATAAACAAACCCTCCACCTGGTATCTACTTCATAGGAAATGTTGAAGCCTCCTCTTCATCTGGAGGTACTGAAGGTGGTTTGCCATTTACTTCCACATTGTCTGGCTGCTTATTTTTCTTTACCTGCTTTTTCACCCATTTGATCTCTAACCTGTCAAACTTGCTCAATTTCCGAAGTATTGAACCAATCCAGTAATGTGTCGTTTAATTCCTGAAGATCGCATAGTGACAATCACCTCATCATCCAACTGTGCCCTAAAACTTTTCAATAGGGTAATACTCTGAGAGATGTCTACCTTGTATTTTTCTGCCAATTCTGTAAATTTTTCATGTGTAGTGGCTGCACGCCTTGTCATTTCCTTACTCAGGTATATCAATTCATTTTACTGGTACTGATTCAAATGTGAACTGTCTAAACACCCCCTAATGATTTCTTCCAGGTCCATCTTCAATTTTGCTACGTCTAGAGGTCTAATCCTTCCTTGACTTGTGGATGGTGTCTCTGTATCTCCTGTTTTCTTACTCCCAAGAATTTCTTCAAACAATGGGGGCCTACTTTCATTGTCGAATGCTCATATTTCCCCCTGAGAAATGGGAGTAGTAAAAACGATTTACCTTCCTTCTCTTGAAGATTGGACATTTTGTGGTGGGGCCCAGGCAACACTAGGTGAGTTTTGTGACATTGGGATAAACCCTGTTGCAGCTTTTCCATCTACCACTCCTGAAGTGGCAGGATTTAGGGCAATGTTTAATGGTGTCGACACAAGAGGAAATGCTAATTTCACAGATAATATGGCTCATGACACTAGTGCAAGAACAGCCACAATAGAAGCTGTAATACCAAAGCAATTACAGTAATGACTGCTTCAGCAGGTACAGCTGCACTCGAAAGAGATGGGAGTGGTCCCCCAATCTGAACTACTTTTGAGTCAACAGGGGCTGCGATAACTATACCACTAGATATTGAAGCACTCTCCGAATCTGCTGATGAAGCAACATAAGGTGGTGGAAGCCAAAACAACAGAGCATTCAAAATATCATCCTCAGAATCACTATCAGTATCAATTTATCTTGCAGCATCATCTTTATTTCCCTGCATCTGATTGCCTTTAGGGTTTTCAGTTGTCAATGTAGGGTACATTCTAGCTCCCTCAACTACACATTTCTTCTACCTAAGCTGTTCTTCATTCCATTTAGCATCAGCACATTTATGCACCGTTCTTTTGCTCTATTCTGATGCCTTTCTTTATCTCTTGTATGACCTGCATGCGTCAAAACATTTAACGCTTCACATTGCACATGTCTAGGAGGTGATTTCATGTCAAATAATCTTCCTCTTAAATTTTCAATAATTTTTAAATTAAATATGCCATTTGTGGACATGTTAATGCTGCCTCATTTTTGGTGATCTTGCCCCATTAATGAAGCCACAAACATGTATGAAGCCCTACGTTTGTCACCATATAAAGACCACATGTATATTCCTGTGGAACCTCCTCACCCTTATAGACAGGGGCCCACAGATCACCTCTCATTAAAGCTCTGAGAGTTCTGAAACATTTCATGATTACAACGATTCAAAAATTAACTGAGCAATATTGAATCAATTATTTTTAACGTTTTTTGCTCAAATCACAGTTCAATTTACATCAGTATTCGCACCCAATCACAGCACAGTTCTTTCTTCATTGACCTATCACAACGCAACACCTGATGACTCAACAACCAATCGCAGCACAGCACTTCACACCAATTGACCTATTCAAGCGCAGTGCTTTCTTACACAATTCTCACACTTTGCTGCAGTTATCCTTTTTTTACAATTTCTCATACACTAATTCCACAAATTTAAACAAGCACAATACACAAATAACCATTGTCTGTTCCACTAAAGAATTCAAAGTAGTTAATTCACCCAAGTATTAACCAGAATAACACTTTTCCAACTTCCACACACACACCCAGATGGAATCTTGAACAGCAGAATTCACCCTGACAAAAGTAGTTTCCCCTTTGTGCAATAGGTTCAACTAACACCAATCAATATTAATGCAATTGCAACAATTTGTCCTGATCTCTATCTCAATTGTGCAGTCGATGGTACCTCACGAACCAGCACCACAACACCTTAGCAAATAAGTAATACCACAGTTTCTCTTATCTATCATGGTATCTTAAACTGCACCAAGTCTGATAACAACTTCAACTGCTGAACATCAAATACATATTCAAAAGCATAGCTATTACCAGTACACAAGACATATAACTTCAATGCAATAATGTGAGCTCAACATAATCAATTGCAATGCACAATCCTATTGGTACTCACACCTAACCACTGCAAACACATTCTGAATCACCAAACTCCTTCAATCTTCAAGGTTAGGCTATGGACTTTAGGGACACGGGCAATTCTAATCTTGGGCAATTTAATTAATTTGGATCCCTTTCTCCTGTGACATTAACCATCACTCTGCTACCACTTACCAGAGTGGGGATTCTTGTACCTCTATCTTTGAATATAATCATTATATAACCCCTGTGAAGCAGACTCGGATACGTCTTCAGTAGGAAATAGGATTGATTGATTATAACAACATCAGAGTACATCTATCCTAACAGGGGCCCAGAGATAACTGCCCGTCCTGGAATCCCAATAGTATTGAGGTTCCATGACATAGCAATATTCCAGACTCACATCACCACATCTGCTCCCTTTTTCCAAAAAAAGGACAAATTCAAGAAAGTAAATAAATTAGAAACATATAACTAGGATACATTACATTAATAAATAATTTAACAGTGAAGACTTGAAACACAATACACTTTCCTTCCCCTCAAAGGCGAAAGAAAAACGTAATTACAAATAAAGTCTTGCCACTTGCTTGGTGTAAACTTAGTGCAGACACTTCTCCTCAAAGTTCCATGTGGGGCTCCCTCATCAACTTGTAACCAGGTTGGTTACATGTGTTTTGTTTATCTTTAGAAGCACTAGGATCAAGTGCTAGGCGAGAAATATTCCACCAATTGCCATCTGAAAGTCTAGTAGCATTTTTCCTGAGTTCATAAATTTGTAATGGATCTTTGCATTTTGAAACACCTTTCCCTACAAGGCAGGGATTTTTTTACACGGACCCAGTCACCTATTTTCAGTCTGTTAATTCTTTTATTGTCAACATTTACTCTTTTTGCACTAGAGTAATCAGAATTAGATTTTGCAATGCTCCATGATTCTTTCACATTCATATCTTTGTTAAAGGTTTTGGTCATCCAAAAGGGACATAAGTCAGTGGTTGCTTTTCTGCCACGCATAAGTTCAAATGGAATTTTAGTCGTTACACTATGAGGAGTTGTTCTATAACGTCAAATCAATTCTTTCAAAGCATTTTTCAACATTCATGTTACATCTCAACGTAGATTGGATACATTCAACTAAAATTCTGTGAAAACGTTCTACTTTTCCATTACTTTGGGGATTATATAAAGGTGATTTGATATGTTTAATATTACACCTCTCTAAAAAAAACTTCATTTCAAGGGACATGAATTAAACGCCATTACCTGTTAAGATTTCACCTGGAATACCTTGCCTTGCAAACACATCCTGAAAGAAATAGATTAAATTTTTTGTAGTAGGTTCCATTACACCTCTAACCTCCACCCATCTAGAAAGTGGTCAATCATAACAATGAAATATCTCATGTGATTGGGAAGGACATGATAAGGTCCTAAGAAATCCACTCCTACACATTGCCATGCTGTTCCTGGACAAGTAGTGGGAGATTCAACCACCCCTTCAGTTTTCAAAACCTTGTCACTAACTTTGCATTTATCACAATTATGTACATAGGTATCTATTTCATGGTCCATTTTTGACCACCAAAAATGTTCTCCTATTTTCCTTTTGGTGGAGGTGGAACCTAAATGGCCAGAATGTGCTAACTCAATTATACGTTTGTGAAAACAAGTGGAAGGAATTAATTTATCACCACACATTAGTTTACCTTTCTCTAATGATAACTCATCAGATACTTTCCAGAATACTTGTAATATATCTTCTTTCTTTTGGCCAACCTGAAGTGACCATTTGCGCAACGTCTTTCAACACAACATCATTGTTTAGCTCTTGTGCCCATTCATTTTCTTCCTTACAAATGCTGGAATCACCAATGTAGGCAATAAAGCATTCTTCAACCTCTGACTCCCAATCATACTTGTTACAATCCTCAATCAGAATTCTAGAAAGACAATCTGCCCTGGAGTTTTTCCCACCTGGAATATGTATTCTACAGAGAATTAAAATTCTAATAGTCTTGCAGAGACTCTAGCTATACGGGCAGTAGTGCGTTTTAGTTTCCTCCCTGATAAGATATCCACTAAAGGACGGTGATCAGTCCTCAAAGTGAAAGGTCTTTCCCACAAATAGGCTCTAAATTTCTCCACAATCCATACACACGCTAAGAGCTCTTTCTCTATAACAGAGTATTGCGTTCAGGCAAACGTAATGTTCTAGAGGCAAAACCTACCGTTGTCTTATGTGTAATGTTGAGTTGAGGTAAAACTGCTCCTAAACCATATTCAGAAGCATCCACCATTACAAAAGGCTTTCTTCCCCCTACAAAGTATTGTAAAGCTGGAGCCGAAGTAATATCTTTTTTTAACTTTTTCAAAAGTACTTTGACATAGATCTGACCAGACACATTTTCACCTTTTTTTAACAAAGCCTTAAAACACTCAGTTATAGTAGCAAAGTTGCGCATGAATTTTGCATAAGATTCACATAAACCTAAGTACGATAACTATTGCTCTCTATTTTGTGGAGCAGGAACATCTACAATACTTTTTACTAGGCTTGGTCTAGGTTTTATACCTTGCTCACAAAATACATGCACAAGATATTCAATTTCTCTTGTTTTGAATGTACATTTATCTTTCCGTAGTGTAGCACCCCTTTTTTCCAAGATTTCTAAAACATCATTGAGTGCAAGATCGTGTCCATGTTCAGTAGCAGCAAATATTAGGATGTCATCTTGAAAAATTGCAACATGTTCTTTACCAATGAACATGTCTGTCATGAGCCTTTGGAGAGGCAATGGCAAAAGGCATTTGACAACATTGAAAACTCCATCAGGAGTTACTAATGCTGTCAAATGGCGAGAGCTTTTGTCCAGTTCGACTTGGTGATAGGCCGCTCTTAAATCTAATTTTCTAAACCAACTGGCTTGACCTACTTTTGTTATGAGGTCTTCAATTCTGGGTAGAGGGTAAGTATCTACCCAAATAGCCTCATTTACACTCCTCATGTCAACACACATGTGCAGCTCTCCATTCTTTTTCTTTGCTAAGACTATGGGAGATAACCCCAAAGTTCCTTCTGTCTTTTCAGTTATGCGTTGTGAACATATATCATTAAGCATTGCAGAAACATGTGAAGGTGAACCACATCTATAACGGAACACCTTATTGAATTGTTGAGAAGAAAAATTAGGTCTATTGAACATTTTCAATTTTACATTGCTTTGAAAATTTTAGTGGTTGGTTTGTTAATTATTGCACCAGAAATTGTAGACTTGGCTAAAGAATCTTCAAGCAATTTTGCGTCAATAGAGGAACCTTCAATGCTTTTAGCTAGATCTATAGCTTTGTCTAATGTAGGGTTTTTACATACATGCAAATAACCTTTCTTGAATTTTCTTAGAGTAGCATCTAGCTACCAATTGATCGCATATTAATTCTGCAGTAAAATTATCAGATTCACACTTTGAGGTTAACATTTTTAACACAGTTACATAAGTGTCTATACTTTCATTTGGTTGAAGTGTTCTCGTAAAAACTTTGTATCTATGTACAACCATATTTTTAGTTTTTGAAAAATATTTCTCAATTGTGCAATTGCTGTTTCAAAATCATCGAGATCTTCATTCTCTGCAGGGACATGTTCAGGTAAATGATCATAAATGTTCTGACCTTCTACGCCCAAATGATAATACATCAATTTTTGCGTCTTTCTGGTCTGAATTGTTGTCCATTGATTGCTCCTAGATATGCTTTAAAGGATCTTAACCATAAATTCCACTCTAAAGGTGGTTCCCCAGGATCTTGTAAGAATGGTGCTGGTGCTTGAACACTCTGCATGTTCATTGTAAAATAAAAATATTGGGAACAAAAAAAAAAAAATTAAGCGTGCAAATCGCTGTAACTTGCACTTTTCTGTGTAGATCCTTTTTTTAAAAAAAACTAAAATTGTGAAAATAAAACGAGAACAAAGCATGCAAATCGCTGTGATGTGCACTTTGTGGTGAAAATATGGAATGTAGACTGCCTTCTTAGAATGTAAGCAATGACTTGCAAAGCGTGCAAATCACTGTTTTAAATTCTCTTTTGAAATTCAAATTCTCTTTTTTTTAAATATCTGCCAAAAATCATGAAACTCTATGGTTTAATCTGGCACAAAAAGTCCTCTTTTTGTGTGCCAAACACTGATCTGAAGATTAGTAAGCACTGGGAAGTCCTCATTTTGTGTTCATGTACTTCTCCCAGAGTGCAATGCGCCGCCAAAGATAGCTGCCGGTCAAGTCATAAACAAAGCGATCTGTCGGTAAGCAATCACTGTACCTCACACCACGGAAGCTGAATGGATGAACTGAACAAATCAACTGATCAGATGACCTTAGTATGGACCTTTGTTAGACAACAAAGAGAGATGATAAGGAGCAATCATTTATATCAAACACCACAAATAATGAAGTCAATTTGGGGCTTCACAAAAAATGATAAAGAGATTTGGAGTGAGATTAAAGGGTGCATTAACAAATTGATTCAGGTGAAATTATTTACTTAGTAAGTAATCAATTTCAAAATCAGTTACTAATTCAAATAGTCCATAAAGGAAAGTCACTAATTTAAAATGATGAAGTTTGGACATGAAGGGACATTTAATTTCAGCAAGCAAGGTAAGGCGTTAGTTTCAGAAAGGCTCTGAGGAGAGAATAAGAATGCATAGGCATGAAGCCTTAGCACTCAAGCAATGGATAATGTACAAAAGCTGCAAAGTATTCTCAGCTCAAAAGTCAGCAGACATCCCTATGATCTGTTTCTGACCTCTACAGCAAGTTCTCCGTACCTAGTCTCTGGGTGAGAAAGGGAAGCTCTTTGAAAAAAAGAGACCTCCCCGGAAAGGGCTCTGATGGGTTCTGACTAATCTATAGAACACACAATTACATTATTCTACAAAACATCACTAGAAACAAGTCATACAGTCCCCATTCCAACAACCAATCAGTCGTCAGCAAGCCCTGGGAGCAGATATACTCCCTGGTTTCTCAAATCTTCACAATGGACTTCACAATCATGTTGTTGGTTTGTTGCATTGATCACATCTTGTGAATCAGACAGTTCTTCCCATGAGTTGCATTTCTTGCTATATCCTCTCCTCCTGGTGAGAGCCTCACTATCAGTTGCAGTTTTGGTGGACACATATTGTAGTGTGCTTTAGTAAGATATGATTAAGCTTTACTTTGCCCATTTTGCCTATACTTTGTAAGTTTTGGCCAAATTATCTTTTTCTAAGTGTACTCATAGCTACCTCACTGTCTAAAGCTTTGCTTTGCATGTACTGGTACATGCACTCCACATGTATTTTCCATTTTCTGTTTTGTACCGTGACATGTACTATTGGATGCACCCTTTCAATATATTCTCACAAGTTTTCTTTGTTTGAAAAAGCTCTGCTCTTTATATCACTGGTTCAAGCACCTCATGCATATATTTAGCATATTATGTGAATGCAAATGTTCATTTTCTCTTGCATCCACTTTGTGTGGATGAATCACTGAAGATGCCTTTGCAGATGGCACTGCAGAAACCATGAGTTCAAAACATTCCATTAAAAAAAATATATATATACTAATCCCCTAATATTTTGAACACAAGTTACATGTTAAAGGCAATGTTGGATTATTGGTAAGTTTCATTGATTTATATGTAACATTTTTACGGTTACAACCCCGCCTTTCCTAATAACGGTACAGCTGCTCATTCACTGCGTAATCAGCAGCCGTGGGCACGCACAACTAAATAATATCTTAGGCAAAGAAGGAAAAAGCAAAGTAATGAGTTGAATTAAAAGCCCTTCATAGCTTATGTGTTTGTGTCCAGTCTTTCAAATACTTGCTCCTATTTCAAAGCAAGTTAGTTCAAGCCAACGCTGTATCCTGTTTTGAGGCACTTCTCAAGGCCCAAATATTCCATGTTCACAGATGGTTCTGGTCGACCTAATTTTAATGAAACATGTGTTGGCTATTATCAATTTACTTTAAATTGCAAAGTACTTGAGAGAAGAAATTTGACTCCCAAAACTTTAAAAGGACTTACATTTCAGTTGATTACTCTGTGTGCGCCCCCCTTTTACTGATATATTATCTTTTTTTGAGGGATTTCATTAAAGTCTTACAATGATGGTGTTTGAAGCAGAACTTTTCTTATTCATGTTCCAATCAAGTTATTTAGGGGATTCTGATTATTCTGCGAGGGAGGGGATTGATGATATCCCAGTGCTACAAGGGGACTTGCGACTAAATTACTAGGTGCAAGGGAGAAACCGGAGCAGATGGAAAGTTTATGTAGTTAAGAGGCTAAGTTACGAAGCTTGGAACTAGGGCCGCGTGGTCCCTTCCTGGGCACTTAGTGGAGACTCAGGTAGCTTTGTGCAAATCACATGACTAAATTACATTGTGAAAAAATGGACGGTCCTATTTGATGTTAACCTTCTTGTGTCTTCTTTCAGTGCCACTATGATTGACAGTTCTGACTAGTAGGAGTAAGCCGAGCCTCTGAAATCATAAACCTGGCTCATCTTGAGGTCATTTCAGACCCTCGAGATGAAACTGTGCTGAGCCTAGATGTGGCCATGGACGTCAATTCACAGAAATACCAGGGGTAGCGAAAGTAACATTACACACCCTTTGACCTCCAATTTCACACACACACACACACATACATACACATACACACAAATACACGCATATACACTCTCTCACACATAAAAACTCTAACCAGCAAGCACGCACACAACATACATTGAAAAGCATTTATTACTTACCTCAGCTGCCATGGAAGGGCATATTCCAGCTTATTGCACTCCATTTCTTTTTTTTACACTATTAGTGAATAATATATTTTATTTAATCACTATTAGTGTAATAAGAAATTGATAGAAAATAAAGAGAGTGGAGCAACAGCTGCCCCTGTGTTCCTGACACTGAATTTGCCACCCTTGAGGCCAGGGCTTGCAAAGATAGTGCTAGGGGTAGCAAAGTGCAAGCCAGGGCTGGAGACCTCTAAATGACATCCATAGATGTGGCTTCTTCCTGGCACTCTCACCTACGAGGAGGAGGGTTTTAGGTGGCCTTTTCTGGTATATGCTGTGGAGAGGTGTGAAAGGTCTTGGAAAGGTACATTCGGCTAAATGTTTTTCAAACATGATTCCGTCGCTCTCCAAGCACTTTCTCAGCACTCAGCAGCGTCTTCAGAATAAACCCATCTGAAGTGAACTGCTGATCAAACCCGGCCCCCAAATCAAAGACGCAATGTGCAAACTCTTTGTTAAGTCTAGCTTCAGACTAATGTGTCAGCTTGATCCAAAGTGTGATAAGTATATCTATTTAACACAGTGTACTGATGTAGCCCTTCATAAGTTAAACAGGGGGAAAATGAGAAGATATACATCTAGTGTTATTACTGCACATTGTGTGCATGGAACACCCAAGTTCAATCCCGGCTGCCTCTTTGACCAGGTTGTGTGATCTGAGACAATTAACTTATTTGACTGTGCCTCCTTTTCCCAGATAATCACAATTTGAGAGTGCCTTCAAACAATTCAGTTCAGAATGTATACAAAAACTGTCTTGAATATTCTATATAAAAGTATAATGTTGCTCCAGCAAAAATTACAACATAAGTTGTATCATGAGAGCACATGACGGCTGAACTGGCCACTCATAGCATCTATGTCAGGAAATGGGTATGTTATGCAGGTTTCTAAAATGCATTATCAACTGGAAGGTTATCCTGATGCTGAGCAGGTGTGAGTCTTGCCACACCTAGGGCCTATTGGAACTACTTGAAATGCCAGGGGCATCATTTATGGAGCATTGGCGTAGGGCAGTGCCCCAAGTCTTCTTGCTGCACTGCTCTATGCCAATGTGAAAGGGAATGAATGGGCTGGAAGAGGAAAAAACGATGAGAAATAAAAACATTTCTCTTTGTTACACCTGTTCTAGGGAGGCAGAAGCTTCTGGTGCTGCCCCAGGTTTATGTGATGAGGTAAGTCTTTGGCAGCGTCAAAGTCCATGGGTGTTGCATGGGAACGCCCACTGCATTTCCCATGGAATGCCTTCCTGGCTCAGAGTAAGGCAACTTAGCGACTTGACCTGCTTTGTCTTACTCCATATATATGAGGCCATGCAAAGCCAAGCAAAGTAGCTTTGCGTGGCCTCATAGATATGATTGCGTGGATTGCGCAGCCGAAGCATAAAAAAAGTGAAACTCCGGCAGTGCAAGCCTCTCATAAATAAACCCCCACGTCTTCAGCTTCTTACGGAATTCAATGAGGAGGAGGCCCTTATGTGTAGTGAGAGTTCGTTCCACGTTTTAGGAGTGATGTAAATGAAGGTTTGACTGCCAGATCTGGTTTTCCGTATGCGTGGGAGTCCGGATGAGCAGCGGTGTCTGGAGGTTTTGTGAAAGCAGATGCGACTGTTGAGGTATGCTGTGGTGGGGGCGGTAGCAATGTTTCGAAGATCCTGTTTAGAAAGTATCACTTCTAGTAAATGGCACTTTAAGCAGTGACATAATCTAATACACTGACGTGAAAAGATTCCATGTGGTAACAGAATAATCTTTTGGGAATTTTGAGGAGACGTTGTCATATTTTTACAAGACATATGCTGTATCATTTTAAATGCCAAATGTTTTGATGACTCGGCTTACACTCTGGTACTTAGAGACAAACCAGACCCTTAGCTTGAGGCTGGTTCCGCTCTGACTATTAATTTGCCTTCTTGCCCAAGAGTAGGCTATGAAGTACTTTGGTGTGCACTATAGAAATACTAACACATACATAAAGAGGTATTTAATCTCTTGTGTGACATATGGATGGAACCCCAGGCAACTCAGTGGATATTTATTGTAAAAGCTTGCATTCAGTGATCAATGGCATTAGTTAGAGATGCCCTCTCTTTAGCCTTGTGTCAGCAGTAAGGGTTTGGAGAATTTACATTATACTTCAGACTGATACCATACGTGATGCAGGGCATTCTATGGCACGGTAGACTGTGAAGAGCCATGGTATGGAGTTGTATATAGGCCTTCTGTACAGTTTTAAGACTCCGTAAGATACTCAGCGGCAGCTTCTCCGCTAAGGCGGAGCAGCGCTGCCACACTGCATTTCGATCAGTGGAAAAAGGAAAAATAAAATGATAATAACACTATGTTATTATCATTTTATTTTTCTGGTGTCGTTCAGGTTTGTGGAGCGGGCTTGACTGTCGTCACAGTCAGCAAGGGGAGGAGCATTGGGCACTTAAGTGCGCATGACTGTTTGGCCGGCCGTCTCGGGCTTTCTATGTTCTCTGCCAGGCTGTAATGCACAGCCTGCTGAGGTACATACACAGGTTCACACTTCCTGTCTGAGCGCCGAACCACGGTGCTCAGACCAATCACAATGCTGCATTGCAGCATTGTGATTGGCTATGGGAGCCTGTTTGTGCTTCCTGCTTCAACCAGGAACAAAGAGGACGACGAAGAGGAAGAAGAGGATGATGCAAGGTGAAGCGGCGGTCCGGCAGCAAGGTAAGTAATGTTTTTGATTAATTCCCCCCCCCCCCCCCCCGCACCTCCTGCTCGGTGGCAGCCACCACTGTAGATACTGCTGATCAGAGTGACAATCCTATGATTGTGTGGTTAAATGGAAACCAATCCCCCTAAATAGCTGTACTGTCTATCCAAGCGATAAAAGAAATAGCATTTAATAATATAGCTGTCATATTTCCCATTAACTGAAAATGTTTACAATGAGATCTTGAAAATCCAACATAAAAGCAAGGATTTCTTTATTTATTATTAGTTTCAATAGTGCACACAAAACCCCAAAGTATGAGACCAATTTACTGTTGGAATAATGTGCAAAACAAAAGTTTGAAGAAAAGTTAACATACATAAGATTATACTGAAATAAAATAAGGATTGTGGTAAATACCCTGCCTTGAGGTCCTAAGTGAACATCCGATGTTCAGCGAAAGGTTGATGTACAACTTGAGACAATAATAAAATGGTGGTTTCGGTAAACATCGTTTTTCGAAGTTCCTATTCCGTGATATTCAAGCTTTCATAGAGGCAGAGGTTACAGGGTGTGGAGGGGTGGGGATCAGTGAGGGGAAGCCTTAGTATATGAGTTTAGACCGGCAATGACAGTGAGCTTACCTACTTAGGAGGGTAAGATTGTCTTCAGTGTAAGGTAGAATTCAAATATAAGCATTTTAGCTTTGTTTTCGACAACTCCAAGCAGGCAATCATTCGTCTCTTTGGTGGTGTAGAGTTCAGCAGCCAGTGGGCATGCTCAGAGAAGGACGGCATAGCCGTTTTAGCTGTCTACATCTTCTGATTTTTAAAACCGATGCCATCTGCACTCCATAATCCTCTATGCCCTCCTAAGAAGTGTAGTTTACTGGCAAGAAATCAAGGCGTGCCCTTGTACACTGGTGACAGTTTGCAGTGCTGCACTAATAGGAGCCAAGTGGATGGTAGGATATCCAACAAGGATGGAGGTAAATTACTGTTGTTTTGAGAAAGCTAGTGCCTGTGTGATTTGTTTGAGGTATTATTGAATTACTCTTACGAGTCTTTAGTTGGAGTTGAGCGCACTGTACAATGTAAATGACGGGTACTTGCAAGTTCATGGGTATGTTCCAGCAGAATCTCAGCGATTTCACTGAGTCCAAGGTGTTTGGAGCTTGCCTCTGCAAACTTCATGCAATTTACTTTCTGGAAATTATGCAAAATTCCTGAAAAATTGCATAAAATTATGTGAACTGCTGACCCAGCATTCTAAGCTTTTTAGTGCAAAATACGTACTCACGTTAATTTTAGATGGGGGGCACATTTTTGTCTAAAATAATTTTGCAAAAATCATGAGTGACACAAGCAACAACCACTCGCATTCTGTTCATCACATTGTTCCAGCGTTACTGCAATATCTGAACCAAAGCTCAATTACGTGACATGGCATAATGGCATAATTTTGGACATTTTGTGTAACAAGGGTAGCTCAAAATGCCAGCAATTATGCAAGATTAATGCTGACATAAACAACATTTCGCTGGCGGCTAATCTGGCGTGCTCCTGCACATCATGGTACAGGATTGGCCAGACTAGGACTCCGAGATTTTGAAACAATTAAATAACACCAAGTATTACTTGAAATTTACAAATGATCCTTTACTTGAGATCAGAGAAAAACATTCAAGGGCAGCTCCCAAGGCAAAATTTAAGTTTTTCTTACTCAGAATGAATTTTATTTTCTGAACAAAAAAATATCCCAAACCCCATGTACTATACACTCTCCCCAAGGAACACAAGAATAGTACACAACCACCAGGGAGACAAAATATTTCAGGCTATGGCTCAATTGTTGAAGTACTGGGTAATATAGTAATATACAGATTAGAGTCTTTGTACCCCGGATTGAGACATATGTAAGGAAGAACACCTTTATGAGTGATCTAATTGAAGGCATGGATTTCAACCTCAAGACTAGTCAGTTCAGTTCTAATAGCTTTATTCGATTTTAAAATCAAAAATCATAAAAGCACAGTTTAAAACATTTTAAAAGTAAATACATTGAAGTTACAAATGATTAACCTTTAAGTAACAGTTTAAGAATTACAGTAAGAAAGCTTAATTCATTGAGGACCTAAATCTAATAATGGTTTTAAGAAACGTTGACACCGAGAGCATGAGCAAATCGTCATCTAGCATTTGCAATCTTAACAGTGCCGTCCTACATTGTCTCAGGCCAAAGTCTCTTAAAACAGGGATTACAATTCCTTTCCTAGGACCTGAATAAAATTTACAAAAGAAAATACAGTGAAGGGAGGATTGAGCAGAAACCAGGTCACATGGGCAGGGAATTAATTCTTTTGACCAACAGTTCATCTCCGGGAAAGTAACTAATCTAAAAAAGATGTCCACCCTAAAACGAGTCAGTAACATACGGGAATAGCAGCAGGGCACTTACAACAAGTATGGCTGAATGCCTTGATTTTGTATGAGTAAGCAATTTGCCATGACAGTGCTCTTGCATTTCTCTAATTGACACCGTTTGTCTTCCAGGAAATGTAAACATAATTTCTTGAGCTTCTTACTTGACGTCCCTGCCATACTATCCGGTACATCAAAGTATTCCTGGAGAACCATGGCCGCCAAAAAATGTTTTATGTACTTAAACCAGGAAATCTTTGTAGCCCCCTCAAGACCTAAACAATCCAGGATAATATCCCTATTCAGGCCTGTTTCGTTAGAGGACCATACTTTGTGCCACAATAAGATCGGATCAACTTTAATAAGGTCCTCAATGTAAGATAGGCCTAACTCTTGATGACATACAAAAGT